>NC_080074.1:0-678750 GCF_949987535.1 Balaenoptera acutorostrata
GCCTATGGAAAGACATGGATAAATCCTCAGTATATATTGTTAAGTGAAAGCATCCAGGCTGAGGAGGCTGCACACAGTATGACCCCATTGGTGACATTCTGGAAAAGGCAAAGCTACATAGATGATAAGCAGATCATGGGGTGGGGGGTTTGAAGTGTTCCATGTGATACTTTAGGATGGATACCTGTCACTATGCATTTGTCTAAACCCACAGATGTGTATAGCCCAAGGGGCCAATCAAACTCTATTCAAATTTAGTTATTCACGGTGTAGGAGTATTACAGGATGGAATACTCAATGTGACAGACTCTAACTGTATTAGAAATGCATGGAAAAAACTCACTGTAGGAGATGGGATAAAAGGTGCTGACCTAAGTTAACTGTGGAAATGAACGCAATCTCTAGACTAAATGCAAAATGTACACAAACAGTGGACTTTATTTTATGGAGTTTGAGGGCTTTTATGGTATTTTATGAAATACCTGGATAACAGCATCTGATGCACGCTTCCTGAGTTGTTTTACAGACTTCTACCAGATGGAAGACATTAACTACTGCACTTGATGATCAAGAGCCCCCAGACCTACTGGCACCTAAGAATTGATACTGTTCACCACCCTGTTACCTCACCATCAACCAACCAGAGAATTGTGCACCAGCTGATCTCATACCCTGCGACCCCCTCCTCCAAATTCACACTAATTCCCCTCTACACCCACAGCCCTGGCCCAAGCCCGATCTACTGCCTGGTTCCTCCATCAGGCCCTGACAAAGTTCCCTGTCCCCACGGTGCGTCTCACATCCCACCCCAACATGGTCTTTCTGAAGCATAAACGAGACTGTGACTCTCTGCCACATGTAATCCCCAAATGTTTCCCCACTTTCGCTAGAGTATCTGCTGGGAGAGACATCTGCCAAGGCCCTGAGAGTCCCCGGCATCCCCACTAGGCTGGTGGCTCTTGGTTCCCTGACAATGAGCACCTCAGCAGGCCAGGCGACACGGCAGGAAACCCCAGAACTGCTCACCTCAGGATGGGGCTGGCACTGCTGCTGCCTGATCAAAGAGAGCAGAGAAGGGTTCCCCAACTGGGACACAAACACTGCACGAGTGGCCTCTCCCTTAGCTATCACATGATCCCCATGGGACTTGAGGGAAGGAAGGACCCAGGCACGTTAGTTCCTAAGCAGGATGCTGTGGGCTCAGTTGTGCCCCCCGAAAATTCACATGCTGAATCCCTAACCCCCAAGACCGCAGGATGTGGCGGTATTTGGAGATGCAGTTTTTAAAGAGGTGATCAAGTTAAAATGAGGTCACTAGGGTGGATCCTAATCCAATAAGACTGATGTCCTACCACAAGAGATTACGACACAGAAGATCATGTGAAGAGAAGATGGCTGTCTACACACCAAGGAGAGAAGCCTCAAGGAAAAACCAGCCTGCAGACACCTTGATCTCAGGCAGCATCCAGGACTAGGAGGTAGGTCTGTTGTTCAAGCTCCCCGGTCTGTGGTATTTGTTATGGCGGCCCCGAGCAGACTCACACACAGGGTAAAGAAGGTCTCACACTAGATAGCCCACTCTCCATTCCCCTGTATGTGAGTTACAGTAGCCTCAGGAACTGAGGAAGGTGTGCCCGAGGAAAGGCACAAGATATGAGATTTTAGGCATAACACGACTGCACTGATTTTTTTTTTCCTTTTTTAAAGATTTTTTAAATCTTTATTTATTTAATTAATTTATTTTTGGCTGCGTTGGGTCTTCGTTGCACAAGGGATTTCTCTAGTTGCGGCGAGGGGAGCTTCTCTTCACTGTGGTGCGCGGGCTTCTCATTGCAGTGGCTTCTCTTGTTGCGGAGCACGGGCTCTAGGCATGGGGGCTCAGTAGTTGTGGCACACGGGCATAGCTGCTCTGCAGCATGTGGGATTTTCCCGGACCAGGTCTCGAACCCGTGTGCCCTGCATCAGCAGGCAGATTATCAACCACTACACCACCAGGGAAGCCCCACAACTGCACTGATCTTAAACGAGCCCAATCTACATTCACACGAGATGGTTTTGTCCTGTATATACACCCACATTAGCACCTTCAGTCTCAAGGGCAGACCTTTGGCTTCACCACCTCCACTGAGAGCATTACCTTAATCTGCTCTGAACCACCTCCTATAGGATTTCCAGAACCACAAAGCATCAAAGACTGCATGCTGCTGTGTAATCGTGTTTCACAGGACCCAGAGGCTGTGCGCCAGCTTCCGGGTGACCCTGCCACAGCAGAGCCGCCCAGCTGTCCACCAGAACCCACGTCCCTTTTTCCTGTTCACAGCCAGCCTGCACCTCCCAGCTTTCCCACCCACTGCAGCTCCAAATGGAAGTGCTGGAGGTGGTGAGGGCCTGGGCCAGCCTGTGTCCTAGGATGGAGGGCACGGTGCCACGTGGTCACCCCATCTCCTGCTGGTGGGAGCCCTCCACCTGAAAGCCGGGAAGAGAAACAAGGAGGACAGAGCCCGGGCCCCGACCCCCACCTGCCCTGAACTATCACATGAAGGGAACACAGACATCTTGAGCATCAGACTATTTTGGGGGGACACTTTGTTCCAGTGACAAACCTTTGCTTTAAAAACCAAGGTGCTTTACAGATCCCTCCCCAACTGTAACAGAAAGTGAGGCTTAATTTCATCACAGAATAAAGTTATGGGGAATTTACTGGCCAAAGAAACTTAGGTTTGGGATACTCAATTAGTGAAGAATCTAAACAGAGTTTGGGCTTGGGGTAGTAAATTAAAGAAGTACCAAGGGTTGTTCATATAGGCTTCTGCACCTTTCACATGAGAGACTTATTTCCTGCTTTCAAGGAGATAGAGTGTCCCTCTTGCATCAGCCATTTATTAAGGAACTGTAATTCAAAATAATTGATATGCCATTGTGGAGCACCCCTCCCTGAGACCCAACAATACACAAAGGTGGGAATACATGCATATATTTCCTTGCATTATCAGCTGAGCACTTTCAGCTCCTATATGTAACTTTTTCATAACATTCTCTAGTAAAAGGAACCAGAGCTCTTTGAAATAATGGCTGACACTAGGACTGACACAGTAAATATATGAGCCAGGACAATCTTGAATCTTTTTTTTAAATTTTTTTAATTTATTTATTTTTGGCTGTGTTGGGTCTTCGTTTCTGTGCGAGGGCTTTCTCTAGTTGCAGCGAGCGGGGGCCACTCTTCATCGCGGTGCGCGGGACTCTCACCATCGCAGCCTTTCCTGTTGTGGAGCGCAGGCTCCAGACGCACAGGCTCAGTAATTGTGGCTCACGGGCCTAGTTGCTCCGCGGCATATGGGATCTTCCTAGACCAGGGCTCGAACCTGTGTCCCCTGCATTGGCAGGCGGATTCTCAACCACTGCGCCACCAGGGAAGCCCCAATCTTGAATCTTATATCAGAAAATAAGGAAGTATCAAGAAAAAAAAGTCCACAGGGTAGAATGATGTCAAAGGAAAACAGGAGCCAATGGAAAGAGCTCTCAATAGCCAAAGTAGGAATGAACTTAGCAACAAAATCTGGACTGCTGGATTATAACAAAAAGTTAAAAAAACAAAGAAAAACAAACAAACAAAAACTGTCCACAGGTGTCCATGCTGGTAAAAATAAGTAACTGCATAGGGTTTTGTTTGTTTGTTTGTTTGTTTGTTTTGATCAATAAGGTTGAATAGAAATCTCCTATGTGGAAGTCTAAATAATTGATGTGGACACTCAGCCATCCATGGATTGTGGAGGTGGAGATAACTCCTGTCTCCATAAGTGCTGGTTCCCAAAGTAGCTTCCTCCTAAAGAAGACACACAGCACGGAAATGGGAAAAACTTAACTTTATTGTGGGGAAATCTGACAAACTACCTCAGCCAGGTGACCAAAGTTAATAGTAACAGTGATAAGTTGCCTTGAGAGCCTGTTCCCTTGATATAAAGTGATGAGAAAGCACTTTACCTCTGTGATCTGCTTACTTAAAACCCATAACTCAAGCCTAATCCTGAGAAAAACACCAAGTAAATTCCAAAGCGGGACAGTCAACAAAATATCTGACCAGTACTACTCACCAATGTCAAGGTCATAGAAACAAGGACAGTCTCAGAAACTGTGAAAGCCCAGAAGAGTCTAAACAGACATGATGACTAAATGTCACGTGATACACTGGATGGCATCCTGGAAGACAAAAAGTTAGAATGAAGGAAACCCAAATGAAATATGGATGTCAGTTAATAAGTGACAATTCGGTTGAAAACTAGAATGAGAAACCTATTGTGTCACACTAGAAATCTAGAGAAAATGGGTAACTTCCTAGTAAAAACACACATTAACAAAACGGAACATAACAAAGGAAAATACAAACAGAACAGTTAAGCCACCAAAAGACCTCTTCCCCATTTTGCTTGTCCTTCCATTGTTCCGGGATTTCGCTCTCCTGGGACAGGGAAGGAACAGAGACACAGCAGTCTGGCAGTTCCCCTAAGTTCGGACCCTACTCAGTGTCTTCATCTCGCCCAGCCATGCCCCATCCAGTAGGGCACCCAAGGGAGTCTCAGGGATTATTCGTTCTGATGTATCAGCTATGACTTTTTTGATTCCAATGGACTGGACACACTTACTAAAGTAAAATAAAACATTATTTTTAAACGATAGAAATAAATTAATAACTGCAAGAGACAGGTTTAAGAGTGGATTTGGACCTGGCAGTTCTGGTGGCTCACTCTCTTGCAGTGTGATCTGGTCTCCCTCCAATCCTTTGTCCTGCTAAATGCCTTTGGGTGGCCCCATTCACAGGAAAAGTCTCTCTCACTGCATCCAGGGCTTCCAGAAACTGCAGGCGACACCCACTCAATGTCCATTTTAACAGAAAAGAAGAGGTTCAGTTAAGGTCAGTGACTGTGGTCACCCATCCAGGGCTCTTGTTGTCCTCCCTTGATGGCAGGAAGCTCTTCCACTAGCTAAAATAGCAACTTCGCTGTTGGTGGTAAACTCAAGACTCTTGCTTTGGGCATCGGGGCCTCATATCAGAGGCTGGCCCTGATTGCCAGTGTACCTCAAAAGGCACACAGACTTCATTCATGTCCCTGGGAGGTGGGAGCCCAGGAGTCACACCTGCCCTCTGACTATATTAATCACCCATCTCCACAGAACACATTTGCTCATTTTCCAGTCTCTGCTCTCTCCTTTACAGAGAACAGAAACCAAATGGTAGGTGGTAAGGAAACTGTTACTCAGCGGAGCAGTGTCTCGAGGATGATCCTATACCGTGGAATCCACAGTTGGCTGGCTTTCCGGGGGCCGCAGGGACTGGGCCCGGATACACGTGGCTCCTGGAGACCACGTGGCCTCAGAGTGAGAACACCAGCTGGGAAGCCACTTGCTCCCATACCTTTGATTTTTAATGAGTATGAATGTCAAAGGTTTGCAACAACCCGAAGGCCAGAGGATTGCAGGGCCACGGTCTGCTGTATGCTGCTTGTGGCCAGGGCCACACTCAATGTCTGCAGGGTTATTTCCTCTCAGAAGGCTGAGAGACTATGAGGGAGGAGGCCCTTTTCTCAATCACATGGATGTAGGGAACTGAAACTTCCCAAGGGGCCGTCTACGCTGCCCAGGTAGCTGTTCAATTGCCCAGCAGCAAGGTCAGCTCAGTGATTGGCCACAGGGGCTTGACAGGGCCCAGGCAGGCCTGAGCTGGAGGACCACAGATGCCTGCCTGGATGGTCACGGGTCAAGGGATATTCTGAGATTTTATTATCTACTACTGCCCACTCAAATGGGACGAACGATGCAGCCAGTCCTGAAGGGCACCGCCAGCCCTCAAGAAGGCAGCATATGGGGGCTGGCAGCGCTACAGCCTTGCATGCATGCCAACATGTCCCACTGAGCGCACTGCGTGTCAGGGCTGGGCTGGAACCTGGGTCCGGCCCCACCCTCCCCATGTTGGCGGCAGGGGACCTTCCTGACTTCTGAGGCCCTCCACAACCACAGACTGAGGTTAAGTTGGAGATGAAACAGCCAGCAACCAGAGCAGACATTTCATTCATCTTCTTTAGAGTCCAGGATGCGGAGAGGAAGCAGAGGCGGAGCAGAAAACCAACAGTCCAGCTCGACCCCGCGTCACTTGTACCAGGTGAGTCCCGTCCATCGTGGAGGCTCAGATAGAAGAGAGAGGGGAAGGGGAAGCAGGCCCATTAGATCGTGAACACTAGGTGTGTAAAGTATGAGTACTTTCTGGTTTTCTTTTTATTTACAGGAATTTCTATTTTTCAATCATTAAGATACGCTATTAGTAAAATAAAAAGATTAAAATTGTGTATACCTTTTCACACGCCCCTCACTAAATGTGAATTCTGTAGAAGGTACACATCTTCTGAAATCTCTTCTTACAAGAGTCACGGATTTACTTACTAAAAGCTGGCTGGAATCAACACAGGTGACTTTGCAGTTTTAGCATTGCCTGGGTCCGTGGCTTGCTGGGCTGCAGTTCCTACTTTCCACCTCTGTAAGATGCAGGTGGAGAAGCAAGGCTGAGACCTGTCTCTCTATGAGCTATTCAGCTAGGACTCTGAGGTACCTACCTTGTGCAGCACGTGGTAGCAGAAGCACGGGTCACAGCAGGAACAGAGTACTTGGTCTCGGCCCTTAGATGACCCAGAGTGGACATTACATACTCAGCCAACAACCAGAAAAGAGAGTCCCTTTATTAAAAAAAAAAAAAAAAATTACATTCAGCCAGCACCTGGGGTTCACCCAGGCCTGCTCTGACCTTCTGTTCCCCCTCTAACACAGGCCAACGAGATAGCTCTGGGCAAAACTGTGTTCCCACTCACCTCCCACCCACCTCAGTCAGGTCTTGCTGAACCCAGAGCACCAGGAATGCTGACCATCCTTCCAGTTTGGGGCCCCAAGGCTGTAAGCTCATCGCAGTGGGCCAGCTCTCTGGGGTCCTTCCGGCACACTCCCGAGGGTAGTGACGGGGACGCAGCTGGAATCTGAGTTGCACAGTCTGCTCATTTCACCTTCACTCGTTACGAAAAAGGTCTTTACCCATGAAACACTCACCCCACTTTTGGTCCTTTAAAAAAACAAATTTTCTTAGGAACTTTTACACCAAAGTGTCTTCCGAAAAGCAAACGTTCAGCAATAAGATTTATTTCAGTACAATTTCATTTTATGTACATACAAGTGTACTTAAAGAGGGCCATGTATAAAATGAGATGCCTAGTTTGCCATTTCTTTGAAGTCTGAGGCACCTGAGGGTGAGCATACCTGAGGTTTGTGATTGTTGCTTTCATGGAGTACTGTCTTCCCGCCTTTATCTCCAGACCCAAGGATGGGGAACAAAGGTGAAACAGGTCTGCACACTGTAAAATGTCTTCAGAAATCTGCAAACCCTGCTTCTTACAGGAGTTAAAGGTTAAGGACCAGGACAATGAAAGGGTGTGTGGAGGAAGGAATAGCAAGTAACCAAAACAAGGTGTCTGCGACCAACCCACCTTCTCTGTCACGAGTGTGCACCTGGAGTTGGTCTCTGTGTTTGGGGAGCCCTTGTGCTTCACAGAAGCAGTGCTGAGCCAGGGTGGAGGAGCTGGCCACAGACACCACCTGCCAAGTACCTGTGGGACCCACTCTCAGTCCTGAGCTAAGGTTAAACCATAATTACATTTATTTCCTTATTTACTGTGACAGGCAACGTGCTCAGTACTTGGAGTGACTATATTCCCCCCCATTTTATTGTTTTAAACCACGTTATGAAGGTATCATTGACATACAGAAAGCTGTACATGATTAATACATGCAACTTTGTGAGTATGGAGACAGATTACACCCATGAAACCATCACCACAATCTACACCGTAAACATATGTGTCACTCCAAAGGTGTCCTCCCGACCTATTCATTCCTTTATTTATTATTATTCCTATTATCATCATTCTTTGTGTGTATGGTAAGAACACTTAAGATAGGAGCCATCCTCAGTAAATTTTAAGCACACAATACAGTATTGTTAACTACAGGCACCATATTATACAGCAGAGCTCCAGAACTTGTTTTCATCTGGTATAACTGAAACTTTGTGCCCTTGGACTAGCACCTCCCAATTTCTCAGGGACTCAGAAGGGGTGACCTGTTGCCTCGGGCCTTGACAGCTGGGAGGAGGCAGAGCCTTGGCGTCTTCCTGCTCTGTCCAGACCTACGCACGGTCTGCAAATGCTCTGCCCCTGGCCGCCGCCCCTTGCTCACACGCCCTGGTGTAAAACCCCAAGTTTGGAGCCCAGGCCACCCATGCATGAGTGGCAGAAACCCTTCCCCAGGGACCTCCCTCTGCCTCCTTTTTCTAGTCTTCTCCTTCCCTCCCTCCCATGCCTCTCCTTGCTTCCCCGTGAAGAAGGAGCTGGTGGAGAAAAGCGAAGCCCGGTGGCTGCAATCACACACACACACACACACACACACACACACACACACCTCTCCCTGCGGTGAGGGCTGCTCTGAGTGGTCAGTGCATTCACACATTAAGCCTCATGACGACCTCGGGAGGGCAGTCCTCACTGTTCCCCCATTTCACAGATGAGGGCCCGAGGCAGAGGACAGCAGTAGCGCATCCACCCTCACACAGGATGAGGCCCAGACGCCCCTAACCTGTGGCTCACCTGGCTCCAGCCACAGCCGCCTCGGGTTCTCGCAGACTCTGCTGGGTCTTTTCCACAAATCCCTTCGAGACCTACAGGCTCTTAACTAATCTACGAGGGCAAGTTACTCAAGTTCGTCTGAAAAACACCCCCCAGCAGGTTTCTATCCAGCTATGAGCACGGGAAAAACTGAAGACAGATGGGAGAGCCCAGGTTACAGAAGAGGTTGAAGCAGCTGCTTCGTTGTCACAGTAGGAGAAGGGAGAGCTTGGCAAGGAAAAGAAGGTGCGTGGCTGGGAAGGAGGGGCGTGTGGACCCTCTCAAAGCCCCGTCCTCCACTCAAGCACAGACTTGGACCAAGCCCAAAGCAATGTGAGGACTCTGCAGTCAACAGGTTGAAGAAGGCGTACACCCTGGACCAAGGCCAAGTGCCAGCCAATGTCTTCAGAAGGGAAGAAAAATATAAAGTAGGTGGCTCTGCTTGGAGTCTTTGAGATTGAGCTGCGAGGGGCAGACCCCAGCATCATGCCACTCCAGCACATGTTCATGCCCAGAGGTACCTTCTCCACGGGGAACTGTGGACATTTGTAGAACATACCTGCCCTTCTTCTCCACAGAAGAAGAACCTGAGAGTCAGAGAACTGAGATATCCCGTGGAGGAGCACACACCGTTTACAGGTTGTAAATAGCTTCAGGAGGTCACCACTGCTGACCAAGCCGCAGCTGCATGCGCATTTAGGCACACAGGCGGGTCAAGAGTCAGGCAGGGTCCTTTTGCAAAGCTGCCTCGCTAAGCTTCCACTCTAATAAGGTTTTGGTTACAGAAATGCATACTCATGGCAGAAGTTTTTAAAATGCAGAAGATAACTGAGAAGTAAAAATTCCCTGTGCTTCCCTCCCAAGAGATACCGCCACTAACCTACTGAGCCATCCATCTCCTTTCAGCCTCAGGCTGAGCCCCTCTGACCTGGACGTCAGTCTGGCGTGGACACCACACCCCGCACTACCCCTAGGTGCCCAGTGCGGAGTGGCCAGCGTGCTGGGGCTTGGGGATGGGGTGGTCTGCGCCTGGGAGAGCCTTCTGAAGAGGGCAGTTCCGAAAGGCCCAGGCCGCGGGGCACGGGGTGAGGCTTCGTCGTCGTCACGCCTCTGCTGCTGACCAGCGGCTCCCGGAGCCTCGCGACTCAGGGGCGCTCCGCACAGCAGCCGCCACCTCGCTGCTAATCGGCCTGATTCGTCTCTTTCTACCCCAGATACCACCCTGTGCATTACCAGTGACGCCAAGACCACGCCTGCTAGCGCCAAATCCAGCAATCCCTCCTCCTGGCTTTGCAGACCCTGCTCTACAACAGCGGGGAGCGTGGGGGTAAAGCGCACTCTGAGTGCACAGAATTCGGGGAGCTAACGAGGCCCTCAGGCCCCGACTCCTAAAGCCAGGGCACCGGGTCACTCACCAGCAGCGGACAGCAAAAGGCCCTTAAATTGGAGCAAGCTACAGGAGAGGACCATCGCCCCCTTGTGGGCAGGAAAGGGGTTGCGCTGTCTCCTGAGCTCCTCCTGGAGGCCAGCATTGCCACGTGCATAGGTTTCTCACGCTCAGCACTGCTGACATTCTGGGCTGAATTGTTCCCTGTGGTGGGCTTTGTCCTGGGCATTGCAGTGTGTTTAGCAGCGTCCCTGGCCACCTGCCGCTAGCCCACCCTCCAGACATTGCCAGGTGTCTCTGGGGAGGGAGGGTAAACTGTTCTGTTCAGGGACCCCTGCACTCACCCTGCCGCTCCGGCCAGCCCAGGGGCCACCGCGCCTGCAGGACTCACCTCCTAACCAGGCATACTGCGGAGGGTGGGCGGGGAGGGTACAGGCTGGAGTCTCTTCTCCCCCAGTGTTGGCATCCAAAAATCCTAACTGCTGATTCTGCAACTCCCATGAAGTTGACATTTCTCCCCTCTCTTATCAGGGGCTTGAAAACAATTTATCTGTCTGTGGTTTCATTATTAAATCCCTTTTCTTTCTGATGAAAATGCCTTTGGTCCCTATATACATAGAAGTTTAAGATTTTAAGTGTAGTGCTACTTCTATTTTAGATACTGATGACTATGAGGGCAAACCTAGGCCTTTTGGGAAACACATTTTTCTGGGTCTATAACATGTTTCCTTTTTGATACTGGGGGTCTCGGGTAGCAGTTTGGGATGGATTATTTGAAGCCAAAGATTTGAGGATTGCATCCTTACACCTGCCTATTTTCCCTCTCAGTCTCCATCTGAAACTAGCCTGGATACATGGAAAGTGTGGACCTCGGCAGCCAGGATCTCAGTGAAGGGACGCCGCTGGCTGAGCTCTGTCCATTCATGTGAAGGGCAAACTGCTCACTCCTGAACCTCTCCACCTTGGACCAGGTGTCGCATTGCAGGGAAGGTACAACCTACAGACACTTTTATTGGCAGACCTCTTTAAAGATTTCAAAGTGGGGCCACATGGTGTACGTTTGTTGCCAGGATTTCGCCATGCATACGGGAGGGAAGCGCTGTGATGCCCACCTTACAAATAAAGAAAGCTGAGGCTCACTTAAGTGGCTTGCCCAAGTTGACCTAGATTCTGGTCTTTCATGGGATGCCTGCAGGACACACAACAGGAATATAAGGCCTCTACACACTCCCAACACCTCTGACGAGATGGCTTCTGCCATCAGGCCCCCATTTCCAGGTGGACAAGCGGCACACTTACACGTGCTTTCTAACAAGTGAAAACAGACACGAGCTACACACTGGGCACTTCCCTGAATCAGCGTTTCTACACGGGGTGTTCTGTGTGTAGTGAACAGCCTCAACTAAGGAATGCCTGAGTTAGGCCTCTGGGCCTGTGCTTGCTCCAAAAGCCTGCACTGTAACACGAAGAAATGTGCTTTACTCACAGTTGGAACGCCAGCCGACTTTCTCTTGGAGGCAGGGTGACTTCAGGTAGGAAGTCCTAGAAGGAATGCTTAGCAGAGTGCTTTTTCAGTAGAGCTCACAATAGGGCAATGAGGCACAATTCCATGGCATGTTAGACGGGGTAGAAACGTTTTCCTAAAGCTATTGGAGTGCTGAGGAAATCTAGTTCTCTCAAGTAAGAGTGTAGCATGTTGCCCTTTGCTCGGCATACACAGAGGGCATGTGAAGGGCCAACTGACCTGGCTGTTGCTCAGCAAACATAGAGGGTTCTGGGGGTACTCAGTGATCTGTAGGGAAAAGGGTGCCAACCAGGGGGCTTAGGAGTCCTGAAAAGGGTACTCCCTCTAAAATAAAGCAGAAGAATGACTAAGACATCATGGAAACAGCTGCATGCCGCCCTTTCTGCGCGGTTACTCAGGGACTTACCTCGAGGTCAGTACTCACGTTGAGTTTCCCTTTAGCTCTAGAGCGTGGCACGATGAGCTCCACCCCGGCCATCGAAGCACCCGGCTTAGCTAGAGAAAATACATTTTCTTCCCAGAGCCATGACTACAGTGGCTAGTGGCCTATCAGCAGCACTCAATTTCAAATAGCTTCAAGGCAGCATGAATGGAGATTTCAAAATGGGAAAGCAAGGCTAGTTCCATCAAGCCCCCATTTCCACGGGCACACGCAGCATACATCCCTGTGCTTTCAAACAAGTCCAAAGAGACACAGGTTACCCAGTGGTTCCTTCCCTGAATCAACTCCTCGAAGCAGGGTGTTCTGCATCTAGCGAACTGCCTCAACCAAGGAACGCCCCAGCTAGGCCTCCGGGCCCACGGCTCTTCAAAAGCCTCCACTGTTACACGAAGAACTGGGCTTTAGTTGCAGTCGGAACGCAAGCCGACTTTCTCCTGGAGGCAAGGTGACTTCAGACAGGGGGTCCCAGATGGAATGCAAAGCCGAGGGTTTTTCTCAGTGCATCGCAGACTAGGGCAATGTGTCAGACTTGCAGGGCACGTTGGACCTCCTAAATTGGTGTTCGTCGACCTGTGGGAGTATTGAGGAAACCAAGTTACCCAAGAGAAAGTGCAGTGTGTTGCCCTACACTCGGCATACACAGAGTGGCTCCGAAGGCCTACGAGCCCGGATGTGGCTTAGCAGGCCCATGGGGGCCTGAGGGTATTCAGTGTCCTTGCAGGGAATAGGGTGCCCACGCCAGGCTCCTAGATGTCCTGCAGAGCGTACTGACGTTAAAATAATGCAGGGCAGTGGCTACGGCCTCATGGAAACTGCTGCACGCCTCCGCTTCTGCATGGCAATTCAGGGCCTTACCGCGAGGCAAGTGCTCTTGCTGAGGGTCCCGTTAGTGCCACAGCATGGGAGGATGCTGACTTTCTCCTCCAGCAGAGTGACTTCAGGTACGAGGTCCTCGAAGAATTCTAAGCAGAGTGTTTTCTCATGGCAGCTCAGACGGGGGCCGTGACGAACACTTCCATGGCAGGTCGCACTGCCTAGAAATGTGGTCCTGAGGCTGCTCCAGGGCTCTGGAAATGTAGCTCTCCTTAAGGAACGTGCAGGGTGTTGCCCATCACTCGGCATGCACAGAGGGCCTCTGAGGGACCTACCTTTGGGCCTCCATGTTGCTCACAGGCCCACAGGGGTCTGGAGGCACTCAGGGATACTGGAGGGAAAATGATGCACACCCGAGGGGCATAAGAGTCCTGGAAAGGGTACTTCCTTTAAAATAGAGCAGAACAGAGGCTTCCCTGGTGGTGCACTGGTTGACAATCTGCCTGCCAATGCAGGGGACACGGGTTCGAGCTCTGGTCTGGGAGGAATCCCCATGCCACGGGGCAACTGGGCCCGTGAGCCACAACTACTGAGCCTGCGCCTCTGGAGCCTGTGCTCCGCAACAAGAGAGGCTGAGATACTGAGAGGCCTACGCACCGCGATGAAGAGTGGCCCCCACTTACCGTAACTGGAGAGAGCCCTAGCACAGAAACGAAGACCCAATATAGCAATCAATCAATCAATCCATCAATCAATCTTAAAACAACAATAAAAAATATAAAAACTAAAATAAAATACAGCAGAACAGCGACTAATACCTCATGGAAACAGCTGCATGCCGCCCTTTCTGCGCGGTTCCTCAGGGACTTACCTCGAGGTCAGTACTCACGTTGAGTTTCCCTTTAGCTCCAGAGCGTGGCACGATGAGCTCCACCCCGGCCATCGAAGCATCCGGCTAGCTAGACAAAACTCATTGTCTTCCCAGAGCCATGCATAGAGTGGCTAGTGGCCTGTCAACAGCAGTCAATTTCAAGTAGCTTCAAGGCAGCATGAATGGAGCTTTCAGAATGGGAAAGCAAGGCTAGTTCCATCAGGCCCCCATTTCCGCTTGCACACGCAGCATACATCCCTGTGCTTTCTAACAAGTCCAAAGAGACACAGGTTACCCAGTGGTTACTTCGTTGAATCAACTCCTCGAAGCAGGGTGTTCTGCATCTAGCGAACTGCCTCAACCAAGGAAAGCCCCAGCTAGGCCTCCGGGCCCGTGGCTCTTCAAAAGCCTGCAGTGTTATCCGAGGAACTGGGCTTTAGTTGCAGTCGGAACGCAAGCCCACATTCTCCTGGAGGCAGGGTGACTTCAGACAGGGGGTCCCAGATGGAATACGAAGCCGAGTGTTTTCTCAGTGCAGCGCAGACTAGGGCAATGAGTCAGACTTGCACGGCATGTTGGCCCTGCTAGAACGGTGTTCGTGGACCTGTGGGAATGCTGGGGAAGTCAAGCTGTCCCAAGAAAGAGTGCAGTCTGTTGCCCTACACTCGGCATACACAGAGTGGCTCCGAAGGGCTACGGGCCTGGATGTGGCTTAGCAGGCCCAGGGGGGCCTGAGGGTACTCAGTGTCCTTGCAGGGAATAGGGTGCCCACGCCAGGCTCCTAGATGTCCTGCAGAGCGTACTGACGTTAAAATAATGCAGGGCAGTGGCTACGGCCTCATGGAAACTGCTGCACGCCTCCGCTTCTGCATGGCAATTCAGGGCCTTACCGCGAGGCAAGTGCTCTCGCTGAGGGTCCCGTTAGCGCCACAGCATGGGAGGATGCTGACTTTCTCCTCCAGCAGAGTGACTTCAGGTACGAGGTCCTCGAAGAATTCTAAGCAGAGTGTTTTCTCACGGCAGCTCAGACGGGGGCCGTGACGAACACTTCCATGGCAGGTCGCACTGCCTAGAAATGTGGTCCTGAGGCTGCTCCAGGGCTCTGGAAATGTAGCTCTCCTTAAGGAACGTGCAGGGTGTTGCCCATCACTCGGCATGCACAGAGGGCCTCTGAGGGACCTACCTTTGGGCCTCCATGTTGCTCACAGGCCCACAGGGGTCTGGAGGCACTCAGGGATCCTGGAGGGAAAATGATGCACACCCGAGGGGCCTAAGAGGCCTGGAAAGGGTACTTCCTTTAAAATAGAGCAGAACAGAGGCTTCCCTGGTGGTGCACTGGTTGACAATCTGCCTGCCAATGCAGGGGACACGGGTTCGAGCTCTGGTCTGGGAGGAATCCCCATGCCACGGGGCAACTGGGCCCGTGAGCCACAACTACTGAGCCTGCGCCTCTGGAGCCTGTGCTCCGCAACAAGAGAGGCTGAGATACTGAGAGGCCTACGCACCGCGATGAAGAGTGGCCCCCACTTACCGTAACTGGAGAGAGCCCTAGCACAGAAACGAAGACCCAATATAGCAATCAATCAATCAATCCATCAATCAATCTTAAAACAACAATAAAAAATATAAAAACTAAAATAAAATACAGCAGAACAGCGACTAATACCTCATGGAAACAGCTGCATGCCGCCCTTTCTGCGCGGTTACTCAGGGACTTACCTCGAGGTCAGTACTCACGTTGAGTTTCCCTTTAGCTCCAGAGCGTGGCACGATGAGCTCCACCCCGGCCATCGAAGCATCCGGCTAGCTAGACAAAACTCATTGTCTTCCCAGAGCCATGCATAGAGTGGCTAGTGGCCTGTCAACAGCAGTCAATTTCAAGTAGCTTCAAGGCAGCATGAATGGAGCTTTCAGAATGGGAAAGCAAGGCTAGTTCCATCAGGCCCCCATTTCCGCTTGCACACGCAGCATACATCCCTGTGCTTTCTAACAAGTCCAAAGAGACACAGGTTACCCAGTGGTTACTTCGTTGAATCAACTCCTCGAAGCAGGGTGTTCTGCATCTAGCGAACTGCCTCAACCAAGGAAAGCCCCAGCTAGGCCTCCGGGCCCGTGGCTCTTCAAAAGCCTGCAGTGTTATCCGAGGAACTGGGCTTTAGTTGCAGTCGGAACGCAAGCCCACATTCTCCTGGAGGCAGGGTGACTTCAGACAGGGGGTCCCAGATGGAATACGAAGCCGAGTGTTTTCTCAGTGCAGCGCAGACTAGGGCAATGAGTCAGACTTGCACGGCATGTTGGCCCTGCTAGAACGGTGTTCGTGGACCTGTGGGAATGCTGGGGAAGTCAAGCTGTCCCAAGAAAGAGTGCAGTCTGTTGCCCTACACTCGGCATACACAGAGTGGCTCCGAAGGGCTACGGGCCTGGATGTGGCTTAGCAGGCCCAGGGGGGCCTGAGGGTACTCAGTGTCCTTGCAGGGAATAGGGTGCCCACGCCAGGCTCCTAGATGTCCTGCAGAGCGTACTGACGTTAAAATAATGCAGGGCAGTGGCTACGGCCTCATGGAAACTGCTGCACGCCTCCGCTTCTGCATGGCAATTCAGGGCCTTACCGCGAGGCAAGTGCTCTCGCTGAGGGTCCCGTTAGCGCCACAGCATGGGAGGATGCTGACTTTCTCCTCCAGCAGAGTGACTTCAGGTACGAGGTCCTCGAAGAATTCTAAGCAGAGTGTTTTCTCACGGCAGCTCAGACGGGGGCCGTGACGAACACTTCCATGGCAGGTCGCACTGCCTAGAAATGTGGTCCTGAGGCTGCTCCAGGGCTCTGGAAATGTAGCTCTCCTTAAGGAACGTGCAGGGTGTTGCCCATCACTCGGCATGCACAGAGGGCCTCTGAGGGACCTACCTTTGGGCCTCCATGTTGCTCACAGGCCCACAGGGGTCTGGAGGCACTCAGGGATCCTGGAGGGAAAATGATGCACACCCGAGGGGCCTAAGAGGCCTGGAAAGGGTACTTCCTTTAAAATAGAGCAGAACAGAGGCTTCCCTGGTGGTGCACTGGTTGACAATCTGCCTGCCAATGCAGGGGACACGGGTTCGAGCTCTGGTCTGGGAGGAATCCCCATGCCACGGGGCAACTGGGCCCGTGAGCCACAACTACTGAGCCTGCGCCTCTGGAGCCTGTGCTCCGCAACAAGAGAGGCTGAGATACTGAGAGGCCTACGCACCGCGATGAAGAGTGGCCCCCACTTACCGTAACTGGAGAGAGCCCTAGCACAGAAACGAAGACCCAATATAGCAATCAATCAATCAATCCATCAATCAATCTTAAAACAACAATAAAAAATATAAAAACTAAAATAAAATACAGCAGAACAGCGACTAATACCTCATGGAAACAGCTGCATGCCGCCCTTTCTGCGCGGTTCCTCAGGGACTTACCTCGAGGTCAGTACTCACGTTGAGTTTCCCTTTAGCTCCAGAGCGTGGCACGATGAGCTCCACCCCGGCCATCGAAGCATCCGGCTAGCTAGACAAAACTCATTGTCTTCCCAGAGCCATGTATACAGTGGCCAGTGGCCTGTCAACAGCAGTCAATTTCAAGTAGCTTCAAGGCAGCATGAATGGAGCTTTCAGAATGGGAAAGCAAGGCTAGTTCCATCAGGCCCCCGTTTCCACTTGCACACGCAGCATACATCCCTGTGCTTTCTAACAAGTCCAAAGAGACACAGGTTACCCAGTGGTTACTTCGTTGAATCAACTCCTCGAAGCAGGGTGTTCTGCATCTAGCGAACTGCCTCAACCAAGGAAAGCCCCAGCTAGGCCTCCGGGCCCGTGGCTCTTCAAAAGCCTGCAGTGTTATCCGAGGAACTGGGCTTTAGTTGCAGTCGGAACGCAAGCCCACATTCTCCTGGAGGCAGGGTGACTTCAGACAGGGGGTCCCAGATGGAATACGAAGCCGAGTGTTTTCTCAGTGCAGCGCAGACTAGGGCAATGAGTCAGACTTGCACGGCATGTTGGCCCTGCTAGAACGGTGTTCGTGGACCTGTGGGAATGCTGGGGAAGTCAAGCTGTCCCAAGAAAGAGTGCAGTCTGTTGCCCTACACTCGGCATACACAGAGTGGCTCCGAAGGGCTACGGGCCTGGATGTGGCTTAGCAGGCCCATGGGGGCCTGAGGGTACTCAGTGTCCTTGCAGGGAATAGGGTGCCCACGCCAGGCTCCTAGATGTCCTGCAGAGCGTACTGACGTTAAAATAATGCAGGGCAGTGGCTACGGCCTCATGGAAACTGCTGCACGCCTCCGCTTCTGCATGGCAATTCAGGGCCTTACCGCGAGGCAAGTGCTCTCGCTGAGGGTCCCGTTAGCGCCACAGCATGGGAGGATGCTGACTTTCTCCTCCAGCAGAGTGACTTCAGGTACGAGGTCCTCGAAGAATTCTAAGCAGAGTGTTTTCTCACGGCAGCTCAGACGGGGGCCGTGACGAACACTTCCATGGCAGGTCGCACTGCCTAGAAATGTGGTCCTGAGGCTGCTCCAGGGCTCTGGAAATGTAGCTCTCCTTATGTTACGTGCAAGGTGTTGCCCATCACTCGGCATGCACAGAGGGCCTCTGAGGGACCTACCTTTGGGCCTCGATGTTGCTCAGCAGGCCCACAGGGGTCTGGAGGCACTCAGGGATCCTGGAGGGAAAATGATGCACACCCGAGGGGCCTAAGAGGCCTGGAAAGGGTACTTCCTTTAAAATAGAGCAGAACAGAGGCTTCCCTGGTGGTGCACTGGTTGACAATCTGCCTGCCAATGCAGGGGACACGGGTTCGAGCTCTGGTCTGGGAGGAATCCCCATGCCACGGGGCAACTGGGCCCGTGAGCCACAACTACTGAGCCTGCGCCTCTGGAGCCTGTGCTCCGCAACAAGAGAGGCTGAGATACTGAGAGGCCTACGCACCGCGATGAAGAGTGGCCCCCACTTACCGTAACTGGAGAGAGCCCTAGCACAGAAACGAAGACCCAATATAGCAATCAATCAATCAATCCATCAATCAATCTTAAAACAACAATAAAAAATATAAAAACTAAAATAAAATACAGCAGAACAGCGACTAATACCTCATGGAAACAGCTGCATGCCGCCCTTTCTGCGCGGTTCCTCAGGGACTTACCTCGAGGTCAGTACTCACGTTGAGTTTCCCTTTAGCTCCAGAGCGTGGCACGATGAGCTCCACCCCGGCCATCGAAGCATCCGGCTAGCTAGACAAAACTCATTGTCTTCCCAGAGCCATGTATACAGTGGCCAGTGGCCTGTCAACAGCAGTCAATTTCAAGTAGCTTCAAGGCAGCATGAATGGAGCTTTCAGAATGGGAAAGCAAGGCTAGTTCCATCAGGCCCCCGTTTCCACTTGCACACGCAGCATACATCCCTGTGCTTTCTAACAAGTCCAAAGAGACACAGGTTACCCAGTGGTTACTTCGTTGAATCAACTCCTCGAAGCAGGGTGTTCTGCATCTAGCGAACTGCCTCAACCAAGGAAAGCCCCAGCTAGGCCTCCGGGCCCGTGGCTCTTCAAAAGCCTGCAGTGTTATCCGAGGAACTGGGCTTTAGTTGCAGTCGGAACGCAAGCCCACATTCTCCTGGAGGCAGGGTGACTTCAGACAGGGGGTCCCAGATGGAATACGAAGCCGAGTGTTTTCTCAGTGCAGCGCAGACTAGGGCAATGAGTCAGACTTGCACGGCATGTTGGCCCTGCTAGAACGGTGTTCGTGGACCTGTGGGAATGCTGGGGAAGTCAAGCTGTCCCAAGAAAGAGTGCAGTCTGTTGCCCTACACTCGGCATACACAGAGTGGCTCCGAAGGGCTACGGGCCTGGATGTGGCTTAGCAGGCCCATGGGGGCCTGAGGGTACTCAGTGTCCTTGCAGGGAATAGGGTGCCCACGCCAGGCTCCTAGATGTCCTGCAGAGCGTACTGACGTTAAAATAATGCAGGGCAGTGGCTACGGCCTCATGGAAACTGCTGCACGCCTCCGCTTCTGCATGGCAATTCAGGGCCTTACCGCGAGGCAAGTGCTCTCGCTGAGGGTCCCGTTAGCGCCACAGCATGGGAGGATGCTGACTTTCTCCTCCAGCAGAGTGACTTCAGGTACGAGGTCCTCGAAGAATTCTAAGCAGAGTGTTTTCTCACGGCAGCTCAGACGGGGGCCGTGACGAACACTTCCATGGCAGGTCGCACTGCCTAGAAATGTGGTCCTGAGGCTGCTCCAGGGCTCTGGAAATGTAGCTCTCCTTAAGGAACGTGCAGGGTGTTGCCCATCACTCGGCATGCACAGAGGGCCTCTGAGGGACCTACCTTTGGGCCTCCATGTTGCTCACAGGCCCACAGGGGTCTGGAGGCACTCAGGGATCCTGGAGGGAAAATGATGCACACCCGAGGGGCCTAAGAGGCCTGGAAAGGGTACTTCCTTTAAAATAGAGCAGAACAGAGGCTTCCCTGGTGGTGCACTGGTTGACAATCTGCCTGCCAATGCAGGGGACACGGGTTCGAGCTCTGGTCTGGGAGGAATCCCCATGCCACGGGGCAACTGGGCCCGTGAGCCACAACTACTGAGCCTGCGCCTCTGGAGCCTGTGCTCCGCAACAAGAGAGGCTGAGATACTGAGAGGCCTACGCACCGCGATGAAGAGTGGCCCCCACTTACCGTAACTGGAGAGAGCCCTAGCACAGAAACGAAGACCCAATATAGCAATCAATCAATCAATCCATCAATCAATCTTAAAACAACAATAAAAAATATAAAAACTAAAATAAAATACAGCAGAACAGCGACTAATACCTCATGGAAACAGCTGCATGCCGCCCTTTCTGCGCGGTTCCTCAGGGACTTACCTCGAGGTCAGTACTCACGTTGAGTTTCCCTTTAGCTCCAGAGCGTGGCACGATGAGCTCCACCCCGGCCATCGAAGCATCCGGCTAGCTAGACAAAACTCATTGTCTTCCCAGAGCCATGTATACAGTGGCCAGTGGCCTGTCAACAGCAGTCAATTTCAAGTAGCTTCAAGGCAGCATGAATGGAGCTTTCAGAATGGGAAAGCAAGGCTAGTTCCATCAGGCCCCCGTTTCCGCTTGCACACGCAGCATACATCCCTGTGCTTTCTAACAAGTCCAAAGAGACACAGGTTACCCAGTGGTTACTTCGTTGAATCAACTCCTCGAAGCAGGGTGTTCTGCATCTAGCGAACTGCCTCAACCAAGGAAAGCCCCAGCTAGGCCTCCGGGCCCGTGGCTCTTCAAAAGCCTGCAGTGTTATCCGAGGAACTGGGCTTTAGTTGCAGTCGGAACGCAAGCCCACATTCTCCTGGAGGCAGGGTGACTTCAGACAGGGGGTCCCAGATGGAATACGAAGCCGAGTGTTTTCTCAGTGCAGCGCAGACTAGGGCAATGAGTCAGACTTGCACGGCATGTTGGCCCTGCTAGAACGGTGTTCGTGGACCTGTGGGAATGCTGGGGAAGTCAAGCTGTCCCAAGAAAGAGTGCAGTCTGTTGCCCTACACTCGGCATACACAGAGTGGCTCCGAAGGGCTACGGGCCTGGATGTGGCTTAGCAGGCCCATGGGGGCCTGAGGGTACTCAGTGTCCTTGCAGGGAATAGGGTGCCCACGCCAGGCTCCTAGATGTCCTGCAGAGCGTACTGACGTTAAAATAATGCAGGGCAGTGGCTACGGCCTCATGGAAACTGCTGCACGCCTCCGCTTCTGCATGGCAATTCAGGGCCTTACCGCGAGGCAAGTGCTCTCGCTGAGGGTCCCGTTAGCGCCACAGCATGGGAGGATGCTGACTTTCTCCTCCAGCAGAGTGACTTCAGGTACGAGGTCCTCGAAGAATTCTAAGCAGAGTGTTTTCTCACGGCAGCTCAGACGGGGGCCGTGACGAACACTTCCATGGCAGGTCGCACTGCCTAGAAATGTGGTCCTGAGGCTGCTCCAGGGCTCTGGAAATGTAGCTCTCCTTAAGGAACGTGCAGGGTGTTGCCCATCACTCGGCATGCACAGAGGGCCTCTGAGGGACCTACCTTTGGGCCTCCATGTTGCTCACAGGCCCACAGGGGTCTGGAGGCACTCAGGGATCCTGGAGGGAAAATGATGCACACCCGAGGGGCCTAAGAGGCCTGGAAAGGGTACTTCCTTTAAAATAGAGCAGAACAGAGGCTTCCCTGGTGGTGCACTGGTTGACAATCTGCCTGCCAATGCAGGGGACACGGGTTCGAGCTCTGGTCTGGGAGGAATCCCCATGCCACGGGGCAACTGGGCCCGTGAGCCACAACTACTGAGCCTGCGCCTCTGGAGCCTGTGCTCCGCAACAAGAGAGGCTGAGATACTGAGAGGCCTACGCACCGCGATGAAGAGTGGCCCCCACTTACCGTAACTGGAGAGAGCCCTAGCACAGAAACGAAGACCCAATATAGCAATCAATCAATCAATCCATCAATCAATCTTAAAACAACAATAAAAAATATAAAAACTAAAATAAAATACAGCAGAACAGCGACTAATACCTCATGGAAACAGCTGCATGCCGCCCTTTCTGCGCGGTTCCTCAGGGACTTACCTCGAGGTCAGTACTCACGTTGAGTTTCCCTTTAGCTCCAGAGCGTGGCACGATGAGCTCCACCCCGGCCATCGAAGCATCCGGCTAGCTAGACAAAACTCATTGTCTTCCCAGAGCCATGCATAGAGTGGCTAGTGGCCTGTCAACAGCAGTCAATTTCAAGTAGCTTCAAGGCAGCATGAATGGAGCTTTCAGAATGGGAAAGCAAGGCTAGTTCCATCAGGCCCCCATTTCCGCTTGCACACGCAGCATACATCCCTGTGCTTTCTAACAAGTCCAAAGAGACACAGGTTACCCAGTGGTTACTTCGTTGAATCAACTCCTCGAAGCAGGGTGTTCTGCATCTAGCGAACTGCCTCAACCAAGGAAAGCCCCAGCTAGGCCTCCGGGCCCGTGGCTCTTCAAAAGCCTGCAGTGTTATCCGAGGAACTGGGCTTTAGTTGCAGTCGGAACGCAAGCCCACATTCTCCTGGAGGCAGGGTGACTTCAGACAGGGGGTCCCAGATGGAATACGAAGCCGAGTGTTTTCTCAGTGCAGCGCAGACTAGGGCAATGAGTCAGACTTGCACGGCATGTTGGCCCTGCTAGAACGGTGTTCGTGGACCTGTGGGAATGCTGGGGAAGTCAAGCTGTCCCAAGAAAGAGTGCAGTCTGTTGCCCTACACTCGGCATACACAGAGTGGCTCCGAAGGGCTACGGGCCTGGATGTGGCTTAGCAGGCCCAGGGGGGCCTGAGGGTACTCAGTGTCCTTGCAGGGAATAGGGTGCCCACGCCAGGCTCCTAGATGTCCTGCAGAGCGTACTGACGTTAAAATAATGCAGGGCAGTGGCTACGGCCTCATGGAAACTGCTGCACGCCTCCGCTTCTGCATGGCAATTCAGGGCCTTACCGCGAGGCAAGTGCTCTCGCTGAGGGTCCCGTTAGCGCCACAGCATGGGAGGATGCTGACTTTCTCCTCCAGCAGAGTGACTTCAGGTACGAGGTCCTCGAAGAATTCTAAGCAGAGTGTTTTCTCACGGCAGCTCAGACGGGGGCCGTGACGAACACTTCCATGGCAGGTCGCACTGCCTAGAAATGTGGTCCTGAGGCTGCTCCAGGGCTCTGGAAATGTAGCTCTCCTTATGTTACGTGCAAGGTGTTGCCCATCACTCGGCATGCACAGAGGGCCTCTGAGGGACCTACCTTTGGGCCTCCATGTTGCTCAGCAGGCCCACAGGGGTCTGGAGGCACTCAGGGATCCTGGAGGGAAAATGATGCACACCCGAGGGGCCTAAGAGGCCTGGAAAGGGTACTTCCTTTAAAATAGAGCAGAACAGAGGCTTCCCTGGTGGTGCACTGGTTGACAATCTGCCTGCCAATGCAGGGGACACGGGTTCGAGCTCTGGTCTGGGAGGAATCCCCATGCCACGGGGCAACTGGGCCCGTGAGCCACAACTACTGAGCCTGCGCCTCTGGAGCCTGTGCTCCGCAACAAGAGAGGCTGAGATACTGAGAGGCCTACGCACCGCGATGAAGAGTGGCCCCCACTTACCGTAACTGGAGAGAGCCCTAGCACAGAAACGAAGACCCAATATAGCAATCAATCAATCAATCCATCAATCAATCTTAAAACAACAATAAAAAATATAAAAACTAAAATAAAATACAGCAGAACAGCGACTAATACCTCATGGAAACAGCTGCATGCCGCCCTTTCTGCGCGGTTCCTCAGGGACTTACCTCGAGGTCAGTACTCACGTTGAGTTTCCCTTTAGCTCCAGAGCGTGGCACGATGAGCTCCACCCCGGCCATCGAAGCATCCGGCTAGCTAGACAAAACTCATTGTCTTCCCAGAGCCATGTATACAGTGGCCAGTGGCCTGTCAACAGCAGTCAATTTCAAGTAGCTTCAAGGCAGCATGAATGGAGCTTTCAGAATGGGAAAGCAAGGCTAGTTCCATCAGGCCCCCGTTTCCGCTTGCACACGCAGCATACATCCCTGTGCTTTCTAACAAGTCCAAAGAGACACAGGTTACCCAGTGGTTACTTCGTTGAATCAACTCCTCGAAGCAGGGTGTTCTGCATCTAGCGAACTGCCTCAACCAAGGAAAGCCCCAGCTAGGCCTCCGGGCCCGTGGCTCTTCAAAAGCCTGCAGTGTTATCCGAGGAACTGGGCTTTAGTTGCAGTCGGAACGCAAGCCCACATTCTCCTGGAGGCAGGGTGACTTCAGACAGGGGGTCCCAGATGGAATACGAAGCCGAGTGTTTTCTCAGTGCAGCGCAGACTAGGGCAATGAGTCAGACTTGCACGGCATGTTGGCCCTGCTAGAACGGTGTTCGTGGACCTGTGGGAATGCTGGGGAAGTCAAGCTGTCCCAAGAAAGAGTGCAGTCTGTTGCCCTACACTCGGCATACACAGAGTGGCTCCAAAGGGCTACGGGCCTGGATGTGGCTTAGCAGGCCTAGGGGGGCCTGAGGGTACTCAGTGTCCTTGCAGGGAATAGGGTGCCCACGCCAGGCTCCTAGATGTCCTGCAGAGCGTACTGACGTTAAAATAATGCAGGGCAGTGGCTACGGCCTCATGGAAACTGCTGCACGCCTCCGCTTCTGCATGGCAATTCAGGGCCTTACCGCGAGGCAAGTGCTCTCGCTGAGGGTCCCGTTAGCGCCACAGCATGGGAGGATGCTGACTTTCTCCTCCAGCAGAGTGACTTCAGGTACGAGGTCCTCGAAGAATTCTAAGCAGAGTGTTTTCTCACGGCAGCTCAGACGGGGGCCGTGACGAACACTTCCATGGCAGGTCGCACTGCCTAGAAATGTGGTCCTGAGGCTGCTCCAGGGCTCTGGAAATGTAGCTCTCCTTATGTTACGTGCAAGGTGTTGCCCATCACTCGGCATGCACAGAGGGCCTCTGAGGGACCTACCTTTGGGCCTCGATGTTGCTCAGCAGGCCCACAGGGGTCTGGAGGCACTCAGGGATCCTGGAGGGAAAATGATGCACACCCGAGGGGCCTAAGAGGCCTGGAAAGGGTACTTCCTTTAAAATAGAGCAGAACAGAGGCTTCCCTGGTGGTGCACTGGTTGACAATCTGCCTGCCAATGCAGGGGACACGGGTTCGAGCTCTGGTCTGGGAGGAATCCCCATGCCACGGGGCAACTGGGCCCGTGAGCCACAACTACTGAGCCTGCGCCTCTGGAGCCTGTGCTCCGCAACAAGAGAGGCTGAGATACTGAGAGGCCTACGCACCGCGATGAAGAGTGGCCCCCACTTACCGTAACTGGAGAGAGCCCTAGCACAGAAACGAAGACCCAATATAGCAATCAATCAATCAATCCATCAATCAATCTTAAAACAACAATAAAAAATATAAAAACTAAAATAAAATACAGCAGAACAGCGACTAATACCTCATGGAAACAGCTGCATGCCGCCCTTTCTGCGCGGTTCCTCAGGGACTTACCTCGAGGTCAGTACTCACGTTGAGTTTCCCTTTAGCTCCAGAGCGTGGCACGATGAGCTCCACCCCGGCCATCGAAGCATCCGGCTAGCTAGACAAAACTCATTGTCTTCCCAGAGCCATGTATACAGTGGCCAGTGGCCTGTCAACAGCAGTCAATTTCAAGTAGCTTCAAGGCAGCATGAATGGAGCTTTCAGAATGGGAAAGCAAGGCTAGTTCCATCAGGCCCCCGTTTCCACTTGCACACGCAGCATACATCCCTGTGCTTTCTAACAAGTCCAAAGAGACACAGGTTACCCAGTGGTTACTTCGTTGAATCAACTCCTCGAAGCAGGGTGTTCTGCATCTAGCGAACTGCCTCAACCAAGGAAAGCCCCAGCTAGGCCTCCGGGCCCGTGGCTCTTCAAAAGCCTGCAGTGTTATCCGAGGAACTGGGCTTTAGTTGCAGTCGGAAAGCAAGCCCACATTCTCCTGGAGGCAGGGTGACTTCAGACAGGGGGTCCCAGATGGAATACGAAGCCGAGTGTTTTCTCAGTGCAGCGCAGACTAGGGCAATGAGTCAGACTTGCACGGCATGTTGGCCCTGCTAGAACGGTGTTCGTGGACCTGTGGGAATGCTGGGGAAGTCAAGCTGTCCCAAGAAAGAGTGCAGTCTGTTGCCCTACACTCGGCATACACAGAGTGGCTCCGAAGGGCTACGGGCCTGGACGTGGCTTAGCAGGCCCAGGGGGGCCTGAGGGTACTCAGTGTCCTTGCAGGGAATAGGGTGCCCACGCCAGGCTCCTAGATGTCCTGCAGAGCGTACTGACGTTAAAATAATGCAGGGCAGTGGCTACGGCCTCATGGAAACTGCTGCACGCCTCCGCTTCTGCATGGCAATTCAGGGCCTTACCGCGAGGCAAGTGCTCTCGCTGAGGGTCCCGTTAGCGCCACAGCATGGGAGGATGCTGACTTTCTCCTCCAGCAGAGTGACTTCAGGTACGAGGTCCTCGAAGAATTCTAAGCAGAGTGTTTTCTCACGGCAGCTCAGACGGGGGCCGTGACGAACACTTCCATGGCAGGTCGCACTGCCTAGAAATGTGGTCCTGAGGCTGCTCCAGGGCTCTGGAAATGTAGCTCTCCTTAAGGAACGTGCAGGGTGTTGCCCATCACTCGGCATGCACAGAGGGCCTCTGAGGGACCTACCTTTGGGCCTCCATGTTGCTCACAGGCCCACAGGGGTCTGGAGGCACTCAGGGATCCTGGAGGGAAAATGATGCACACCCGAGGGGCCTAAGAGTCCTGGAAAGGGTACTTCCTTTAAAATAGAGCAGAACAGAGGCTTCCCTGGTGGTGCACTGGTTGACAATCTGCCTGCCAATGCAGGGGACACGGGTTCGAGCTCTGGTCTGGGAGGAATCCCCATGCCACGGGGCAACTGGGCCCGTGAGCCACAACTACTGAGCCTGCGCCTCTGGAGCCTGTGCTCCGCAACAAGAGAGGCTGAGATACTGAGAGGCCTACGCACCGCGATGAAGAGTGGCCCCCACTTACCGTAACTGGAGAGAGCCCTAGCACAGAAACGAAGACCCAATATAGCAATCAATCAATCAATCCATCAATCAATCTTAAAACAACAATAAAAAATATAAAAACTAAAATAAAATACAGCAGAACAGCGACTAATACCTCATGGAAACAGCTGCATGCCGCCCTTTCTGCGCGGTTCCTCAGGGACTTACCTCGAGGTCAGTACTCACGTTGAGTTTCCCTTTAGCTCCAGAGCGTGGCACGATGAGCTCCACCCCGGCCATCGAAGCATCCGGCTAGCTAGACAAAACTCATTGTCTTCCCAGAGCCATGCATAGAGTGGCTAGTGGCCTGTCAACAGCAGTCAATTTCAAGTAGCTTCAAGGCAGCATGAATGGAGCTTTCAGAATGGGAAAGCAAGGCTAGTTCCATCAGGCCCCCATTTCCGCTTGCACACGCAGCATACATCCCTGTGCTTTCTAACAAGTCCAAAGAGACACAGGTTACCCAGTGGTTACTTCGTTGAATCAACTCCTCGAAGCAGGGTGTTCTGCATCTAGCGAACTGCCTCAACCAAGGAAAGCCCCAGCTAGGCCTCCGGGCCCGTGGCTCTTCAAAAGCCTGCAGTGTTATCCGAGGAACTGGGCTTTAGTTGCAGTCGGAACGCAAGCCCACATTCTCCTGGAGGCAGGGTGACTTCAGACAGGGGGTCCCAGATGGAATACGAAGCCGAGTGTTTTCTCAGTGCAGCGCAGACTAGGGCAATGAGTCAGACTTGCACGGCATGTTGGCCCTGCTAGAACGGTGTTCGTGGACCTGTGGGAATGCTGGGGAAGTCAAGCTGTCCCAAGAAAGAGTGCAGTCTGTTGCCCTACACTCGGCATACACAGAGTGGCTCCGAAGGGCTACGGGCCTGGATGTGGCTTAGCAGGCCCAGGGGGGCCTGAGGGTACTCAGTGTCCTTGCAGGGAATAGGGTGCCCACGCCAGGCTCCTAGATGTCCTGCAGAGCGTACTGACGTTAAAATAATGCAGGGCAGTGGCTACGGCCTCATGGAAACTGCTGCACGCCTCCGCTTCTGCATGGCAATTCAGGGCCTTACCGCGAGGCAAGTGCTCTCGCTGAGGGTCCCGTTAGCGCCACAGCATGGGAGGATGCTGACTTTCTCCTCCAGCAGAGTGACTTCAGGTACGAGGTCCTCGAAGAATTCTAAGCAGAGTGTTTTCTCACGGCAGCTCAGACGGGGGCCGTGACGAACACTTCCATGGCAGGTCGCACTGCCTAGAAATGTGGTCCTGAGGCTGCTCCAGGGCTCTGGAAATGTAGCTCTCCTTAAGGAACGTGCAGGGTGTTGCCCATCACTCGGCATGCACAGAGGGCCTCTGAGGGACCTACCTTTGGGCCTCCATGTTGCTCACAGGCCCACAGGGGTCTGGAGGCACTCAGGGATCCTGGAGGGAAAATGATGCACACCCGAGGGGCCTAAGAGTCCTGGAAAGGGTACTTCCTTTAAAATAGAGCAGAACAGAGGCTTCCCTGGTGGTGCACTGGTTGACAATCTGCCTGCCAATGCAGGGGACACGGGTTCGAGCTCTGGTCTGGGAGGAATCCCCATGCCACGGGGCAACTGGGCCCGTGAGCCACAACTACTGAGCCTGCGCCTCTGGAGCCTGTGCTCCGCAACAAGAGAGGCTGAGATACTGAGAGGCCTACGCACCGCGATGAAGAGTGGCCCCCACTTACCGTAACTGGAGAGAGCCCTAGCACAGAAACGAAGACCCAATATAGCAATCAATCAATCAATCCATCAATCAATCTTAAAACAACAATAAAAAATATAAAAACTAAAATAAAATACAGCAGAACAGCGACTAATACCTCATGGAAACAGCTGCATGCCGCCCTTTCTGCGCGGTTCCTCAGGGACTTACCTCGAGGTCAGTACTCACGTTGAGTTTCCCTTTAGCTCCAGAGCGTGGCACGATGAGCTCCACCCCGGCCATCGAAGCATCCGGCTAGCTAGACAAAACTCATTGTCTTCCCAGAGCCATGCATAGAGTGGCTAGTGGCCTGTCAACAGCAGTCAATTTCAAGTAGCTTCAAGGCAGCATGAATGGAGCTTTCAGAATGGGAAAGCAAGGCTAGTTCCATCAGGCCCCCATTTCCGCTTGCACACGCAGCATACATCCCTGTGCTTTCTAACAAGTCCAAAGAGACACAGGTTACCCAGTGGTTACTTCGTTGAATCAACTCCTCGAAGCAGGGTGTTCTGCATCTAGCGAACTGCCTCAACCAAGGAAAGCCCCAGCTAGGCCTCCGGGCCCGTGGCTCTTCAAAAGCCTGCAGTGTTATCCGAGGAACTGGGCTTTAGTTGCAGTCGGAACGCAAGCCCACATTCTCCTGGAGGCAGGGTGACTTCAGACAGGGGGTCCCAGATGGAATACGAAGCCGAGTGTTTTCTCAGTGCAGCGCAGACTAGGGCAATGAGTCAGACTTGCACGGCATGTTGGCCCTGCTAGAACGGTGTTCGTGGACCTGTGGGAATGCTGGGGAAGTCAAGCTGTCCCAAGAAAGAGTGCAGTCTGTTGCCCTACACTCGGCATACACAGAGTGGCTCCGAAGGGCTACGGGCCTGGATGTGGCTTAGCAGGCCCAGGGGGGCCTGAGGGTACTCAGTGTCCTTGCAGGGAATAGGGTGCCCACGCCAGGCTCCTAGATGTCCTGCAGAGCGTACTGACGTTAAAATAATGCAGGGCAGTGGCTACGGCCTCATGGAAACTGCTGCACGCCTCCGCTTCTGCATGGCAATTCAGGGCCTTACCGCGAGGCAAGTGCTCTCGCTGAGGGTCCCGTTAGCGCCACAGCATGGGAGGATGCTGACTTTCTCCTCCAGCAGAGTGACTTCAGGTACGAGGTCCTCGAAGAATTCTAAGCAGAGTGTTTTCTCACGGCAGCTCAGACGGGGGCCGTGACGAACACTTCCATGGCAGGTCGCACTGCCTAGAAATGTGGTCCTGAGGCTGCTCCAGGGCTCTGGAAATGTAGCTCTCCTTAAGGAACGTGCAGGGTGTTGCCCATCACTCGGCATGCACAGAGGGCCTCTGAGGGACCTACCTTTGGGCCTCCATGTTGCTCACAGGCCCACAGGGGTCTGGAGGCACTCAGGGATCCTGGAGGGAAAATGATGCACACCCGAGGGGCCTAAGAGTCCTGGAAAGGGTACTTCCTTTAAAATAGAGCAGAACAGAGGCTTCCCTGGTGGTGCACTGGTTGACAATCTGCCTGCCAATGCAGGGGACACGGGTTCGAGCTCTGGTCTGGGAGGAATCCCCATGCCACGGGGCAACTGGGCCCGTGAGCCACAACTACTGAGCCTGCGCCTCTGGAGCCTGTGCTCCGCAACAAGAGAGGCTGAGATACTGAGAGGCCTACGCACCGCGATGAAGAGTGGCCCCCACTTACCGTAACTGGAGAGAGCCCTAGCACAGAAACGAAGACCCAATATAGCAATCAATCAATCAATCCATCAATCAATCTTAAAACAACAATAAAAAATATAAAAACTAAAATAAAATACAGCAGAACAGCGACTAATACCTCATGGAAACAGCTGCATGCCGCCCTTTCTGCGCGGTTCCTCAGGGACTTACCTCGAGGTCAGTACTCACGTTGAGTTTCCCTTTAGCTCCAGAGCGTGGCACGATGAGCTCCACCCCGGCCATCGAAGCATCCGGCTAGCTAGACAAAACTCATTGTCTTCCCAGAGCCATGCATACAGTGGCCAGTGGCCTGTCAACAGCAGTCAATTTCAAGTAGCTTCAAGGCAGCATGAATGGAGCTTTCAGAATGGGAAAGCAAGGCTAGTTCCATCAGGCCCCCGTTTCCACTTGCACACGCAGCATACATCCCTGTGCTTTCTAACAAGTCCAAAGAGACACAGGTTACCCAGTGGTTACTTCGTTGAATCAACTCCTCGAAGCAGGGTGTTCTGCATCTAGCGAACTGCCTCAACCAAGGAAAGCCCCAGCTAGGCCTCCGGGCCCGTGGCTCTTCAAAAGCCTGCAGTGTTATCCGAGGAACTGGGCTTTAGTTGCAGTCGGAACGCAAGCCCACATTCTCCTGGAGGCAGGGTGACTTCAGACAGGGGGTCCCAGATGGAATACGAAGCCGAGTGTTTTCTCAGTGCAGCGCAGACTAGGGCAATGAGTCAGACTTGCACGGCATGTTGGCCCTGCTAGAACGGTGTTCGTGGACCTGTGGGAATGCTGGGGAAGTCAAGCTGTCCCAAGAAAGAGTGCAGTCTGTTGCCCTACACTCGGCATACACAGAGTGGCTCCGAAGGGCTACGGGCCTGGATGTGGCTTAGCAGGCCCATGGGGGCCTGAGGGTACTCAGTGTCCTTGCAGGGAATAGGGTGCCCACGCCAGGCTCCTAGATGTCCTGCAGAGCGTACTGACGTTAAAATAATGCAGGGCAGTGGCTACGGCCTCATGGAAACTGCTGCACGCCTCCGCTTCTGCATGGCAATTCAGGGCCTTACCGCGAGGCAAGTGCTCTCGCTGAGGGTCCCGTTAGCGCCACAGCATGGGAGGATGCTGACTTTCTCCTCCAGCAGAGTGACTTCAGGTACGAGGTCCTCGAAGAATTCTAAGCAGAGTGTTTTCTCACGGCAGCTCAGACGGGGGCCGTGACGAACACTTCCATGGCAGGTCGCACTGCCTAGAAATGTGGTCCTGAGGCTGCTCCAGGGCTCTGGAAATGTAGCTCTCCTTATGTTACGTGCAAGGTGTTGCCCATCACTCGGCATGCACAGAGGGCCTCTGAGGGACCTACCTTTGGGCCTCGATGTTGCTCAGCAGGCCCACAGGGGTCTGGAGGCACTCAGGGATCCTGGAGGGAAAATGATGCACACCCGAGGGGCCTAAGAGTCCTGGAAAGGGTACTTGCTTTAAAATAGAGCAGAACAGAGGCTTCCCTGGTGGTGCACTGGTTGACAATCTGCCTGCCAATGCAGGGGACACGGGTTCGAGCCCTGGTCTGGGAGGAATCCCCATGCCGCGGAGCAACTGGGCCCGTGAGCCACAACTACTGAGCCTGTGCCTCTGGAGCCTGTGCTCCGCAACAAGAGAGGCTGAGATACTGAGAGGCCTACGCACCGCGATGAAGAGTGGCCCCCATTTACCGTAACTGGAGAGAGCCCTAGCACAGAAACGAAGTCCCAATATAGCAATCAATCAATCCATCAATCAATCTTAAAACAACAATAAAAAATATAAAAAATAAAATAAAATACAGCAGAGCAGCGACTAATACCTCATGGAAACAGCTGCATGCCGCCCTTTCTGCGCGGTTCCTCAGGGACTTACCTCGAGGTCAGTACTCACGTTGAGTTTCCCTTTAGCTCCAGAGCGTGGCACGATGAGCTCCACCCCGGCCATCGAAGCATCCGGCTAGCTAGACAAAACTCACTGTCTTCCCAGAGCCATGCATAGAGTGGCTAGTGGCCTGTCAACAGCAGTCAATTTCAAGTAGCTTCAAGGCAGCATGAATGGAGCTTTCAGAATGGGAAAGCAAGGCTAGTTCCATCAGGCCCCCATTTCCGCTTGCACACGCAGCATACATCCCTGTGCTTTCTAACAAGTCCAAAGAGACACAGGTTACCCAGTGGTTACTTCGTTGAATCAACTCCTCGAAGCAGGGTGTTCTGCATCTAGCGAACTGCCTCAACCAAGGAAAGCCCCAGCTAGGCCTCCGGGCCCGTGGCTCTTCAAAAGCCTGCAGTGTTATCCGAGGAACTGGGCTTTAGTTGCAGTCGGAACGCAAGCCCACATTCTCCTGGAGGCAGGGTGACTTCAGACAGGGGGTCCCAGATGGAATACGAAGCCGAGTGTTTTCTCAGTGCAGCGCAGACTAGGGCAATGAGTCAGACTTGCACGGCATGTTGGCCCTGCTAGAACGGTGTTCGTGGACCTGTGGGAATGCTGGGGAAGTCAAGCTGTCCCAAGAAAGAGTGCAGTCTGTTGCCCTACACTCGGCATACACAGAGTGGCTCCGAAGGGCTACGGGCCTGGATGTGGCTTAGCAGGCCCATGGGGGCCTGAGGGTACTCAGTGTCCTTGCAGGGAATAGGGTGCCCACGCCAGGCTCCTAGATGTCCTGCAGAGCGTACTGACGTTAAAATAATGCAGAGCAGTGGCTACGGCCTCATGGAAACTGCTGCACGCCTCCGCTTCTGCATGGCAATTCAGGGCCTTACCGCGAGGCAAGTGCTCTCGCTGAGGGTCCCGTTAGCGCCACAGCATGGGAGGATGCTGACTTTCTCCTCCAGCAGAGTGACTTCAGGTACGAGGTCCTCGAAGAATTCTAAGCAGAGTGTTTTCTCACGGCAGCTCAGACGGGGGCCGTGACGAACACTTCCATGGCAGGTCGCACTGCCTAGAAATGTGGTCCTGAGGCTGCTCCAGGGCTCTGGAAATGTAGCTCTCCTTAAGGAACGTGCAGGGTGTTGCCCATCACTCGGCATGCACAGAGGGCCTCTGAGGGACCTACCTTTGGGCCTCCATGTTGCTCAGCAGGCCCACAGGGGTCTGGAGGCACTCAGGGATCCTGGAGGGAAAATGATGCACACCCGAGGGGCCTAAGAGTCTTGGAAAGGGTACTTCCTTTAAAATAGAGCAGAACAGAGGCTTCCCTGGTGGTGCACTGGTTGACAATCTGCCTGCCAATGCAGGGGACACGGGTTCGAGCCCTGGTCTGGGAGGAATCCCCATGCCGCGGAGCAACTGGGCCCGTGAGCCACAACTACTGAGCCTGCGCCTCTGGAGCCTGTGCTCCACAACAAGAGAGGCTGAGATACTGAGAGGCCTACGCACCGCGATGAAGAGTGGCCCCCATTTACCGTAACTGGAGAGAGCCCTAGCACAGAAACGAAGTCCCAATATAGCAATCAATCAATCCATCAATCAATCTTAAAACAACAATAAAAAATATAAAAAATAAAATAAAATACAGCAGAGCAGCGACTAATACCTCATGGAAACAGCTGCATGCCGCCCTTTCTGCGCGGTTCCTCAGGGACTTACCTCGAGGTCAGTACTCACGTTGAGTTTCCCTTTAGCTCCAGAGCGTGGCACGATGAGCTCCACCCCGGCCATCGAAGCATCCGGCTAGCTAGACAAAACTCACTGTCTTCCCAGAGCCATGCATAGAGTGGCTAGTGGCCTGTCAACAGCAGTCAATTTCAAGTAGCTTCAAGGCAGCATGAATGGAGCTTTCAGAATGGGAAAGCAAGGCTAGTTCCATCAGGCCCCCATTTCCGCTTGCACACGCAGCATACATCCCTGTGCTTTCTAACAAGTCCAAAGAGACACAGGTTACCCAGTGGTTACTTCGTTGAATCAACTCCTCGAAGCAGGGTGTTCTGCATCTAGCGAACTGCCTCAACCAAGGAAAGCCCCAGCTAGGCCTCCGGGCCCGTGGCTCTTCAAAAGCCTGCAGTGTTATCCGAGGAACTGGGCTTTAGTTGCAGTCGGAACGCAAGCCCACATTCTCCTGGAGGCAGGGTGACTTCAGACAGGGGGTCCCAGATGGAATACGAAGCCGAGTGTTTTCTCAGTGCAGCGCAGACTAGGGCAATGAGTCAGACTTGCACGGCATGTTGGCCCTGCTAGAACGGTGTTCGTGGACCTGTGGGAATGCTGGAGAAGTCAAGCTGTCCCAAGAAAGAGTGCAGTCTGTTGCCCTACACTCGGCATACACAGAGTGGCTCCGAAGGGCTATGGGCCTGGATGTGGCTTAGCAGGCCCATGGGGGCCTGAGGGTACTCAGTGTCCTTGCAGGGAATAGGGTGCCCACGCCAGGCTCCTAGATGTCCTGCAGAGCGTACTGACGTTAAAATAATGCAGGGCAGTGGCTACGGCCTCATGGAAACTGCTGCACGCCTCCGCTTCTGCATGGCAATTCAGGGCCTTACCGCGAGGCAAGTGCTCTCGCTGAGGGTCCCGTTAGCGCCACAGCATGGGAGGATGCTGACTTTCTCCTCCAGCAGAGTGACTTCAGGTACGAGGTCCTCGAAGAATTCTAAGCAGAGTGTTTTCTCACGGCAGCTCAGACGGGGGCCGTGACGAACACTTCCATGGCAGGTCGCACTGCCTAGAAATGTGGTCCTGAGGCTGCTCCAGGGCTCTGGAAATGTAGCTCTCCTTATGTTACGTGCAAGGTGTTGCCCATCACTCGGCATGCACAGAGGGCCTCTGAGGGACCTACCTTTGGGCCTCGATGTTGCTCAGCAGGCCCACAGGGGTCTGGAGGCACTCAGGGATCCTGGAGGGAAAATGATGCACACCCGAGGGGCCTAAGAGTCTTGGAAAGGGTACTTCCTTTAAAATAGAGCAGAACAGAGGCTTCCCTGGTGGTGCACTGGTTGACAATCTGCCTGCCAATGCAGGGGACACGGGTTCGAGCCCTGGTCTGGGAGGAATCCCCATGCCGCGGAGCAACTGGGCCCGTGAGCCACAACTACTGAGCCTGCGCCTCTGGAGCCTGTGCTCCGCAACAAGAGAGGCTGAGATACTGAGAGGCCTACGCACCGCGATGAAGAGTGGCCCCCATTTACCGTAACTGGAGAGAGCCCTAGCACAGAAACGAAGTCCCAATATAGCAATCAATCAATCCATCAATCAATCTTAAAACAACAATAAAAAATATAAAAAATAAAATAAAATACAGCAGAGCAGCGACTAATACCTCATGGAAACAGCTGCATGCCGCCCTTTCTGCGCGGTTCCTCAGGGACTTACCTCGAGGTCAGTACTCACGTTGAGTTTCCCTTTAGCTCCAGAGCGTGGCACGATGAGCTCCACCTCGGCCATCGAAGCATCCGGCTAGCTAGACAAAACTCACTGTCTTCCCAGAGCCATGCATAGAGTGGCTAGTGGCCTGTCAACAGCAGTCAATTTCAAGTAGCTTCAAGGCAGCATGAATGGAGCTTTCAGAATGGGAAAGCAAGGCTAGTTCCATCAGGCCCCCATTTCCGCTTGCACACGCAGCATACATCCCTGTGCTTTCTAACAAGTCCAAAGAGACACAGGTTACCCAGTGGTTACTTCGTTGAATCAACTCCTCGAAGCAGGGTGTTCTGCATCTAGCGAACTGCCTCAACCAAGGAAAGCCCCAGCTAGGCCTCCGGGCCCGTGGCTCTTCAAAAGCCTGCAGTGTTATCCGAGGAACTGGGCTTTAGTTGCAGTCGGAACGCAAGCCCACATTCTCCTGGAGGCAGGGTGACTTCAGACAGGGGGTCCCAGATGGAATACGAAGCCGAGTGTTTTCTCAGTGCAGCGCAGACTAGGGCAATGAGTCAGACTTGCACGGCATGTTGGCCCTGCTAGAACGGTGTTCATGGACCTGTGGGAATGCTGGGGAAGTCAAGCTGTCCCAAGAAAGAGTGCAGTCTGTTGCCCTACACTCGGCATACACAGAGTGGCTCCGAAGGGCTACGGGCCTGGATGTGGCTTAGCAGGCCCATGGGGGCCTGAGGGTACTCAGTGTCCTTGCAGGGAATAGGGTGCCCACGCCAGGCTCCTAGATGTCCTGCAGAGCGTACTGACGTTAAAATAATGCAGAGCAGTGGCTACGGCCTCATGGAAACTGCTGCACGCCTCCGCTTCTGCATGGCAATTCAGGGCCTTACCGCGAGGCAAGTGCTCTCGCTGAGGGTCCCGTTAGCGCCACAGCATGGGAGGATGCTGACTTTCTCCTCCAGCAGAGTGACTTCAGGTACGAGGTCCTCGAAGAATTCTAAGCAGAGTGTTTTCTCACGGCAGCTCAGACGGGGGCCGTGACGAACACTTCCATGGCAGGTCGCACTGCCTAGAAATGTGGTCCTGAGGCTGCTCCAGGGCTCTGGAAATGTAGCTCTCCTTAAGGAACGTGCAGGGTGTTGCCCATCACTCGGCATGCACAGAGGGCCTCTGAGGGACCTACCTTTGGGCCTCCATGTTGCTCACAGGCCCACAGGGGTCTGGAGGCACTCAGGGATCCTGGAGGGAAAATGATGCACACCCGAGGGGCCTAAGAGTCCTGGAAAGGGTACTTCCTTTAAAATAGAGCAGAACAGAGGCTTCCCTGGTGGTGCACTGGTTGACAATCTGCCTGCCAATGCAGGGGACACGGGTTCGAGCTCTGGTCTGGGAGGAATCCCCATGCCACGGGGCAACTGGGCCCGTGAGCCACAACTACTGAGCCTGCGCCTCTGGAGCCTGTGCTCCGCAACAAGAGAGGCTGAGATACTGAGAGGCCTACGCACCGCGATGAAGAGTGGCCCCCACTTACCGTAACTGGAGAGAGCCCTAGCACAGAAACGAAGACCCAATATAGCAATCAATCAATCAATCCATCAATCAATCTTAAAACAACAATAAAAAATATAAAAACTAAAATAAAATACAGCAGAACAGCGACTAATACCTCATGGAAACAGCTGCATGCCGCCCTTTCTGCGCGGTTACTCAGGGACTTACCTCGAGGTCAGTACTCACGTTGAGTTTCCCTTTAGCTCCAGAGCGTGGCACGATGAGCTCCACCCCGGCCATCGAAGCATCCGGCTAGCTAGACAAAACTCATTGTCTTCCCAGAGCCATGCATAGAGTGGCTAGTGGCCTGTCAACAGCAGTCAATTTCAAGTAGCTTCAAGGCAGCATGAATGGAGCTTTCAGAATGGGAAAGCAAGGCTAGTTCCATCAGGCCCCCGTTTCCGCTTGCACACGCAGCATACATCCCTGTGCTTTCTAACAAGTCCAAAGAGACACAGGTTACCCAGTGGTTACTTCGTTGAATCAACTCCTCGAAGCAGGGTGTTCTGCATCTAGCGAACTGCCTCAACCAAGGAAAGCCCCAGCTAGGCCTCCGGGCCCGTGGCTCTTCAAAAGCCTGCAGTGTTATCCGAGGAACTGGGCTTTAGTTGCAGTCGGAACGCAAGCCCACATTCTCCTGGAGGCAGGGTGACTTCAGACAGGGGGTCCCAGATGGAATACGAAGCCGAGTGTTTTCTCAGTGCAGCGCAGACTAGGGCAATGAGTCAGACTTGCACGGCATGTTGGCCCTGCTAGAACGGTGTTCGTGGACCTGTGGGAATGCTGGAGAAGTCAAGCTGTCCCAAGAAAGAGTGCAGTCTGTTGCCCTACACTCGGCATACACAGAGTGGCTCCGAAGGGCTACGGGCCTGGATGTGGCTTAGCAGGCCCATGGGGGCCTGAGGGTACTCAGTGTCCTTGCAGGGAATAGGGTGCCCACGCCAGGCTCCTAGATGTCCTGCAGAGCGTACTGACGTTAAAATAATGCAGGGCAGTGGCTACGGCCTCATGGAAACTGCTGCACGCCTCCGCTTCTGCATGGCAATTCAGGGCCTTACCGCGAGGCAAGTGCTCTCGCTGAGGGTCCCGTTAGCGCCACAGCATGGGAGGATGCTGACTTTCTCCTCCAGCAGAGTGACTTCAGGTACGAGGTCCTCGAAGAATTCTAAGCAGAGTGTTTTCTCACGGCAGCTCAGACGGGGGCCGTGACGAACACTTCCATGGCAGGTCGCACTGCCTAGAAATGTGGTCCTGAGGCTGCTCCAGGGCTCTGGAAATGTAGCTCTCCTTATGTTACGTGCAAGGTGTTGCCCATCACTCGGCATGCACAGAGGGCCTCTGAGGGACCTACCTTTGGGCCTCGATGTTGCTCAGCAGGCCCACAGGGGTCTGGAGGCACTCAGGGATCCTGGAGGGAAAATGATGCACACCCGAGGGGCCTAAGAGTCCTGGAAAGGGTACTTGCTTTAAAATAGAGCAGAACAGAGGCTTCCCTGGTGGTGCACTGGTTGACAATCTGCCTGCCAATGCAGGGGACACGGGTTCGAGCCCTGGTCTGGGAGGAATCCCCATGCCGCGGAGCAACTGGGCCCGTGAGCCACAACTACTGAGCCTGCGCCTCTGGAGCCTGTGCTCCGCAACAAGAGAGGCTGAGATACTGAGAGGCCTACGCACCGCGATGAAGAGTGGCCCCCATTTACCGTAACTGGAGAGAGCCCTAGCACAGAAACGAAGTCCCAATATAGCAATCAATCAATCCATCAATCAATCTTAAAACAACAATAAAAAATATAAAAAATAAAATAAAATACAGCAGAGCAGCGACTAATACCTCATGGAAACAGCTGCATGCCGCCCTTTCTGCGCGGTTCCTCAGGGACTTACCTCGAGGTCAGTACTCACGTTGAGTTTCCCTTTAGCTCCAGAGCGTGGCACGATGAGCTCCACCCCGGCCATCGAAGCATCCGGCTAGCTAGACAAAACTCACTGTCTTCCCAGAGCCATGCATAGAGTGGCTAGTGGCCTGTCAACAGCAGTCAATTTCAAGTAGCTTCAAGGCAGCATGAATGGAGCTTTCAGAATGGGAAAGCAAGGCTAGTTCCATCAGGCCCCCATTTCCGCTTGCACACGCAGCATACATCCCTGTGCTTTCTAACAAGTCCAAAGAGACACAGGTTACCCAGTGGTTACTTCGTTGAATCAACTCCTCGAAGCAGGGTGTTCTGCATCTAGCGAACTGCCTCAACCAAGGAAAGCCCCAGCTAGGCCTCCGGGCCCGTGGCTCTTCAAAAGCCTGCAGTGTTATCCGAGGAACTGGGCTTTAGTTGCAGTCGGAACGCAAGCCCACATTCTCCTGGAGGCAGGGTGACTTCAGACAGGGGGTCCCAGATGGAATACGAAGCCGAGTGTTTTCTCAGTGCAGCGCAGACTAGGGCAATGAGTCAGACTTGCACGGCATGTTGGCCCTGCTAGAACGGTGTTCGTGGACCTGTGGGAATGCTGGGGAAGTCAAGCTGTCCCAAGAAAGAGTGCAGTCTGTTGCCCTACACTCGGCATACACAGAGTGGCTCCGAAGGGCTACGGGCCTGGATGTGGCTTAGCAAGCCCATGGGGGCCTGAGGGTACTCAGTGTCCTTGCAGGGAATAGGGTGCCCACGCCAGGCTCCTAGATGTCCTGCAGAGCGTACTGACGTTAAAATAATGCAGAGCAGTGGCTACGGCCTCATGGAAACTGCTGCACGCCTCCGCTTCTGCATGGCAATTCAGGGCCTTACCGCGAGGCAAGTGCTCTCGCTGAGGGTCCCGTTAGCGCCACAGCATGGGAGGATGCTGACTTTCTCCTCCAGCAGAGTGACTTCAGGTACGAGGTCCTCGAAGAATTCTAAGCAGAGTGTTTTCTCACGGCAGCTCAGACGGGGGCCGTGACGAACACTTCCATGGCAGGTCGCACTGCCTAGAAATGTGGTCCTGAGGCTGCTCCAGGGCTCTGGAAATGTAGCTCTCCTTAAGGAACGTGCAGGGTGTTGCCCATCACTCGGCATGCACAGAGGGCCTCTGAGGGACCTACCTTTGGGCCTCGATGTTGCTCAGCAGGCCCACAGGGGTCTGGAGGCACTCAGGGATCCTGGAGGGAAAATGATGCACACCCGAGGGGCCTAAGAGTCCTGGAAAGGGTACTTCCTTTAAAATAGAGCAGAACAGAGGCTTCCCTGGTGGTGCACTGGTTGACAATCTGCCTGCCAATGCAGGGGACACGGGTTCGAGCCCTGGTCTGGGAGGAATCCCCATGCCGCGGAGCAACTGGGCCCGTGAGCCACAACTACTGAGCCTGCGCCTCTGGAGCCTGTGCTCCGCAACAAGAGAGGCTGAGATACTGAGAGGCCTACGCACCGCGATGAAGAGTGGCCCCCATTTACCGTAACTGGAGAGAGCCCTAGCACAGAAACGAAGTCCCAATATAGCAATCAATCAATCCATCAATCAATCTTAAAACAACAATAAAAAATATAAAAAATAAAATAAAATACAGCAGAGCAGCGACTAATACCTCATGGAAACAGCTGCATGCCGCCCTTTCTGCGCGGTTCCTCAGGGACTTACCTCGAGGTCAGTACTCACGTTGAGTTTCCCTTTAGCTCCAGAGCGTGGCACGATGAGCTCCACCCCGGCCATCGAAGCATCCGGCTAGCTAGACAAAACTCACTGTCTTCCCAGAGCCATGCATAGAGTGGCTAGTGGCCTGTCAACAGCAGTCAATTTCAAGTAGCTTCAAGGCAGCATGAATGGAGCTTTCAGAATGGGAAAGCAAGGCTAGTTCCATCAGGCCCCCATTTCCGCTTGCACACGCAGCATACATCCCTGTGCTTTCTAACAAGTCCAAAGAGACACAGGTTACCCAGTGGTTACTTCGTTGAATCAACTCCTCGAAGCAGGGTGTTCTGCATCTAGCGAACTGCCTCAACCAAGGAAAGCCCCAGCTAGGCCTCCGGGCCCGTGGCTCTTCAAAAGCCTGCAGTGTTATCCGAGGAACTGGGCTTTAGTTGCAGTCGGAACGCAAGCCCACATTCTCCTGGAGGCAGGGTGACTTCAGACAGGGGGTCCCAGATGGAATACGAAGCCGAGTGTTTTCTCAGTGCAGCGCAGACTAGGGCAATGAGTCAGACTTGCACGGCATGTTGGCCCTGCTAGAACGGTGTTCGTGGACCTGTGGGAATGCTGGGGAAGTCAAGCTGTCCCAAGAAAGAGTGCAGTCTGTTGCCCTACACTCGGCATACACAGAGTGGCTCCGAAGGGCTACGGGCCTGGATGTGGCTTAGCAGGCCCGTGGGGGCCTGAGGGTACTCAGTGTCCTTGCAGGGAATAGGGTGCCCACGCCAGGCTCCTAGATGTCCTGCAGAGCGTACTGACGTTAAAATAATGCAGGGCAGTGGCTACGGCCTCATGGAAACTGCTGCACGCCTCCGCTTCTGCATGGCAATTCAGGGCCTTACCGCGAGGCAAGTGCTCTCGCTGAGGGTCCCGTTAGCGCCACAGCATGGGAGGATGCTGACTTTCTCCTCCAGCAGAGTGACTTCAGGTACGAGGTCCTCGAAGAATTCTAAGCAGAGTGTTTTCTCACGGCAGCTCAGACGGGGGCCGTGACGAACACTTCCATGGCAGGTCGCACTGCCTAGAAATGTGGTCCTGAGGCTGCTCCAGGGCTCTGGAAATGTAGCTCTCCTTAAGGAACGTGCAGGGTGTTGCCCATCACTCGGCATGCACAGAGGGCCTCTGAGGGACCTACCTTTGGGCCTCGATGTTGCTCAGCAGGCCCACAGGGGTCTGGAGGCACTCAGGGATCCTGGAGGGAAAATGATGCACACCCGAGGGGCCTAAGAGGCCTGGAAAGGGTACTTCCTTTAAAATAGAGCAGAACAGAGGCTTCCCTGGTGGTGCACTGGTTGACAATCTGCCTGCCAATGCAGGGGACACGGGTTCGAGCTCTGGTCTGGGAGGAATCCCCATGCCACGGGGCAACTGGGCCCGTGAGCCACAACTACTGAGCCTGCGCCTCTGGAGCCTGTGCTCCGCAACAAGAGAGGCTGAGATACTGAGAGGCCTACGCACCGCGATGAAGAGTGGCCCCCACTTACCGTAACTGGAGAGAGCCCTAGCACAGAAACGAAGACCCAATATAGCAATCAATCAATCAATCCATCAATCAATCTTAAAACAACAATAAAAAATATAAAAACTAAAATAAAATACAGCAGAACAGCGACTAATACCTCATGGAAACAGCTGCATGCCGCCCTTTCTGCGCGGTTACTCAGGGACTTACCTCGAGGTCAGTACTCACGTTGAGTTTCCCTTTAGCTCCAGAGCGTGGCACGATGAGCTCCACCCCGGCCATCGAAGCATCCGGCTAGCTAGACAAAACTCATTGTCTTCCCAGAGCCATGCATAGAGTGGCCAGTGGCCTGTCAACAGCAGTCAATTTCAAGTAGCTTCAAGGCAGCATGAATGGAGCTTTCAGAATGGGAAAGCAAGGCTAGTTCCATCAGGCCCCCATTTCCGCTTGCACACGCAGCATACATCCCTGTGCTTTCTAACAAGTCCAAAGAGACACAGGTTACCCAGTGGTTACTTCGTTGAATCAACTCCTCGAAGCAGGGTGTTCTGCATCTAGCGAACTGCCTCAACCAAGGAAAGCCCCAGCTAGGCCTCCGGGCCCGTGGCTCTTCAAAAGCCTGCAGTGTTATCCGAGGAACTGGGCTTTAGTTGCAGTCGGAACGCAAGCCCACATTCTCCTGGAGGCAGGGTGACTTCAGACAGGGGGTCCCAGATGGAATACGAAGCCGAGTGTTTTCTCAGTGCAGCGCAGACTAGGGCAATGAGTCAGACTTGCACGGCATGTTGGCCCTGCTAGAACGGTGTTCGTGGACCTGTGGGAATGCTGGGGAAGTCAAGCTGTCCCAAGAAAGAGTGCAGTCTGTTGCCCTACACTCGGCATACACAGAGTGGCTCCGAAGGGCTACGGGCCTGGATGTGGCTTAGCAGGCCCAGGGGGGCCTGAGGGTACTCAGTGTCCTTGCAGGGAATAGGGTGCCCACGCCAGGCTCCTAGATGTCCTGCAGAGCGTACTGACGTTAAAATAATGCAGGGCAGTGGCTACGGCCTCATGGAAACTGCTGCACGCCTCCGCTTCTGCATGGCAATTCAGGGCCTTACCGCGAGGCAAGTGCTCTCGCTGAGGGTCCCGTTAGCGCCACAGCATGGGAGGATGCTGACTTTCTCCTCCAGCAGAGTGACTTCAGGTACGAGGTCCTCGAAGAATTCTAAGCAGAGTGTTTTCTCACGGCAGCTCAGACGGGGGCCGTGACGAACACTTCCATGGCAGGTCGCACTGCCTAGAAATGTGGTCCTGAGGCTGCTCCAGGGCTCTGGAAATGTAGCTCTCCTTATGTTACGTGCAAGGTGTTGCCCATCACTCGGCATGCACAGAGGGCCTCTGAGGGACCTACCTTTGGGCCTCGATGTTGCTCAGCAGGCCCACAGGGGTCTGGAGGCACTCAGGGATCCTGGAGGGAAAATGATGCACACCCGAGGGGCCTAAGAGGCCTGGAAAGGGTACTTCCTTTAAAATAGAGCAGAACAGAGGCTTCCCTGGTGGTGCACTGGTTGACAATCTGCCTGCCAATGCAGGGGACACGGGTTCGAGCTCTGGTCTGGGAGGAATCCCCATGCCACGGGGCAACTGGGCCCGTGAGCCACAACTACTGAGCCTGCGCCTCTGGAGCCTGTGCTCCGCAACAAGAGAGGCTGAGATACTGAGAGGCCTACGCACCGCGATGAAGAGTGGCCCCCACTTACCGTAACTGGAGAGAGCCCTAGCACAGAAACGAAGACCCAATATAGCAATCAATCAATCAATCCATCAATCAATCTTAAAACAACAATAAAAAATATAAAAACTAAAATAAAATACAGCAGAACAGCGACTAATACCTCATGGAAACAGCTGCATGCCGCCCTTTCTGCGCGGTTCCTCAGGGACTTACCTCGAGGTCAGTACTCACGTTGAGTTTCCCTTTAGCTCCAGAGCGTGGCACGATGAGCTCCACCCCGGCCATCGAAGCATCCGGCTAGCTAGACAAAACTCATTGTCTTCCCAGAGCCATGTATACAGTGGCCAGTGGCCTGTCAACAGCAGTCAATTTCAAGTAGCTTCAAGGCAGCATGAATGGAGCTTTCAGAATGGGAAAGCAAGGCTAGTTCCATCAGGCCCCCGTTTCCACTTGCACACGCAGCATACATCCCTGTGCTTTCTAACAAGTCCAAAGAGACACAGGTTACCCAGTGGTTACTTCGTTGAATCAACTCCTCGAAGCAGGGTGTTCTGCATCTAGCGAACTGCCTCAACCAAGGAAAGCCCCAGCTAGGCCTCCGGGCCCGTGGCTCTTCAAAAGCCTGCAGTGTTATCCGAGGAACTGGGCTTTAGTTGCAGTCGGAAAGCAAGCCCACATTCTCCTGGAGGCAGGGTGACTTCAGACAGGGGGTCCCAGATGGAATACGAAGCCGAGTGTTTTCTCAGTGCAGCGCAGACTAGGGCAATGAGTCAGACTTGCACGGCATGTTGGCCCTGCTAGAACGGTGTTCGTGGACCTGTGGGAATGCTGGGGAAGTCAAGCTGTCCCAAGAAAGAGTGCAGTCTGTTGCCCTACACTCGGCATACACAGAGTGGCTCCGAAGGGCTACGGGCCTGGATGTGGCTTAGCAGGCCCAGGGGGGCCTGAGGGTACTCAGTGTCCTTGCAGGGAATAGGGTGCCCACGCCAGGCTCCTAGATGTCCTGCAGAGCGTACTGACGTTAAAATAATGCAGGGCAGTGGCTACGGCCTCATGGAAACTGCTGCACGCCTCCGCTTCTGCATGGCAATTCAGGGCCTTACCGCGAGGCAAGTGCTCTCGCTGAGGGTCCCGTTAGCGCCACAGCATGGGAGGATGCTGACTTTCTCCTCCAGCAGAGTGACTTCAGGTACGAGGTCCTCGAAGAATTCTAAGCAGAGTGTTTTCTCACGGCAGCTCAGACGGGGGCCGTGACGAACACTTCCATGGCAGGTCGCACTGCCTAGAAATGTGGTCCTGAGGCTGCTCCAGGGCTCTGGAAATGTAGCTCTCCTTAAGGAACGTGCAGGGTGTTGCCCATCACTCGGCATGCACAGAGGGCCTCTGAGGGACCTACCTTTGGGCCTCCATGTTGCTCACAGGCCCACAGGGGTCTGGAGGCACTCAGGGATCCTGGAGGGAAAATGATGCACACCCGAGGGGCCTAAGAGTCCTGGAAAGGGTACTTCCTTTAAAATAGAGCAGAACAGAGGCTTCCCTGGTGGTGCACTGGTTGACAATCTGCCTGCCAATGCAGGGGACACGGGTTCGAGCTCTGGTCTGGGAGGAATCCCCATGCCACGGGGCAACTGGGCCCGTGAGCCACAACTACTGAGCCTGCGCCTCTGGAGCCTGTGCTCCGCAACAAGAGAGGCTGAGATACTGAGAGGCCTACGCACCGCGATGAAGAGTGGCCCCCACTTACCGTAACTGGAGAGAGCCCTAGCACAGAAACGAAGACCCAATATAGCAATCAATCAATCAATCCATCAATCAATCTTAAAACAACAATAAAAAATATAAAAACTAAAATAAAATACAGCAGAACAGCGACTAATACCTCATGGAAACAGCTGCATGCCGCCCTTTCTGCGCGGTTCCTCAGGGACTTACCTCGAGGTCAGTACTCACGTTGAGTTTCCCTTTAGCTCCAGAGCGTGGCACGATGAGCTCCACCCCGGCCATCGAAGCATCCGGCTAGCTAGACAAAACTCATTGTCTTCCCAGAGCCATGTATACAGTGGCCAGTGGCCTGTCAACAGCAGTCAATTTCAAGTAGCTTCAAGGCAGCATGAATGGAGCTTTCAGAATGGGAAAGCAAGGCTAGTTCCATTAGGCCCCCATTTCCGCTTGCACACGCAGCATACATCCCTGTGCTTTCTAACAAGTCCAAAGAGACACAGGTTACCCAGTGGTTACTTCGTTGAATCAACTCCTCGAAGCAGGGTGTTCTGCATCTAGTGAACTGCCTCAACCAAGGAAAGCCCCAGCTAGGCCTCCGGGCCCGTGGCTCTTCAAAAGCCTGCAGTGTTATCCGAGGAACTGGGCTTTAGTTGCAGTCGGAACGCAAGCCCACATTCTCCTGGAGGCAGGGTGACTTCAGACAGGGGGTCCCAGATGGAATACGAAGCCGAGTGTTTTCTCAGTGCAGCGCAGACTAGGGCAATGAGTCAGACTTGCACGGCATGTTGGCCCTGCTAGAACGGTGTTCGTGGACCTGTGGGAATGCTGGGGAAGTCAAGCTGTCCCAAGAAAGAGTGCAGTCTGTTGCCCTACACTCGGCATACACAGAGTGGCTCCGAAGGGCTACGGGCCTGGATGTGGCTTAGCAGGCCCAGGGGGGCCTGAGGGTACTCAGTGTCCTTGCAGGGAATAGGGTGCCCACGCCAGGCTCCTAGATGTCCTGCAGAGCGTACTGACGTTAAAATAATGCAGGGCAGTGGCTACGGCCTCATGGAAACTGCTGCACGCCTCCGCTTCTGCATGGCAATTCAGGGCCTTACCGCGAGGCAAGTGCTCTCGCTGAGGGTCCCGTTAGCGCCACAGCATGGGAGGATGCTGACTTTCTCCTCCAGCAGAGTGACTTCAGGTACGAGGTCCTCGAAGAATTCTAAGCAGAGTGTTTTCTCACGGCAGCTCAGACGGGGGCCGTGACGAACACTTCCATGGCAGGTCGCACTGCCTAGAAATGTGGTCCTGAGGCTGCTCCAGGGCTCTGGAAATGTAGCTCTCCTTAAGGAACGTGCAGGGTGTTGCCCATCACTCGGCATGCACAGAGGGCCTCTGAGGGACCTACCTTTGGGCCTCCATGTTGCTCACAGGCCCACAGGGGTCTGGAGGCACTCAGGGATCCTGGAGGGAAAATGATGCACACCCGAGGGGCCTAAGAGGCCTGGAAAGGGTACTTCCTTTAAAATAGAGCAGAACAGAGGCTTCCCTGGTGGTGCACTGGTTGACAATCTGCCTGCCAATGCAGGGGACACGGGTTCGAGCTCTGGTCTGGGAGGAATCCCCATGCCACGGGGCAACTGGGCCCGTGAGCCACAACTACTGAGCCTGCGCCTCTGGAGCCTGTGCTCCGCAACAAGAGAGGCTGAGATACTGAGAGGCCTACGCACCGCGATGAAGAGTGGCCCCCACTTACCGTAACTGGAGAGAGCCCTAGCACAGAAACGAAGACCCAATATAGCAATCAATCAATCAATCCATCAATCAATCTTAAAACAACAATAAAAAATATAAAAACTAAAATAAAATACAGCAGAACAGCGACTAATACCTCATGGAAACAGCTGCATGCCGCCCTTTCTGCGCGGTTCCTCAGGGACTTACCTCGAGGTCAGTACTCACGTTGAGTTTCCCTTTAGCTCCAGAGCGTGGCACGATGAGCTCCACCCCGGCCATCGAAGCATCCGGCTAGCTAGACAAAACTCATTGTCTTCCCAGAGCCATGTATACAGTGGCCAGTGGCCTGTCAACAGCAGTCAATTTCAAGTAGCTTCAAGGCAGCATGAATGGAGCTTTCAGAATGAGAAAGCAAGGCTAGTTCCATCAGGCCCCCGTTTCCACTTGCACACGCAGCATACATCCCTGTGCTTTCTAACAAGTCCAAAGAGACACAGGTTACCCAGTGGTTACTTCGTTGAATCAACTCCTCGAAGCAGGGTGTTCTGCATCTAGCGAACTGCCTCAACCAAGGAAAGCCCCAGCTAGGCCTCCGGGCCCGTGGCTCTTCAAAAGCCTGCAGTGTTATCCGAGGAACTGGGCTTTAGTTGCAGTCGGAACGCAAGCCCACATTCTCCTGGAGGCAGGGTGACTTCAGACAGGGGGTCCCAGATGGAATACGAAGCCGAGTGTTTTCTCAGTGCAGCGCAGACTAGGGCAATGAGTCAGACTTGCACGGCATGTTGGCCCTGCTAGAACGGTGTTCGTGGACCTGTGGGAATGCTGGAGAAGTCAAGCTGTCCCAAGAAAGAGTGCAGTCTGTTGCCCTACACTCGGCATACACAGAGTGGCTCCGAAGGGCTACGGGCCTGGATGTGGCTTAGCAGGCCCATGGGGGCCTGAGGGTACTCAGTGTCCTTGCAGGGAATAGGGTGCCCACGCCAGGCTCCTAGATGTCCTGCAGAGCGTACTGACGTTAAAATAATGCAGGGCAGTGGCTACGGCCTCATGGAAACTGCTGCACGCCTCCGCTTCTGCATGGCAATTCAGGGCCTTACCGCGAGGCAAGTGCTCTCGCTGAGGGTCCCGTTAGCGCCACAGCATGGGAGGATGCTGACTTTCTCCTCCAGCAGAGTGACTTCAGGTACGAGGTCCTCGAAGAATTCTAAGCAGAGTGTTTTCTCACGGCAGCTCAGACGGGGGCCGTGACGAACACTTCCATGGCAGGTCGCACTGCCTAGAAATGTGGTCCTGAGGCTGCTCCAGGGCTCTGGAAATGTAGCTCTCCTTATGTTACGTGCAAGGTGTTGCCCATCACTCGGCATGCACAGAGGGCCTCTGAGGGACCTACCTTTGGGCCTCGATGTTGCTCAGCAGGCCCACAGGGGTCTGGAGGCACTCAGGGATCCTGGAGGGAAAATGATGCACACCCGAGGGGCCTAAGAGTCCTGGAAAGGGTACTTCCTTTAAAATAGAGCAGAACAGAGGCTTCCCTGGTGGTGCACTGGTTGACAATCTGCCTGCCAATGCAGGGGACACGGGTTCGAGCCCTGGTCTGGGAGGAATCCCCATGCCGCGGAGCAACTGGGCCCGTGAGCCACAACTACTGAGCCTGCGCCTCTGGAGCCTGTGCTCCGCAACAAGAGAGGCTGAGATACTGAGAGGCCTACGCACCGCGATGAAGAGTGGCCCCCATTTACCGTAACTGGAGAGAGCCCTAGCACAGAAACGAAGTCCCAATATAGCAATCAATCAATCCATCAATCAATCTTAAAACAACAATAAAAAATATAAAAAATAAAATAAAATACAGCAGAGCAGCGACTAATACCTCATGGAAACAGCTGCATGCCGCCCTTTCTGCGCGGTTCCTCAGGGACTTACCTCGAGGTCAGTACTCACGTTGAGTTTCCCTTTAGCTCCAGAGCGTGGCAGGATGAGCTCCACCCCGGCCATCGAAGCATCCGGCTAGCTAGACAAAACTCACTGTCTTCCCAGAGCCATGCATAGAGTGGCTAGTGGCCTGTCAACAGCAGTCAATTTCAAGTAGCTTCAAGGCAGCATGAATGGAGCTTTCAGAATGGGAAAGCAAGGCTAGTTCCATCAGGCCCCCATTTCCGCTTGCACACGCAGCATACATCCCTGTGCTTTCTAACAAGTCCAAAGAGACACAGGTTACCCAGTGGTTACTTCGTTGAATCAACTCCTCGAAGCAGGGTGTTCTGCATCTAGCGAACTGCCTCAACCAAGGAAAGCCCCAGCTAGGCCTCCGGGCCCGTGGCTCTTCAAAAGCCTGCAGTGTTATCCGAGGAACTGGGCTTTAGTTGCAGTCGGAACGCAAGCCCACATTCTCCTGGAGGCAGGGTGACTTCAGACAGGGGGTCCCAGATGGAATACGAAGCCGAGTGTTTTCTCAGTGCAGCGCAGACTAGGGCAATGAGTCAGACTTGCATGGCATGTTGGCCCTGCTAGAACGGTGTTCGTGGACCTGTGGGAATGCTGGGGAAGTCAAGCTGTCCCAAGAAAGAGTGCAGTCTGTTGCCCTACACTCGGCATACACAGAGTGGCTCCGAAGGGCTACGGGCCTGGATGTGGCTTAGCAGGCCCGTGGGGGCCTGAGGGTACTCAGTGTCCTTGCAGGGAATAGGGTGCCCACGCCAGGCTCCTAGATGTCCTGCAGAGCGTACTGACGTTAAAATAATGCAGGGCAGTGGCTACGGCCTCATGGAAACTGCTGCACGCCTCCGCTTCTGCATGGCAATTCAGGGCCTTACCGCGAGGCAAGTGCTCTCGCTGAGGGTCCCGTTAGCGCCACAGCATGGGAGGATGCTGACTTTCTCCTCCAGCAGAGTGACTTCAGGTACGAGGTCCTCGAAGAATTCTAAGCAGAGTGTTTTCTCACGGCAGCTCAGACGGGGGCCGTGACGAACACTTCCATGGCAGGTCGCACTGCCTAGAAATGTGGTCCTGAGGCTGCTCCAGGGCTCTGGAAATGTAGCTCTCCTTAAGGAACGTGCAGGGTGTTGCCCATCACTCGGCATGCACAGAGGGCCTCTGAGGGACCTACCTTTGGGCCTCCATGTTGCTCACAGGCCCACAGGGGTCTGGAGGCACTCAGGGATCCTGGAGGGAAAATGATGCACACCCGAGGGGCCTAAGAGTCCTGGAAAGGGTACTTCCTTTAAAATAGAGCAGAACAGAGGCTTCCCTGGTGGTGCACTGGTTGACAATCTGCCTGCCAATGCAGGGGACACGGGTTCGAGCTCTGGTCTGGGAGGAATCCACATGCCACGGGGCAACTGGGCCCGTGAGCCACAACTACTGAGCCTGCGCCTCTGGAGCCTGTGCTCCGCAACAAGAGAGGCTGAGATACTGAGAGGCCTACGCACCGCGATGAAGAGTGGCCCCCACTTACCGTAACTGGAGAGAGCCCTAGCACAGAAACGAAGACCCAATATAGCAATCAATCAATCAATCCATCAATCAATCTTAAAACAACAATAAAAAATATAAAAACTAAAATAAAATACAGCAGAACAGCGACTAATACCTCATGGAAACAGCTGCATGCCGCCCTTTCTGCGCGGTTACTCAGGGACTTACCTCGAGGTCAGTACTCACGTTGAGTTTCCCTTTAGCTCCAGAGCGTGGCACGATGAGCTCCACCCCGGCCATCGAAGCATCCGGCTAGCTAGACAAAACTCATTGTCTTCCCAGAGCCATGTATACAGTGGCCAGTGGCCTGTCAACAGCAGTCAATTTCAAGTAGCTTCAAGGCAGCATGAATGGAGCTTTCAGAATGGGAAAGCAAGGCTAGTTCCATCAGGCCCCCATTTCCACTTGCACACGCAGCATACATCCCTGTGCTTTCTAACAAGTCCAAAGAGACACAGGTTACCCAGTGGTTACTTCGTTGAATCAACTCCTCGAAGCAGGGTGTTCTGCATCTAGCGAACTGCCTCAACCAAGGAAAGCCCCAGCTAGGCCTCCGGGCCCGTGGCTCTTCAAAAGCCTGCAGTGTTATCCGAGGAACTGGGCTTTAGTTGCAGTCGGAACGCAAGCCCACATTCTCCTGGAGGCAGGGTGACTTCAGACAGGGGGTCCCAGATGGAATACGAAGCCGAGTGTTTTCTCAGTGCAGCGCAGACTAGGGCAATGAGTCAGACTTGCACGGCATGTTGGCCCTGCTAGAACGGTGTTCGTGGACCTGTGGGAATGCTGGAGAAGTCAAGCTGTCCCAAGAAAGAGTGCAGTCTGTTGCCCTACACTCGGCATACACAGAGTGGCTCCGAAGGGCTACGGGCCTGGATGTGGCTTAGCAGGCCCGTGGGGGCCTGAGGGTACTCAGTGTCCTTGCAGGGAATAGGGTGCCCACGCCAGGCTCCTAGATGTCCTGCAGAGCGTACTGACGTTAAAATAATGCAGGGCAGTGGCTACGGCCTCATGGAAACTGCTGCACGCCTCCGCTTCTGCATGGCAATTCAGGGCCTTACCGCGAGGCAAGTGCTCTCGCTGAGGGTCCCGTTAGCGCCACAGCATGGGAGGATGCTGACTTTCTCCTCCAGCAGAGTGACTTCAGGTACGAGGTCCTCGAAGAATTCTAAGCAGAGTGTTTTCTCACGGCAGCTCAGACGGGGGCCGTGACGAACACTTCCATGGCAGGTCGCACTGCCTAGAAATGTGGTCCTGAGGCTGCTCCAGGGCTCTGGAAATGTAGCTCTCCTTATGTTACGTGCAAGGTGTTGCCCATCACTCGGCATGCACAGAGGGCCTCTGAGGGACCTACCTTTGGGCCTCGATGTTGCTCAGCAGGCCCACAGGGGTCTGGAGGCACTCAGGGATCCTGGAGGGAAAACGATGCACACCCGAGGGGCCTAAGAGTCTTGGAAAGGGTACTTCCTTTAAAATAGAGCAGAACAGAGGCTTCCCTGGTGGTGCACTGGTTGACAATCTGCCTGCCAATGCAGGGGACACGGGTTCGAGCCCTGGTCTGGGAGGAATCCCCATGCCGCGGAGCAACTGGGCCCGTGAGCCACAACTACTGAGCCTGCGCCTCTGGAGCCTGTGCTCCGCAACAAGAGAGGCTGAGATACTGAGAGGCCTACGCACCGCGATGAAGAGTGGCCCCCATTTACCGTAACTGGAGAGAGCCCTAGCACAGAAACGAAGTCCCAATATAGCCATCAATCAATCCATCAATCAATCTTAAAACAACAATAAAAAATATAAAAAATAAAATAAAATACAGCAGAGCAGCGACTAATACCTCATGGAAACAGCTGCATGCCGCCCTTTCTGCGCGGTTCCTCAGGGACTTACCTCGAGGTCAGTACTCACGTTGAGTTTCCCTTTAGCTCCAGAGCGTGGCACGATGAGCTCCACCCCGGCCATCGAAGCATCCGGCTAGCTAGACAAAACTCACTGTCTTCCCAGAGCCATGCATAGAGTGGCCAGTGGCCTGTCAACAGCAGTCAATTTCAAGTAGCTTCAAGGCAGCATGAATGGAGCTTTCAGAATGGGAAAGCAAGGCTAGTTCCATCAGGCCCCCATTTCCGCTTGCACACGCAGCATACATCCCTGTGCTTTCTAACAAGTCCAAAGAGACACAGGTTACCCAGTGGTTACTTCGTTGAATCAACTCCTCGAAGCAGGGTGTTCTGCATCTAGCGAACTGCCTCAACCAAGGAAAGCCCCAGCTAGGCCTCCGGGCCCGTGGCTCTTCAAAAGCCTGCAGTGTTATCCGAGGAACTGGGCTTTAGTTGCAGTCGGAACGCAAGCCCACATTCTCCTGGAGGCAGGGTGACTTCAGACAGGGGGTCCCAGATGGAATACGAAGCCGAGTGTTTTCTCAGTGCAGCGCAGACTAGGGCAATGAGTCAGACTTGCACGGCATGTTGGCCCTGCTAGAACGGTGTTCGTGGACCTGTGGGAATGCTGGGGAAGTCAAGCTGTCCCAAGAAAGAGTGCAGTCTGTTGCCCTACACTCGGCATACACAGAGTGGCTCCGAAGGGCTACGGGCCTGGATGTGGCTTAGCAAGCCCATGGGGGCCTGAGGGTACTCAGTGTCCTTGCAGGGAATAGGGTGCCCACGCCAGGCTCCTAGATGTCCTGCAGAGCGTACTGACGTTAAAATAATGCAGGGCAGTGGCTACGGCCTCATGGAAACTGCTGCACGCCTCCGCTTCTGCATGGCAATTCAGGGCCTTACCGCGAGGCAAGTGCTCTCGCTGAGGGTCCCGTTAGCGCCACAGCATGGGAGGATGCTGACTTTCTCCTCCAGCAGAGTGACTTCAGGTACGAGGTCCTCGAAGAATTCTAAGCAGAGTGTTTTCTCACGGCAGCTCAGACGGGGGCCGTGACGAACACTTCCATGGCAGGTCGCACTGCCTAGAAATGTGGTCCTGAGGCTGCTCCAGGGCTCTGGAAATGTAGCTCTCCTTAAGGAACGTGCAGGGTGTTGCCCATCACTCGGCATGCACAGAGGGCCTCTGAGGGACCTACCTTTGGGCCTCCATGTTGCTCACAGGCCCACAGGGGTCTGGAGGCACTCAGGGATCCTGGAGGGAAAATGATGCACACCCGAGGGGCCTAAGAGTCCTGGAAAGGGTACTTCCTTTAAAATAGAGCAGAACAGAGGCTTCCCTGGTGGTGCACTGGTTGACAATCTGCCTGCCAATGCAGGGGACACGGGTTCGAGCTCTGGTCTGGGAGGAATCCCCATGCCACGGGGCAACTGGGCCCGTGAGCCACAACTACTGAGCCTGCGCCTCTGGAGCCTGTGCTCCGCAACAAGAGAGGCTGAGATACTGAGAGGCCTACGCACCGCGATGAAGAGTGGCCCCCACTTACCGTAACTGGAGAGAGCCCTAGCACAGAAACGAAGACCCAATATAGCAATCAATCAATCAATCCATCAATCAATCTTAAAACAACAATAAAAAATATAAAAACTAAAATAAAATACAGCAGAACAGCGACTAATACCTCATGGAAACAGCTGCATGCCGCCCTTTCTGCGCGGTTACTCAGGGACTTACCTCGAGGTCAGTACTCACGTTGAGTTTCCCTTTAGCTCCAGAGCGTGGCACGATGAGCTCCACCCCGGCCATCGAAGCATCCGGCTAGCTAGACAAAACTCATTGTCTTCCCAGAGCCATGTATACAGTGGCCAGTGGCCTGTCAACAGCAGTCAATTTCAAGTAGCTTCAAGGCAGCATGAATGGAGCTTTCAGAATGGGAAAGCAAGGCTAGTTCCATCAGGCCCCCATTTCCACTTGCACACGCAGCATACATCCCTGTGCTTTCTAACAAGTCCAAAGAGACACAGGTTACCCAGTGGTTACTTCGTTGAATCAACTCCTCGAAGCAGGGTGTTCTGCATCTAGCGAACTGCCTCAACCAAGGAAAGCCCCAGCTAGGCCTCCGGGCCCGTGGCTCTTCAAAAGCCTGCAGTGTTATCCGAGGAACTGGGCTTTAGTTGCAGTCGGAACGCAAGCCCACATTCTCCTGGAGGCAGGGTGACTTCAGACAGGGGGTCCCAGATGGAATACGAAGCCGAGTGTTTTCTCAGTGCAGCGCAGACTAGGGCAATGAGTCAGACTTGCACGGCATGTTGGCCCTGCTAGAACGGTGTTCGTGGACCTGTGGGAATGCTGGGGAAGTCAAGCTGTCCCAAGAAAGAGTGCAGTCTGTTGCCCTACACTCGGCATACACAGAGTGGCTCCGAAGGGCTACGGGCCTGGATGTGGCTTAGCAGGCCCATGGGGGCCTGAGGGTACTCAGTGTCCTTGCAGGGAATAGGGTGCCCACGCCAGGCTCCTAGATGTCCTGCAGAGCGTACTGACGTTAAAATAATGCAGGGCAGTGGCTACGGCCTCATGGAAACTGCTGCACGCCTCCGCTTCTGCATGGCAATTCAGGGCCTTACCGCGAGGCAAGTGCTCTCGCTGAGGGTCCCGTTAGCGCCACAGCATGGGAGGATGCTGACTTTCTCCTCCAGCAGAGTGACTTCAGGTACGAGGTCCTCGAAGAATTCTAAGCAGAGTGTTTTCTCACGGCAGCTCAGACGGGGGCCGTGACGAACACTTCCATGGCAGGTCGCACTGCCTAGAAATGTGGTCCTGAGGCTGCTCCAGGGCTCTGGAAATGTAGCTCTCCTTAAGGAACGTGCAGGGTGTTGCCCATCACTCGGCATGCACAGAGGGCCTCTGAGGGACCTACCTTTGGGCCTCCATGTTGCTCACAGGCCCACAGGGCTCTGGAGGCACTCAGGGATCCTGGAGGGAAAATGATGCACACCCGAGGGGCCTAAGAGTCCTGGAAAGGGTACTTCCTTTAAAATAGAGCAGAACAGAGGCTTCCCTGGTGGTGCACTGGTTGACAATCTGCCTGCCAATGCAGGGGACACGGGTTCGAGCTCTGGTCTGGGAGGAATCCCCATGCCACGGGGCAACTGGGCCCGTGAGCCACAACTACTGAGCCTGCGCCTCTGGAGCCTGTGCTCCGCAACAAGAGAGGCTGAGATACTGAGAGGCCTACGCACCGCGATGAAGAGTGGCCCCCACTTACCGTAACTGGAGAGAGCCCTAGCACAGAAACGAAGACCCAATATAGCAATCAATCAATCAATCCATCAATCAATCTTAAAACAACAATAAAAAATATAAAAACTAAAATAAAATACAGCAGAACAGCGACTAATACCTCATGGAAACAGCTGCATGCCGCCCTTTCTGCGCGGTTCCTCAGGGACTTACCTCGAGGTCAGTACTCACGTTGAGTTTCCCTTTAGCTCCAGAGCGTGGCACGATGAGCTCCACCCCGGCCATCGAAGCATCCGGCTAGCTAGACAAAACTCATTGTCTTCCCAGAGCCATGTATACAGTGGCCAGTGGCCTGTCAACAGCAGTCAATTTCAAGTAGCTTCAAGGCAGCATGAATGGAGCTTTCAGAATGGGAAAGCAAGGCTAGTTCCATCAGGCCCCCATTTCCACTTGCACACGCAGCATACATCCCTGTGCTTTCTAACAAGTCCAAAGAGACACAGGTTACCCAGTGGTTACTTCGTTGAATCAACTCCTCGAAGCAGGGTGTTCTGCATCTAGCGAACTGCCTCAACCAAGGAAAGCCCCAGCTAGGCCTCCGGGCCCGTGGCTCTTCAAAAGCCTGCAGTGTTATCCGAGGAACTGGGCTTTAGTTGCAGTCGGAACGCAAGCCCACATTCTCCTGGAGGCAGGGTGACTTCAGACAGTGGGTCCCAGATGGAATACGAAGCCGAGTGTTTTCTCAGTGCAGCGCAGACTAGGGCAATGAGTCAGACTTGCACGGCATGTTGGCCCTGCTAGAACGGTGTTCGTGGACCTGTGGGAATGCTGGGGAAGTCAAGCTGTCCCAAGAAAGAGTGCAGTCTGTTGCCCTACACTCGGCATACACAGAGTGGCTCCGAAGGGCTACGGGCCTGGATGTGGCTTAGCAGGCCCATGGGGGCCTGAGGGTACTCAGTGTCCTTGCAGGGAATAGGGTGCCCACGCCAGGCTCCTAGATGTCCTGCAGAGCGTACTGACGTTAAAATAATGCAGGGCAGCGGCTACGGCCTCATGGAAACTGCTGCACACCTCCGCTTCTGCATGGCAATTCAGGGCCTTACCTGAAGGCAATTGCTCACGTTGGGTTTCCCGTGAGCGACAGAACATGGTAGGATGCTGACTTTCTCCTTGAGTAAGGTGACTTCAGGTATGCGGTCATTGAAGAATTCTAAGCAGAGTGTTTTCTCATGTTACCTCAGACGAGGGCCGTGACGAACACTTCCATGGCACGTTGGACTGTCTAGAAATGTGGTCCTGATGCTGTTCGAGTGCTCTGGAAATGTAACCCTAACCCTCTAACACTAACCCTCTCCCTCCCCTGAACCGTAAACCCTAAACCCTAAACCCCAGCCCCTAACCCTTAACCCTAACCCTAGCCCCAACCCTAAAACCCTAACTCTAACCCTAACCCTAAACGTAGTCCTAACAAAGGCCACAAACCTGTCCCTAACTCACTCCCTGACACAATAGCTAACAAAGGTTCTGATGCTAGTCCTAACTAAGGCCCTGACACTGTTCTTAACTAAGGCCTTGAAACTACTCCTAACTCAGGTCCTAGTCATGTCTTTAACTAAGACCCTAATGCTGATCCTACAAAGGCCCTGATGCTGCTCCTAAGTCATGCCCTGAAAATGTCCCTAGCTAATGCCCTGACGTTATGCTTCACTCAGGCCCTGTCGCTCTCCCTAAGTCAGCCTCTGACGTTGTCCCTACCTGAAGCCCTGACACTGGTTCTAAAGAAGGCCCTGATCCTCTCAGTAACTGAAGTCTTGACACTATCCCTAGGTTATTCCCTGACACTATCCCTACACGTTAACCTGACCCTGTCCCTAGCTAACCTCCTGCCTCTTATGCTAACTAAAGCCTTTATGCTATGCCTAACTCAGGCCCTGAATTTAGTCCCAAGGACGTGATACTGTCTCTAACTAAGGTCTAGATGCTCGTCCTAAGTCAGTGCCTGATACTGTCCCTAACTATGGCCCTACCCCTATTCCTAACTCAGGACCTGACACTGTACCTAACAGAAGGTCCTGACACTAATCCTAACTAAGACCCTAACACTGTTCCTAACAAAGGCTCTGATGCTAGTCCTACCCAAGGCCCTGACACTGTCCCTAACAAAGGCCCTGACACTACACCTAACTCAGGCCCCGACACTGTCCCTAACTAAGGCCCTGACACTACTCCTAACTGAGGCTCTGACACGATTCCTGACATAGACTCTGATGCTGGTCCTAACTAAGGCCCTGACACTGTTCCTTACTAAGGCTCTGACACTACTCCTAACTCAGGCCGTGATACAATATATAACAAAGGCTATGATGCTAGTTCTAACTATGGCCCTGACACTGTCATAACTAAGGCCCTGACACTACACCTAACTCAGGCCCTGACACTACTCCTAACTGAGGCTCTGACACGATTCCTGACATAGACTCTGATGCTGGTCCTAACTAAGGCCCTGACACTGTTCCTTACTAAGGCTCTGACACTACTCCTAACTCAGGCCGTGATACAATATATAACAAAGGCTATGATGTTAGTTCTAACTATGGCCCTGACACTGTCATAACTAAGGCCTTGACACTACACCTAACTCAGGCCCTGACACTGGCCCTAACTAAGGCCCTGACATTACTCCTAACTCAGGCCCTGACACTGGCCCTAACTAAGGCCCTGACACTACTCCTATCCCAGGCACTGACAGGATACCTAACGAAGGCTCTGATGCTAGGCGTAACTAAGGCCCTGACACTGTCCCGAACTAAGTTCTTGACATTACTCCTAACTCAGGCCCTGACATGATACCTAACAAAGGCTCTGATGCTAGCCCTAACTAAGGCCGTGACACTGTCCCTAACTAAGGCCGTGACACTCCACCTAGCTCAGGTCCTGACACTGTCCCTAACAAAGGCCCTGCTGCCGTCAATATCTAAAGTCCTGACACTATCCTGAGCTTATATCCTGACCCATCTTGTACTAAGGTCCTGAAACTGTCCCTAAGTGAGCCTTGACGCTGTCCCTAAGTGTGGCCCTGAGGCTGTCCATAACAGAGACCCTGATAATGTCTTTACTGAAGACCCAAATGCTGATCGTACAGAGGCCTTTATGCTGCTCCTAAGTCATGCCCTGACACTGTCCCTAACTCAGGCCCTAAAGATAGGCCTCACTTAGGCCCTGTTGCTGTACCTTAGTTAGGCTCTGATGCTATCCCTACATCTAGCCTTGACACTGGTCCTGATTAAGCCCCTGACGCTGGTTCTAACTATGTCCCTGATGCTCTCAATAACTAAGGTCTTCACGCAATCCCTAGCTCATTTCCTGACACTATCCCTGGCCTGGAACCTAACTCTGTCCCGAGCGAATGTCCTGCCCCTTATCCTCCCTGAATCCCTAATGCTCTCCCTAACTAAGGCCCTGACTAGTCCTAACTAAGGCCCTGACACTGTCCCTAACTAAGGCCCTGACACTACTCCTAACTCAGTCCCTCACACTGTACCTAGCAAAGGCTCTGATGCTAGTCCTAACTAAGCTCCTGACACTGTCCCTAACTAAGGCCCTGCTGCTGTCAATATCTAAAGTCCTGACACTATCCTGAGCTAATTTCTGCACCCATCTCTTACCAAGTTCCTGAAATTGTCCCTAAATAAGCCCTGACACTCTCCCTAAGTGAAGCCCTGAGGTTGTCTCTAACAGAAGCCCTAATAATGTCTTTAACAAAGACCCTGATGCTGATCCTAACGAGGCCGTTATGCTCCTCCTAAGTCCTGCCCTGACACAGTCCCTAACTCAGGTGCTAACTGAGAGAGTCCTCAGGTATTCCCTGTCGCTGTACCTTAGTCAGTCTCTGAAGCTGTCCCTACATCAAGCCCTGACACTGGTCCTGAATAAGGCCATGACGCTGTTCCTATATAAGGCCCTGATGCTCTCAATAACTAAGGTCTTCACACTATCCCTAGCCCGTAACTTGGCTCTGTCCCTAGCTAGTGTCCTGCCTCGTATCCTAACTAAGAACCTAATGCTGATCCTACGAAGGCCCTGATGCTACTCGTAAGTCATGCCGATACTGTCCCTAGCTAAGTCCCTGACGCTCGGCCTCACTCAGGCCCTGTCGCTCTCCCTAAGTCAGGCTCTGACATTGTCCCTACCCGAAGCCCTGACGTTGGTCCTAAATAAGGCCCTGATACTGTCAGTAAGGTCTTGACACTATCCCTAGGTCATTTCCTGACACTATCCCTAGACCTTAACCTCATCCTGTCCCTAGCTAATGTCCTGCCTCCCATCCTAACTGAAGCCCTATTGCTCTGCCTAACTAAGGCCCTGACTAGTCCTAACTAAGGCCGTGACACTGTCTCTAACTAAGGCCCGGAAGCTGTCCCTAATACAGACCCTGCGGCCGGCAATATCTAAAGGCCTGACACTATCCTGAGCTAATATCCTGACCCATCTCTTACCAAGGTCCTGACACTGTCCCTATGTAAGCCCTGATACTGTCCCTAAGTGAAGCCCTGAGTCTGTCCCTAACTCAGGCCCAGACGCAGTACCTAACTCAGACCCTCAAAATGTCTTTGAGACCCTGATGCTCTTCCTAAGTCATGCCCTGACACTGTCCCTAGCTAAGGCCCTGACGCTAGGTCTTACTCAGGCTCCATCGCTCTCCCTAAGTCAGGCTCTGACGCTGTCCCTACCTGAAGCCCTGACACTAGCCCTAAGTAAGGCCCTGATACTCTCTGTAAGTAAGGTCTTGACACTATCCCTAGCTCATTTCCTGACACTATTCCTAGACCTTAACCTAACCCTGTCCCTAGCTAATGTCTTGCCTCTTATGCTAACTAAAGTCCTGATGCTCTCCCTAACTAAGGCCCTGAAATTAGTCCCAAGGCCCTGACACTGTCCCTAACTACGGCCTGGATGTTTGTCCTATCTCAGTCCCTCACACTGTACCTAACAAAGGCTCTGATGCTAGTCAGGATGCTAGGATGCTAGTCCTAACTAAGCCCTGCTGCTGTCAATAACTAAAGTCCTGACTCTATCCTGAGCTAATATCCTGACCTATCTCTTACCAATGTACTGACACTGTCCCTAAGTAAGCCCTGACACTGTCCCTAAGTGAGGCCCTGAGGCTGTCCCTAACTAAGGCCTTGACGCCCAGCCTAACTCAGGCCCTCATGCTAGGCCTAACCCTGGCCCTGACATTGTCCCTAACAAAGGCCCTGACCCTAGTCTTACCTTAGGCCCTGATGTTTGGTCTAATTCAGGTTCTGACGCTGTCCCTAACTAAGGCCCTGAAGCTGTCCCTAACGTCAGCCTTGCTGCCGTCAATAACCAATGTGCTGACACTATCCTAAGCTAGTATCTTGATCCATCTCTTACCATGGTCCTGACACTGTCCCTACTAAAGTCCTGATGCCGTCCCAAAGTGTGGCCCTGAGGCTGTCCCTTTGAAGCCCTGTTGCTGTACCTAACTCAGGCCCTGATAATGTCTTTAACTAAGGCCCTGATGCTGATCCTAGCTAAGACCCTGACGCTAGGCCTCACTTAGTCCCTGACATTGTCCCTAACTCAGGTCCTGACTCTGTCCCTAACTCAGGCCCTGACACTTTGCCTAACTCAGGTCCTGGCAATAACTTTAACTAACACCGTGATGCTGATCCTAACTACAGTCCTGATGCTGGTCCTACGTCATGCCCTGACACTCTCCCCAGCTCAGGATCTGATGCTGTCTGTTATATCTTGGTCTCTCCCTCCCTAATTCCCTGAGGCTTTCCATAACTATAGACCTGACACTGTTTCTAACTAACTGCCTGACTCTGGACCTAACTGATACTGAATAATCAGCCTCTCTGCACCGGTTCTGAATCAAATCTTGAGAACAGTGTTTTGGAAAAATAGAAAAGATTAGTTTTATCACTCTGCCAGCCAATGGAGGACACAGCAGGCTCGTGCCCTCGACAGCTGTGTGTCCCAATGCGGGAGGATTTGGTGTTTTAGAGCGATGGTTCAAGGGTGTGGTTGCTCATAAGGATCAGTGTGTATGCAGGGCCTGCACTCCTTTAATCTGGTCTCAGATAGTTTCTTGATGAGCTCCTCTGGAATGAAGAATGCTAACATCTTCCACTTGTTGGGGGTTTTAGTTCTTTAAGGAGCTCAAAGATATTGTTATGTGCATCCCTTGAGGCAGAACCAGGATCCTGCCACAAGGCTGCACTATTGTTTCTTGACTCTTCCTCCCTGTCTCTGCATCCCCTCACTTCCCTGATTAGCAACTGTTCGATTTGCCCTTTGGAACTCAGGGAAGGTCCTGGAGTCTCTAGTCTATTCCCTACAAATAAGTTAGGAGGCACACAGAAAGGCTTCTGTGCCCAGGAGACCACAGAGTCCCTCTCAGTTTCACTCCTCCTCTTCTGGATACTCCTCAATCTTGAGGAGAACAGATTTTTGACAAGAAAAGGAATAATCATTTCAGACAGAGACATTAATCATAAACTTGGCACAGGAACTCGGTTTTCAGGGGACTCGGTTTTAATCCCCACTTCACTTTTATCTTTCCCCACATCCTTCAAGGAACAGGGTGATGACCGCTCTGGCTACTTCTCGCTTAAATGGGGCGCAGTCCTGCCTAAATCTAGGGGAATGGATACCAAGTTAGAAATATTTGAGTTCCAAGTCCTGTACCTGAGACTTGTATGATTAAGATCTCAGTCCCTTGGTCCCCCATTTTGGTGCAACCAATCCAGTTAAAATAGGAGGGGTAACAACTGAAATTTTAATAGTAAAAATAGATCTCATTCCCTTAGGAATTCAGGAGAAGAAGTCTGAAACCTGGTCTGGAACTGGCACTTCAGAGAGACTTCGCAGCCAGTTGTCTAATTCTACCTAAGTAGGTTTTAACTTCTGATGTAGTATTGATGTATCCATAACAGGAGCTATTGACCACTACACATATGTCTCATCTTTCTATTAGTATCTGATCTAACGTCATTGTTTGAAATTTAATCGTTAAGAGAGGAGTCCTTGAAAACGTACGGTTGCAGCTACCAGCAGACATTGTTTTGAGAATGGTTAGTGGCATCCTGAGTCTAATATAGCTCAGAAATTCAATTTCAACAATACAGGAACGCGGGGACTTACCTGGTGGTTCAGTTGTTAAGACTTCGCCTTCCAACGCAGGGGGTGCCCGTTTGATCCCTGGGCAGGAAGCTAAGATCCCACATGCCTCGTGGCCTAAAAACCAAAACATGAAACAGAAACAATATTGTAACAAATTCAATAGACTTAAAAAATGGTCCACATCCAAAAAAAAAAACTTAAAAACAAAAAAAAAAATACAGGAATGCATCTAAATCACATCTACAATGGTCACTTAGGTTTATCTTGGATGTCTGAACCATAGTTACTTTTTAACTGTCAAATGCATTCCCCTCCTCAATGCCAAAGCAGATGTACAATTCATATCCAAAAGGCCAAAAAACAGGCCACTTTGGTCAGTAAAATTTAAGTTAAACCATGTAGAAGCCAGAGTGACTTCCTCACACCTCAATACGTGAAGAGTTTTTTTCCCTTTTGATTACGAGTCTTTCAATAGAAAGCATTGATGATCAAAATATCAATCCGTCAGTGCCAGAATGATTCAGCTGTTTGGCCCAGGTGTAGATCATGGCCCTCAGCGCTAGGCCTCCTTTATATTTGCCTAGTTAATCCACATTGGGGGAATACTGATCAGGTATCGTGAACATGCTCAGAGGTATGTTAATGAGAAAACTCTTTATATAGGCCATACATTTTATTATTCATATCCAACTGTCACACAAGTATTGTACATGTGCTTTTAGCAGTAGACCTAAAGCAAACAGTGATACATCATGAGTAATTACATTCTGATAACTTCACTAGGTAATTTTCCTTTCCTCTTAAACATCAGGGCAAAATGAAGCCAACACAGTAACTTTCATAAATACACACTTCAGTACAGAGGTGTCATTTACCCAATTGCTCCAAGTCCTAAGTAGCTTCAGGTGAAGGACTTCCCTGTGTCTGGGAAACACAGATCAAAGCCAGTAACAAAAAAACAAAAACATTATAACCATATTCACCAGTTCACTCAGTAACCAATCCTTTTGTTAACTTTTTATGAAGCCATCCGATTCTCCATTAAGATTTTTCATTTCTTACCCAGTCTGGCATTATGATATGAAATTTATCAGAGACCTGTGCTTGCCAAAAGGTCCTTCACATAGATCTTCTTGAAGATGGAGCAGTTTTGCAAAGTGTTAGAGCACAACAGTAACTATCTATAAATCACATAAAGACTTAAAAGGTCATGGTTAAACATTTGGTCACAATGTAAACGACAAAAGAAACCATTATTGCTGTGACGTACAACATTTAAAAATAACTAGAATTATGACTGATAAAATTTTACCAGGACATACTAGATTTTTAGGAATTCCATGTAATTTAACATACTAATCAAACATTTCTCTCTGAGATGGCTCAAGAGCCTTCTAAAGCATCTCCAAGTTAGCTGGAGATCAAAAGAACTGTTAGAATTGGCCAAACAACACTCATTCACTGAACCAAAGTAAAGAGATTTCAAACAAAAATACAGATCACAGACACAGGCAAAGAAACTCACAAGCTGTCCACAATCAAAAACAGCATTCCAAGAAAACTTTGGAGGGAGAAACCAAATCCAGGCTTGCCCTAACCCACTTCCAACAAAATCCATCTTAGAAAATCCCGGTCATGCACAACTCTTTCCTCAGTGTTCCCTTTTCACAAATGTTCATCACTTCTGTATCCATCTTATGTTGCCCCTTATTTTTTTCCACATTCAGACACAACCAGCTCTAGTACAAAGTGACTTTCTTTTCTCTTTGTACCATCAGCCTGTTACCTAGCTGCTCACTTTCTTTATTACGTAGCTTCATAAATGCTTGAACATACAGAACTTCTTCTGTCTTTCTCTTCCTGTGACAAAATAACTAGCTGAAGGATAGTATAGTCATTTAGGCTACCATTCAAAGACCACCTTTCCGCATTTTTCAAGAATGTACCCATACACTGGCCAGACAAAATTACAATAGAATTTCATTCTTTTCTTAGTCTTAGGTTTACAACTATAGGTTGACCAGTCTGCCAGGATTTTGTCCATTGGCTATCAGATGGAACTGAAGAAGAAGCACTTCTTATGTCTGAACCATAGAACACTCAAATGCGGGCTAAGAACAAAACAAAATCCTAACCACCAATGGAAGCCTCAAACCAAAGGAACCAGAAACCAAGCAGAAACCAAAAACCAAACAGCACAAGACTCAAATCAGCTTCCAAGTCTCAACTTAGCCTGTGACCTCTGTCCAAGTGGTGCACCTTCCAAATGAGATTTCCTGGAATGAAAAGTCACCCAAATGGGAACCAAGGTTCCCCCAAATGTACAGGGCTAAAAGGACCTCAGAGTGCCTGCCAGGGGAGTTACCACATGCTGGCTGAGGTGCTGCAACATCCCAAATGCTATTTTTCTGGTTCCCCAAAATAATCCCTTGGAGTAGGACATTCGGGGCAGTCCAGGCAGGAGGAAGAGAGGAATGTCCTCAAGGCAAAGACAGCCTCGGCAGCTGCTAGGGTGGTCCCTCTTCCACCATCTACTCCTGCCCCAGAGGTCTAACTGCTGGGATGACTAGGGCTTGGCCTTTCCAGGCAAGGGTCCCACATGGTCTGGCCTCTAAAGGAATTCTCCAACCCTACACTCTCTCGAAAGAGGCTGGCGTGGAGAAAATCTCAGTGTCCAATCAAGTCAGGGGACCCACAGGGGCCATCCCCAAGTCAGTCCCACACTGGGTACTAAATTTGATGTCGAAAACTCGACCTCTGTGCACCAGTGCCAAATCGAATCTCAGAGAGAGAGGTTTGGAGGAAGTAGAAAAGAATAGCTTTACTGCTTTGGCAGCCAAAGGGGGACACAGAAAACTCGTGCCCTCAAAAACCGTGCGTCCCAATGCAGGAGGATCTGGTGAGGAGTTTTACAGAAATGGTTTAAGGACACAGTTGATCCTAAGGATTAGTGTGTGCACAGGGCCTTAACTCACTTTAATCTGGCCTCAGATGGTCTCTTGATGAGCTTCTCTGGAATGAAGAACACGAAAATCGTCTATTTTGTGGGGGTTTTAGGTTGGTAAAGCGCCCAAAGATACTCTTAAGTGTATCCCTTGAGGCAAAACCAGGATCCTGCCACAAGGCTGCACTATTGTTTCTTGACTCTTCCTCCCTTGTCTCTGCATCCCCTCCCTTCCCTGATTAGCAACTATTCGAATCTGCCCTTTGGAACTCAGGGAAGGTCCTGGAGTCTCAAGCCTAACTAAGGCCCTTACACTACTCCTAACTCAGTCCCTGACACTGTACCTAACAAAAGCTCTGATGCAAATCCTAACTCAGGCCCTGACACTGTCTCTAAGGCCCTGCTGCCGTCAATATTTAAGTCCTGACATTATCCTGAGCTAATACCCTGACCCTGATCTTACCAAGGTCCTGAAACTGTCCCAAACTAAGCCCCTGGCGCTGTCCCTAAGTGAGACCCTGAGGCGGTCCCTAACAGAGGCCCTGATAATGTCTTTAACGAAGACCCTAAGGCTGATCCTACAGAGGCCCTTATGCTGCTCCTAAGTCATGCCCTGACACTGTCACTCACTCAGGCCCTAAAGATAGGCCTCACTTAGGCCCTGTTGCCTTACCTTAGTTAGGCTCTGACGCTGTCCCTACATAAAACCTTGACACTGGTCCTAACTAAGGCCCTGATGCTCTCAATAACTAATGTCTTCACGCTATCCTTAGCTCATATCCTGACACTACCACTGGCCTGGAACCTGACTCTGTCCCGAGCTAATATCCTGCCCCTTATCCTCACTGAAGCCCTAATGCTCTCCCTAACTAAGGCCCAGACTAGTCCTAACTAAGGCCCTGACACTATCTCTAACTAAGGTCCGGAATCTGTCCCTAATATAGGCCCTGCTGCTGGCAATAACTAAAATCCGGACACTATCCTGAGCTAATATCCTGACCCATTTCTAACCAAGATCCTGACACCGTCCCTAAGAAAGCCCTGTCTTTAAGTGAAGACCTGAGGCTGTGCCTAACTCAGGCCCTAAAGCTATGCCTAACTGAGGCCTTGACGCTGTGACTAACTCAGGCCCTGATCCTGTCTTTAACTAAGACCCTAATGCTGATGCAACAAAGGCCCTGATGCTGCTCCTACATCATGCCCTGACAGTGTCCCCAGCTAAGGGCCTGACGCTAGGCCTCACTCAGGCCCTGTTGCTCTCCCAGAGTCAGGCACTGACGCTGTCCCTACCTGAAGCCCTGACACTGGTCCTAAATAAGGCCCTAATACTGTAACTATGCTCTTGACACTATCCCTAGGTCATTTCCTGACACGATCCCTAAACTCTACCCTAACCCTGTCCCTAGCAAATGTCCTGCCTCTTATGCTAACTAAAGCCCTTATGCTGTGACTACCTCAGGCCCAGAATTTAGTCCCAAGGCCGTGACACTGTCCCTAACTAAGGCCCTAACACTATTCCTAACTCAGGCCCTGACACTGTACCTAACAGAGGCCCAGATGCTAGTACTCACTAAGGCCTTGACACTGTCCCTAACTAAGGCCCTGCTGCCGTCAATATCTAATGTCCTGACACTATCCTGAGTTAATTTCTGGACCCATCTCTTACCAAGGTCCTGAAACTATCCCTAAGTAAGCCTTGACGCTGTCCCTAAGTGAGGCCCTGAGGCTGCCCCTAACAGAGGCCCTGAGAATGTCTTTAACAAAGCCCCTGAGGCTGATCCTACCGAGGCCCTTATGCTGTTCCTAAGTCGTGCCCTGAGACTATCCCTAGCTAAGGCCCTGACGCTAGGCCTCACTCAAGCCCTGTCGCTCTCCCTAAGTCAGGCTCTGACGCTGTCCCTACCTGAAGCCCTGACACTGGTCCTAAATTAGGCCCTGATGCCCTAAGTAACTAAGGTCTTGACACTGTACCTACATCATGTCCTGACACAGTCCCTAGACCTTAAGCTAACTTTGTCTTTAACTCATGTTGAGCTTCTTATGCTAAATAAATCCCTGATGCTGTTCCTAACTAAGGCCCTAAAATTAGTCCCGAGACCGTGACCCTGGCCCTAACTGAGGCCTGGAGGCTCGTCCTAACTCAGGCCCTGACACTGTCCCTAACTAAGGCCCTGACACTACACCTAACTCAGTCCCTGACACTGTACCTAACAAAGGCTCTGATGCTAGTCCTAAGTCAGGCTGAGACACTGTCTCTAAGACCCTGCTGCAGTCAATATCTAAAGTCCTGACATTATCCTGAGCTAATATCCTGACCCATGTCTTACCAAGGTCCTGAAACTGTCCCAAAGTAAGCCCTGATGCTGTCCCTAAGTGAGGCCCTGAGGCGGTCCCTAACAGAGGCCCTGAGAATGTCTTTAACGAAGACCCTAATGCTGATCCTACAGAGGCCCTTATACTGCTCCTAAGTCATGCCCTGACACTGTCCCTAACTCAGGCCCTAAAGATAGGCCTCACTTAGGCCCTGTTGCCTTACCTTAGTTAGGCTCTGACGCTGTCCCTACATAAAACCTTGACGCTTGTCCTAACTAAGGCCCTGATGCTCTCAATAACTAATGTCTTCACGCTATCCCTAGCTCATATCCTGACGCTACCACTGGCCTGGAACCTGACTCTGTCCCGAGCTAATGTCCTGCCCCTTATCCTCACTGAAGCCCTAATGCTCTCCCTAACTAAGGCCCAGACTAGTCTTAACTAAGGCCCTGACACTGTCTCTAACTAAGGCCCGGAAACTGTCCCTAATATAGGCCCTGCTGCTGGCAATAACTGAAATCTGGACACTATCCTGAGCTAATATCCTGACCCATTTCTAACCAAGGTCCTGACACCGTCCCTAAGAAAGCCCTGTCGCTGTCTTTAAGCGAAGACCTGAGGCTGTGCCTAACTCAGGCCCTGAAGCTATGCCTAACTGAGGCCTTGATGCTGTGACTAACTCAGGCCCTGATCATATCTTTAACTAAGACCCTAATGCTGATGCAACAAAGGCCTTGATGCTGGTCCTACATCATGCCCTGACAGTGTCCCCAGCTAAGGGCCTGACGCTAGGCCTCACTCAGGCCCTGTCGCTCTCCCAGAGTCAGGCACTGACGCTGTCCCTACCTGAAGCCATGATACTGGTTCTAAATAAGGCCCTGATACTCTCAGTGACTAAGGTCTTGACACTATCCCTAGGTCATTTCCTAACACGATCCCTAGACTTTACCCTAACCCTGTGCCTAGCAAATGTCCTGCCTCTTATGCTAACTGAAGCCCTTATGCTGTGTCTAACTCAGGCTCTGAATTTAGTCCCAAGGCCGTGACACTGTCCCTAACTAAGGCCTAGATGCTCGTCCTAAATCTGGCCCAGAACTGTCCCTAACTAATGCCCTAACACTATTCCTAACTCAGGCCCTGACACGGTACCTAACAGAGGCTCTGATGCTAGTCCTAACGCAGGCCCTGACACTGTGTCTAACTAAGGCCCTGCTGCTGTCAATATCTAAAGTCCTGACATTATCCTGAGTTAATATCCTCACCCATGTCTTACTAAGGTCCTGAAACTGTCCCAAAGTAAGCCCTGACGCTGTCCCTAAGTGAGGCCCTGAGGCTGTCCCTAAAAGAGGCCCTGAGAATGTCTTTAACGAAGACCTGAATGCTGATCCTACAGAGGCCCTTATGCTGCTCCTAAGTCATGCCCTGACACTGTCCCTAGGTAAGGTCTTGACGCTAGGCCTCACTCAGGCCCTGTCGCTCTCCCTACGTCAGGCTCTGACGCTATCCCTACCTGAAGCCCTGACACTGGTCCTAAATTAGGCCCTGATGCCCTAAGTAACTAAGGTCTTGACACTATCCCTAGGTCATTTCCTGACACGATCCCTAGACCTTAACTTAACGTTGTCTTTAGGTAATGTCGAGCCTCCTATGCTAACTAAATCCCTGACACTGTCCCTAACTAAGGCCCTGACACTACACCTCAGACCCTGACACTGTCCCTAAGGCCCTGACACTACTCTTCACTCAGTCTCTGACACTGTACCTAACAAAGGCTCTGATGTTAGTCCTAACTCAGGCCCTGGCACTGTCTCTAACTAAGGCCCTGCTGCCGTCAATATCTAAAGTCCTGACATTATCCTGAGCTAATATCCTGACCCATGTCTTACCAAGGTCCTGAAACTGTCCCAAAGTAAGCCCTGATGCTGTCCCTAAGTGAGGCCCTGAGGCTGTCCCTAACAGAGGCCCTGATGTCTTTAACAAATACCCTAATGCTGATCCTACAGAGGCCCTTATACTGCTCCTAAGTCATGCCCTGACACTGTCCCTAACTCAGGCCCTAAAGATAGGCCTCACTTAGGCCCTGTTGCTGTACCTTAGTTAGGCTCTGATGCTATCCCTACATCTAGCCTTGACACTGGTCCTGATTAAGCCCCTGACACTGGTTCTAACTATGTCCCTGATGCTCTCAATAACTAAGGTCTTCACGCAATCCCTAGCTCATTTCCTGACACTTTCCCTGGTCTTGAACCTGACTGTGTCTGGAGCTAATGTCCTGCTTCTTATCCTAACTGAAACCCTAATGCTCTCGATAACTAAGGCCCTGACTAGTCCTAACTAAGGCCCTGACACTGTCCCTAACTAAGGCCCGTAATCTATCTCTAATATAGGCCCTGCTGCCGGCAATAACTAAAACCCTGACGTTATCCTGAGCTAATATCCTGACCCATCTCTAACCAAGGTCCTGACACCGTCCCTAAGAAAGCCCTGTCGCTGTCCCTAACTCAGGCCCTCAAACTATCCCTAACTGAGGCCTTGACACTGTGACTAACTCAGGCCCTGATCATGTCTAAAGATACCCTAATGCTTATCCAGCCAAGGCCCTGATGCTGCTACTAAGTCATGACCTGACAGGGTCCCCAGCTAAGCCCCCGACGCTAGGCCTCACTCAGTACCTGTCACTCTCCCTAAGTCAGCCTCTGATGCTGGCCCTACCTGAAGCCCTGACACTGGTTCTAAATAAGGCCCTGATACTCTCAGTAACTAAGGTCTTGACACTATCCCTAGCTCATTTCCTGACACTATCCCTAGACCTTAACCTAACCCTGTCCCTAGCTAATGTCTTGCCTCTTATGCTAACTAAATCCCTGATGCTGTCCCTAACTAAGGCCCTGAAATTAGTCCCGAGGCCATGACCCTGTCCCTAACTGAGGCCTGGAGGCTGTCGTTAACAAAGGCCCTCAACTTATCTTTAACTGAGGCCCTGACACTCTCCCTCACTAAGGATTGAGGCTGTCTCTATCTAAGGCCCTGAGTCTGTCTTTAATTAATGGCCTCATTCTTTCCCTAACAAAGGCCCTGACACAGTCCCTAACTAAGGCCCTGACACGGCCCCTAATAACAGGAGCTGTCCCTCATTAATGCCCTGATGCGGCCCATACATGATGTACTGAAGACGGCACTAAGGTCCAGACCATGTCACTAATGACCCAAAACGTCTCTTACTAAGGCCCTCAAATTACCTCTAACTGAGGCCCTAAAGATGTCCATAACTAAGTCCCTGACACTATCACTAACTAAGACCCTCAAGTTATCTTTAACTAAGGCCATGACAGTGTCCCTAACAAAGAACTTGACACCGTCTCTAACTAAGGCCCTGAGTCTGTCTTTACCTAACGGCCTCACTCTTTCCCCAACTACTCCCTGACGCTGCCCCTAACCAAGGCCCTGACTGTGTGCCTAATTGCCTGAGCTGTCTTTCACTAATACCCTGACCCTGTCCATAACTAACGTCCTGATGATGTCCCTAATGAACAGCCTGAAGTGTCTCTTACTAAGGTCCTCAAGTTTTCTCTGAGGCCCTGACACCCTCCCTAATTAAGGCCTTGACACTGTCTTTAATGGCCGGATGCAGTTCCTCCCTGAGATGCTGATGCTCTCACTAAGACCCTGAAGTCTCTACCTGAGAAGCTGACACTGTCTGTAACTAATTTCCTGACTCTTTCCTTAACTAACATCCTAATTTTGCCCCTAAATAACACCCTGACACTGGTCCTAACTACGGCCCTGATGCTGAACCTATCTAAGGCCCTGACGATGTCCCTAATAGACTTAGATGTCCCTCACTGTGGTCCTGATCCTGTCCATTACTAAGGTCCTGAAGATGTGCCTAAGTACATCTCTGACCCTGTCCTAAGGCCCTGACCCTCTTCCTAACTAAGGGCCTTGACGCTGTCTCTACAGAAGGCCCTGACACTGCCCCTAAATAACGGCCTGACACTGGTCTGGTCCCAAGTATGGACCTGATCCTGTCCATAACTAAGCCCCTGAAGATGTCCCTCATTAAGTCTCTGACACTGCCCTTAATAAGCCCCTGACACTGTCCCTAGCTAATAGCCTAAGCTATAACTTACAAAGTCCCTAACACTATCCCCAAGATGCTGACACCCTCCCTAACTTAGGCTTTGATGCTGCCCCTTAGTGCCTAAGCGGTGACAAAATAACACCCTGATTCTATTACTAAGGCCCTGAATATATCCCTAAGAAAGTCTCTGAAGTGTCCCTAACTAACGGCCTAAACTGTCTCTTACTAAGGCCCTCACGTTATCTCTGAGGGCCTGACAACACTGTCCCGAAGGCCCTGTTGCTGGCCCTAACTAACGTCCTGATGCTGAACCTGAGGCCCTGATGCTCTTCCTAACTAAGGCCTTGATGCCGATTCTACCTGAGGCCCTGAAACTATCTGTAACTAATGACCTGACTCTTTCCCTAACTAACACCCTAATTTTGTCCCTCATTAATGCCCTGACACTGGTTGACACTACAGCCCTGATGCTGACCCAATCTAAGGCCTTGACGATGTCCCTAATAGCCTTAGATTTCCCTCACTGTTGGCCTGACCCTGTCCCTCACCAAGGCCCTGACCTCTTCCTAACTAAGGCTGTGATGACGTCTCTACCTGAGGCACTGACACTGTCTATGATAACGGCCGACTCTTTCCCTAACACCCTGATGCTGTCCCTAATAGCCTCATGTATCTCTCAATAACGCCCTGATCCTGTTCATAACTAAGGCCCTGAATATGTCCCTAAGTATGTCTCTGACGCTGTCCTTAACTAAGGCCCTGATGCTCTCTCTACCTAAGGCACTGACACTATCTATAATAATGGCCTGACTCTTTCCCTAACTAACACCCTGATGCTATCCCTAATTGAGGCCCTGAAGATGTCCCTAATACCCTTAGGTATTCCTCTGTATCACCCTGATCCTGTCCATAACTAAGGCCCTGAATATGTCCCTAGGTAAGTCTCTGACGCTGTCCCTAACTAAGGCCCTGATGCTGTCTCTGTCTCAGAACCTGACATTCTAATGTCCTGACTCTCCCTAACTAACATCCTGACGTTGCCCCTAAGTGAGGCCCCGACACTCTTCTTAACTCAGGACTTGCCGCTGTCCCTACCTAAAACCCTGACACTGTCTGTAACTAATGACCTGACTCTTTCCCTAACTAACACCCTAGTTTTGGCCCTGACTAACGCCCTGACACTGGTTCTAATTATGGCCATGATGCTGGCTCGAAGGCCCTCAAGATATCCCTAAGTAACAGCCTGAACTGTGTCTAAGGCTCTCACGTTATCTCTAACTGAAGCACTGACACTGTCCCTAACTTAGGCCCTGACGCTGTCCCTTATAATCTAAGCTGTCACTAAATAATGCCCTGATCCTGTCCATAACTAAGGCCCTGAATATGTCCCTAAGTACATCTCTGACGATGTCCCTAACAGCCTGAACCCTCTTCAAGTTATCTCTGAGGCTCTGACACTGGCCCTTCCTAAGGCCTCACCCCGGGGTTGTCCCAGGCTGCTGGGCAGTCTTCTCTTGTCCGCATCTCTAGCCGGCTGCCGGCCATTGGCCACTCTAAGATTCTGCGATGCAGTGGTCCCACGTGGGACGTGCCTGTGTAGGCTCACCTGTGGGAGGAGAGTCATGGCCACTCCGCCCTCCAGGGGACTGCGGCTCAGGGTAGGAATCTCTCAGCCAGTGTCTGGACACAGGGTTCTGTGTCCTTGTTTGTTGTAAATCCCTTGGAGTTACCTCTAACATTTTTTAAATGGACCTCCCCCTCAGCATATTTATGATTTAAATTATTTACCACATTAAAATACAGGAATGACATTATTCGAATGAGCAGGAAGATATCGGATGCCCCCCCCAAATGACCTATTACTGGGAGGATTTAAAATTCTAATGAGAAAACACTCACTCTCCTCACCCTCTTGGGCGTCAGCACAAGGTGGGAATCAGCTGCATTCTTTATTTATCCCTCTGATTTTCCAGAACCTTTCCTTCAAGGAGAAATCTCTGGGCTCTGCGAGAACTGTGAGTGGTGACCATCAGGTAAATCTGAGACTGAAAAGCAAGAGGAAAAGAGAGAGGGGAGGAGATGAGGATTGGTGATGGGGAGAAGCAGGATGCTGAGAGTCTGGGTTAGTCTCCAATGAAGCTAAGGACCACCAGGATCTGGCCCCACCGGCCTTGTCACCTGGTGTGGGGATTGGGGACAGCCAAACCACCGTGGCCACTCTCAGAGAAATAAAGAAGGTGGGAGGGCACCCCTGAGAGCCAGGTTGAAAATGGTCATGCTGTGAAATAATAAGATGCCCTTTTCAGAAAAGTGAAGACGGTTCTCTTGGTTCTCAAAGACTTGCAAATACTCTGTGTCCTTCTGGAGACATGCTGAAGCCGTCAGCCTTTGAGGGCAGTAATGGGAGTGCATCTGGGCTCAAGACCATCCAGCGCTCACTCCTTGAGTGTGCAGAGGATGACCATGTCCACCCCTCGGGTGCTGTGGGGCCTGAGATCCCCTGATCACCGAGGACGGGAGGGGCCGCACAGACACTCCACTGGACCACCGGGGGCTTGGCTGGTGGGCTACAGTCCTTTATCAGATACATGGTTTGCAAACATCTTGTGCCATTTTGGATGGTGGATTATCTTATTCCTTGCTCCTTTTATACACAACTGTTTTTCATTTTGAGGAAGTCCAATTCATCTATTTTGTCTTTTGTTGCTTGTGCTTTTGGTAGCAAATCTAAGAAATCATGACTAAATCCAAGGTCATGAAGATTTACTCTCATGTTTTCTTCTACGAGTTTTATAATTTTGGTTCTTGCATCTAGGCCTTTGGTCCATTTTGCGTTGATTTTTGTATATGGGGTGAGGGGAGGTAAGGGTCCAAGTTTATTCTTCTGCATGTGGGTATCCAGTCGTTCCAGAACCTGTGCTAACTATTTGGGAGAAAATACACGCAAACGATGTGACCAACAAGGGCTTCATTCTAAAGTATACAAGCAGCTCATACAACTCAAAAAAGAAAAAAAATCAAAAAATAGGCAGAAGGTCTAAATAGACATTTCTGCAAAGACATACAGATGGCCAATAGGCACATGAAAAGATGCTCCACGTCGCTAATTATTAGAGAATGCAAATCAAAACTACAGTGAGTTATCACCTCATAGTGGTCAGAATGGCCATCATTAAAATGTCTAGAAATAAGTGCTCGAGGGGGTGTGGAGAAAAGGGAACCCTCCTACACTACTGGTGGGAATGTAAATTGATGCAGCCACTATGGAAAACAGTACGGAGGTTCCTCAAAAACTAAAAATAGAATTACCGTATGAACCAGCAATCCCACTCCTGGGCACATATCCAGACAAAACTATAATTTGAAAGATACATGCACCCCAGCATTCACAGCAGCACTATTCACAATAGCCAAGACATGGAAGCAACCTGAATGTCCCTCAACAGATGAATGGATATAGAAGATGTGACACATATATACAATGGAATATTACTCAGCCATAAAACAGAATGAAATAATGCCATCTGCAGCTACATGGATGGACCTAGAGATTATCATACAAAGTGAAGTAAGTCAGACAGAGAACAACAAACACCATATGATATCACTTATATGTGGATTATAAAATGAGACCCAAATGAACCTATCTACAGAACAAAAACAGACTCTCAAATATAGAAAACAGACTTGTGGTTGTCAAGGGGAAGACAGGAGAGAGGGATAGATTGGGAGTTTGGGATTAGTAGATGCAAATTATTATATATAGGATGGATAAACAAGGTCTTACTGTACAGCACAGGGAACTGTATTCAATACCCTGTAATAAACCATAATGGAAAAGAATATGAAAATTATGTATATATGTATGTATGTATATATGAATCACTTTGCTGTACAGTAGAAATTAACACAACATTGTAGGTCAACTATACTTCAGTATCAGTTAGTTTGAAGGCACTTTTATAAATTAGGCCTTATTTCTCTTGTCCTTTCATCCTGGGACAAATGTATAACAGAAACTAACCTGGATTACTCCGGGATGAACTCATATCACACAGAACTTTAATTGTTGAACAAACCATGAATATCAGTTACACCATGGGATGTCCTGATCCAATATGAAGTTTGTATACCTTGTATCAAGCCTGCAGAATCCACTAAATTTGGAAATTCAAACTGAAATGAAGCCACCTATCCCATGACTTCTCCACAACTAGTTATACAACATCAATTGGAAACCATATACAATCAAATGAATGCAGACAGAAACAACTATAGCCTTCCTTTTTTTTCCTTTTAGATAAAGATGGTATTTAAGGTGATGTCTTGGGCCGTTTCAGGGTGTTACTCAATTTCCTGGGTATCTGCCATGCACACAGGAGGTACACATGTTAGTTAACTTGTTTGTGCAACTATATGAAGGTAGTTAATACCACAAAACTGTATACGTAAAGTGAATTAAATGCTAAAGTCATGTTTTGTATTTCTAATGACAAAGAAAAAAAAAGTGTAGCGCTGATATTTGTTACAAAAATGAACATTAAAAACATTCTTAGTGAAAAAAGCCATACAGAAAAGGCCACCTAGATCCCATACTCATCTTGTCTGCTTCAAATCCATCAAGGTTGTCCAAATGAGGGGGGAGCTCAATAATGGTTCCAGAAAAAGAAAACTGGATCAGGATGGAAAAAGACATTTTCATACAGTTGGGACAGCAGGTGAAAGTTGAAGTGGGACTGAGTATTAAATTATAATGTGGACATCAGGATTTCCTCATTTAGGGGTTATGTGCTGGTTCCTTGGGCAAAACACACTGAGCATTTTGTGTGAAGTGGCAAATGTGAGTACTTTTTGCCATTATTGCAACTTTTCTGTACATTTTAAATTACTGGAAAGTAAATTACTTTTCTAGACAACCATGTCAGTATCATGCCAGAAAATCAGATAAGACAGACATCAAATTTTGTTATAGAGGCCAAGATTCACCCAGACCAAGTTCAACCGAAGTTGTGATACTTATTTCCCTTGTAGGAGTCCACATGGTATTAAGAGGCACCGTGGGAAGAGTATATTAGTAGCTAAAATGTCTTGGGTCCTGTGGATTACCTGTGGTGCAGTAGAAACTGAGATTTTAGTATTGCAATTTTTCACATTACTTCAAAAACTATGTTAAAAAATAAATTCAGTAAAGTTGCAAAATATGGAATCAATATACACAAATCACTTTTGTTTCTATACACTAATGATGAACCACCAGCAAGAAAAATTAAGAAAACAATCCCATTTACAATTCCATCAAAAAGAACAAACTATTTAGGAATAAATTTAACCAAGGACATGAAAGACCTATACTGAGAAAACTATAAAGCATTGATAAAGAAATTGAAGACACAATAGAAAACAATATTCCATGCTCATGCATCAGAAAAATTACAATTATTAAAATGTTTATTCTACCCAAAGCCATCAGCAAACAGTGCCAGGAAAACTAGACACCAGACTCCAAAGAACGACACTGGTCCCCATCTACACGGCACACAAAACTAACTAAAAGCGCACAGTATTCCACATTAAACCCTTTCTCTCCTGAGGCCCCTGAAGATGCTCCCCACCCACCCAGCAGTCAGCTGCACAGGAAGATTCTCCACACTTGCCCATTTTTTCCTCTTGTGGAGTCTCCTCACCAGTGGCTCCTGAGAAAACCCAGCTGCTGTCAGTGTGGACAATGCCTCATGGTCCAGAAGCCTCAGCCCTGACAGGAGACAAAGCTCCTGTCTGCTTGTCACGGAGCAAAGTCTGTGGGCAGGGGGCACCTGTGCCCCCAGGGTCAGACAGGTGGGTTCGGCGCCCCCTGTGGGACGTCAGAGAATTGCCGGGAGCGCCGCACTCACAAACCCAGAGGCCTCATCCGGAAGGCAGTTCTGCTGTATATACTAAGTTTGGAAATCCAAACTGAAATGGAGCCAAGTATCTCACTGTATCTTCTCAAAAGATGCTTAAGGAGCAATTAATTACAAACCATATATAATGAAATGAATGTAGACACAAACTTTACAACTTAAACCAAAATTCACTCAAAATTGCCCATAGACAAATTTAAATTACCAAACTATAAAAGTCCTAGAAAAAAAAGAGATAATCTACATGACTTTGGGTCTGGTGACCTTATTCAGAAAACCGGAAGACAAACCACAAACTGCAAGAAACTATTTCCAAAACACATATCTGATAAAAGATTTGTACTCAAATTATGTCAACAGTGCCATTAAAATTTGGTAAAGATTGAAACACACACCTGGCCCAAGAAGATAAACAGGCAGTAAATAAGCATACAAGAATATACTCAAGATGCTGGTGGAATGCACGTACAACCAACTTTGGAAGACAGTTCGGCAGTTTTTTCCAAATCTAAAAAGTCTCACCTTAGGATCCAAGAAGTGTACCTCTTGTATTTAGACAACTGCTTTGAAAAACTGTGTTCAAACCAAAACTAGCATCAAGTAATGCACAGCAGCTCTATTCATAATGGCTAAAAACTTAAAGATATCAGGATGTCCTTCTGTAGATGAATTCATAAGCAAATTAGGGCACACACATGTCAAGGGGAGAAGAATACACCACCCCAAAATATGCCCATTTGACAAAAGGATTATTATTATTATTAAGAAACAGCAGACCCAGGAGAATCTTTCAAAACCAAGTAGAAAATGCCCTTTTAGGAGGTAAATTTACATTTATTAAGGATATCTCCATTTGTAAGGGTATGTCCCTCTCTGGACGAGGAATTGAATGATGACTAAATATCAAGAAAAGCTTGTTGGGACTTCCCTGCTGGTCCAGTGGTTAAGACTCCATGCTCCCAATGCAGGGGACCAGGGTTCAATCCCTGGTCAGGGAACTAGATCCCGCATGCTGCAATTAAGAGCCCGCATGCCGCAACTAAAGATTTCACAGGCCGCAACTGAGACCCGGCACAGCCAAATAAATAAATGTTTAAAAAAAAAAAGCTTGTCAATGAAACAGGCCTGGATGTAAATCTGTGTAACAACCATACCCTTGTTTACTGGGCTTTGACTAATAACATCCCTTAAATGGCTTCCTCCATTCCCTAACATCTTTCTTTTGTTCTCAGCAGAAGATAGCATTTAAGGTAATGGCTTGGGCCATTTCAGGGAGTGACTCAGTTTTCCTGGGTATCTTTCAAGTATACAGGAGGTACACATGGTATATATTAAACTTCTGATTGTTTTCTCCAGTTCGTCTCTTTTTCATTACAAGGGAGATCTCAATAAAGAACATAGAAATGTAGAGGGAAAACTATTTTTCCTCTCATATACATGCAATGCAATAGTATTCAGAGATATAAAGGAATGGACCATCAACCCGTGCAAAAAAAAAAAAAAAATAGATGCATCTAACACTTACATTGCTAAGTGAAAGAATCCAGTCTGAAGTGCTACACACTGTATGACCTCATTTATATGACATTCTAGAAAAGGCAAAACTGACAATGGTAAACAGTTTACGGAATATGTGGTTGAAATAGTCCATATGATACTTTAGTGGTGAATACCTGTCACTATGCATTTGTCTACACCCACAGATTTTTACAACCCAACAAGTAATTTACAATCTATTCAAACTTAGCTACTTAGGATATGGGAGTGTCAAAGACTGGAATACAGAACGTAACAAAGAATCTAACTGATTCAGAAATGTATGAGAAAACTCACTGTTGGTAGTGGGACAAACGGGCTGACCTAAGTTAACTCTGGAAATGTGCAGACTCTGTAGGCCAAAGACAAAACGTGCCATCCATACCCAGTGGGCTCTGTGTTCTTTCCATGAGGGGTAGTAGCTAACGGTACCGAAACTACTATATCAGTGATCGAATGGAACATACATACCCAGTGGACTCTGTGTTCCTTCCATGAGGGGTAGTAGCTAACGGCACCGAAACTACTATATCAGTAATCGCATGGAACATACATACACAGTGGACTCTGTGTTCCTTCCATGAGGGGCAGCAGCTAACGGCACCGAAACTACTATATCAGTAATCGAATGGACCAAGCACTGAATTTAATGAATGACAAATGGTGGAAGCCAGGTTTCTTACCACTGGAGTGGGATGTTACAGTCAAACAAAGGGAGAAGGTTACAATATCCATGTCATAACAGATCCGGTTGGAGACATCAGTATAAACTATCTTTAGCCTAATAGAGATACACATAGTTCCACATGGAAATCTTTATAATTATGTGTATATGCATAGGCTGGGATACATGCACATATTTCCATGCACTGTCAGCTGAGCATATTTAGCTCCCACGTGTAAGTTTTTAATACCATTCTCTAATAAAAGGAACAAGGGCTCTTTGAAGAAAGGGCTGATGCTAGGACTGAGACAGTAAATATATGAAGCAGGATAATCTTAAAATATCAGAAAGTAAAGAAGTACCAAAAATTTTAAAAACCCACAAAAGGAAAATTATGTAAAATGAAAACAGGAGCAAATGGAAAAAGCGCTCAACAGCCAGAGCAAGAATTAAGTAAGCAGTCTAATAATGTAGTGCTGGATTATAACCAAAAGTTTACAGTAATTATTCACGTGTCCAAACTGGTAAAAATAAATTAAATAGTTTTTGATGAACGGTGTTAAATAGAAATCTCCTATGCAGAAAGCTTCTAAACAATGTATATAGCCACTCAGCTGTCCATCAAGGATGTGAAGCTAACCCCTCTCTCCTCAAGTGTGGGTTCTGCATTACGACTTCCTCCTAAATAAAACACACAGGATGGACGTGGGAAAAAAATTAACCTCACTGTGGGAAAACTTGACAAACACTACTTCAGCTAGGTGACCAAAGTTAAGAATATAAGTGAGGAGTTTCCTTAAGAGCCTGTCCTCTTGATATATAGTGAAGAGGAAGCACTTCACCTCTGTGGTCTGCTTTTTCAAAGCCAAGTCTAACCACGACAAAACCACCAAGCAAATTCCAGTGCCCGGCAGTCTATAAAATACCTGACCAGTCCTCCTCCACACTGGCAAGGTCATGGAAACAAGGAGAGTCTGAGCAACTGTCAAAGCCCAGAAGAGACTAAACAGACATGATGGCCCCATGTCCTTTGAGATCCTGGAACAAGGAAAGGTATAACAAAGGGAACATGAATAGGGACTTCACTTAATAATAAAGTATCAATATTTGTTCATTATTTGTCATGATTCTGTAGAAAATTTGACAGGAAATATTAAAAGTCAAATAAGAGAAACCTACTGTAACAAACTGGAAATCTAGAGGAAAAGGGGGATTTCTTTGTAAAAACACATTACCAAAATGAACCCTAAATTAAGGAAAATACAAAAAGACCAGTTAATCACTGAGGAACCTCTTCCCCATACTGGTTATTCTATCACTGTTCCAGGGTTTCCCTCTCCCGGAACAGGGAAGGAACAGGGCCAGAGATGTTTGGCAGCTCCCCTAGTATCTGACCCCACCCAGTGTCTTCATCTCCCCCAGCCACGCCTACCCAGTGAGGACACCTGAGGAAGGATCAGGGATTATTGATTCAGATGTATCAACCAGGACTTTTTCTTTTCCCAGCGACTGGACACACTTACTGAAGTAAAATAAATTAGTATTTATTGTAAGGGTAGAAATAAATTAATACTTGCAAGTGGCAAGTTGAAGAATGGGTTTGGACCTGGCAGGTCCAGTGGCTCACACTGTCTCAGTGTGACCTTGCTTCTCTCCAAAACTTTGTCCTGCTCAGTGCCTTTGGGGGACCCCATTCACAGGCACAGGCTCTCCCACTGCCCTTGGGCCAACAGCAATTCTAGGCTGACAACCACTCACCATCCATTCTCCGAGAAAGAGTTTCTCCTTTTCTTGGATTCCAAGAAAGTCATGGTTTTAAATGCCTTTGATCTGGCTTGGGTTGCATTCTCATCCTTGACCCATCACCAGAAGATGGAAAGTGGGACTGGCTAGATGTGGGCTGTAAACCCATCTTCGAGCTGGGTGGAACATGGGCTCATCCTTCTGCAACTGTTTGGACTGGAAGCAGATGAGATGTAATTCCCAAAGGAAAACTGAGGCACTTGGGCCTCAGAACAGATGCTGGCTGGCAGAAAGCAGCAGATTCTAAGTCAACGACAGCTCACTGCACAGCACAGAATCTGACACAAAAGGAAGAAAGGGGTTCACTCAGGGTCAGGGGCTGCAGCTACTCATCCAGTGCTCTTACTGTCCTCCCAAGACTGCAAGAAGTTCTTTCACTTACTGAAAAGTCAGGATCGTTGGTGGTGGTAAACTCAAGTCTCTTTCCTTGGGCATCAGGTCCTCACATCTCAGAGACGGGCCCAGAACAGCCCACGTGCCCTCAGAAGACACACAGACCTCATTCTTGCCCCTGAGAGGTGGGAGCCCTTGAGTTATGCCATCTCCATGGCCATATTAATTGCCCATCCCTGAAAAACAATACTGCTCCTTTTCCAGTTTCTTCTCTCTCCTTTACTAAGAGGAAGAAACCAAATGCTAGGGTGGTAAGGAAACTCTTGTGCAATGATGTAATGGGAGGCTCAAGAATTATTCCAAGCCATGAAACCCATAATTGGCAGGCTTTCCAGAGGCCACATGGATGCATATGGCTCTCCAAGACAATGCAGTGTCACTGTGAACCTTCCATTGGGAGGTCCAGTTGCCTCCATATCTTTGACTCTTAATGAATATGAATGTCAAAAGTTTCTAACGGGGGCTTCCCTGGTGGCGCAGTGGTTTAGAATCTGCCTGCCAATGCAGGGGACACGGGTTCGAGCCCTGGTCTGGGAAGATCCCACATGCCGCAGAGCAACTAGGCCCGTGAGCCACAATTACTGAGCCTGCGCGTCTGGAGCCTGTACTCCGCAACAAGGGAGGCCGCGATAATGAGAGGCCCGTGCACCGCGATGAAGAGTGGCCCCCACTTGCCACAACTAGAGAAAGCCCTCGCACAGAAACGAAGACCCAACACAGCCATAAATAAATAAATAAATAAATAAAAATTAAATTTAAAAAAAAAAAGTTTCTAACGACTGAAAGGACAAAGGATTGCTGGGCCATGGTCTGCTGTATGGTTGTTGTGTCAGGGACGCACTCCAATGTTTAGAGGATTATTACTTCTCTTGGCAGCCTATGAGGCTGTGAGCAGGAGGCCTTTTTCTCAACCACATGCATGTTGGTAGTTGAAACTTCTCAAAGGAATGTCTACACTGACCAGGTAGCTCTTGAATTGCCCGGCATCCTGGTCAGCTCCGTAACTGTACATGAGGGCCTGACAATGCCCAGGCTGGACTGAGCTAGAGGACCACAGATGCCTACCTGGATTGTCAGAGCTCAAGGGCTGTCCTGCCTGAGACTTGATCATCTATTCATGCCCACTCAGACGGGACAAAGGATGCCTCCAGTGCCAGGAGGGCCCCACCAGCCCTTAAGAAGGCAGCATGTGGGGGCTGGCAGGTCACTGCACCCAGTCCTGTATAAATCCACACATGCCCACTGAGTGCCCTGCTGTCTGGGCTGTGCTGGAACCTGGGGCTGCCCAGGCAGACTAGGGCCAGCATCACCCTTCCCAGGTGGGAGGGCAGAAGGAAACCATGCATGACTTCTGACACCCTCCCTAATCCTTGACAGAGGTTGAGTTGGATAAGAAACAGTCCGAGACAAGAACAGACATTTCATTCTTCTCTCAGAGCCCAGGACTGGGGGAAGGGAGGCCAGAAAAACAGCTACTGACCTCAGCTCCCTGACTCCTGTTTGACCCTGGGCAAGTCCTATCCATTCTGGAGGCTTCAGAGAGAAGGAGAGGGGAAGGCAATGAGGGTCAACTGTGCTTAAACCTAACTCTAACCTTTACCCTAAGAATCCTAACCTCTAACCTTAACCCCCTAACAACCCTAGCCCCGGACCCTCGCCGCTGACCCTTTAACCACAACCCTCTACCATAACTCTCCAACCATGACTCTCCAACAATGACCCATAACCCTAAACCGTGACCCCTGAACCCTCACACTGACTCAACCCCAGGCCTAAAGACTGGCCTAGTGGGTACCGAGGGATGACTGTATGAACTCTCAAATAAACCAAGGAATTAAATCTTCCTGACCATGAATTTAGCAATGGTTTCTTAGATTTGACAGTAAAGCATAAGAAATGAAAGAAAAAAATAGATAAATTGGATTTCCTCAAAATTACAAACCTTTGTGCATCAAAAGAGGTTATCCAGAAAGTAAAAAGACAGCCCACAGAATGGAAGACAATATTGGCACATTATATATCTGATAAGACTCTTTACCTAGAATATACCCAGGGCTTTTACAACTCATCAACAAAAAGACAAACAATAAAATTTATGAAACAGACAAATGGCTTGCATGGACTGCTCTCCAGGCAAGACATACAAATGGTCAACAAGGACATGAAAAGATGTCAAACATCAGTAGTCATGATGAAAATGCAAATTAAAGCCACAGTGTGATGCCCCTTCACACACACTAGAATAAAAATAAATTTTAAAATAAATTTTAAAATATATAAATAAAAATAACAAATGTTGGCAACAATGTAGAGAAATTAAAACCCTTAAAAGTTACTTGTGGAGATGTACAATGGTGCAGTCTATGTGTACAAAACTTTAGCATTTACTCAAAAATATAAAATATAATTACCATGTGGTTCAACAACTCCACTCCTAGATATAGACCCAAAAAATGGAAAACAGGTGTTCAAACAAAAACTTGAACACCAATTATTCATAGCAGCACTGTTCACAATAGCTCAAGGTAGAAAAGATTTAAATGTCCATCAGCAGGTAAATGGATAAGCAAAATAAGGTAGATCCATAAGCTGCATTATTCTGTCATATAAAGGAATAAAGTAAAATTATACAGTCGCTGTGGAAAACTCTATGGTGGCTCCTCAAAAACATGGAAAATGTATGAGCCCTGGATTCCACTCCAGGGTGTACACCCAAAATATTAGAAAGCAAGGACTGGAACAGATATTTGTACCCCGTATTCATAGCAACATTATTCACAATAGCCAAAAGGTGGAAGCAACACAACACATCCTTCAACAGATGAATGGATAAGTACAGTGTATTATATACACAATGGGATATGATTCAACCTTTAAAACTAAGGTAATTCTCACACATGCTACAATGTGGATGAACCTTGACGTCATTATGCTAAGTGAAACAAGCCAGACACAAAAAGGACAAACGTTCTACGATTCCACTAGTATGAGGTATCCAGATAAGTCAAATTCAAAGACAAAGTAGAATAAGGTTGCCAGGGGTTGAGGTGAGTTAGTGTTTAATGGCTACGGTTTCACATGGGGAAAATAAAGTTCTGGAGATGGATGGTGAGGATATTTTTACAACAATGTGAATGTAGTTAATGCCATAGAACTGTATACTTTAAAATGGTTTAAATGGGGCTTCCCTCGTGGCACAGTGGTTAAGAATCCGCCTGCCAATGCAGGGGACATGGGTTCAAGCGCTGGTCCTGGAAGATCCCGCATGCCACAGAGCAACTAAGCCCACGAGCCACAGCTACTGAGCCCTCGTGCCACAACTACTGAAACCCATGCGCCTAGAGCCCGTGCTCCACAACAAGAGAAGCCACCGCAATGAGAAGCCTGCACACGGCAACGAAGAGTAGCCCCCTCTCGCCGCAACTAGAGAAAGCCTGCACACAGCAACAAAGACCCGACACAGCCCAAAAATAAAAAATAGAATAAAATTTTTAAAAAAGCTTTTAAAAAATGTGGTTTAAATGGTAAATGTTATGTGTTTTTAATCACGATGGAAAAAATGAATGAAATAATGATCAATGTTACAATGTGGATAAACACTGAAAACATCCTAAGTGAAAGAAGCCACACAGAAAAACCACCCAGATCATGCTCATCTTGTACACTTTAAATCCAGCAAGGTTTTTAAAGTGAGGAAAAGCCCCAGTGATGGTTCCAGGAAAAGAAAACTGTATTCGAATGGGAAAATACATTTCCACAAAGCTGGGGCAACTGGTGAAAGTTGAAGCAGGTCTGTGGATAGGATTATAATGTGGCAACCATAATTATTCCTCATTTTGGGGTTATGTGCTGGTTCCCTGGGAGAGTGGCCCTCCCACTCTCACAGGGTAAAACAAACTGGAGGATTCTGTGAATGTGGAAAACTTGATACTGTTATTTAAAGTTTTTTATACACTTGAAATTTACTAGAAAATAAAGTACTCATCAAAACAACCATGTTGTACCACGCCAGAAATACAGACGTCAAACTCTGTTATAGAGGCCAAGCCCTACCCAGATCCAGTTCACCTGCAGTGGTGATGCCAATCACCCTTGTAGGGGTCCACATACTATGAGAGGCACCGTGGGAAGATTACATTGGGAGCCACTATGTCTTGGGTGCTGTGGATGACCTGGATGTAGTTGAAACAGTGGCATTTCTGAATTCTAGTTTTCCACATTCAACCACCAAAAAACCGTTACAACTAAAAAATGAATTCAGTAAAGCTGCAGGATACAAAAAAAGAAAAATCAATGCACAAAAATCATTTGTGATTCTATACACTGATAATGAACCATCAGAAAAAGAATTCTAAAAAAAAATCCCACTTACAACTGCATCCAAAAAGATAACCAGGAGTAAATTTAACCAAGGACGTGAAGGACCTGCACACTGAAAACTGGAAGACACTGATAAAGGAAACTGAACAGACAAAAATAAATGGAAAGATACCCCATGCTCATGGGTAAAAAGAATATTGTGAAAATATGCATTCTACGGTGGGACTTCCCTGGCCGTCCAGGGGTTGGGACTCTGCGCTCCCACTGCAGGGGGCGCGGGTTCGATCCCTGGCTGGGGAACTAAGATCCCGCATCCTGCATGCCACATGGTGTGGCCCAAAATTTTTTTTTAATTTAAAAAAATATGCCTCCTAGCCAAATTAATGTATAGATTCAATGCAATCCCTACCAAAAGTGCAATGACATTTTCCATAGAAACAGAACAAACAATCTTAAGATGTGTGTGGGACCACAAAGGACCCAGAAGAGCCAAAGCGACCCTGAGGAAGGAGAACGGGCTGGAGGCATCTCCCTCCCTGACCTCACACTACATTACGAAGCTACAGTCCCAAAAAAGTGTGGAATCGGCACAAAAACAGGCACGCAGACCAGAGGAACAGGGCAGAGAGCCCAGGAATCAACCTACAGGTATGTGATCAGTTAATTCACAAGAAAGGAGCCAAGAACATACACCAGGGAAAGGACAGTCCCCTCAATAAACGGTGCTGGGAAAACCAGACGCCACACACCAAAGAACAACACTGCACTCTGTCTACACCACACACAAAAGGGGCCCAAAACCCAGTTTTCCACATCAAGCCCCTCCTCTCCTGGCTCCTCTGAAGACAGACACCCTCAGCGGTCAGCCACGTACAGGAACCTTCTGCCCACTTTTCCTCACCTTCTCCCTCAGCGGCATCACCTCCCGGCAGGTCCTGAGGAGACCAGGCTCCTGTCAGCATGAACTGGACCCCACAGTGTCCCACAGCTGAAGCCCCAGGGGGTCCTGAGGAGACTCGGCTTCTGTTAGTGTGGACTCGACCCCGGCTTGTCCCGAAGCCCGGCCGTCAGCGTGGACTCGGCCCCGCGTGTCCCAGAAGCCAAAGCCCCAGCGGGTCCTGAGGAGACAGGGCTCCTCTCAGCGTGAACGTGAACAGCATGATCTGAACAGACATCCCACCAAAAAAGATATACAGATGGTAAAAGTCATACAGGAACAAGCTCAACATCATATACCATTAGGGAATTACAAATTAAAATCGTGAGATATCACAGCACACCTATTAGCACTGCTAAGCTCCAAAAATATGACAATACCAATGGCTAGAGGGTGAGGAACAAAAGGAGCTCTCCCTCATAGCTGGGGGGAGGCATGTGCAGCCACTTTGTAAGACAATTTGGCAGTTTTTTCCAAAGCTAAACAAGTCTCACGTTGGGATCCAACAATCACGCTTCCAGCATTTAGGCAACTGCTTTGAAAATCTATGTCCAAATGCAAACAAGGATGCAATTATGCACAACAGCACTTTCATAATGGCTAAAAACTTGAAGAAATCAGGATATCCTTCAAAAGATGAATGCATAAGCAAATTGGGGTATATCCATGTCAAGGCGAGTAGAATATGCCACCCCAAAATATGTCTCTCTGGCATAAGGATTATTGGTCTGCTTTAAAAAAAAAAAAAAAAAAAGGGCCTCCCTGGCGGCTCAGTGGTTAAGAGTCCGCCTGCCAATGCAGGGAACACGGGTTCGAGCCCTGGTCCAGGAAGATCCCACATGCCGCGGAGCAACTAAGCCCGTGCGCCACAACTACTGAGCCTGCGCTCTAGAGCCCGCGAGCCACAACTACTGAGCCCGTGTGCCACAACTACTGAAGCCTGCACACCTAGAGCCTGTGCTCCATGACAAGAAAGGCCACCACAACGAGAAGCCTGCGCACCGCAATGAAGAGTAGCCCCTGCTCGCCACAACCAGAGAAAAGCCTGCATGCAGCAACGAAGACCCAATACAGCCAAAAATAAAATAATAAATTTATTCCAAAAAAAATCTCAGAAAACTGAGATTGCCATTTTATGAAGGACATTTACAATAGAGAAGTCTCCATTTATAAGGGTATGTCCCTCTTTGCACCAAAAATAGAAGGATAATTAAATCTTAAGTAACTCTTTTCACTGGAGAAGTCCTGACTTAAATGTGCAAACACTCATACCTTTGTTTACTGTGCTTTGCAGGATAACCTGCCAAAACTGGCCTTCCCCCCTTCCCCAGCATCTTTCTTCTGTTTTTAGCTGAAGACGGTATTTAAGGGGATGGTTTTGGTCATTTCAGGGAGTGACTCCATTTTCCTTGCTATCCCCCCTGTATTCAGAAGGTATACCTGTAATTAAACTTCTGCTTTTCTCCTGGTAATCTGTCTTTTATTTCAGGGGCAGGGGGGCCTCAACCAAGAACCTAGAAAAGTAGACGGGAAATTGTTTTTCCACCCATACACATGCAGTGGAATACTACTCAGCAGAAAGGAATGCACCATCAGCCTATGGAAAGACATGGATAAATCCTCAGTATATACTGCTACGTGAAAGCATCCAGGCTGAGGAGGCTGCACACAGTTTGACCCCATTGGTGACATTCTGGGAAAGGCAAAGCTACACAGATGATAAGCAGATCATGCGGTGGGGGGTTTGAAGTGTTCCATGTGACACTCTAGGATGGATACCTGTCACTATGCATTTGTCTAAACTCACAGATGTGTATAGCCCAAGGGGCCAATCATAATCTATTCAAATTTAGTTATTTAGAATGTAGGAGTGTGGCAGGATGGAATACATAATGTGACAGAGTCTAACTGTATTAGAAATATATGGAAACAACTCACTGTAGGGGATGGGATAAAAGGTGCTGACCTAAGTTACCTTTGGAAATGAATGGAATCTGTAGACTAAAGGCAAACTGGACCGTACATATACAGTGGGCTTCATTTTATGAAGTTCTTTCCAGGGTGTAGTAGCTAACAATTCTGAAACCTCTGCACATGTAACCTGGAAAGGAGCAATGCATACATAAACGGCAGATGGTGGGAGCCAGGCTCCTTGCTGTGGGAGTGGGAAGTTACAGATAAGCAAGGGGAGAGCCTCTGCCCTCGTAATCCTGGATCTGGGCTTCCTGGGAGGATGCTGACTGGCCGGGGCAAACACACAGATCTTCATGCTGGGAAGACCCTGCAGACATAGGAACTTCACGCCCCATCTTTCCACCCATACCTGCTGGAAACACTCAGCCCTCCATCATCAGTCAGTTGCAGCGTTTAAGACATTCTCGCCCCCAGGCAGATAAAGGAGCATGAGGGTCTTGCTTACCCCTAAGCTGTCCCAGAATCCAGGCCCTGGGGGTGGAGCCAGGTTGGGGCTTCCTGGGCCTCTGACCAGCAGGTGAGAGGAAGGAGGAGGACCAGTCCTGAGGACAGAGGTTCCCTCAAGTCTGTGAGCCCAGGAGCCCCGATGGGATTCATTCCCAGTGAGGACATGGGCGGGGTCTGCAGTGGTTCTGTGCTCCCCCTGGACCCCTTTGATGAAGCCATGGCAGCACTGGCCCCAGACGTCTCCTGGCAGTGACTCAAACTCTGACACAGCGCTTTTACAAAGGAACAAGAGAATGGAGCTGAGCCCCTGACAGCCACTCCTTTCTGGCTCTGAGTTGCTTCCAACAGGACCGCAGTCACCTGCACGTAGTCTGCTGTGACCTACCTGCCCCCATTGGCCTTTCCTCTCCCTCCCTGTGATGAGTCCCGTGACATTTCCAGCCTGGAACCCTCTCGCAGGCCAGACGCCTCTGTCCAGTCACTGCACCCCCATCTCACCTTGGGGGCTAACAGGGCCCTCAGGGGACCGGGATCCTGCAGCTCCCCACACCCAGAAGCAGCCCCACCTTCCCAGGTTGCTGAGCCCAGGCACCGGGTGTAACCGAGCAGAACCCTACGGGGCCTTCCCAGGACAGAGCCCTCCCCCACATCCTCTGCTGTAGCTCCTCTCTGAAGTACCTGGATAACAGTATCTGATGCACGCTTCCTGAGTTGTTTTACAGATGCTGAAACCACCACCAAACGGAAGAAATTAACTACCTGATGATCTTGAACAGGTAGCCCCGGAACTTATGCCTAAGAATTTAGAATGTTAACTGCCTGTTACCTCACCATCAACCAGAGAATTGTGCACCAGCTGATCTCATACCCTGCGACCCCCCCTCCTTCAACTGGCCTTTAAAACTGCTGTGCTGAAATCCTTCAGGGGGTTTGGGGATTCAGAGCACAAGCCGCCTGTTCTCCTTGTATTGGCACTTTTACAATTAAAGCTGCACTTCCCTTCACCACACCCGGTGTCAGTAGACTGGCTTTACTGCACTCGGGCAAGCGGACCCAAGTTTTGTTCGGTAACACTGGGGTCTCCCAGGCTCCCACTCTCCTTGTGCCCCACTGACTGTCATCTGCTCCTCCAGAGTCTTGTTGCAGCAAAAATAGAAATGAAGTTTTCCCTCCCCTGAGAACAAGGAAAACAAAGGGAACAGCGAACAGGCTAGAGAAGAAACATAACCTGGCCTGAAAGAGTTCATCACTCCTTGTTTTACTTTGTCACTAATTTGTAGTAACTAGATTTGTACTTTAGAAAGCTAACCTCACTCCCTGACACTATGTAGTTTACATTCAGCACCCATCACCCCTAACTCTGTGTGAGTTACATCCCCTGCCTCTCACTCCCTAACCTTATTATGTCCAGCACTTACATTCTATACGCCCCTCATAACAAATCACCCCCTATAGTCTTTGCATTTCAGAAACAAGGTCACCGACCGATAAACCAGAGGCAAACGGACGCAATTACCAGACTGCTGGACCCCAATTACCACGCGGCCTGATGCCAACTATGACTGTTTTGAAATAATACAAAGAAAAGGAGGAATGCAAGACCTTCACTACTTTGATCCTCATCCTATACCCCGGACTGCGAGAGCCCCACATACAAAACCTTCCCTGATTCTCAAGGAGGGCGGGCCCAGTTCTTGAGGCGCTAGCCGGCTGTGTCTTCCCTTCTGCCTGGCAGAAGAATAAAACCATCTCTCTCTTCCTCCAGAATCCCTGGCTCCGTATTTCTGTTCAGCCTCGGTGCACGGGGAAGCCGAGATTTCGACAACAGTCTGTGGCCAGTTCCCACACTAATTCCCCTCTACACCCACAGCCCTGGTCCAAGCCCGATCTTGTGCCTGGTTCCTCCATCAGGCCCTGACAAAACTCCCTGCCCGCACGGTGCACCTCACATCCCACCCCAACGTGGTCTTTCTGAAGCATAAACGAGACTGTGACTCTCCCCCACCTGTAATCCCCCAAATGTTTCCCCACTTTCGCTAGGGTATCTGCTGGGAGAGACATCTGCCAAGGCCCTGAGAGTCCCCGGCACCCCCACGAGGCTGCTGACTCCTGGGTTCCCTGACAATGAGCACCTCAGCAGGCCAGGCGACACGGCAGGAAACCCCAGAACCGCTCACCTCAGGAGGGGACTGGCACGGCCACGGCCTGATCAGAGAGAGCAGAGAAGGGCTCCCCAGCTGGGACACAGACTCTGCACGAGTGGCCTCTCTGTGAGCCACGACATCACCTCGTGTGACTTGAGGGAAGGAAGGACCGAGGCACACTTGGCTCCTAAGGAGGATGGGATAGGTTCAGTCACGTCCCCCCAAATTCACATGCTGAATCCCTAACCCCCAGGACCCCACGATGTGGCTGTATTTGGAGATGGGATTTTTAAAGAGGTGATCAAGGTAAAAATGAAGTCACTAGGGTGGATCCTAATCCAATAGGATTGATGTCCTACAAGAAGAGATTAGGACACAGATAGGCACAGGGGGAGACCATGTGAGGACCTGGGGAGAAGATGGCTGTCTAAGCACCAAGGAGAGAGGCCTCAGGAGAAGCCAGCATGCAGACACCTTGATCTCAGACAGCATCCAGGACTGGGAGATCGGTCTGTTATTCAAGTGGCCCAGTCTGTGGTATTTGTTACGGCGGTCCTGAGCAGACTCACACGCAGGGTAACTCAGGGCTCAGACTGGACAGAGCCCACTCTCCATCCCCCTGTACGGGAGTTACAGCATCCTCAGGAACTGAGGAGCGGGTCCCTGAGGAGAGGTACAAGAGAGGAGGTGCTAGGCATTAACATGACTGCATTCACGTTAAACGTGCCTGAAGTCCATTCACGCGAGATGATTTCGTCCTGTATGTACATCGGCACCTTCAGTCTGAACTGCAGATCTTTAACTTCACCACCTCCACTGAGAGCATTAGCTTCACCTGCTGTGGACCGTCTCCTATAGGATTTCCAGAACCACAAAGCATCGAAGCTTCACAGGACCCAGAGTCTGTGCGCTACCGTCCAGGTGACCCTCACAGCAGAGCCGCGCAGCTGCCCACCAGATCCCATTTCCCTTTTTCCTGTTCACATCTACCCTGCACCTCCCAGCCTTCCCACCCCTTACAGCTGGGGCACAGTGTCTCGTGTTACCAAGGGGGAGAGGTGGAGGTGGTGAGGGCCTTGGCCAGACTGCATCCTAGGACAGAGGGCATGATGCCCACCTGGTCACCCCACCCTGCTGGTTGGAGCCCTCACCTGGAAGCAGGGAGGAGAAACAGTGTGGACAGAGCCTGGGCCCTGCCACCCACCTGCCCTGGACTCTCACATGAAAGGGACAGAGACATCTTGAGCTTCAGCCCATTTTGGGGGGGACACTTTGTTCCAGTAACAAACCTTTGCCCTAAAAGCCAAGGTGCTTTACAAACCCCTCCCCAGCTGTCACAGAAAGTCAGACTTAACTCCATCACACTTTTCTCAAACCCCAGCTCATGCTGAGACCACCACTCAGCCTTAGAGTCAGCATTGGGCCCCCAGAAACACTAAATCAGTGGCTGGACACCACAGTGTTGAGGGGTCAAGTAGGAAGCCCATCCCTAAAGGTGCGGGTTGCACACGGCCTCCCGAGGTTCTTACACCTGTACATGTTGGGGGTATTTCAGTCCTGACTGAGGACATTTAATGTCACCATTCATGTTGCTAATTAAGAACCCACTAGTTAGATGAAAACCCTATCAAGATACTTGCTACACTGATGAAAATTTCTGAAGTTGGTCGGAGGCGGGGCATTTTCTCACATGCTGCCAGCAGCCCCCACAAGGACCATCCTCGTTGGAAAGCTGCTTGGACCGTGCGGAGGCGTCTCTTTGTGAACGTTAGCTGACCTCCAAGCCAGCTGCTCCTGAACTTTACCCACCCTTCCCAGGAAAGCTGCCTGAATATGTGCAAGGACCTCACAGGCTGGAGGAAAGGGCTTGCAGCCACCCCAGCGACAGCACACGTGCTACGTGGGCTCCTGCACGTCACACAGGACGGTCCTGGCCCCGGCTGCTCTTCTGGAAGCTTTCCATTCCCCTACCCGAGTTACCCCTCCTGTCCTGGCCCCCACTGCCCTTTTCTTTCTTCCTCACCTCTGCCCGGGGACAACTTCCAGCAGAGGCCCGCTCAGACCGGGCCACCCTCAAGGCCGTGACCCCTCCCTCCCTCCCACCAGCCCGGCCCCGAGACTGCTGACGGGGCAGAGAATACGGCGTCAGGCACAGCTGCAGGGGCTCTTGCTGCCGGGAGGGGTGTTTACATTGACCTCAGCCCAGGCACACCTGGGGAGGGCTGGCCGGCCGGGTCAGGCTGCCCAGGTCAGCCAATCCTCGCCCCTCAGGGGCTCATAACTGCAGAAAACAGGCCTTGTTGTGCCGGCCAGGCCCAAGGAACAGGTGTGGGGCCCTGAGGGTCAGGACTGACATGGGGCTACAACTCTGGCTGATTTTCTAATCATTTTAACTGGCTCGTGAGTAGGAAACAACTTCAAGAAGACCCTCTCCACACGAGAGGAACCCAGGAGACAGGGAGAGGAGGGGTGGTGAGTGGAGACAGGGGCCTGGTGCCCCGGCTGCAGTGGAAGCCCCCGGAAGACCAGGCGGAGGGAGGCCGCACAGAGTGAAGCCCAGGGTCACAGACCTGTCGGAGCTGCTGTTTGTTAGTTCAGGTCCTGCTCTGAGGTGCTCAGGGTCAGCTCTGACCGACAGGTGGGCTGGGGGTGCTCTGCAATGAGGGCCACGTGCACGGTTCCTGTGTGCCCAGCCCTGCCGGGTGCCTGCCCAGGTGAGCTCCGTATCCTGGGAGGGGCCTGACCACCAGAGCCCCGGGGGCTGCCGGGTGCCTGCCCAGGTGAGCTCCGTATCCTGGGAGGGGCCTGACCACCAGAGCCCCGGGGGCTGCTGGGTGCCTGCCCAGGTGAGCTCCATATCCTGGGAGGGGCCTGACCACGAGAGCCCCGGGGGCTGCCAGGTGCCTGCCCAGGTGAGCTCCATACCCGGGGAGGGGCCTGACCACCAGAGCCCCGGGGGCTGCCGGGTGCCTGCCCAGGTGAGCTCCATATCCTGGGAGGGGCCTGACCACGAGAGCACCGGGGGCTGCTGGGTGCCTGCCCAGGTGAGCTCCATACCCTGGGAGGGGCCTGACCACCAGAGCCCCGGGGGCTGCCGGGTGCCTGCCCAGGTGAGCTCCATACCCTGGGAGGGGTCTGCCCACGAGAGCCCCAGGGGCTGGGAGGAGCATGTGAATGAGCGTCCTCTCTATGCAGCCAGCACAGAGTTGCTTAGCCACTTCCCTGTGGGCGGTGCTGGGGTGAGATGAGAACCAGGAGCTACTGCGGGCCCCCTGAACCCCCATCTAGGTCCAGCGACAGTGACGAGGTCAGTAGGCGGTTGCTGGCTGCTGTGCTGCATGAGGGAGGCCCCACCAGTACCTCTTGTTTCTTCTACCTGACACCACGGAGGCCTCCCCAGGACAGAGCGGACAGCCTGCACAGGATGAGTGGGAGCTCCTGGTGACCCTGCAGGGGACATGAGAGGGACGGACCAGGCAGGAGGGGAGTGGGCACCCAGGCAGAGCCGTGGCGCTTGGGGCCCAAGGGGGCATTTCTGGGTCTCAGCTGGGAGTGGACGGGCAGGTGGTGAGTATCACCCAGGAAAGCTGCTCTGGTGACGTGAGGCTGAACACGCTTCAGGGTGATATAAACTTCCCGGGTGACCCCAAAAACAGGATTGTGAGATGAATCCCATGAAAGGAAGGTTTTGTAACAGGAATCTTGCTGAAGGGAAGGCTTGCAAAGTGAATCCGCCTAAGAGGAGGCCCTGTGAGCCAGTCCCCTCAGAGGGGGGACATGGAACCTGCTGGGAGCAATCGTTCACCCTGGGCGGGCGATGGGCACAGACCCCACTTCCTGCTCCCATATCTGTGCTTCTGCGTAGGTTACTTGGCTTCTTGGAGTCTCAACTTCCCAGTCTGTTCATCGGGTGACAGTAGCATGGACTGACTAGTAATTTGCTCAGAACAGGGTAGAAAGGGGTCCCATGGAAATTCCACAGAACACCATCAGTATGGGAATCGCAGGCCCTGTTTCCCGCAGGTCTGTCTTCAGGATCAGGAGAGCAAATCTGAGCAGACTTGCAGCAGAGCCCAGGGATGGGCTCAGTTTGGTGGGTCCTCCTGTTTCCTGAACCTCAGAGAAGGGAGGCTCCAGTGGGTAGTGGCGTGTTTACCCCACACCTGGGAGCATCTGGACCTCAAGTCCCAGCAGCCGCTGAGCCCTATCAGCCCAGTATCTGGGGCCCCAGGAGGCAGGCGGGAAGCCTGGAGGGCTCAGGCAGGAAGCACTGGTGTGGTCATCACCCGTGCGGAAGCTTCCGAGCCAGTGTCCAGTGGGAGCTCTTGCCCTGCCCATGAGTTTCAAATCCACAGCACAGATCAGCTTCTAGCGGCTCAGTTTGTTCTCTAGACACAAAGCAAAGTCCTCAGACCCAGTATGTCCACGGCCCGTGAAAAAACACGTCTGGTCTGGCACCAGGAGCTGCCTCTGGGTCCCTCCTGATTGGACGCCCAGCAGCCAGTGTCACCACGTCATGACCATCAGGTGCTGTCAGGCGTGGGGGGACGAGAGCACACGGTCCAGGCCAACAAGGGACCATGCTGTCCACGGAACCAGTGCTGTGGCCATAGGTGTGCCCTCCACCACCCCACGGGCAGAGACCACCGTCCCCTTACACACTGTTACCAAATCAAGTCATATGAACCCTACTCGGGCCCTAGCCTGGCTGAGGATCACTGCCTCGACAGGGAACGTTTCCTTTTTCCATTCTGGTTCAAATAGGCGAATAACGAAACCAAAGCTGAGATCGACAGAGCACAGGCTTTATTCAGTGGCCAAAGAATGGAGAAGTGGGAACTAAGTTCACAAGTAAACTTCTCGCCCACCTGGAGAGACTGATTTAATTTTAAAGAGTAAAGACACAATCAGCTCAGTAATTGGCCACGGGGGCTGGAGGGGCCAAGGCTAACCTGAGCTGGAGGAACGTGGGTGCCTGCCTGGATGCTCAGAGGCCAAGGGCTGTTCTGAGAGCTGCTTGGACACCCGTGCAGATGGAACAAAGGATCCGTCCAGTCCCAGGAGGGTCCCACCAGCCCTCAAGAACGCAACACCAGACTTCCCTGGTGGCGCAGTGCTTAAGAATCCACCTGCCAATGCAGGGGACACGGGTTTGAGCCCTGGTCCGGGAAGATCCCACGTGCTGTGGAGCAACTAAGCCCGTGCGCCACAACTACTGAGCCTGAGCTCTAGAAGCCGCGAGCCACAACTGCTGAAGCCCACGCGCTAAGAGCCTGTGCTCTGCAACAAGAGAAGCCACTGCAATGAGAAGCCCCCACTCGCCGCAACTAGAGAAAGCCTCCGTGCAGCAATGAAGACCCAACACAGCCAAAAATTAATTAATTAATTAATTTTTTTAAAAAACAGGCAGCACCTGGGGGCTGGCAGACTGATGCACCGAGTCTTACATAACGTCTACTTAGTATCCTGCATGTCAGGGCCATGCTGGCCTGGGGCTGTCCACACAGAGTGGGGCCTGCATCACCCTTCCCAGGAGGGAGGGTGGAGGGAAACCCTGCATGACCTCTGAGGCCCTAAGAACCCTTGACTAAGGCTGAGCTCAATTTGAAACAGTGGGTGACCAGAGCAGACATTTCATTCATCTATCAATCAGAATCCAGCACTGGAGGAGCAGAAAACAATGGCCTCGCTCAACCTTGACATTAATCCTGACATGGACCCTAACCCTAAACTCTGATCCTGACCCTACGCCCTGACCTAACCTTAGCCTAACCCGTACCCTAAACCTGTACCTTACCCTAACCCATGTTCCACCCGTATCCTACCTGTACCCCAATTCTCACCCATACCCTAACACCCACTCTAACACAGAACCCTAACACCCTGAGACCAAAACCATAAATCTTAACCAATAAGCAAAACCATAACCATAACCAAACCATAAAATACATTCATTAACCATACCCATAAATAACTCATTAACCAGAAAACTTAAACCATAACAGCAACCATAAACCGTACACAGCCCCAACCCTCACACCAGCCCCAGCCCTAATGCTAACCCTCCAAACCACTTACACCAAGCCAAGTCTAATCAGATTATACAAATACATCTTGAAAAAGAAAACTGGGGAATTCTCTGGTGGCCCAGCGGTTAGCACTCTGTGCTTTCACTGCCAAGGGCTCGGGTTCGATCCCTGACTGGGGAACTAAGATCCCACAAGCCATGGGATGTGGCCAAAATAAATAAATAAATAAAATGAAATAAAACCACTATTTTAAAAAAGATTTTAAAAATAAAGGAAAAAAAAGAAAACTACCCCAGTATAACTTACAAATATGAATGTAAAAATCTGTCACAAAATAATAGCAGCATGAAACCAACAGAACTTTAAATGGATAATGCCATAAGCAAGTATCTCTACACCAGAAGTTTCAGGTTGCTCAACATACTAAAAGTAAGCAATGTATTAAACCACAGTAATGGTGTGAAGTAAAAACACATAATCGTATCAATTAATGCAAAAAATCTACAATGAAAATCCAGTGTTATTTCATGAAAAACACTCAAGAAAGCAGGAATAAAAGGAAATCTGTTCAATATGGAAAAGAGTAGTACAAAAAGCCACAGCAAACATCATGCTCAATGTTAAAGACTGCAAGATTTACTCCTGAAATCAGGAACAAGGCCAGGAAGCTGGCCTTCATCACCATTACTCAATAGTGTACTGGAAGTTCTACCCAGAATCTTGAGGAAAGAAATAAAAGGCATCCATGGGTGAATGGAAAAATTAAAACCCTGTCTCTTCACAGAACATAGGTCACATCATCTTATATATAAAACTACCTATAATCAGCAAAGAAATTATTTGAGCTAATCAACTAATTAAGCAAAGTTACAGAACAAAATATCAATTCATGAAAATCTATCTTATATGCATACGCTGGCAAAAAATAATCTGAAAAAGAATTTATGAGAACAATTCCATTTTTAATAATGTCAACATCAATATTTAGGAGTATATTTAATCAAGGTACAAGACTTGTTCTTATGTATGTAAAGTTGTATGTTTGAAATTACTGGAAAGTCAATTACTTTTCAAAACATCATGTACGTCAATAGCATGCCAGAAAAGCAGAGAAAACATCAGACTTCCATATAGAAGCCAAGCCTTACCCAGATCCAGTTCACCCAAAGTCCACATGTCATGTAGAGGCACTGTGGGAAGGTTATAGGAGCCACTGTCCTCCGTGTTGTGGACGACCTGGATATGGTAGAAACAGTGGGATTTTTGAATTCCAATTTTCCACTTCATTCCGCAAAAAAACTATTAGAACGAATAAATAAATTCAGTAAAGTTGCAAAATCAATACACAGAAATCAGTTGCATTTCTAAACGCTAATAATGAACCATCAGAAAGAGAAAGAAAGCAACCCTATTTACAACTGCATCAAAAAGAACAAAATACCTGGGAATAAAGTTAACCAAGGAGGTGAGAGACCTGCACACTGAAAACTTTAAGACATTGATGAAGACATTGAAAAACACACCAATCAATGGAAAGATATCCTGTTCTCATGGAATGGAACAATTAATATTGTTAAAACATCCATGCTACCCAAAGCAGTGGACACAGTGAATGCAATCCCTCCCAAAATTCCATGGTGTTTTCCCCCAAAACAGAGCAAATCCTCCTAATATCTGTGGGGAACCACAAAGGACCCCAAATAGCCAAAGAAACCCTGAAAAAAGAGAACGGGCTGGAGGCATCTCCCTCCCTGACGTCACACTCTGCTGAGAAGCTACAGTCACCAAAACAGTGTGGAACTGGCTCAAAACGGGCACAGGGACCAGAGGAACAGGACAGAGAGCCCAGAATTCAACCCACACGGACGGGCTCGGTGAATTTAGGACACAGGGACCAAGGACACACCAAGGAGCACGACACTCCCCACGATAAATGGTGCTGGGAAAACTGGACGCCCCATAACTCACGCTGGCTACCCTGCACACAAACCTGACCAAACACCCAGCTTTCCACGCCAAGCCCTCCCTCGCTCACACGAAGACGGACCCCCTCAACGGTCAGTCGCCCACAGGAAGCTTCTCCCCACTTTTCCTCACCGTCTCTTCACCTTTTCCTCAGGCATCACCTGGGTCCTCAGGAAACCTAGTTCCCTAGTCAGCGTGGACGCAGCCCCACTTTGTCCTGAAGCCGAAACCCCAGCGAGTCCTAAGGAGACGGGAGACCGAGCTCCTCTCAGCAGAGACGCTGAGCCGGGCGTCCTACCCGAAGGCCCCCGCCCCCGCGCCTGAGGCGGCTCAACTGCTCTCAGCTGCCCTCACAATCGAGTTCGCAGGGAACGAGCATGCGCTGTGGGGCAGAGAGGCGAACTCGGCGCCACCCTGTGGTCAGTGCAGGAAGTGCAGGCCGCGCCTCCCTCACAGGTCACTGGAGGCAGCGCGCCCTACTGACAGGACTGCTGAATCCATTAAACTGGAAATTCAAACTAAAACGGAGTCTCTATCCCAAAAGTTTTCTAAAATTAGTTAAGGAACAATTAATTGGAAACCATTTGGAATGAAGTGAATGTAGATGCAAACTTTACAACTTATACCAAATTCACTCAAAGTTATTCAGAAGCAAATTTTATTTTATTTTATAATTTATTTTTGGCTGCGTTGGGTCTTCGTTGCTGCATGTGGGCTTTCTCTAGCTGAGTCGAGCGGGGCTACTCTTCGTTGCGGTGCACGGGCTTCTCATTGCGGTGGCTTCTTTTGTTGGGGAGCACAGGCTCTAGACGCGCAGGCTTCAGTAGTTGTGCCGCACAGGCTTGGTTGCTCTGCGGCATGTGGGATCTTCCCGGACCAGGGCTCAAGCCCGTGTCCCCTGCATTGGCAGGCGGACTCTTAACCACTGCGTCACCAGGGAAGTCCCCACAGACAAATTTTAAATACAAAACTATTCAAAATTATAGAAGAAAATTGACATGAGCTTGGGTTTGCCCATGTAAATCATGAGCTTTGGAGTTTTAACATACAACACAAAAAGGCAATCTAAAAATGAAAACAAGCAATAACATGGACTTAATAAAATTAAAGATTTGTACTCTGTGAATGACCTTACTCAGAAAATCAAAAGACAAGTCACAAACCAGGAGAAAAATATTTGCAAACACATATCTAATAAAGGTTTTGTTTCAAAACATACAAATAATTTTAACACAAACATCCCAATTAAAATAGGGAAAGATCTGAATGGACACCTGGCCAAAGAAGATACACAGACAGTACACAAAACTATGCCCAGGACTAGGCGGCAGAAAAACAATGGTCCAGCTCAACTCCCTGAGCCATTTGTGACTGTGGACTAGTCCTGTCCTTCATGGAGGTCTCAGAGACATGGAGAGAGAGGAAGGGGAAGAGGGCCAGTTATGCTTAAACCTAACTCTAACCCTGACCATTCCGGCCACTTTCATTTGACATGGTCTAAGAAGTCATAGTCATAGTCATTAGATTTTTAAAAAATAAAAATAAAAGGAATCTCATGGCAGAAGAAAAAGTAAAACTGTCACTGTTTGTAGATGACATGGTACTCTATACAGAAAATCTTGAAGATGACACCCAAAACCAAATAGACCTCATCAGAAAACACAGTTAAGTTGCAGCATACAAAATTAATCTACAGAAATCGGTTGCATTTCTATACACTCACAACAAAATGTCAGAATGAGAAATTAAGAAAACAACACCATGGACAACGACATTAACAAAGATTAAATACCTAGGAATACATCTAACCGAGGAGGTGAAAGACCTGTTCTCAGAAAACTGGAAGACATTGATGAAAGAAATTGAAGATGACACAAACAAATGGAAAGACATACCATGCTCATGGATTAGAAGAATTCGTATTGCTAAAAGGATTCCACACCCCAAGGCTATCTAGAGATTCGATGCCATTTCTAGCAAAATACCAATGGAATTTTTAGGAGAACTAGAACAAAGACATGAAGCCATAAAACTCCTAGAAGAAAACATAGGCAGTACACTCTTTGACATCAGTCTTAGCAATATTTTTTGGACCTGTCTCCTCAAGCAAGGGAAACAAAGGCAAAATAAAGCAATGGTACTCCATCCAACTGAAAATTTTTTCAATGGCAAAGGAAACCATCCACAAAACAAAAAGGCAGCCTACTGAATGTGAGAAATATTTACAAACAATATATCTGGTAAGTGGTTCATACACAAAATAGACCAAGAACTCACTCACACAAGTCAGCCTCCAAAAAAACAAAAACCCAAATAAAAAATTGGCAGAAGACCAAACATGTTTCCAAAGAATATATACAGTTGACCAAAAGACACATGAAAAGATGGTCAACATCACTCATCATCAGGGAAATACAGATCCAAACCACAGTGAGATTATCACCTCACACCTCAAAGAATGGCTATCATCTAAAAGACAACAAATAACAAGTATTGCTCAGGATGTGGAGAAAAGGGAACCCTCATGCACTTTTGTTGGGGATGTTCATTGGTACAACCACTATGGAAAACAGTATGGAGGTTCCTCAAGAAATTAAAAATAGACCTACCACATGATGCAGGAATTACACTTGGGGGTATCTTTCTGAAGGAAACCAAAACACAAATTCAGAAAGATATATGCACCCTTATGTTCATGGCAGCTTTATTGGCAATAGTCAAGATGTGGAAGCCACCAAAGTGTCCATCGATAGACAATTGGATAAAGAAGTTTTCATATATATGTATGAAAACTGGACACACACACACACACACACACACACACACACACACACTGGAATATTACTCAGCCATAAAAAAGAATGAAATCATATGACAACATGAATGGACCTAGAGGGCATTATGCTAAGTGAGATATAGCAGACAGAGAAAGACAATTACCTTACGATATCACTTATATGTAGAATCTACAAAACAAAACAAATGAACAAACACAACAAAACAGAAATGGACTCATAGATGCCAAGAACACGCTGGTGGTTGCCAGATGGGAGGGAGTGGAGGGATGAGTGCAATAGTTGAGAAAGATTGAGAAGTTCCAAATTCCAGTTATAAAACAAATGTCCTGGGGTGTGATTTACAGCATAGGGAATAGAGTCCATAATACTGTAATAACATTGTATGGTGACAAATTGTAACTAGACTTATCTTGGTGATCATTTTGTAGAGTACAAAAATATCAAGTCACTATGTTGTGTTCCAGAAAACTAATATATAATATTGCCTGTCAAGTATACACCAATTTTAAAAAAGAAGAAAAAAACTATCTTAAAAAGAGGAGGGGGAAATTCCCTGGTGGCGCAGCGGATAAGACTCTGCGCTCCCAATGCAGGGGGCTGGGGTTTGATCCCTGGTCAGGGAACTAGAACCCACGTGCATGCCACAACTAAGAGTTCGCATGCTACAACTAAGAAGCCCACCTGCTGCAACTAAGTAGCCCACCTGCTGCAACTAAGGAGTCCACGTGCTGCAACTAAGGAGCCCGCCTGCTGCAACTAAGACCCGATGCAACCAAATATATAAGTAAATATTTTTTTTAAAAAAGAGAGACTTCCTTGGTGGTCCAGTGGTTAAGACGCCGTGCTCCCAATGCAGGGGGTCTGGGTTCGATCCCTGGTCAGGGAACTAGAGCCCACATGCAGTAACTAAAATATCCTGCGTGCCACAACTAACACCCGGTGCAGCCAAATAAATAAATAAATATATATTTTTTTAAAGTGTTGGAGAATTCCCTGGTGGTCCAGTGGTTAGGACTCTGTGCTTTCACTGCTGAGGGCGCAGGTTCAATCCCTGGTCAGGGAACTAAGATCCGGCAAGCTGTACGCGGCAGCCAAAAAAATTTTTTTTTTAATTAAAAATGTGTAGGGGCTTCCCTGGTGGCGCAGTGGTTGAGAATCTGCCTGCCAATGCAGGGGACACGGGTTCGAGCCCTGGTCTGGGAAGATCCCACATGCCACGGAGCAGCTAGGCCCGTGAGCCACAACTACTGAGCCTGCGCGTCTGGAGCCTGTGCTCCGCAACAAGAGAGGCCGCGATAGTGAGAGGCCTGCGCACCGCGATGAAGAGTGGACCCCGCTTGCCACAACTAGAGGAAGCCCTCGCACAGAAACGAAGACCCAACACAGCCAAAAATAAATATAATAAATAAATAAAAGATTACTATTAAAAAAAAAAAAAGCTTCTCTTTAAAAAAAAAAAAAAAATGTGTAAAAAAGAGTGTAGTGAGATAAAGAGCAGGTGTCAGATGAAACTTTGAAAGGATGCTGATTGAAAGGCCAAGTGCCTACTGAAGTTTGACTCTCAAGTGGCCCAGACAAATTGAGGGCTTGAAGAGGAGGAGTCAAGTGATGCTACTGGAATGTTCATTTGTTTCTTTGTTTAAATGGGGTTTATTATTTTTTTAAAGAAGTTTTGAGTTCACAGCAAAATTGGGCAGAGTACAGAGAGGGGCCACGTGCCCCCTGCTCTGCTGTTACTGCTCTCTCCATCCGCCCCCGCCCCCCCCCCCCCACTCACACAGGTGCTCAGAGCTTCCCTCTCCCCCACTATCCGATCAACATTCTGGGTGTTGGTCACTATCGCTGAGTCTACATGGACACATCATGATCATCAGAGTCCAGAGTTTACACTAGGGTTCACTCCTGCTGTTGTACATTCTGTGGGTTTTGACAAATGTATCTCGCCATGAATGTATCACAATGAATAGTTTCACTGCCTTAAAAGTCCTCTGTGCTTGACCTATTTATCATACCCCACCCCTCCACCCCGCCACAAACCCCTAGCAACCCGCCCTCTCCGTGGTGTGCCTTTTCCCAAGTGTCATAGGTCGCTGGTACCCTAAGCTATGCCACCTTTCCAGATTGGCTTCTTTCAGTGAGTGACATGCAGTTAAGGTGCCCCACGTGTCACCCCGTGGCTCCCTCTCTCTCTCATTTTTCTTTTCCGTGCCGAAGAACATTCTGCTGCATGGATGGGGCCCAGTCTATGTGTCCATTCACCTCCTGAGGGACATCTTGGTTGCTTCCAAGTTCTGGCAGTCATGAATAAAGCTGCCGTAAACGCCCACATGCAAGTTTCTGTGTAGATGGAAGCATTCGACTCATTTAGGTCCATCAATACCAAGGAGTTTGAGGGCTGGATCGTATAGTAAGAATGTGTTTCATTTTGAAAGACACAGCCCACGTTCACAGAGTTTCTGAAGATGGTCGCTGAGAGCATGTCAGCATGCTGAGGAATCAAGCCAAGGAAGGAGGTAGAATTCAAAGATGCCGGCAAGGAAGATGTGGCCGAGACAAAACCAGACCTCCACCCTCTTAGAGCTGAAGGCTGGTCCTGAGAATTAAATGGACATGAAACAGACTCACAGGAGGGAGCCATACACATTTATTTCCCACACGTTTTACCTGACCCAGGGCGCCCTCCTAAGGAAATGAAGAAAGACCCAGAGAAGTGGCAAAACCTAAATTCTTTTCTGTTGGGTTGAACAAAGAGAGGCGATTGTGGAAAAGGAATTACACTATGTGGGGAGGCTAAGGAGGTTGAGAGTTATTTGAACAAGGTCTGTTCGTACAGAATTCTCTCATTCTCCACTCTCTGCCCCTGACGATCACAATGTCACTCTCCTTCCAGCAGAGGGAAGGCGTCTTCCTCTGGGGGTGGGGCGGGGGGACATGTTATCTGCTGCTTCCAGGAAGAAAGAGGAGAAGGCTCAGCACCCCCTTCTGCACCTGCTGTATTGGGGGGGATTGTTTTTGCTTTGTTTTTTGAAGTGTCCGTAGCTCAAGACAATATTCTGGTTTCCTTTACCTCTAAGTCCTTTACCTGGGGTTAGGCTTCTAACAGGAGGAGGGACACATGTTTCTGACATGACGGGCTGGGCAGGCAAGGAGGGATAAGATGGTGCAGGCCTGTGCCTGTTCTCTTCTCATGTGTTGGGAAGATGACTCTGCTCTTGCCAAATGGGATCTAACTTCTCCATGAACGATCTAGCAAGATATCAGCTGAAAAGAGGAAGAATAAAGGTCAGAAAAATATGGAGAAGATCGTTGATAGGTGCTGGGGTCTCCTGAGCAATGATTTTATCAGAGGCACATGCACATCTCTGGTCTCTGAACCACCATGTTTAAGGCCGATTTGGTGTGTAGGTCATTTTCAATGTACGGTGGTACCATCAGGCCACTTTGGGGTACTGTCTCCGGCTCACCTGAGCGGTGCCGTCGTGCCCACATAAGACGGGGCTCGCCCAGGGTGGGCACGGTGCCAGAGAAAGGGGGACGGCGGTATGTCACTGAGCTTAAGGTATTTCTAAGAGAGTGACTCTCTGGAGAGGTTGAGGTAGAAGGAGGCCAGCTGGATATCTGTCTGCTTGTTTGTTGGGTATTGGGGCGGAGGGGGGTGTGCTGTTTATTTTCTGGATGAGGCGAAAGAACTCTTCAAATGGAGGTGTTTGTACAAGGGCTCTGGCAGGATGGGAGGGTGGGGCTCAGTCCATGTGCCAAGATATCTAGAGAATCTATAGTGGCTCAGACTCAGGCCTTTTCTCATAAACAGGCAGGGAGGGGAGTTGGCTTTGTCATCACAAAGCTAACTGGCACCACAGTAGTCACGACAGAAGGTTCCCAGAATGAATTGATTTGCAGGAGCCAACACACACAAACTGGAAAAGCATTCCTCATAACCAAGGCCAGAGAATACCTGTGGTCCAAAAACCTCTTGAAAATCAATGTTCTAAAAAGAGAGCAAACCCATGCAATTCCAAGGAGAGGCCATGCAGATGGCCAGTGTACGTGAGAGATGCTCAGCCTCTCAGATGAGGACACATGCAAACATAAACACTATGGAGACAGCTTTGGTCACCATCACACTGGCAGGTTTCTAGTCTGGTGACCACCAGCCCAGGGGACAAAGTGAGGAAGAAGAGGCCCCAGCAGATCCCCTAGAGGGAAGAGTGACCAGACGCTCCTCTCTGGGAGAACAGTGTGCAGGACCCATCAAAGTCCCACAGGTGCGTCCCTTTACTAGTGGTGCTGATTCTTAGAGTTGATCCCACTCCAATTCCTGCACCATTTTTCAAAGATGTCACTTCAAGGATACTCATCACAGCACTGGCTGAAACAGAAAGTGATTGGAAACAACACCAATGTTCATGGAGAGGGAGTGGGGTCCATCAGTCCTGGTCCACCTGGAGGAATGGATGCTGTGCAGCTAGGAAAGTGGGGACAGGGTGTCTACCTCATGAAAGGGGAGACCTCAGGATTCTCTTAGGGGGGAAGCATGAGGACCAACCATCTGCAGCCTGGATCCCATCTGTAAGACCACAAAGAGGTGAAATAAACAGAGATGTCAATGAATCTGCTTGTGTGAGAGACAGAGATAGAAAGAGACAGGAGAGAGACAGAGCCTGAGAGAGATGCACCAAACCATTCATGATGGTCACCTCTGGGGGTGGGATTTGCAAACCTCTTCTCTTCTCCTTTAGGTGATATTTCAATTCTTTATAATATGTGTATATCACTTTATAATATGTGTATAATTCTAAAAAGATTAAAATCATGTTAAGTGTGATCCATTTATCACTCATCGATGGAATAATTAAAATAACATCATTTCATTTTTTAAAGATTTATTACAAGGACAGTAACCACTTATGAGAGTAAAATAATGAATTCTAAAGGAATTAAGAATAAAGTAAAGAACAAAAGCTATTGGTGACTCAGCTCCGGGCCAGCTAGGCAGCAGTAAATGGCAGGGTTGGGGCCAGTTTCTCCAGGAGGTTGTATATGTTCTGAATCAGCATCCAGTAGAGGTGAGGGAAATGTGGATAAGACTTGTACACTGAAAACAACAATTGCTTGTTGAAAGAAACTAAGAAAGAGCTAAATTCATAGAAAATAATTCCATATTCATGGATCAGAAGGCTTAATTCTATTACCACGGCAATACTCCACAAATAAAGATTCAAGTCAATCCCTACCAAAATTCCAGGTGGTGTTTTGCAGAAATTGACAACCAGTCTAAAATTCATGTGGAAAAAGGGCTCAGAATAGATCAAAGAATCTTGAAGAACAAAGTTGGAGGTATGTAGAGCCGGACAGAACCCCATGGTTGGTATAAAGACAATTTAAGCTGAAGATAATTGAGATTCAATAGATGCAGGGAAAAAAAGCTTCCTTGGAGCTCCCCTCATCTGAATAAAAGCAGAAATTTCTGAGAAATGACAACTGCTGTAAATTCCCTCTTCAGGGTGGCTTCTATTCCCAGGAGAGAGACCAAGAGTAAACCCATCATAAGTCCCTTCTGTGAGGTGTTTTATGACCCTGAAGAAGACGCAAACATTATCACAAACTTTCTCATATCCCATTGTTTTCCAAAGAACCTGTTTGTCTTTCCTGAAGAAACCTCTCTGCTCTTCCCATAGAAGCCAATTCTCCCCTCGCCCTTTCCCTGTTAAGTTAGGTTATAAGCCTTTGACTCTCATTATTTAGCATTGAGTGACTTTTTTGGTTGGCTCCTGTATGCATGAAAACAAACCTTTTCTCCTGTTAACCTGTCTTCTGTAAGTTTAATTTACAAGCCCCAGCCACGAATCCTGAGAAGGTCGAGGAAATTGTTTTCTTTTTTCACAGTTTTGGTGAACACAAAGGGAAGGCTGAGGCACACCGCTCACTCCGGAGGCTGTGATGGATTCTCAGGATGTCTGAAAGAACTAAGAAAAGGTAATAATTCTGACCAAGTCAGTCCCCCAGATATCTGCTCTGACTGGGTCAAATGAGGGCAGTGACAATCTCTCCTTGTCTTCTCCTTTGCTCATCTAGACTGGCAGGAGGAAACACTTGGGGGGACCTCTTCTCTGGGCGTTGTGATTTTGCATGGCCCTCGGTTTTGGGTCCTCTCAGTGTCCTTTCCCTCCAGGTACAGCACTGCTTTCCCGTTTGCCCCATTTGGTATCCTGGGAGATTGGCCTGGATCCATTGAGAGTGTTCCCTCTGTGTCTTTCCTCCTGCAAGGAACACTGGTTGTACAGCCTGAGTGCACTGGCAGCCAACTGTCACATTTGGGTCCTTAGAATTTGTAGCTGGTTGTCCAGAAATGTGGGTTGCACCCCACTTGAGGCTGATGTGCTACTTAAGGAGGCTGCCAGCTCTCAGGGACTCATGTAGTCTTTATTTCTTTTGGCTGTCTTTGGGAGTGACTCTGTATCACGGCTGCTCTTTTTTCACCCTCTTTAGTGACATCTTTTTGTCCATGGTTAAGCTATAATAAGGCATATTGGTTTTGAGGCATGTTTAGGAATAGGCATACCTTTGGAAACCACCTGGGAGGAAAAAAAAAAAAGGGTTCAATACTGGCAGGAGAATTTACTGGTTGTCCTGGCCAAACGCCTGATAAGATATTTGCAAGGATTTTTTTAAAAGGTTCTCACCCCCTAATTGTCCATCTACAGATGAATGGATAAAGAAGATGTGGCACATATATACAATGCAATATTACTCAGCCATAAAAAGGAACGAAATTGAGTTATTTGTAGTAAGGTGGATGGACCTAGAGTCTGTCATATAGAGTGAAGTAAGTCAGAAAGAGAAAAACAAATACCGTATGCTAACACATATATATGGAATCTAAAAAATTGATGCTGATCAAAATAGTGGCAGGGCAGGAATAAAGACACAGATGTAGAGAATGGACTTGAGGACACAAGGCTGGAAGGAGAAGCTGGGACGAAGTGAGACAGTAGCATTGACATATATACACTACCAAATGTAAAACAGATAGCTACTAGGAAGCTGCTGCATAGCACAAGATCAGCTCGATGCTTTGTGACCACCTAGAGGGGTGGGATAGGGAGGGTGGGAGGGAGGCTCAAGAGGGAGGGGATATGGGGATACACGTATATATATATAGCTGATTCACTTTGTTGTACAGCAGAAACTAACACACATTGTAAAGCAATTATACTCCAATAAAGATGTAATAAATAAATAAATGAATAAATAAATGTTCTCACCCTAAAACAAATATCCTATTGAAACCTCTCAGATGATCAAATTTTTAAAAAAGACAAAGAAGTATCATAGTGAACCTAAGAACACTTCTTAACAAAACAAAAGAACGGAAATCAGATTTAGAGGAAAAAATAAAATCCATGTACACAATCAACCATCACCCCCATATATATACACTGTGCTCATGCCATTTTTCAGATGGCCCCTGGAGAAAATCCTCACCGAGACTGCAAACGGCCAGATCCTTGGCCAGAACCTCCTGCTAATTTTCAGAACTTGGCCCAGTTGGAGGCTGCTATTCAGGCCTGAGAGGAGCTATTTGTGAGGCCTCCTCTGCTAAGACCACCTGGGCTAAAATGGAACCAGGCGCTCTGAGCGAGACAGAGCACGCCGAGCCTTTGTGGAAGGATTCATGAAAACATCCCGAAGGCACACAGCTCTAAATCCGCACACAAGAATTCTTTGATTTACATCTTAGTTGGAAATCTTCTCCTTGTTATAAAGAGGCAAATTCAAGATAGTGAAGTTGGATGGACAGTTCAGCCTCTTGAAATAATCACTGAGCAAGATACACAATTCCTTGAAGAATTAAAAACAACCATCCTTGCTTTACTAATCTCATCTGCATGCAACAAATGCAGCTCTAGGAGGAATTCAAAGCCCACCCACCCTTCTTATCGATATGAAAGTCTCCACTTTCTTCTCATGTCTGGGGATTGGAAAGAGAACTGTCCTACACTCCAGAATGAAGATAAACTTAAATAGCAATTGCCCTACATCTCTGATAACAGGAAATATGCCCCAGAAATTCTTATTTAAAATGCTTCCATCCTTCCTCAGGCCCTTCTGCCAGCAAGACCTGTGTCTTTAAATGTGAACATCCAAGGAAATAACTCTAACTTGAGGGTGTCTTGCCTTTAATTGTGCTTCTTGCCTCCTGTCATAAAACATGAGACATTTCAAAAATATATCATGGACTTCCCTGGCAGTCCAGTGGTTAAGACTCTGGGCTTCCACTGCAGGGGGCACAGGTTCGACCCCTGGTTGGGGAAACCGCATGCCACTTGGTGCAGCCAAAAAAAAAACAAAAACAAAAACAAAAATATATTATTATTAAGGATATTTGAACATGATTTACAGTATTCAAGATATTCAACTAGTCTCAAGGTTGATAATGTTTCTTGCAAAAAAATTAGACATTTATTTCTTCACCTCATAAGTGCAATTAACACCCCCTCCCCCCCCAAAAAAAAATGCGCAATGCTTTCTTGCCTATCATGCCCAACCATTGAACAGTAACTTACTCCACTAAAATTACTACCTGAGACCAGAAAGGAAAAAGCTAATTGTAGACAAACTAGATATTTTATCCACTCAGATTGATTTAAAAACAAAAAAACCAAGATGGACACATAGTATTTCCAGAAATTCCGTTGTCCAGAATTTAGTCCACAGCCTCCATAAGATTACATATCAGGGCAAATCAAAAATCTTAAAAGTCTTCTCCCCATATATTAGTAAAAAGCTTTAGCTCTCACTAAGCAAGCAATCTTTGTCTTCCCTCTGCCAGAACCACAATTCAGAGTCTACTGTTTTACATAAACAGATGATTTTGTATTACTCCGTTTTACTGACTCACGGCCAAAATTTTGGAAATTTGTCTGTATGCACTTGTCTGGATGATTATGTATGTCTCTTATTATGGGGGGGGGGTCCTCATCCAAGAACCTAGGAGGGTAGAGGGAAAATTATTCTTCCTCCCATTCACATGTAATGAAATACTATTCAGAAATAGGAAGGAATAAACCATCAACCCATGCACAAAACATGGGTGATTCTTACATGTATATTGCTAAGTGAAAGAATCCAGTCTGAAGACGCTGCACACGGTATGACCCCGTTTGTATGACATTCTGGAACAGGTAAAACAGAGATGGTAAACAAGTTATGGGGTGGGCATTGAAATATTCCATATGATAATTTAATGTGGGATACCTGCCACTATGCATTAGTTTAAACCCATGGATTTTTACAACCCAACAAGTAAATAATATATATTCAAATTTAGTTATTTAGGATATGGGAGTTTCACAGGATGGAATAGAGAATGTGACAAGGAGTCTAACTGATTTAGAAGTATATGACAAAACTCACTGTTCATGGGGTGAGGTGGGGGGGGCAAAAGGTACTTGACCTAATTAACTATGGAAAACAATGGAATCTGTAGAACAAAGGCGAAATGTACCATGCATAAATACTGGAGTCTAAATTCTTTCCCATGGTGATAGAAGCTAACAATACTGAAACTACTAAATCTGTAATCTGGACTGGAGCAAGCAATGAATTCAATAAATGACAGAGGTGGAAGCCAGTTATCTTACCCTGGGAGTGGGAAGTTACAGATAAGCAAAGGAGGACGGTTACAGTATCCATGTAATAATGGACAGATTATATTTCCTCAATTTTAAAAACTTCTGTGCATCAAAAGGTGATATACAGAGAGGGAAAATACAGCTCACAGAATGGAAGAAAATATTTGCACATCATATATCTGACAAGAGTCTGTTCTTCAGAATATATCAAGAACGTTTACAAATCATCAACAAAAAGACAACCCAATTTTTTTAATGGAAAAGGACTCGAATAGACACTTCTCTAGACAAGAAATACAAATAGTCAATAAATACTTAAAAAGATGTCAAACATCGGTAATCATGATGGAAATGCAAGTTAATACCACAATGCAATCCCCCTTTACACATACTAGAATGGTTATAAAAAAAAATAGAAAATATCAAATGTTGCCAACAATGTAGAGAAATTGGAACTCTTAAGCATTGCTTGTGGAAATGGAAAATGGTGCAGCCTATGTGTACATTTTTCACATTTCCTCAAAAAGATAAAAATACAGTTACCGGGCTTCCCTGGTGGCACTAGTGGTTAAGAATCTGCCTGCCAATGCAGGGGACACGGGTTCGACCCCTGGTCCGGGAAGATCCCACATGCGGCGGAGCAACTAAGCCTGTGCGCCACAACTACTGAGCTTGTGCTCTAGAGCCCTTGAGCCACAACTACTGAGCCCTCAAGCCACAACTACTGAAGCCCGCGCACCTAGTGCCCGTGCTCCACAACGAGAAGCCACTGCAATGAGAAGCCCGCGCACCGCAAAGAAGAGTAGCCCCCACTCGCCGCAACTAGAGAAAGCCCGGGCACAGCAACGAAGACCCAGTGCAGCCAAAAATAAATAAATAAACTTATTAAAAAAATATATCTATACAATTACCTTTTTACCTTATGGTTCAACAACTCCACTCCTAGATATAGACCCCAAAGAATTGAATAATAGGTGTTCAAACAAAAAATATATATACAAGAATATTCATAGCAGCACTGTTCACAAGAGCCAGAAGGTAGAAATGACTGAAATGTCCATCAAAGGGTGAATGGATAAACAAAATGGGTAGATCCATAACCTCTGCTGTTATTCTACCATACAAAGAAATTAAGTAAAATGGCGCAGCCGCTGTGGAAAACAATATGGCAGCTCCTCAAACACTTAAGCAGTTAACATACGATCTGTCAATTCCACTTCAGGGCATAGACTCAAGTATTTGAAAGCAGTAAGTAGAACGGTTATTTGTACAACCATATTCATACCAGCATTATTCACAATGGCCAAAAATGTGGAAGCAACCCACGTAACCATCGACTGATGAACAAATAACAAAATGTGGTATATGATATGATTCAGCCTTTAAAACTAAGGTAATTCCCACACATCGCACACATGATGAACCTTGAAGTCACCAGGCTAAAAATAAGCTGGTCACAGGACAAGTATTATATGATTCCACTTATATAAGGTATCCAGATAAGTCAAATTCAGAGACAAAAACAATGTGGTTGCCAGGGGCGGAGTGGAGTTAGGGTTTAATGGATAGAGAGCTTCATTTGGGGAAAATGAAGAAGTCCCAGAGATGGATGGTGAGAATTGTACAACAATGAGAAGGTAGCTAATGCCACAGGACTGTACACTTAAAACGTTTAAAGGGTAAATGTCATGTTACACATTTCTAATCACAATGGGAAAAAAAGTTAAGCACTGCTATGTATTACAACGCGGATGAACACTGAAATCAGCCAAAGTAAAAGGTACCATAGAGAAAAGGCCACCCGGACACAAACTCGTACCGTGCGCTCTACATCCACGCGGACCGTAAAACTAAGGGGAAATCTCCGTAACGAGTCCAGAAAAAGAAAACTGGGTCAGGATGCAAAAAGACACTTTCAAACAGCTGGAAAACCTGGTGAGAGTTGGAAGTGGGCCTGTGGATTAAATTAGAAGGTGGAAACCTTTTGATTTACTCATTTTGGGGTTATATGCTGGTTCCTGGGGAGAATGTCCCTATTTTGGGTAAAATACACCAGAATATTTCATGTGAAGTGGCAAATGTGAGCACTTTTTACTGTTATTGAAAGTGTTCTGTATGTTTGAAATGACTGGGAAGTAAATTGCTTTTCAATGACAATACATGTCAGAAAAGCAGAGACGATATCAAACCCTAACTCTGACCCCTAACCCTAACCCAACTAATGGTCCAGTTCAACCTTTCATTCATGAGTGACCCTTAGAGAATGCCGTCCTCCTAGAGCTCTCAGGGAGATGGAAAAAAAAGGAGAGAAATGTGGGCCAGTTACCCTTAACACTAACACAACCCTCAAACCCTAATCCCTAATCTCTATGCCTAAATTCACTACTCCTAACCCTAACCCTGTAACCCTCTAACTCTAGCCCCTAGACCCTTTCCCTTGGCCCTAGCCCTAGTCCTAAGCCCTAAATCCTAAAACCTAGCTTTTGCCCTAACCCTAACCCTAGCCCTATCCTGTACTCTAACCCATACCCAAACCCATACCCTAACTAACCCATACTCCAACCCAAACCTGAACCCTAGCCCCTGACTCCTAACCCTGGAACCCTATCTCTAACTTCTGATCCCTGAACCCTAGCCTAGATCTTGGACCCCCGACCACTGTCTCAAACCCTGATCCTGACCCTAACTACTAAACCCTAACTTCTCACCATAATCCTAATCTAAGATAATTAAAGAGAATAAGAAACAGCCAGAAAAGCAAGAAGGAAACCAAGAGACTGTGGTATCAAAAAAAGCAGTTGAATGCTGTTGAGAGTCTGGTATAACTAAGCCTGGAATGCACTCGCTATATTTGGCACCAGAGAGGTCACTGATGACATTGGCATGTGCAATTTCTGTAGTGTTGGGCATTCAAAGTAGGTTGGAGTGGGCTTGAATGAATGGGAGTGACCAAAGGAGACAGAGGCTCAGCTGTGATGACATGCAACTTCAAAGAGTAGCAAAAATAATAATAATAATAATAATAATAATCTATTCTGGGGGAAGGGGAGCAAAGATGTTGGTACCGAAGTCCAAAGTGTCTGGCTGTGAACTCCACCAGCCACCAACGAAAATACACACCCAAAAGAAAGTACCTGGTAGCCTTCCAGTTTACGGCCCAGCATGCAAGGAGTTCACAAGTTGACACTCTGTCCTAACAAGTAAGAAGCTAAACTGAAAAATCACCAGCTATTCTTGGAGAGGTGAGGTCACAGAGCAAACCACTGCCCCCAAAAATGAAGAGAAAGACAGGCAGAGCAGAAACCCACAAGTAGAAACACATCGCAGGAACCAGCATCAGGAAAGGAAAACCTACCTGCTGTAATTGACAAGTCACTGGACACTCAGTGTGGACAAATCTGAGAACTAAAAACTCCAGGGTGGGCCCAGTCTTAGGGGAGCTCCCACACTTTTGTGAGTTTTACCTCCAGGAGAGCTCCAGGTCTTCACAGTGAATATTGGAGAAAAATCCCTCATGCTTCCAGCAGAAGGAAAGGAAAAATAACCATTTTAAAATACACCAGGGCATTCTGTTCTTAACAAGGCCTGCCCTCAGGAGAAACCATTTTACCAGAGCCTGACCTGTTAGGGTTTTATCAGAGCTCAACCGAACTGACAGAAGAGAAATACTCAACTCCAGCCAGCTCTAACCATCCCGTCCCACCTTAGGAGGGAAAAACTGGTGAAGTTTACAGTCCAGGGGCACAGGCTCACCAAAGACTGTGGCCTAGTCACAGGACTACAGAACGCTTCTGTTCTCCCACATCTAACATCACATTACTAAGGCCTATTTACTGCAGTTCCTTTTACTTAGTACATGTCCACCTTTCAACAAAAAATTACAAGGCATACTCAAAAGCAAAAAACTTAGTTTGAAGAGACTGAACAAGCATCAGAACCAGAGTCAGATATAGCAAGAATTTGGAATTATCAGATTGGGAATTTAAAACAACTTTTATTAATATGCTAAGGGATTTTATGGAAAAAATAAATAACATGGATAATGTAAGAACAGAAATGGAATTTTTAAGAATTAGTTGAAAAGAAATGTTAGAGATCAAAAATACTGTAACAAAAATGAAGAACATTTTTGATGGGCTTATTAGGATACGGGTTGTGGCTGAGGAAAGAATCTCTGAGCTTGAGGATATAAAAACCAGGACAGAATATCCAAGACAAAAAGTGTAACATACACATAATGGAAATACCAGAAAAAAACCCAGAACAGAACAGAAGCACTAAAGCCTGAGAATTTCCACCAAATTAATGTCAGACACAAAAACAGAGACCCAGGAAGCTCAGAGAACAACAGGCCGGATAAATGCCACCAAAAAAAAAAAAAAAAAAAAAAACACCTAAGCATACCATATTCAAACTTCAGAAAATCCAACATACAGAAAAAACATTGAAAAAACCCACAGGGAAAAAACATCTTACCCGTGAAGTAACAAAGGTAAGAATTACATACTTCTCAGAAGCCAGGAATGCAAGAAGAGAGTGGAGTGAAATACTTACAGTACTGAGAGAAAAAACCACGAAGCTAGAGTTCTATGCTCTATGAAAGTATCTTTCAAAGGTGAAGGGGACTTTTTCAGACAAACAAAAATTGACCTGCCTTGCAAGAAATGTTATAAAGAAGCTCTTCAGAGAGAAGGAAAATAATGTAGATCATAAACTTGGATCCAAATCTACCATCAGAGAATGAATAAGTGAAGGTAAAACTTTTAATTTTTCTTTTTCTCAGTTGCTCTAATAGATAACAGTTTATTCAAAATAATAATATCAACAATGCATTCAGTTATGTATGCTTATATATAAGTGAGATAAAGGACAGGCAGGAAGAATAGGAGTATTTCATTATTATAAGGCAGCTGCACTATCTGTGAAGTGGTATAGTGTTATTAACTGGACTTGAATATTTTATAAATGTACATTTCAAACTCTAGGGCAACCATCAAAAATGTAAAAACAAAATAAGCATAATTGATATGACAGGAGAGGGGAGAATTTGGAATCATATAAAATTAAAATGCTCAATTAAAACCCCAAAAGGCAAAAAAAAAAAAAAAGTAGGAAAGACAAAATAGGAAAAAAAGAACAAGGGCAACAAATAGAAACTAGGAACAAACAGGTAGGTATTAATCAAACAATATCAATAATCACTTTGAATATCAATTGTCTAAATATACCAATTACAAGACAGATTGTCGGAGTGGATCAAACAAGACCCAGCTATCTGCTGTCTAAAGGAAATGCATGGAGAAAGATATATCATACTAACACCAATTAAAAGAAATCAGGAGTAGTTACCTTAATTTCAGATAGAGAGGACTTCAGACCAAGGAAAGTTATCAGAGATAAAGAGAGGTATTACATAATGATAAAGGGGTCAATATTTCAAGAAGACAAGCAATCCTTAATGTATGTACCAAACAACAGGGTGTCAAACTACTTGAGGCAAAAAGAAGAACAGCAATGAGAAACAGATGATTCCAGTATTATTTTGAGACTTCAACACCCCTCTCTCAGAAACGGACAGAGCCAGCAGGCAGAAAATCAGTGAGGACGTAGCTGAACTCAATAGCACCTTCAATCAACTGGATATAATGGACATCTATACACTACTTCATCCAACAACAGCAGAATACACATTCTTCTCAAGCTCACATGGAACATATACCAAAACAGACCACATTCTGGGCCATGAAACACAACAAATTTAAAAGAATACAAATCATACAATGACTACTCTAATTCCGTTCCAAAAGGCTCTTTTGCCAGACAGCCTTTGAGTGGGGCCTTTCCCTATGTTAGCGCCTAATTACCCGCTGAAGCCCAGCTCACTTCCCCTGTTGCTTTCTCCCGTCTCCCTGCTTACTTTTTTCAGAGGATTTGTCTGTAATTTTATTACAACAGCTAGTTGATTTACACGTCTGCCCCACTGGAAGGTCAGCTCCAAGATGGCAGCTCTGTTGCTCTCTGCTGTACCCTCAGTCCCCAGGAGGAATGGCTGTCTTAGCCCACAGGTGCCCTCAACAGGTACTTCTTGAATAAATCAATGAATGTCCCTGAGCCAGCATCTCACTGCCGAGCTGTGTGCAGGGAGAACTAGGTTACCTGATAAACCTGGCTCAGTCGTGGCTGTCCCAATTCTCGGTTAACAACAGTGGAGTAGAAAAATATGCTCATGGGGCTTCCCTGGTGGCGCAGTGGTTAAGAGTCCGCCTGCCAATGCAGGGGACACAGGTTCTATCCCTGGTCCGGGAAGACCCCACACGCCGCAGAGCAACTAAGCCCGTGCGCCACAACTACTGAGCCTGCGCTCTAGAGCCTGCGAGCCACAGTTACTGAGCCCTCGTGCCACAACTACTTAAGCCCATGTGCCTAGAGCCCGTGCTCCGCCACAAGAGAAGCCACCGCAATGAGAAGCCCGCGCACCGCTACGAAGAGTAGCCCCCTCTCGCTGCAACTAGAGAAAGCCCGCGCGCAGCAATAAAGACCAAAAATAAATTTTAAAATAAATAAATAAATTTTTTCAAAAAAAAGAAAGAAAAATATTCTCAGAATCGCCCCAAGAGAGAATTACAAACTTTAGAAGTCACCTAGTCTTCTGCCTCCCACACATGAGGCCCCACCCCTCCACTTTCCCCAGCGCTGCCCTGCGCCCCTTCCATCACCCCCAAAGAAGCCCCCGCACTTGGGCACCCACTCCCACACAAGACGCCCGCCCCACACCTATGGTCCACCCACCGCACCTGAGCACCCTGCCCCCATGCCTGCACCCCGCCCCACACGCCTCAGGCCCCGCCCCCACGCCTCAGGAACGCTTCCCCAGTCGTTGCCCCCGGCCGCCCAGTCACTCCCCAAGGCCTACAGCCGCTTGAACCCTGGCTCAGTCCCGGCGCCAAAGCCCACCCCAGACTCCGGCTATTGGAAGCCCCAGGCCGGCCCGGTCCGGATACTCATTGACCGGCAGTACTCTCGCCCGGCACTGCACTAGCCAGCCAGCCCCCGGCGAGGTCCTTCAGGCCTTTGGCCGGGCAGCCCTCCTAGGGTCCTTGCGCGGTTGCGTAGCATCTGCGAGGACGCGGGCAGCGCTGGAAGCTGAGTGAGCTGCGGTGGGACCCGGGCTGACTCGCGGGGTCTGAGACAGGGCAGGGTCCGGGACGGGGCGGGATCCGAGGGGTACTCGGGGCCCTGAGGGCAGCTGGCCGTGGGCGGACCGACTTGCGGCGCTCCTGGTCTCCAGCGCTCGCCCGGGAACGGCCGAGAAGACGAAGCCGCGCGGGTGGCGGCCTCGCATGGGGGAACCGCCCCTCCAAGGCCGTCCTCGGGCCCTTGGCCAGTGGGGGGAAGAACGGGACAGTGGGTTCTGGCAACGGTGGGGGGGGGGGACGAAGGCAGCCCAGCCTGGCTGCGGGGGTAAAGTGGTTCTCAGACCTGTTTGGTGCCCGAAAACTACTTGAGTGAAAGAGAACTTATCCACTGGATGGCGAGGACATCGACAACCATTGAAGGTCTTTGAGAACGGGTTTGGCTGCGTTTGGCTTCCGAACAGGTCGCTCCAGCTACAGGGTGGAGGTGGAAGGGGCAGCCCCTCATTATGCTTATCAAGCATCTGCCACTTCCCAGTCACTGCTTTTGAGGCTGAGGGTACCTCGGTAAAGAAGGCTGGGTCCCTACCTGAGAAGAAACAATAGCATTGCAGTTAGGGAAACTCAGGGGTCCTGTCGGTATTTTCCACCCTTGTGTGCACGTCTGTCATAGCTCTTGCCACAGTAGACGTTGCCATCGTGTCTCCAATCCGGGTGCACGGTGTACCCGTGATGAACCCTCAGTAAGTGCGAGCACTGATGCTGCGTTGTCGTTGCATCATTTCTGTGTGCCGAGTTAACTCAGAGTGTGGACTACGGCACATTCCCAGTAATGTTTGTGAAGTTATATTTGGGCTTAAGGACATGAGGATAGTGGAATTGTTACGCCTCGATGTTGGCATTGGGTGGCTGGTGATGTCTTGTACAGACAGGGAACATGAGGAGCGACTTTGAGGTGGGCAGGGCTTAGGTCTCACAGGTTATTTTTGCCTGTGTGGAATAGTTCGCTATTCAAAATCTGGTAGGCAATTGCATACCTGAGTCTGGCACTGAGGGAAGCGATCTCTGTGGAGATACAGATTTGGCATAATCATTTGGCAGCATTTAGGAGATACCTGAAACTAGTAGAGGTTGAAATAACCCTAGAGAAGAGGGTCTGGGGAATGCCTAGTTTGAGAGAGGAAAAGGCAGCTACTGATGGCAGTATGATGGACAATGAAGTGGAAGTGAGAAGCATGAAGTAGAGGATCAGGAACACAGGTTAGGTTTCTTTGGCTGTGTGATCTGTCATTCAGTGATGAGAGTTCAGGCTTACAGAGCCCTGTCTCTTTGTCAGACAGTGTCTCAACTCAGTCATGTGATGTGGGCACTGATTTTTGTCCCTGCTTTACATGTGAGAAAACGCTTGTAGGTAAAACTTGTAAAGCTTCAACATGGCTTTAGAATAGTCTCTCCAGGTAGGAGTGGGAGTTGTGGTTCTGAGCATAGCTGAAGTAAAGAGATGACATAGGGTAAACCACTCTCAGAAGATCTGGGTGGGGACAAGATTACAGCCCCATGATTCAGCAAGTGCTAGCCAGGTTGGTGGTGAATAGAGAAGGATGTAAGTGTTTCCTTGGGCCCCTCTCTTGTCAGCTCATTGTCTCCCCTGTCCAGGAAGAGGAAGTGGATTTGGTGGAGGGGACTTCTCATCTCTTTAACAACAGCCTCTTCTTGATCTTCCCAGATGGTGACAAGACCCCCCTCCCCTGAGCTGATCCCCTTTCTACAGCCAGGAGCCAATGGCCGGGGACAGAGCCAAACCCTGTGAGCTGGACCAAGAGAAATACGATGCCGATGACAATGTGAAAATCATCTGCCTGGGGGACAGCGCTGTGGGCAAGTCCAAGTATGTCGGGAGACTAGGGAAGAAATGCCAGGCCTAGAGTGGGTCTGGGTTATTAGAAAAGTCCTCCAGAGGCATAGAGGAGCATGGCTTCTGTGGGAGTGGTGAGAGAGTAGTCTTGGCTGGAGCCCAGGTCTGCATGGGGGCACAAGGGAGCGTCACATCAGCAGCTGTGTGTGTTTGGGGAGGAGGGCGTCCCCAGGGACAAGTCACAGGACTGAGGCAATTGAGCTTTATGCATGAGTCCTGGCAGAAAGTATGGGACGGGTCACCCTAGAGACTACTGAAGCAGTCCTGGTGAGGTGAGAGCTGGGGTCTTCCTGTGTGTGGTGTGGGGCTGAGAGATTGCAAGATGCAGACAGTGGGAATGGGGAGAGGAAAGTGTGAGAAGTGTGACTGGCACAGCCAGCGACAGGACGAAGAAAGGTGGTGAAGATACTGTCTTGCAAGACCTCAGAGTTGGGAAGAGTGGATAGAAATGATGCCTGACTATAATCAGCGTAAAGATTTTTTTTTTCTTAAAAGATTTAATTTTTATTTATTTTTGGCTGTGTTGGCTCTTGGTTGCTGCACACGGGGTTTCTCTAGTTGCAGTGAGCGGGGGCTACTCTGTTGAGGTGAGTGGGCTTCTCATTGCAGTGGCTTCTCTTGTTGTGGAGCATGGGCTTTAGGCGTGCGGGCTTCAGTAGTTTTGGCACATGGGCTCAGTAGTTGTGGCTCGTGGGCTGTAGAGCACAGGCTCAGTAGTTGTGTTACATGGGCTTAGTTGCTCTGCGGCCTGTGGGATCTTCCTGGACCAGGGATGGAACCCGTGTCCCCTGCATTGGGAGGCAGATTCCCATCCACTGCGCCAACAGGGAAGTCCCAGTGTAAAGATTGACTCACTCTTTTTTTTTTTTTTAAATTTTTTTATTTATTTATTTATGGCTGTGTTGGGTCTTCGTTTCTGTGCGAGGACTTTCTCTAGTTGCGGCAAGTGGGGGCCACTCTTCATCGCGGTGCGCGGGCCTCTCACTATCGCGGCCTCTCTTGTTGCGGAACACAGGCTCCAGACGCGCAGGCTCAGCAATTGTGGCTCACGGGCCTAGTCGCTCTGCGGCATGTGGGATCTTCCCAGACCGGGCCTCGAACCCGTGTCCCCTGCATTGGCAGGCAGATTCTCAACCACTGCACCACCAGGGAAGCCCTGACTCACTCTTTTAACTGACTTCAGGGCCTCTGTGCACAGGCGTGGAACTCCCCCTGAAGGGAGGCTCTGCAATGCTGGCAGCTTGTCTCCACAAGGTGTGAACCTGTGTCTCAGCTGCCTTGGACCAGTGGGGCACACATCCATTTCTGCCTTCGCAGGATGAGGGTAAACTTGCCCCTAACCAGATGCCTAGTTTAGTCTTATACCCCAGGTGCCCCAGTTCCACCATGGTTTCCACTTTTATCTGTTATTAACATATCCTTAGACCCAGGTAGCTGTCAGTAATTCCTTAGGAGCTTTGCTGACTGGGGCAGAGGTCACTAACTTTTCTCAGCCTCAAGTCTGTTTATTTTAAAAGGTGCCCTGGGAAAAGCAAAGCAGGAACTTGTGGCGGGAATCCTAAACTCAGGTCCTCATCTAAATGTCCAGACTTTAGGTGTGAGCAGGATTGTCATACTGTAAAATGTCTAGGAAGCAACTCAGAATAACTATTTTTTCATCACAGTGCTCTGGCTAGAACTTCCAGTACTATGTTGAAAGTGGCAAAAGTAGGCATTCTCTTGTTTCTCATTATAAGGGAAAGCTTTCAGTCTTTTCCAATTGAGTATTAACTGTGGGGTTTTCATATATGGCCTTTATCCTAGAGGTAATTACCTTCTATTCCTAGTTTTTTGTTTTTTGTTTTTTAATTTTTTTAATTTATTTTTATTTTATTTTTGGCTGTGTTGGATCTTCGTTTCTGTGTGAGGGTTTTCTCTAGTTGCGGCGAGCGGGGGCCACTCTTCATCGCAGTGCGCGGGCCTCTCACTGTCGCGGCCTCTCCCGTTGCGGAGCACAGGCTCCAGACGCGCAGGCTCAGTAGCTGTGGCTCACGGGCTTAGTTGCTCCGCGGTATGTGGGATCTTCCCAGACCAGGGCTCGAACCCGTGTCCCCTGCATTGGCAGGCAGATTCTCAACCACTGCGCCACCAGGGAAGCCCCTATTCCTAGTTTTTGTCATGAGATGGTGTTGGTTTTTGTCAAATGCTTTTTCTGCATTTATTGAGATGAATATGTAGGATTTTTCCTTTGTTCTATTAATATGATATGTTTGATTAATTTTCTTAAGTTGAACCATCCTTATACTCTGAGAATAAATCTCCCTTGGTCCTTTTGATGATGTATAATCCTTTTAATATGATTTGGTTTGCCAGTGGATTTTTTGAGGATTTTTACAACTAAATTCATGAGGAATATTGGCCTGTAGTTTTCTTTTTTAGTGGTGTCATTGTCTGGCTTTGAAATCAGGGTACCACTGGCCTCATAGAAAGAATTATGAAGTGTTCCCTCCTCCTCAGTTTTTGGGAATAGTTTGAGAAGGATTGGTGTTTGTTCATGAAATGGTTGGGAGAATTCACCAGTGAAGCCGTCCAGTCCTGGACTTTTCCTTCTGGGAGGTTTTTGAAGACTGATATAATCTTCTTACTTGGTATAGGTCTACTCAGATTTTCTATTTCGTCTTGAATCTGTGTGGTAGTTTGTGTGTTTCTAGGAATTTGTGCACTTCATCTCGGTTATCCAGCTTGTTCGTTCATTGTATTCTCTTGTAATTCTTTTTGTTTCTGTAAAATTGACGTTACTGTCCCCAGTTTCAGGTCTGATTTTGATCATTTGTGTCCTCTCTCTTTTCTTAGTCTAGCTAAGCTTTGTTGATTTTGTTGATCTTTTCAAAGAACTAATTTCTGGTTACATTGATTTTTCCCTGTTGTCTTTCTATTCTGTATTTTGTTTATCTCCACTCTAATCTTTATTATTTCCTTCCTTCTGCTAGCTTTGAGTTTAGTTTGCTCTTTCATGTCTACTACCTAAAGATGTACAGTTATGTTATTGATTTAATTTGACTAAATCTTCCCTATTTGATTTAATTTCCACCTTTTTGTGAATTTTCTTGTTTTTCTTCTGTTATTAATTTCTAGTTTCATTCCATTTTATTTGAAAAGATACTTTGTATGATCTAAGTCTTTTAAATTTTATTATGACTTTTTTTGTGGCCTAACTCATGTTCACTTGAGAAGAATATGTATACTACTATTGTTGGGTGGAGTAGTCTGTGTATGTCTGTTAGGTCTAATTGGTTTATAGTGTGGCTCAAGTCCTCTGTTTCATTGTTCTACTCATTATTGAAAGTGGGGTATTGAAATCTCAATATATTATTGTGCAACTGTCTATTTCTCCCTTTAGTTGTGTCAGTGTTAGCTTCATATATTTTGGGACTCTGTTGTTCGGTGCATATATGTTTATAACTTTTATATCTTTTTGATAGATTGAACTTTTTATCAATATATAATGTCCTTCTTTGTCTCTTGTAACATTTGTCACTTAAAAGTTTATTTTGTCTGACTGTAGTATAGTCACCCCATTTCTCTTTTGAATACTGTTTGCATGGAATATCTTTATCATCCTTTTGTTTTCCAACCTCTTTGTGACCTTGTATCTAAAGCAAGTGTCTTACAGTTAGGACATACCTGGATCATGTTTTTTTAATATACTATGCCAATCTCTCACTTTTAATTGGAGAGTTTTATCTGTTCTCATTTGCAACAACAATAATTAAAGTTATTACTGATAAAGAAGGATTTACTTCTGCCATTTAGCTATTTGTTTTATGTGTCTCCTGTTTTTTTTCCTCAAGTACTCCATTACTCTTTTTCTTTTTATTTTTTTTGATTTTTTTGTAGTGTACTATTTTGAGTCCCTTCCTGTCTTGTATAATTTTTTTAGTTGTTTATTAATAGTTGCCTTGAAGATTATAATTAATATCTAAAATTTATAACAGCCTATTTGAATACCAATTTAGTTATAATAGTATACCAACACTCTGCTTCTATATATTTCTATCCCTCCCCTTGATATTGTTTTGTCACATATTACATCTTTATACATTGTGATCATTAACATAGATTTACAATTATAGTTTTACATATTTGTCTTTTAAATCATGGGAAAAAAGAGGAGTTACAAACCAACAATAGGAGAATACTGGTTTTTTTTTTTTTTTTTTTGGCTGCGTTGGGTCTTAGTTGCTGTGCCTGGGCTTTCTCTAGTTGCGGCGAGCGGGGGCTACTCTTCGTTGTGGTGCACGGGCTTCTCATTGCGGTGGCTTCTCTTGTTGGGGAGCACGGGCTCTAGGTGCGCGGGCCTCAGTAATTGTGACACACAGGCTCAGTAGTTGTGGCACACAGGCTTAGTAGCTCTGCAGCATGTGGGATCTTCTTGGACCAGGGTTCGAACCCGTGTCCCCTGCATTGGCAGGTGGATTCTTAACCACTGCACCACCAGGGAAGCCCGAGAATACTGGTTATTATATTTACCTGTGTAGCTACCTTTACTGAAGATCTTTATTTCTTCATATGGCTTCAAGTTACTCTAGTGTCCTTTCATTTCAACCTAAAGGACTTATTGTACCATTTCTTACAGGACAGATCTACTGTTAATAAGCCACATCAGCTTATGTTTATCTGGGAACATCTTAATTTCTCCTTCATTCTTGAAGGTTAGTTTGCTGAACATAGAATTCTTTGTTGACAATTTTTTTTTCAGGACTTGAAATATATCATTCCGCTGCCTTTTGATCTCAGTGGTGTCTGATGAGAAATTGGCTGTTTATCTTATTGAGGATTTTGTCTTTTAGTTTTGACAATTTGCCTATAATGTGGATCTCTGTGAGTTTATCCTGTTTGGAGTTTGTTGAGCTTCCTGGGTGGGTACATTCATGTCTTGCATCAGGTTTGGGAAGTTTTTAGGCATTATTTCTTCAAACGGTCTCTCTGCCCCCACCCCTCTTCTATTTGTGATGCATGTGTTAGGATGATTTATGTTGTCTGATAGGCTCCTTAGGCACTGGTCATTTTTACTCGTTTTTCTTTCTGCTTCTCAGACTGGATAATTCCAGTTGCCTTATCTTCAAGTTTGCTGATCCTTTCTTCTGCCTTCTCAAGTATGCTGTTGAAACCGTCTAGGGAGTTTTTCATTTAAATTATTGTACTTTTCAGCTCCAGAATATCCGTTTGGTTTCTTTTCATAATTTCTATCTCTTTATTAATACTCTCATTTTGTTTATATATTGCTTTCTAATTTCCTTTAGTTCTTTGTCCATGGTTTTCTTTAGTATTTTGAGCATATTTAAGATAATTGATTTAACTTCTTTGACTAGTAATTCCAGGGTCTGGATTTCTTCAGGTATTGTTTCTGTTAAATTCTTTTTATCATGAGAATAGGCTATACCTTCCTGTTTCTTTGTATGCTTTGTAATTTTCTGGTTGATAATTAGACATTCTGAGTATTTTGATGTGGTGACTTTGGAACTCAGATATTCCCACTCCTCGGGTATGGCTGATTTCTGCTTGTTTAGAGCTGGAGTATCCACTTGTAACTTTTCCATACTATTTTTACAAAGTGTATATTCCATCTTGTGTGTGGTCACTGATATTTCTATTCCATTATCTGTGATCAGACAGTGACCTGATAAAGATTTCCTTAAATATTTGGCTCCAAAAGGGGAAAGAAACAAAGAGTATTCCTATCCCTTTAAATTTCCAATAGATGCCAGCAGGGGAAGACTCTGAAGCCTGAGACAGCTGAGATCCGGCTCCTCAGCCAAACTTTTTGAGGAAAGTGTCTCTACTGGAGCCAGACATTTGGAACATGGGTCACTGCCTAGCTGCAGTGGGCCTGAGGAGTGGGCAACCGTTGCTGGTTTGTGCGTGTTGTTCTTTTGCACAAGGCCAGCACTCTCCTTTTATCTAGCACTCTCCTGTCATTGCGTCCAGTCAGGTTCCAGAGTTCTGAAGGAGTTGATTCTGATCATTTTTTCCAGTTATTGGTTGTTTCAGTTGAGGGAGTGACCCAAAGAACTTCATACTCCTCCATTTTATGTAATGTCCTCAAGGTTCATTTTTTTCCTACACAGATATCCAGTTGTTTCCACACCACTCCTTGATAAAACAATCCTTTACCCCATTGAATTGCAGTAATGCTTTTGTTCTAAATCCAGTGACCATACATGTGGCTATATATATATTTTAAGTGTGTGTTTACTGTCTGTCTTCACCCACTAGACTGTAAGCTCCATGAAGACAGGAATTTTCCTCTGTTTTGTTAAATGTTATATCATGGCACCTAGCATAGTATCTGGCAAATGGCAAGCACTCAGTAATATTTTTAAATTGTTTTGTACTAAAATGTATTTGTCCATTCTTCTGTTGAAGAACAGTTATGAAATTATCATTTTTATGGTATTAGACACAATACTGCAGTGAATATTTGTATGCCTATCATCTTGGGCACACAGTCTATTAGACTTGGGGTGTAATTGCCCAGTTTTAGGATTAGCTCAAACTTTGACTTATCCCAGTTGCTCTCCAAAGTAGTATATTAAGTTCGCCTTCCTACCGGCACAGTACAAGAGTTTCTGTTGCTCCACAAAATCTGCAACATTTGGTATCATACGACTTTTTCAACTTTGCTAATCTGAAGGATGTGTGTGCTACTTCATTTTATTTTAATTTGCATGAAAATCATTAATTTACATTAAAATCATTCAAGATTGAGCATCTTTTCATATGTTTTTTAGCCATTCTTCTGAATTGCCTGTTCATATTCTTAGGACCCAGGTTGTGTGTGTATTCTCTTATTCACGTATCAGAGCTGTTCATAATCTCTGTATATTAATTCTTTGTCAGTGATTGGCATTGCACGTATCTTCTCCCAGTCTGTGTTTTTGTTTTGTTTTGTTTTTTTCTTAACTTTTCATTTTGAAATAACAGATGTACAGGATGTTGCAAAGAGAATACAGAGAGGGCCTGTGTACCCTTCACCCAGTTTCCCCAGTGGTTATATCTTACATAACTGTAGTACAAGATCAAATTCAGGAAACTGGCATTAGTTCAATGCATATGTATAGCTCTGTGTCATTTTGTCACATGTGTAGATTTGTGTAAGCATCACTGGACTCAAGATACAAAACTATTCCATCACTGCGGAGGCCTTGGTCGTGCTGTCCATTTATAGTCACACCCACCCCACTTCACCTCCTACCACCCCTAACCCCTGTAACCACTAATATACTCCATCTCTGTAATTGTGTCATCTTGGCAACATTGTATAAAAGGAATTATACAACATGTGACCTTTTTCACTCAGCATAATACCCTTAATATTTGTTCAAATTGTTGGATATATCAGTAATTTGTTCCTTGTTATGAGTAGTAGTCCATATTATAGATGTAACACAGTTTGTTTATTCCCTAAAAGGAGTAAGCTGGGGTCCCTGCCCGCAGGGGAAGCATCTGTGGGTGCTGGGTCAGCGTTATAGCCGAAGGGTGTCAGGAACTTAAGGGGAGTCAGAAAGAGGGTGGGTGGGTGGTTCCTGGGCATTGTCCTTGAAAGGAAACTGTGTAGCTGTGGAAGGAATGGGAGGGGGAAAGCCACAGCTGGCTTCCAAGTTTTCAACCCTTGGGTGGTGCAACAGGGGCAAGGAGGAGGAGTGGTGAGGGATGCACCTGACCACCTTGCACATTCTCCTTACAGACTTGTGGAGAGATTTCTCATGGATGGATTGTATCCTTCAAGTTTTGAAATGCTCCTTGTTCCTGTGGCCCTTTCCACCCTCATGCCAACTCAGCCCCACTGCCCACCCCTTTGCTCCAGTGGTCCAGGGAGGAGGGATAAGTGAGTAAATTCACAGGTTTCATTTCATGCTGGTTTCTCACCAGCTGACCTACATGGCATCACATGTAGTTGGTGCTGCATATTTTGAAGCTTACTCACACTTGGATTTGCTTTATATTAGGAAAGCAGTGGAATGGCTAACAGTACCTCATCAAATGCCTGGGCTCAAACCCCACCTCTTCCTTCTTAGTAGCTCTGGCGCTGGTCAAGTCACTTAACGTCTCTGACCTCAGAGCTTGGGCTCTCTAATATTGAAACATTCTCTGGTATGAATCAACTTTGTAAAATAGGAACTGCCAGCCCCATCCTCCTTCCGTGAATCGTTGCATTGTGCAGGTTTGGAATGAGACAATTGGGATGGTTTTTAAAAGCTTCCCAAGTGAGTCCATTGAGAGCTGTGGGTTCTCAGAAGAGCCCTAGAGCCTCCTGCTCCCTGCCCTGGGCCCCAGCCCCCCATGGTGGACTCTAAGTGTATCTGACTTCACCTTCTACCAAGTTCTCCTTTGCCCCCACCCACCTGCATCATCCCAGCTCTCATGGTTAAACCACACAGCATCTTGCAGCTTCAGGAAATGTTATTCCCCAAGCTTTTTGATAGGGTTGCAGAAAGCAAACTACAGTTCATAAACAGTTTGTCAGCTGTCTGGCTTATGAAGACTGTTTTTCCCTGAGACTGTCACGTTGCTTCTTACGGCTGGGTTTCCTCTCTGGCCTGCAAGAGCCCCATCCACAAGGAGCTGGGGCATCCCCACAGTCTCATTTGCCAGCTACGTGATGCTGTTTCAGACAGCTGCTCTGTAAAATTCCATTCCATGTTTTCCCTTGGACTTAGCTGGCCAGCACATAATCCCAACCTCTCCCACCCCTCACCTTTCCATGGAGCTTGTGCCTGTGATATTTGAAGTTGATCCTCTGCAACACTCATTCAATTTAAAATCTAAATAACTTCTTAAAAAAGGAGAGAGAGGGCCCATTCCATCACACCAGCAACCGCCCCCCAGCACCTTTCTTACGTCTCTTTTCATTCATCTTTGCTCCTTAACCTAAATGCAGTCAGCCCCAGCAGCTGTCCACATACGCCCTGACCCTGTACAAGCACACGGCCACGGTAGACGGCAAGACCGTCCTTGTGGGTGAGCACGGTGCCGAGCCACGCCAACTCTCAAGAGGGAGAAGTGGTGGGGGAGAGAGTCCAGCAGGGGGAAATGAGGCCCCAGGCGTGGATGAAGGGTGATGGGTACAACCCAGAGAGCCAGGAAGCCAGGGAGGGTGGGAGGAAGCACGCAGGGTTCTGTTCCGTGCTCTTCAGCCAGTGTAAAGAAATAACAGGGTTGGTCTGAATGTCGTCTGCCACAAAGAGTTTGGCTTTAAATGGGGTCACAACCTTCCCCTTGGCCAGGCCACACGTCCAGCCTGACTGTGTCCTCCCTCTGTGATCAGCACACATGGGAATTGGGCCTAGTTTTGACCTTGGAGCGTCCTGCATCTTACAGGTGGGGGAAGGAGGGCACTGACCCTCTCCCTCTTGGGGCTTCCTGTGTGTGTTCTCCTTCCTCCTGGCCCTGTGTCTCCCTCTCACCCACCCCCACGCACCCCCAGGTGCATTACACCCTGACAACACACCTGCGAGCTGCGTGGTCTCCGTTCCTCCCCATCCTCCCATGTGTGCCTGTGTTTCTGAACACAGACACCGCACAGAGATGCTCAGCGTCCGGGGCTCTCTGCCCTTCGTCCTCCATCAGGCAGTCAGAGCTGTGTTCACGTTGCAGACTTTTGGGACACAGCAGGCCAAGAGCGGTTCCAGAGCATGCACGCCTCCTACTACCACAAGGCCCACGCCTGCATCATGGTATGAAACCGACTGGAGGGCAAAGGCTCTGGGCAAGTCTGGCCTGAGGGGCGAAGGGGTGCAGGGCCCAGCAGGGCTGAGCCCTCCTCACCAGGGCTGGGTGCTGGCGGGAGGGATTAGGGCAGGCTTCAGACTGCACGTGCTTCCCAGAGGTTCTGAGGGAGCACATGCCAGGGCCAGCTTCTCTTCCGGGGTGGGGGGGGGGGGGTGGAGCCACCATTCCAGCAGGAGGAGCACGGTCAGGGCTTCGTCATCAGGCAGAGCGTCGGAGGGTCGAACACAGTCTCTCCCTGACGGAGGCCTACCTACTCAGGCAAGCTGCTAAGGCCTCCCTCATCCGCTGCGCTCTCGGGGCAGGTGCTGGGGCTGAGCGGGCCCTGGTTCCCAGGGAGCTTTCCCTCCAAAGTGGCCCTCTCCTCCCTCTCAGCCTCTCACTTTGCTGTCTAGACCACAGTCCTCAGAGGTCCACCCCAGTAGCCGGGGGTAACAAGTGCCGCAGGAGAGCCCGACACTCAGCTATGGCAAGGGCCACGAATAGAGAGAAGAACTGTAAACCTGTGTCCTTTAGGACCTCCTGCCCACAAACTCGCTGGCTCCTTTCTCAGGCTCTTCTGTCCCTTAAGCACAAGATCTCTTGAAATTTTCCAGAATTTAATGCTAGTACCTCTAATGGGACAAAACAAAAGAGGGTAACAAGGTAAGGCAAATGGGGGCAGACTAGTGCCAGCAATCGTGACCTCTTGCCTCTGACACATCTCCATTAGCTCCTTTTGGGCCCTCTTCTGAGACCTGGGGTGTTTGTCCTGCCAGCATCCCTGCATACCTGTATCTGCAAGTGCCTACCACCAGCCCCAGCCTGCTGTAGGGGGCCTTGCAGGTAGAAAGCGCTCAGCCTCTCGTGACCACATGGGGACCTGATAGTCCCAGAGGGAGCTAGGGTTCCACCCCCCTCCTTGAAACCCCAAAGGGTATGCTTCTCAGCCTAACCAGCTCCTCCTGAGCTCTCAAAACAAGGAAAGGAAGCTCAGGAAACCAGACCTGGACAAAGGGCGACTGACAGTGATCATGGCAGGCAGCCATAGGAGGTGTGAAGCAGATTCCGGAAGTTTCATTACAAGTGTATTTTAAAAGAAGTCTTTTTTGGGAATTCAAGACAAAGTAGTCATTTATTGAAATTGGGCCTGGGGAGTACCATAGAAGAGCCTCTCAAGTGGACCTCCTGCTGCCTCAGTTGTGACAGCTGCTGACCAGAGCCCACTGCCATGCAGGGGGAATCTCTGGCCCTGGACACGGTTACTCCCATGAAGGGCTGGGTTGTTTAGAAGTAAGATCTGCCATTCCAGCAGGTTACAGGGTTGTGCATCTCAATCCACTGTTGTGCTGGGGCAGTTTGGACGTGTGAGTCTATTCTGGAGGGTGGCTTGGCAACAGAAAGCTGGCCTTTGAGGAGCTCCTGTGAGGGGCTTGAAGGATCCCTGCAGCAGCAACTTGAAGCATCTTAGGACTTCTGTCCTCCCTGCCCTTAGAGCCAGGCACAGTGCTCACGCTTCTTGCGGATACTTCTAAATAGGTAAAAACTATAAATCAGAGAAAGTTAATAAAATTATGATAAGCTACAAAATAATAAAAGACAAAAGTACTTTTAAAAAGTTTAAAATACAAAATTAAAAGTTTATGATTAAAAGTAAATGAAAATAACTGAAAGAAAATTCTAGAAACATTTAAGATTATCATAAAGGAGGTGTTTTGTTGGGTTTTTTTGGCCACACCACACGTGGCATGTGGGATCTTGGTTCCCCAACCAGGAATCGAACCCACGCTCCCTGCATTGGAAGTGTGGAGTCTTAACCACTGGACCAGCAGGGAAGTCCCATTATAAAGGAGTTTTTAAACAAAGTTTAAGCAGTAATTAGACTAAGAAAAAAAACAAAAAGCTTACCATTTGTAACGGACTTATCAATAAGTAAATGATACAATAAGTAAAATGATAAAATCTGGTTAAAATAGGTAAATAAGGTTAGGTGACAAGATGAAGGTTCTAGAGGGTGAGAAGGATGGGCAAGGCATAGCCTTTGTGGTTAGAGGGGATGCAGCTCAGAGCGGTGCATGGTCCGAGTTCGCAAGCCCGTGTTTGCCTGCTTGTGTGTGTGTCACCTGGGGGTGGCGTGCAGAGACATTGATACACTTGGGCTGTCTTCTTTCCTCTGCTAATTGCAGGTATTTGATGTGCAGAGGAAAATCACCTACAAGAACCTGAGCACCTGGTATACAGAGCTTCGGGAGTTCAGGCCAGAGATTCCATGCATTGTGGTGGCCAATAAAATCGATGGTGAGGCCACCCGACATCTGGGTGCCAGCAATTCATGGGGGAACCCACCATCACACGTTTCCTCTTCCTTTCCTGGGCCAACGAACCATCAATGGTCCATTCTTTTTCCCAACATACAGCCCTTGGTTGCTTGCCATCACTCCCCTCCCAGTAAGGATCCAAGTGAGCCAACCTGCCTTCTCGAGACACAAATCCCAGTGAAATGAACTCTTTCTAAGACACGTCCCCTGGTTGTCCCTGCTCATCCCTCTTCCTAGAATGGGGACCTCCAGTGACCCACCCTGCAAAATTCTCTCCCTTTCCCTTTGTAGACAGGCCCATGTCCTACCTTCTCTCTACAGCAGACATAAAGATGACCCAAAAAAGCTTCAATTTTGCCAGGAAGTTCTCCCTGCCCCTGTACTTTGTCTCAGCTGCTGATGGTACCAACGTTGTGAAGGTAATGGGAGACTGCAGAGACAGTCTTGTAAGGCCGGGGAAGGCCTGGTGCTGAACTCACCAGGGAAACGATGGAGAGAAGGGCTGGCTGCAGGGATGGTGGAGAGGACGGGCACTGTTGCGGGGGCTGTGCTGAGCATGTGGCGACAGGAAGGGCTCGTGTGAGTATTGGCAGTAGGGGCGGTGATGGGTTGGGCTTGGTGAAGAAAAGGTACATTGACCATGCATGGGGTCAGGGTGACAGGGAAAAGGTGAATTGAGGAGTGACCTTGCTGATTTGAGGGTGGAGTACTGTGTGGACATATGATGGGGATGGGGCCAGTGGGTACAGGGCAGGCAGAGTCCAGGCCACTGGCCCCACGGCCTCGTTTTCCTTCCCACCACCTTCACCTTACCTCCAGCTCTTCAGCGATGCGATTCGATTAGCTGTGTCTTACAAACAGAATTCCCGGGACTTCATGGATGAGGTTTTGCAGGAGCTTGAGGTAGGTCAGGTGGCATAGAGAAAGCGGCTTCTCTTCCTAGGGGTGCAGAGCATAACCCAATAGACTGACTTTGCAGGCAACACGTGCTCGTCGAGGGCACTGCCCCTAGAGGTGTCAGAGCTACAGCTGGGCAAGTGCAAGGCCAGGCCTCACCTGCACGCTTGTTCACAGAACATCAGCTTGGAGCAGGAGGAGGAGGATACGCTGGACAGAGAGCAGCGTGGCCGCATCGAGAGCCCGCCTCCCTCCTGAGTCACGGAAGGAGGCCTCTCCCCATGGCCGGCTTGGTGGGGAGGGGGAGTTCAGCATACCCCTGCCTTCGGCAGCCCTTCAGCTCTCACCTGAGACATTCTTCCAGGCCATCCCCTGCCATACCTCCTGCAGACCCAACCATCCCGTTTGCTCCCCCACTTCCATGGCCCATGAGACCTGACCCTTCACAGTTGTTGCCTCCCCTGTAGTCACGGGCAGGGAAGGGGTCAACACCAGCAAGAGCCATCAACAGGTGTAAGAGGTCCACACCAGACCCTGAGGCAGAATTAAGGATGGACCCTCCAGGTTATGTGGGACAGTGAAGAAAATCGGGGAACATTCTGTGTGTGTCTCTTAAATAAAAGGAAATTTAGGTGGGTTTTTTCCCCCTCCCAGAACTGACCTCAGGGCCTATTCGTTGCATTTCTACCAAGGGAATGATTTCTAATTCCTGACTATCCTTTTTCCTCTTTAGTCTCCCAACGAAACCAGCCATTTTAAGAAAATGGTTTTGAGCAGAGAGCTGTTCATTCCATAAGTTTTTCCAGAGTTCTTCTAGGTACAGCCAGTACACTGATGAACAGCGAGGCCAAGATCACAGGCCCAAGTTTGTTGTTAACATCACGTGAAAGCAGGTGACTGGTCTGGCCATACTTAGTAATATACAAACATCGTAATTGTAAACATCAAGGGTCAATACAGCCACACCACAAGGCACACCTGTTTGCACTGTAAGAAATTGACTTTAGGAAAGCTTCCTTTAAAACCCCTATTTCAACAAGGGAGGCTTTCCTTCATTTTTTTTGAGGACTAGTGTGGACATTGTACCTCCTTGGGTGGCAAGGGCTGCTGAGAACTGTCATGCTGCCTTTTCCATTTATCTCCAGGACTTGTGGTTCACTAGGATGTTTTTATGATCATCTTGTACATCATTTCCATTTTTTAAATTTATTTTTATTTACATTGAATAGATGTGCATGCTTTGTGGGTATGGATTTCTCTGAGCAAAAAGTCACAAGAGAACGAGCGGCTCATCAGCCACATTAATAAGGGGAGACCACCGTGATCTGTCATGTTATCTCGATTTATTGTCACAGAGACCATTTCAGTGGAATTCAGTGTTTTTAAAAGAATGGGTATTTGGGAGTCAAGAACAAGCATTTTTACCCTTTAGATTACTGATGCTTACAATTTCAACTTCACAGATTTAACCCGACCAGGAAATTTCAGGAATGCGTTACCCTGGTGAGATGTACTTTTAAAAACAACAATAAAAACAACCCTTCAGTTATTATAAATGATTAATAAGTGTTTTTTAAATATAATGGCTTCACTGAGATATAATTCAAAAACCATATAATTCACCATCAGTATTGGTTTTACGTAACAACCATTTTGCATCAGTTTCCCTAGAAGCAAAGCCTGAGAAGGCAACTCTTGTTCAGATGACTTATTGCGGCAGTTTTCTGTCTCTGCTGGGGACCAGCTTCAGTCTCCCCCTTCCTAGGGAAGCTCTGGAGGACAAACTGCCCCACAAGGATGGTCCCACTTTGAGACCAGGGGCTTTTTGTGCCAGTTGGCCAAGTGTGTGAGGAGGAGGAGGTGGAAGGGATGACTGCTAGTGTCCAGGGCAAAGTGGCTCCTGGTTTAGCAAGGACAGTTCTCTGGGGAAAGGGCAGCTATGAGTTTCAGCACTCAAAGTAGGTAGGGGATAAGTGCTCAGGCAGGGTGCCAGCAATATCCATGGCCACCTACCCATACATTGCTCAAATCCACCTGCTTCTTAAAGATCATTTCATCCTGACATACAGGACCACCCCTGAGTCTTTTTAAAATAATTTATTGAGGGGAAATTATGTATCATAAAATTGAAGTACACGATGCAGTGCCGTTTAGTACAGTTACAGTGTTGTGCAGCTATCACCTCTGTCTAGTTCTAAAGCATTTCCATCACTCTGAAGTAAAGCCCCTTACTCATTAAGTAGTTCCTCTCCAACACTCCCTCCCCTCAGCCCCTTTTAAATAACTGATCTACATTCTTTCTGTTTCTATGGATTTATCTATTCTGGATATTTCATATAAATGAAATAAAACAATATGTGACCTTTTGTGTCTTTCACTCAGCATGTTTTCAAGATCCACGCATATATCATGTACTTCATTCCTTTCTATGGCTAAATAATGTTCCATTGTATTAAATACCACAAGTTGTTTATCCATTCATCCATTGATGGACGTTTGGATCCATCTTTCAGCTATTGCGAATAGTGCTGCTATGAACATGCTTATACATGTGCTTATATGAGCAGTTTTCAATTCTTTTGGGTGTCAGAGTCTGCTCAGGCTGCTGTAACAAAATACCATTGACTGGGTGGCTTACAACAGGTATTTATTTCTCACAGTTCTGGAGGCCGGGAAGTCTTAAGATCAAGGTGCTGGCAAGGTAGGTTTCATTCTGAAGCCTCTTCTCTTGGCTTGTAGGCAGCTGCCATCTCACTGTGTGCCCACATGACCTCTTTGTGTTCAGGTAGATTCCTCTTAAAAGACTATATCCTGGTACTTCCCTGGTGGTGCAGTGGTTAAGAATCCACCTGCCAGTGCTGGGGCCCAGGTTCAAGCCTGGGTCCAGGAAGATCCCACGTGCTGCGGAGCAGCTAAGCCCGTGCTCCACAACTACTGAGCCTGTGCTCTAGAGCCTGTGCCCCACAACGAGAAGCCAACGCAATGAGAAACCCGCGCACCGTAGCAAAGAGTAGCCCCCGCTCGCCACACCTAGAGAAAGCCCATGCGCAGCAACAAAGACCCAACACAGCCAAAAAATAAATAATTTTTTTTTAAAAAGACTATCCTGTGACCCTCATCATGACATCCTAATTAGGGCCCCACCCTTATGACCTCATTTAACCTTAATTACTTCCTGAAGACCGTGTCTCCAAATACAATCACATGAGGGTAAGGGCTTCAACATTTAAATTGGGGGGTGGGGGAGGAGGGCACAGCACAGTGTATCTAGGAGTGGAATTACAGGATCATATAATGGGACTTCCCTGGTGGCGCAGTGGTTAAGAATCCTGCCAGTGCAGGGGACGCAGTTTCCATCCCTGGTCCAGGAAGGTCCCACATGCCGCAGAGCAGCTAAGCCCGTGCGCCACAACTACTGAGCCTGTGCTCTGGAGCTTGCGAGCCACAACTACTGAGCCCACGTGCCACAACTACTGAAGCCCTCGTGCCACAATGACTGAGCCCGTGTGCCTAGAGCCTCTGCTCTGCAACAAGAGAAGCCACCACAATGAGAAGCCCACGCACCCCAATGCAGAGTAGCCCCCGCTCGCCACAACTAGAGAAAGCCCACGCGCAGCTTTCAACACAGCCAAAAATACATAAATAAATTTATTTTTTTTTTTAAAATCATATAGTAATTTTATGTGTAAACTTTTGAGGAATTGCCAATGTGTTTTCCACAGTGGAACCACCATTTTACAGTCCTACAAGCAATGTACAAGAGTTCCAATTTCCCACATCCTTGCTAGCACTTGTTATTTTCCATTTTTAAAGATAAGCCATCTTAGTAGTTATGAAGTGGTACTTCACTGTGGTTTTGAGATACATTTCCCCTTCATTTGTATTATTTATTTGGAGAAACAACTATTCAAGTATTTTGCTTATTTTTAAATTGAGTTGTTTGACTTTTTGCTGTTGAGTTATAAGAATTCTTTACATATTCTGGATATTAAGTTCTTATTTATGACTTTTAAAATATTTTTCCCATTCTACAGGTTGTATTTACACTTTCTTGATAATGTCCTTAATGAACAAAAGTATTTAATTTTTTTTTTTTTTTTTTTTTTTTGGCCATGCCTCGTGACTTTCGGGATTTTAGTTCCCCAACCAGGGGTCGAACCCGGGTCCTTGGCAGTGAAAGCACCGAGTCCTTACCACTGGACCTCCAGGGAATTCCCTGAAAAGTATTTAATTTTGATCAAGTCCAATTTATCTTTTTTTTTTTTTATTGCTCATGCTCTTGGTGTCATATCTAAGAATCCATTGCCAAGTCCAAGGTCATGAAGACTTACCCTTATGTCCTCTTTTAAGAGTTTTATGGTTTTAGCTCTTATATGTAAGTCACTGATCCATTTTGAGTTAATTTTTATATATAGTATAACGTAGGGATCCAGCTTCATACCTTTGCATGTGGATATCCAGTTGTCCTAGCAATATTTGTCAAGAACACTATTCTTTTCTGTCTGAATGGTCTTGCCACCTTTGTCAAAAATCAATTGGTCATAGTTGTATGAGTTTATTTCTGGACTCTCAATTCTATTCCATTGGTCTACATGTCTATCCTTATGCCAATACCACACTATTTCAATTACTGTAGCTTTGTAGTACAGTTTTGAACTTGGGAAGTATGAGTCCTTCAACTTCTTTCTAAAGATTGTTTTGACATCTTAACAATATTAAGTCTTCCAATTCATGAACACTGGATGTCTTTCCTTTTTTTTTTCCATTTATTTATATCTTTAACTTCTTTCAGCAATGTTTGTACTTTTCACATACAAATCTCTCACTTCTTGGTTAAATTTATTTCCAGATTTTTTTAGATGCTATTTACTTTTTTATTTTTCCATTGCTGTTTATAGAAACAGCTGACTTTTGTGTGTTGATCTTGTACCCTGAAACTTTGCTGAATTCTTTTATTAATTCTAATAGTTTTCCTGCACATACTTTGGGGTTTTTCTATAAATAGAATCATACCATGTGCATATTGAAAAGGTTTTACTTCTTCCTTTCCAATGTGGGTAACTTTTATTTCCTTTTCTTGCCTAATTCCTCTGACTGGAATTTCCAGTACTATGTTGAATTAAGTAGTAAAAGCAGGCATCCTTGTTTTGTTCCTGACCTTAGGGGGAAATTTTTCCATTTTTCACCACTGAATGTGATGTTAGCTATGGATTTTTCATATGGCCTTTATCATGTTGTAGAAGTTCCCTTCTATTCCTGATTTTCCGAGTGCTTTCATTATAAAAGGCTGCTGGATTTTGTCTAATGCTCTTCCTGCATTAATTAAGATGACTGTGTGGTCTTTCCACCTCACTGCTATCAATGTAGTGAATTACATTGATTGATTTTTTTATATTGAGCCACCCTTTGCAAACCAGTAAACAATGCCAAAACAAAAGAGCAATTTGAAAATCTGTTACTGAATGGGACAAACAAGGAGTTTCTTTGTTGCTGGATGACTTTTGGAGCTGCAGGACTTGGTTCTGCTCTGGTGGCAGGGTTTTGCTATATTAATGACCTTACAGTAATCCAATCAATACAGAAGATGCACAAATACCTTGAGAGATGTTGAGAAACTTTGTCTTGGGTATGACAGCTGGGGTCAAGTAACTAGCAGCTGCAGCATCCAAAGACTTCCTAAACTCACCATTTCAGTCTTGCTGGCTAAAGATGTTTCTGTGTACCTTTTTCCAAAATAAGTTCCTACATCATATGCAGTCCAGGAGCTCAAAGCAGTTGGAGGTGTGATGATTACTGCCTCTCACAACTGCAAGGAAGAGAACAGACAAAGGGTTTATTGGGAAACTGGTGTCTAGATCACATCTCCTCATGATGAAGAAAGTCCAAAACGTATAGAGGACTGTGTGGAACCCTGGAATGCTTCCTGGAATAATGATTTAGTGAATGCCAGCCTACTGGAGAGAGACTCCCTGCAGGACATTACAGGAGACACATGGAAGATCTGAAAAAGATTGATTTTCACAGGGAATCAGACTCAAAGACCACCTTGACATTTGTACATATATCTTTTCATGGGGTCGGACATGACTATGTGCAGTTGACTCTGCAAGTGTTTGGTTTTAAGCCTCCATTTCCATTACCAGAACAAAAAGATCCTGATCCAGACTTTTCTACCATTAAATGCCCAAATATGAAGGAGAATCTGTGCTGGAAATTTCCCTGAGACTGGCAGAGAAAGAACGCTCGGATAGTGCTATCTACAGATCCCAATGCAGACCAGCTGGCTGTAGCAGAACTCCAGGAGGATGGTCAATGGAAAGTTTTCACGGGGAATGAGTTGGCAACTTTGTTTGGTTGTGGGGGGGGAGGATATTTGATTGCCGGAAAAATAAATCAAGAAATTCTGATGTGAATAATGTTTATATGTTAGCCTCCACAGTCTCTCTTCCAAAATTTTGTATCCAGTTGCACTTAAAGAAGGATTTTAGGGACTTCCCTGGTGGTGCAGTGGTTAAGAATCTGCCTTCCAATGCAGGGGACACGAGTTCGAGCCCTGCTCCAGGAAGATCCCACATGCCATGGAGCAACTAAGCCCATGCGCCTCAACTACTGAGCCTGCGCTCTAGAGCCTACAAGCCACAACTACTGAGCCCACGTACCACAACTACTGAAGCTCACGCACCTAGAGCCTGTGCTCTACAATAAGAGAAGCCACCAAAATGAGAAGCCCTCACACCACAACAAAGAGTAGCCCCTGCTTGACGCAACTAGAGAAAGGCCGTGTGCAGCAACGAAGACCCAACACAGCCGAAAATAAAATACATAAATAGATTAATTTTTTTAAAAAAAGAAGGATTTTGGGCTTCCCTGGTGGCGCAGTGGTTGAGAGTCTGCCTGCTGATGCAGGGGACACGGGTTCGAGCCCTGGTCTGGGAGGATCCCACATGCCGCGGAGCGGCTGGGCCCGTGAGCCACAATTGCTGAGCCTGCGCGTCTGGAGCCTGTGCTCCGCAACGGGAGAGGCCGTGACAGTGAGAGGCCCGCGCACCGTGATGAAGAGTGGCTCCCGCTTGCCACAACTAGAGAAAGCCCTAGCACAGAAACGAAGACCCAACATAGCAATCAATCAATCAATCAATTAATAAAAAAAATAAAAAAATAAAAAAAAAGAAGGATTTTATTTTGAAGAAATATTACCAGACTTTAAATGGCTAGGAAGTCGGATAAAAGACCTGGAAAATGGGAAAGAAGTCATTATTGCATTTAAAAAGTCCATTGCTCTTCTGTGTGGAACTTCAGTTTTGAATAAAGATGGGGTGAGTACGGCCATTGTTGTGGCTGAGATGTTATCTTAACTGGAAACCATAAATATAACACTGAGCCAGTAACCGATTAAGGTTTGTGAAAAATATGATCATATTTCAAAAACTTCATATTTCTTGTGTTTTGATCTGACTACCAACAAATGCATATTTGAAAGTCTTCACAATTTTGATTCTCCAAAAGAATATCCATCATATTGCATACACGGGACATTACTTGTGAATATGACAGCAGCCAGCCTAATAAGAAGTCAATGCTGGGGCTTCCTTGGTGGCGCAGTGGTTAAGAATCCGCCTGCCAATGCAGGGGACACGGGTTCGAGCCCTGGTCCAGGAAGATCCCACATACCGCAGAGCAACTAAGCTCCTACTCCACAACTACTGAGCCTGCGCTCTAGAGCCCGTGAGCCACAACTACTGAGCCCACGTGCCACAACTACTGAAGTCCATGCGCCTAGAGCCCGTGCTCTGCAACAAGAGAAGCCACAGCAATGAGAAGCCCGTGCACTGCAACAAAGAGTAGCCCTCGCTCCCCACAACTAGAGAAAGCCCACGCGCAGCAACGAAGACCCAACGCAGCCAAAAATAAATAAATTTAATTAATTAATTAATTTAAAAAAAAAAAAGAAGTCAATGCTAGACTTCCCTGGTGGTGCAGTGGTTACGAATCCCCCTGCCAATGCAGGGGACACGGGTTCAAGCCCTGGTCCAGGAAGATCCCACATGCCACTGAGCAACTAAGCCCGTAAACCACAACTACTGAGCCCACGTGACACAACTACTGAAGCCTGCACACCTAGAGTCCGTGCTCCACAACAAGAGTAGCCCCCCACCACTGCTCGCGGCAACAAGAGAAAGCCCGCGCGCAGCAACAAAGACGCAATGCAGCCAAAGATAAATAAACTTATAAAAAAGAAAGAAAGAAATCAATGCTGCCTGTGAATAAAAATAACCAAATGGTTACATTTGTTACCGAACTCAGGTTCAGCTGTTCACCGCTCAAAAGCCAATAATCGAGAGGCAAGTGTCAGTAGACAGGAAAGATGTTTTAATCAGAAAAGCGGGCAATCTGGGGAGAAGGCAGACTCATATCCCAAGACCAAATCCAAAGACTCTACTCAGCCATGACAGTTTTTAAAGGGAAAAGCGAGAGGGGGGAGAATCTCAGTGAATCATCGAGGCAGGAGGCTGTGTTCTGCATCCTTCCCTATTGCGTGCAGGCTGGCTGACTCTCCCTCCTGACCCCATCTTGCCCGTGTGATCTGCCTGCAGGGTTGCTAAGGAGGTTGTTAGGGATAGAGAGCTGGTCATTCTTTACTTAATTCTTTATTCTTACTTCTTTTTATCTAGGGAAAGAATAAACAGGTTAATTAGGTTCTTTCAAGTTTAGAGGGGAACAGAAATGGGCAAAAGAGCTACTTTCACATTTGCTTTTCAAAATGCTGTGTTGCTATTCTTCAGACAAGCAGGACAAAACCAAAGATAAAGTATTATGCAGAGAAGCGCACATCACCCAACCAGAGTGTCGCTGCCTTACTGAAAGAAGAATTGAAGAAATTCATTGAGGCTCTTCAATTAATTAATCAATTAATCAATAGTTAATCAATAGTTGATCTAAGGAAGAAATGGAAAATGTTACTTGAGCCAATTTGAGGGTTATAACCCAGGAGACAGTCTTTCAGAAAGCCCTGAGGACTGTTGTGCGCATTAGAGGTCAAAGAACAGTTATATACATTTTTGAGACAAAGTGTTATATATCAATGACATATTGATAGTTTACACAATCCAAATCTGCATGTACAAAGGCAGTAGTGGGTCGTCTTTGCTCCTTACAAGATTAGGAAGGAAGGTTCTCACCTAAGGAAGTCTGGTTAATGCAGATGCACAGCACACACTAAAGGGTCTGAAGAGGCCCAGACCGGGAGAGAGAAATTTTAAGTTTAATTGTTTCTTGTCTTGCCACAAAATGTGAATTTTATTTCATCACTCTGATTAAAAATTTTCTTGAGCCCAGTAAAAATGGACTGACCTGGCGCTCTGTTTAGGTGTACACCCGTCCGTCGTTGCTTTCGCTGGCACTTGGGACAGAAAAACCAAGCTGCGCCTGGACCTCGTGTTAGCATTCTTTATCTCATCTGGCTGAGTGTCTTTTTTCCTTTTATTTTCTTCTGTTTTGGTCAAGTAACTAAACAAACTGTATAAATTTGAAATGAAATGGTCTGGAGGGAAATTATTCAAACTTTTCATAATCTTGAACAAAAGTCATTACATTAGAAGTATCATAGCAACACATTGTTCTTCCTTTAACAAAAACATAACAAAAGTGAGTTTACTAATTAAAGTGTGATTAAGCTTAGTTCCAGTGTCTTGTAATTGTGTATAGCACATTTTATTTATTTATTTGGCTGCGCCAGGTCTTAGTTGCCGCACATGGGATCTTCGTTGCTGGGTGCAAGGCCTTCATTGTGGCACGCGGTACCTTTTTAGTTGCGGCATGCAGGCTCTTTTAGTTGCGGCATGCGGGATCTAGTTCCCTGACCAGGAATCAAACCCAGGCCCCTGCATTAGGAGCATGGAGTCTTAACAAGTGGACCACCAGGGAAGTCCCTATAGCACATTTTTAAAAGAAGCATGTGTTATGTATTTAATTGTAGAGTTAGTTAAGGAAATTAATCCATTAAATTGGCAAGAAAATGGCACTGTTCCCAGATCACTGTGGAAACGTGTTATTGTTACATCACAGGTATTTATTTACAAATTAGAATATCTGTAATAGGGCATTTAGCACTTCTATATGTGGTTTCAGCACCTCTGTTGAAGATGCTCTTGGTGCAGTATACATTCATTGTATATTTTTAAAATCCTGATGTTTACTGAACATAAAACAATAGGCAACACTCCTGGTGGCTTTGTTCTTGTCGAATTTCTTGGAACCTTCTCAGGGTCTGGTGTGAACTGAAATGATGTTCCTGCATTGAATATGATTTAATCAGTTAATTTTTAGGCAGCTTGAGAAAAATCTTTTGAACTATTTAGGTGCTTCACCTCTATATCAAATGGGTTTGCTGATTTAAGTAAAGAAAAAAAAATCAGAGCTGAGAAAGGAGCTGGAATTTTTTTAGAAGTCTAACTTTTGAATTATATTTTTGTAAGTAGATTTATGCTAATGTTACTAAGAAATAAACAGATTTTAGGTATTATGAAACACTAAAGCTCCAGTTTATTGTAACATTTTTCTGACCTGTACAAAATTTCTGATCATATAAGAACCATTTATGATTTTTAACGTGGAAAAAAATTTTTGGAAGGTCATTTTTGGTTGATTCTGCAGTCTTCTGAAAAAAGACTTAATAGAGAAGTGCTATTTAATCTTAAAGTATATTCTGTCCTACATAGTTCACAGAATACTTAAACACACGTGGTATAGTTTAAGAGGTAACAATCACAAGGCCTTGAATGTAATCATACTAAACAAATTACCTATAGGAGAGAGCAGTGGTATAAGAGAATTTATTTCCTAAAATAATAATAATATAAAGTTTGAACTGATTAGAATGTTCATTAAATCATGGTTTGGTTTGTTGCAGCTATCAGCTAACATTTGGTTGAATGCATATAATCCAAAAATAATTTTCAAATTATTATATTGCCACTATTGTTAATTTTTTCCTTCTTTACTTTCTCATAGCTGTGTCTTGTATGACTTAGGTAATAGACAGCTAGCCAAACGTAAAGCACCACTTTTCTGAATGAGTTTGTTTTCAAAGGCTTTGCACTGAAGAAGAAATATGTAGAAATTTTTACTTGCTTTTAAGAATGTAGATTGTCATTTAGGAAATGGCCTCTATTTTACAAAGTGGTATAATACTCTGTATGTGGAAAATATGTATATTTGGCTTGCTATTCGTGTTTCAGTGACTGAAGAACAAAGTGGAGCTGAAATGATACAGCAGCCCGTTCATCGTCACTAAGCCACGTCTTGATGGTTACTCTCTATGGAGAGCATAGTTTTATTTGAGTGCTTTAATATAACGCAAGATTTAAGTCATCTTAATCAAGGTGAAAAGTTAGAAGCTTGGATTCTTATCTCAAAAATTTAAAAATCCAAAATTAAAATGAACAGAAATCTTACAAATTCCCCAAGTATATAGACTGAGGAATCATTTGATTGCAGCCAAGCTCTGGAGTCTGTCCGAGCATGACGTTTAGCAAGAGCTTAACGTAGTGCTCAACGCTTGGCTAACAGGATAAATTCAGTGCCCAGACCAGCCAGGAGAGACACAGGTGGTAGCCAGCAAGTCCCAGCCTTGGGCTCTGCATTGTTTATCTTTCTCTCTAGGAATAATATCACGGGAATGAATGAATTCTCCTTGATTGCACATATCAAAACTCAATTTTCTAGAGTTTGGGGAAAAAGAAATAATGAGTGGGGCAAGATCAAAGCATATGTTGGAAATTAGCAGTAAAAACAAACACACAACAGAAAGGTCAGTAAGGCCGCACAGGAAATGCTTCTTGGGAAGGGCAAACCTACTTACCACCCAAAAGTAGGAACAAACTGACTGTGGGCAAGTTGCTGACTTGTGCTTATCTGTTATTATATGAGCAGATAATGAGTCAATTGTTTTCCTTTATTAGTAAACACTAAAAAGAGACCTAGTTTTAGGAGGTGAGAAAAAGTATCCCTTTCACTAATTCAGTCCCTGCTAGCATGTTGTGTCTTAGGGGCCTATGGGAACTCGGAAGGAGATACAGGAGAAATAAAAAGAAATGAAATACAGATTGTAAAATAAGACCTCTGAGAAAAAGTTCAAAAAGTTAAGACCATTTTGCTCTGGAGAGGAAAAAGCTGTTGACATGGTTTAATGTCTTGTTATTGTGACTTTTATTAAAGGACTCAAAGTAAGAAGTAATATGATAAGTTGTTCTCCATTTCCAGTGAGGACAGAAAAGGAGGGAATAAGGATCTTTTTTATTAAAAAAAAAAAAAATTGCAGTGTGAAAAGTTTGAGATCTAAGAACTTCTTGAGCAGGAATTGTCATGAAGTCTTCTATTTGAAATCTTTATTTTTTTAAATAAATTTATTTATTTTATTTATTTATTTTTGGCTGCGTTTCGGGTCTTTGTTGCTGCGTGCGGGCTTTCTCTAGTTGTGGTGAGCGGGGGCTACTCTTCGTTGCGGTGCGCAGGCTTCTCACTGTGGTGGCTTCTCTTGTTGCGGAGCCTGGGCTCTAGGCACCCGGGCTTCAGTAGTTGTGGCACGTGGGCTCAGTAGTTGTGGCACACGGGCTCAGTAGTTGTGGCACGCGGGCTCAGTAGTTGTGGCTCGCGGGCTCTAGAGCGCAGGCTCAGTAGTTGTGGTGCATGGGAATCATTGCTCTGTGGCATGTGGGATCTTCCTGGACCAGGGCTCGAATCTGTGTCCCCTGCATTGGCAGGCGGCTTCTTAACTACTGCGCCACCAGGGAAGCCCCTGAAATCTTTATTTTTAAGAAAATAAAAAAATTTTAATTTAAGGGATATACTGAATGGCTTTTGAAGCTTCCTTTCAACACTTGTTTTTTTAAAAAACTCATGTTGGAACAAAGATGATGTCATAAAGAGCACCGAATGTAACCTTTGAGTTTAGCGCCATATCTAGAAGAATTTAGCTCACGAAATAGTTTTTGTATATTTTGTGTAGTAGATGCATGAGTGTAATGAATTAAGACCTGCTTGGATGTTATTTTTAATTTAACCTGGCAAATTAATTGAGACTTGAACACACTTTTGTTCGCCTTGAAGAATGTATAGCATTACAGAACATCTGAGGATTTTGTTTTAAATATATTGTTATTTGGATGTAGTAACATCAGCAGCCAGAGAGGTTCTGAGAGATTGGATACTTCGGAACATCTTTATATAAGAAAGAGACATCCCATTTCTTAAGCAGGTTGCTTCTGGAATTAGTGCAACAGAAATATTAGCTGGAGTTTAATGGAGAAGTTGTGCCATGAACTGCTCCTAGCGGTACACCTTTCAGGTTTCCATTGATGTTTGTGATGCTTGAAAACTCCAAATTCTGCTTGGATAAATTTATTTTACGCCTTTTTTTCTCTACCTACCTCTTTCCCTAGGAGTCCTTCCACGTTTGTTACTATCAAGAGTTATTGCCCTATTACATTACTGATAAGAACTCTTAGCTGTATTCATTCAGAATGCTTTAAACTTATTCATAAACTACACTTGTATATGGAAAAAATTCCACAAATGAAATATTACCACACACCTATCAGAATGGCTAAAATTAGAAGGCTGACCATACCAGGTGTTGGTGAGGAGCTTGAGAACTGGAACTCTCCTCACTGCTGGTGGAACGCGAAGTGTTTCCACCATTTGGAGAAGACACTTCGGCAGTTATTAAAGATGCTAAACATGCACCTACCATACGATCCAGCCGTTCCACACATACTCAGCCAAGAGATGTGAAAGCGTGTGTCCATACAAGGACTTGTGTGTGAGTGCTTATCGCTGCTTCAGTTAACATAACCAAACATCCATCAACAGTGAACAGAAAAATAAATTGTAGTATAGCCATATGATGAAATACTCAGCAATAAAAAGGAATAAACTGCTGAACACACTACCGTATAGATGAATCTCGAAATGATTATGCTAGGTGAAGAAGCTAGACCAAAAAAGTACTTGATGTGTGATTCCATTTGTATAAAATCCTTAGAAATGTAACTTTATAGTGAGAAAAAGCAGATGAGAGATTGCCTGGAGCCAGGGAGGAAAGGGCTGGAGGGATTACAAAGTGCCACAAGGAAACTTTGGGGAGTGATGGATATGTTCACTGTATTGATTGTGCTGCTGGTTTTGTGGGTGTAGTCATAGGACACAACTCACACCCACCGAAGCTCACGACCCAGCCGTTCCACTACTGAAAGCACGTGTCCATGCAAAGACTCATCTGTAGTGACCAGAGCAGGTCATTGATGATTCTTTACCAAGAATGTAGTTTCTGCAGAAAACCCCAATAAGCTAACTTCTGTTTCTTGATCGGTTTTCTACACATTAAAAATGAATTTACCTCCATTATTTTTCCACTTCCATTTAAAATTTACTACAATTATATTCATTGGGATCAGTTTTTTTTTCCCTTGCAAATATGTTTAGATTTCATATACTGATCAAATTCACAACTAGAACTTCTGCCCCTTTAAAAGTCATCATTGTACATCTTTTATTCCTGACATGCCCGGTTTTCTAGCGTCAGAGTTTTACCATGTGCAGGTTTAGCCACCGTTTCATCATTTTCTGTTATTCTTCCTCGCGATAAGATTCATTATGAATTTTATTTCTTTGAGAATCCTTATCATTTGCCTCACGATCCCACAGGGCAAGAGCGAGCATAGTCCTCGGATGCCTGGATGCCCTTCGGTGTTGGTTCAGCTTTTACCCATTTCTTCCCTGCTCCTCCTGTCGCTGTGGGCAGGGGCTTCTGCGCCAGGATCTGTGAGCCATTTTCAGGGCCAGAGTATCCACAGGGACATGAAGGCCGATCAAAGAGTCTCACTTCACTTATAAACAGCTTCATTCATAATTTTACAAATGAAATTAAAACATCCATTAGATTGGCAAGGATGGATGAATTTGTTATGAGCCAGATGTGGGGAAATGTGCACATTGAGGGGGAGCTAAAATGGAAGACTGGAAATTCCCTCCTAGGAAGGAAACGTGACACTGTGGCTCATAAATGCCCATACTGTGGAGCATAGTTAGAGAAGGGGTCCATATGTGCTAATATGGAAATGTCTGTATTTGATAAATGATAAAAAGGAAGTCAAAGAGTAATATGAACAGTGAAAATAGAAGAAGGGGATTAGGTTATAGCCATGTGCATGGGAAGTTTGCAGAAGGTATGCAAGAACCCATCGCCTAGACTCTGCAGGCTCCCATTAGAGGGTTCCTTGGGCTCAGCCCTGTCCCTCCAGGAAGGAGACCCAAGTGTCAGCTACAGATCACAGGCCCAGGGCAGAATTTTCCACCTCAAGGAGGAGAGAAGAAACAAACTAAGGACAGATTCCTCTCGTGAGTCTGTCTCTTCACACCACCAGGAGAGCATGGCCTCCAGCAGACTTGGACGCACACCCTTCATTTCCAGTCAGCTCACCTCACAGGAGCTGGGAGGCCCATCGATTTAATATGCAGAGACACTAAGCGCTAAATGATTACCTGGACCACAGCCCCAGGTCACCTTGTTCTAGTTTTTAAAATCAAGATTTAAAAAGAACCACAATTGACATCATTAATACAAGCAATTCCAACTTGTCAGGCGGTGAACGGAGGAGGCAAGGTAGATGAGATGAGGGATTGAGTTGGGGAGGGCAGATAGGAAGAAGTCCAGAAAGCATCTCTTTATGAATATATATTTATATTTGTATTTATAATCATTTATTTCGTCTTTTTTTCCTCAGGAGCGAGGGGTTCACTGGGTCCGTTGAGAAGGGGGTCAGATCAGGAGGAGGCAGGCTGCTCTGGGATGTCTGTGGTCTCCATTTCATAAGTGCCCTTTCTGTCAAAAAAGGCCTTCCCCTTCAAGGCCTCTATGAGCTGCTGTAGTCGCTTGGCAAAAGAAAGTGCTTGGGGAGGTTTAGTGGAAGGTTGCGGTGGGGGAGGGGGAGGGGGTGGCGGTGGGGGAGGGGGTGGCGGTGGAGGAGGCGGGGGCGGTGGAGCTGTGGGTTGGGGTCGGGCCACTGCAGTGGGGCTCTGGGAGGGAGGTGGTCGAGGAGGTTGTTGGAAGTACCAAGGTGGGCGAATAGAAGGCTGAGTGGAGGTGGGTTTAGCAGGGGGTGCTGGAGTAGAAGGAGGGGGAGGGGTGGGCAACTGAATCATGTGCAAAGCGTTAGAACCAATCTTGGAAGCAATCCAGTTCAGATAGGACCAGGTAGACGTGTAGACTCCGGGGCGCTTAGCTCGGGCACAGCCTACCCCCCAGCTTGTGATTCCCACGACCACGTAGCTGTTTTCCACGCTCTCTCTGCACATGAGAGGCCCGCCGCTGTCCCCCTGCCCAGAAGGACACAGAAGTCACTCTCTGCCGGAGCCACTTTCCCTGCCCAGAAGGGTCATAGACTCTGGGAGGCATTTTTGCAGGCGTATGGTTCCCTGCTGCCGTAAACACAGGCAGCTGTGGTGAAGTTGAGGTGCACCAGCAGCTGCTCGGGGATGTGAGGAGGGTGGGGATTGTCATGGGTTTCCTCGCGGTGCGGAGGCAAGAGGAGCAAACGCATGTGCCTGTGCACGTGGTTTTACGTGCGTACGTCAGCATGTGTGTACAAGTGGATTTGACTGTTTTGCATTCTGGTGAAGAGAGGTAAGCATTCTCTTTGGAGCAGTGTTTGGATGATATGATCTCTGCGTTAGGGTGGGATAAAGTTCTACAAATGGTGATTGATTCTTTGTAGGGGCAGTTGGTGGGTGTCACCTCCCAAGCTCATTGTGACTGCAGATGCTGGAAGACGGGACCCGGGAAATTTGCTCAGGGATCCAAAAAAGAGGTGTCCGCAAGGGCCTGGGCACCCAAAGGGAAGTTACCTGGCAGGTGTCAATCTTGCCTTCAGGATACCCTGCGCACACATTGGTTGAACGAATGCGCCCATTGTACCACATGGTCGAGTTACATAAGTCGAGGTCGATGATGTCCACACGTGCCTCCTGCAGTATAGGTGATGTCCTGGGGGCTACAGCCAGGCGACTCAGTGGTCAGTGATCACAGAAGACATGTTCTGGGAAAGCCCTGCCTTCCTCCCTCCACTAAAACCCCGTCGTCCTGAAATGCTCTATTTGAACCTAAGATCCATGCAAGTCAATGCCCCCGGCCTCTCCGTACCCACTCCTGAAGGGAAGAAAACACACAGCTGGAAGAGCAGAGGAGAGGCGGGAGATGGAGGTGGAGGAGAGAGGAGGAGAGAAAGGAGGTGGACGGTGGGCAGACGGCAGATGGAGGCTGGACGGATACAGCTGGAGAGTCGCGTACATTAACGGTAGATGATGGTTACAGAGGGGACGTTAACAATTACACTGAGGGTGCGCTGAGCACTCACTATGCATCACACAGGCTTCGTCCCATTGACTCCTCACAGCCACCTCACGAGTTAGGGACGGTTATTCCCCTTTTCTCCAACCAGGAGATTGGAGCACCCCTTGCCAAGGTCACGGCAGGGGCCTGGTGCGGCTTGGATCCACACCCAGGTTTTCCTCTCTAGACTCAAGTCCAGGCCACGCCTTTCGTTCTGGCTACAGGTCACCCCCCTGCTTCTTACCCTCCACCCGGGTGTGGACAGGACCTGCTGGACTTGGTCTGATGAGTCCCTCCCCATGTGCCTCGTATCTGTTTTGAGATGTGGAGAGAGCAGAGCTATGGCAGGGCCTCCACACACAGGCAGACCTGTCAGGGGCACGGGGGGTTGAAATGACCCCTGAGGCCACGTCAGAGCTTCCTTTATTGCCTCAGATGCTCGGCCATGACCAGGGGTTAAGAAAGGCCCAGCCTGTACTGGGGCTGGAGCAGCCAGATCCATTGCATCTGGCTTGGAGCCCAAGAGCTGATGCGACGGTCCGCTCTGCATCACGTGGTCCCACAGACAGGAGGGTTCCACTGGCCCTGCCACAGCAGCACCCATAGCCCAGCCACAGCCCAGTGGGCTTGAACGTCGTGTGCAGTACAGATGCGGAGTTGCCAGATCAGACCTGTCGGAGGGGCAGACCCGGAGCATGGCTCTGAAGGCCGAGAGGGAAGGCAGGCGCCCCATGGAGCGCTGTGGGTGGGGCAGGCACAGCAAGCATTCAGTAGATGGCTGCTGAATGCATGTTTGCGTGGCTTTGGTTATGCTTGCAATCTCCTTAGCCCCCACCTTTCCTTCCCATCCAAGCAGCAATGAGGGTTTTGTACATGCACTGCCCTTCGGGTAGGGGTAACACGGAAATAACAATGGCAAGCCTGGCTTGTTGGCCATTAAGGTGACCTTTTAAATCTATGGCAGAGCCCACAGTCTTGAAAGCCATGAGATTCATTGTTAAGAGCCAGGTGTCCTGAAACACAGAAGAGTTTTCTCAGTCCCAGCACCTTGGCTTTAAACATCAAATGCCAAAAAAGCCTGCAGGAGCTAAACATTCAATGGAAAAAGAGGCCGATTCCCAAAAGTGCTCTTCCAGCCCCAAAGCATCTGAGTTCAAGGAAGAGGTAGGTCAAGAAAAAGAAAGGTCGGAAGGAATATCACAGGAGGCTGGGGGTTTCTCTAAGACTTGGCCTTAAAGGTGGGGGATGTGTTTGCAAAAAAAAAAAAGGATAGAAATCTCATTAAATTTAAGGTGATTCTAGAACAAAATAGGTCTTTCGTGACGTCCAGGGTATAGGTGGGAGCCCACAGTTCTCCTGAGCAAAAGGACAGCAGAGGTGGGGTTGGCGGGGCAGGGGGGGGGGTCATTGGATGGAAACTCTGAGATCAGCCTCCCAGGGACCGCAAGAACCCCCAAAAGCTAAGGACAAGGTCGGACGGGTGGGCAGAGCAGGGCAGGCCAGGGGATGAGACAAGAAGAAAGTGTGTACTTGCTCTAGAGATCATGGCAGAGCCACGGACACCAACAGCCGGACAGGGATTGACACCCCAGGCCAGGGAGGAAAGGTTGTGAGTCAGCAAAGGCCAGTGAAAGCAAAGGCGACTGGGAGGAGATGCCCTTCCCCGAGGGACAGCATAGGTGGCAATCTTATCAGAAACTAAGATCAAACTTTGAGAGAGGAGAAGAAGAGTTAAGGGAAGAATCCAAAATTACCGATTTTTGTTACCAAAAAAAGAAAAAAATACTGAGCTTTAAACCCCAAATGATTGAACTGCCTTGAATTAGGAATCCCAGATTTTCCATTATCAATGAACAAAAGAGATTGAAAGCTAAGTTAATTTCAGTCATATCGTCACATCCCTAATGTGACTGGGTGAAGACTCACGCACCCACCTACAGAAAGCTGAAAGGGTGGCTCAGGAGCAGAGGCCTGTCCTACTCCGTCTCGCCCCGCTAGCAGAACCTTGCTGCCCGTCGCTGACCCGCAGAAAGCCACACCCGCCACCAGCCCCTCTCCCGGTCCCCAGGGGACACGCGCAGTAACGGCTGGGCAGGATGGACGGCTGGCAAGCATGGGGAGCAGAGATGGCACTAGGGCAGAAGGGCGGGGCTCGGGAGCCGCAGAGCTTGGAGACCACGTGCCCTGGCCCTTCCATATACAGATAGAGAGGGAAACTCGGTCTAAAGCCCTTCTCCAAGTGCTGCGTCGGGGTGCATCCCCCGCTTCCAGAACTCACCCCGGGGCTCCAGGCACAGCCTCGACCCCATGCTAAAGACGCCAAGGTTCTCCTTGTGCCTGCCATCGGCCTCTCCCGGGGGGGAACACCAGCCGCCGGTGAGGGGCCCTGGACAGGGAACTCTGCTCTGTTTCTCTGGCTGTGAAAGGGGACAGCGGCAGGACCCACTCACAGCACCGCGCTGGGGCCTGGGTGGGGCTAGGGCAGGCGTCCACGTATTTCCCCTTCACCTCAAGGACCGCCGAGGGGGTGACCAGCATTTCTCCCTGCCGCTACTCACCATTGTCTTTTAAGAATCCCCAGCCAGCCACCCAGCATGTCTGGGGAATTCTGGGTGGGCCTGCCCGAAATTGGGGCAGGCAGCCTGGTCCAATGAAGTGCCCACAGGGAACAGGAGGGGTGATCTTCATGAGAGCGATGTCGTTTGCCTCTGAACCCGGGGAGTATTTCTCGTGAATGATGATTTTCTCAACGTATCTCTCCTGCAGTGGTGGCTTCACTGGCTTATTGCTTCCCCACACAACTTCCTTTGCTCCGAAAATCAGCCTCCAGTCGGTAACTTTTCTGTGGTCACAGAGGTAAGCCAAGTCACCCTCGCTGTGGATTGGCTAGTGACCGTGACCCTTGGAGCACCCCATCCCCAGCGGGTGTGGGTCGGGTCACCCCCGCAGTCTGGTTACCACTGGGCCCAAAGCCTCCTCAGGTTTCCCCAGCACACAGACCCTTGGAGAACGCCCAGTTCTGAGAAGAGCCTTCTGAAGACCCCCTCTGCGTGTTCCCACACATACTTTTTGTTCCGGAAGCAGTGAGCAGCAGTGAGCAGCCAGTGGGAGTTCAGCAAGGTGCCCCCGCACACGTGGTACCGCCGATTGTTGTGGTACGTGAAGATCTGGAGGCTGACCATCCAGGGCCAGGCCCCGAGCGCCGCGGCCTGCCCACCGATGATGCGCGTGCCCCCTTGCTGGTTCTGCCTGAACCGTGACCCGCAGGGGCCGCTGAGGAGAGACCACGGGCACAGTTCGAATCAGGAATAGGCCAGCCTTTCCTCGTGCCTCCACAACAGGGGGAGAGTGGCGTGGGGCTGGTCGCAGCGGGGAAGAGCTGGGGTCCTGGGAAAGCAGGGGCAGCTCGAGGGTGTGGGATCCAGGGGGACGGCTGAGCAGTGGCGCTGTGGCGGCTGTGATGGGACAGGAAGCCACGGGCTCCAGGAAATACTCCAGGGGCGGCATTTCTCGGGTCTTGTGCGTGTGGTCACCAGGTGGGGACAGAGGGGGCCACGGGTAGCTAGGACAGGCTGTGAGGGCCCTAGAAGTATGGGAGATCCCTGGTCAGAGGGGGGGGGGGCTGAAGGTGGAAGCGGAGGGGGGTCATCTTGTGTGGGAGACTCCGGGAAGAGCCAGCGGGTCCTGGGGCTGCAGGGTTGGGTTGCACAGTGGTAGGAGGAGAGCAGCCGCAGGTCGATAAAGTGACCCCCAGGGGAGGGGGGCACACTGGGGCGGGAGCGGTCCAGAGGGGGAAGGTCAGGGCTCTGTGTCGCTGGTGGGAGTTTGGCAGTCATTGGCGCTGCGGGGTACCTTGGGGGCTTGGGAATGCTACACGTGGAGTGGAGGTCCCAGAGGTACCGCCTGACGACACCCTGGGGCCTTTGGGGTCAGCCTCAGCGGGGGGCGTCCCAGTGTCTGTGGGAGGACAGGAGCTCCTGAGAATCAAGACTCCCGTTCAAGAGGCAGTGAAGTCAGTCACTGGGCGGGGAGGGAGCACAGGCCTGTGTGCTGCAGGGCCCCAGGAGTCAGTCTCTGGAGGAAACCATGGACGTCTGGGGCCCTGGGGGCTCTGGGCTGAGGATGCTGGGAGCAGGGACGGTCTGGGTTGGGGATGTGGGTAACAGGCGCTGTGAGACCCGGGGGACTGCTGAGGCCCCAGCTTGGCTTCCTCCAGAGCCCTGAACACAGGGAGTCTGGGTGGGGTCTGTTACTCAGAAGACACCCTCCCCACCCCAGGCGTCTGTGACACTTACTCACACGTGATGTTATCTCTAGCGACCACAGACACTGCCAAGACCAGCAGAACGGCAGTTGGCAACATCTCTACCAAACTCCTGCCCCAGCCTGGCCTGGAAGCCCAGTGACCTCACAAAGCTCCATGGCCTTCTGACCAATCAGCAGAGTGACCTCCCACCCCCCACCCTCCAGCAGTCAGGCGAGGCAGGAGGAGCCCTTTAGCTCAACCGGTTCATGCTGAAGTGACTTCCCAACTTCCGGCCCAGGCTCCCCCCAGCCCAGGGCGACGCGGGTTCGCATGCAGCCCCCTCCCTCTGTCCCAAGGCCAGGATCTTCAGTCCCCGTGGTCTTCCAAGGTCCCACACCATCCGAGGTTCCAGCTTTGTGCAGGTTCGGGGTCCGACCCTCATGCAAGCTGTAGCCACCGTCCCATTCCAGCTCACAGACGGAGGGACAGCTGAGCCAGTCTGCGACCAGACGGTGCAGTATGTCAGCGGTTCGAGGGAGGCTCCACAGGCTGACAGGCCCTTAACACTGCGGGGGAAACTGTCTTTCCCTCTTCCGAGTGTGTGCTATCAGCACACTTTCTGAAGACCATTTTGAACTTACCCAGCTTAAGACCACAAAGCCCACCTTTCTCTCCACAGGGTCTCGGTATCTTCTACCTGAGTGTCTCCAGGTCTCCTCCCTGGGGCCATGTGCAGCAGGGTGTTCTCTCCTATACCTGAGTGTCAGGAATTCTCAGCACAGTTACCTGAATGTCATGAAGCAATGTTTCTTCTGAATGTCAGGAGACAGCATCTCACCTCCCAGAGTAGGAGAATGCTCACCTCACCTACCTGGATGTTAAAAAGTTTTACCTCCCCTGTAAGAGTGTGGGGAGGTCGCATCTCTACCTACTGGAGGAGCAGTCTTAGCTCCTGTACCTGAGTATAAGGTCTCAACTGGCCTATCTGAATGTCAAGGAGTTGCACCCCACCTATATGAGTGTCACAAGGTCCCACCTCTCCTACCCGAGTGTCAGCACACCTCATGTCCTCTTTCCAGGTATGAAGAGTTTTCAGATTGTCAGACGATCTCGATTCCTTTACCTGAGCATCTTCTCTGACTAAGTGTCCTACTTTCTCATTTCATGTAACCTTCAGGAGGTCACATCCCCCTCAACTGAACATCCAGCAGGTCGCATATATCTTACCTGAGTATCAGGGAGCTGTCATCTCCTCTCCCTGACTGTGAGGATGTCTCTTTTCTTCCATCTCAGGGCCAAAGGCCTCAACTCCACCACCTGAGTGTCACTTTGTCCCATCTTCTCTACCTGAGAACCGAAAGGTCTCACATCCTCTATCTGAGTGTCAAGAGGTTGCATCTCACCTATATGAGTACTCCGAGGCTTCAACTGCCACACTGGAGTGTCAGGGGTTCTCGCAACCCCACTTGACTGCCAGGAAGTCTCCCAGCCCCTGCTTGAGGAGGCCGGCGTCTCCCTTCTGGAATGTCGTGAGCTTACATCTTCTCTACCTGAGCACCACAAGGTCTCCTCTCCTCTACATAAGTGTCCAAACCTCTCCTCTCAACCCCCTGACTGTCTGAAGTCTTTCTCTCCCCTTCCTGGGTGTCTGGAGGTCTCATCTCCCCTACCTGAGGGTCATGAAATCTCTATCTCCCATTTGAGCGCAAGGAGGTCTTACAGGCCCTGAGTGTCGAGAGGTCTCGTCTCTACCTGACAGGCCTCATCTCTTCTGCTCTGTGTCTGGAGGTCCTGCCTCTTCCCTCTAAGTGACCGAGGGGTCTCCTCTCCCTTACTTTAGTACAAGCATGTCTCATCTTCCTTATTTGAGTGTCACGAGGCTTCGTTGTCCCCGGGTATCAGGCATTTCCATCTATTCTACCTAATTGTCAGGGCATCTCACTTCCTCTCCAATGTCCAGAGACATCCTCTCACACACCTCATTGTCAGGAAGTTATTTTCTCCACATGACTGTCCCCAAATATACTCTCCCTGCGGGTCAGAAGGTCTTGTCTCTCCTATTACAAAGCCAGAACATGTCATCTTTATTTACTAGGGAGTGACAAGGCCTTATCCCGCCAGTGAGGAGCAGGATGATTTAACTTCCTTACTTGAGTTTGATATTCATTATTTCCCTTCCTGCCAAGTGGGAGGTTTTATTTCCCTTATATAAATGCAATCAGGTCTCAAAGATATCAACTATTGGAGTGTCACGAGATTTTTCTCTCTGCTACTGCATGGCGGGAGGTCTCCCTCTCCGCTCCCTGAGTGTAAGGAGGATTCATCTCCCCTCCGTCCGTTTCAGGGCTCTTAGATACTTTATCTGTTAGGATCTCTTACTTCCCATACCTGAGTGTCACAGGACTTGTTTCTTCTACTTGACTTTCAGGAGGACTCTTCTGCCTTACATAAGTGTCCAAGGTCTCTCTCTCTCTCTCTCTCATCTCAGGTGGTCTCACCTCCTCTATCTGAAGGTTTCGAGGTCCTATTTCACCAACCTGAGGTCTTGCTTATTTTAACTCAGTGTCAGACTGTGCCTGATAAAGTAACCAAAACAGGCTTTGGAAATATAGTTCAAGAAATGGCAATAGGAACTCTATAAGTGATATTAAAGGTTTGCTTGTTAAAGAAAAGGTTATTCAGGTGTTTTTACAGGATTTTGATGGGCATAAAGTTGATACGGTATTTAGATCCATGAGAATCATTTAACAGAATGATGTAACCATTTATGTTAAATGTTAATATGTACAATTTTCTGGAAATCATAACTTTTGCAAGTTTTTCAAAATATAGGATGAAAATGTAACATACAAACTTCAAAATGAAAAAGTGGTACCCAGTTTTTCAAAACATTTAGGGGTTATGCAGTAACAAAGATTGAAGACCCAATGTCTAGATTCTAGAAGACAGTTATTGTTTGACTCTTCAGAGTAGCGCCCACTTCTGATTCTTGAAGGGGTTACAGTACCTGCTCGCAGCCACAGTCATGCGTTGAGCGACAGGCACATGGACCAGCAGGCTTAATTTTGTCATTAAACCGAACGGAAGAGTGACGTCGTTTGCCTTCTCCACGCTGTTCCCGAGAGCAAAGGAGGGAGGTGGGACGGTACAGGACAGTTAGGATTCTGGGGCCAGAGGATGGGGTCTCAATGGCTACTGTGGGCTTGGCTCAGGCCAAGGTGGAGCTCCCAGCACGGGGAGCAGGACAAGGGGCTCCCCACACCCCTCCACCCGAGGTTCCTTCTCCCCACTCTCCAGCCCCACTCCCTCCCCACCCCGACACGCCCCTCTAGCTGACCCCAGCCCTCCCCCCTGCTCCTGTGCACTCCGCATCCCCACTCACCTGAGCAAGCCAACTCCCACCCCATCTTCCTCACACTGAGCCTTAACCTCTGCCAGCTCCCGCCTGCCCCCGCCTCACCTCTCCCACGCTGCTCACTCCCGCCCGCCCTCAGTTGCTCTCCAGCGTGGCCCCCGGCAGAGCAGAACCCTCCTCAGCCATCCAGCCTCAGTGCCCACGGGACCCTGGGGGCGGCTGGGGACACAGCCTCTGCTCCGGGTTCCAGAGAGCACTGGTGAGTTGCTTGGGGCCCCTGAGAGGATAAAGCTGGAACATTCTGAGGTCATGACGAGGCAGGAGCGGGGCAGGGAGTTCGTAGTCCCGAGTGAGAAAGTGGCCGCAGGCCTTTGGAGGCTTCAGCTCACTCAGCCCTGTGTCCCTCTGCCATCTCTCCACCTGCCCCTGCAGGCTTCTCCGGTATAGATCTTGAAGGTTCTGACTCATTTTCTGAGGCACTGGGGTGGCTTCCGACCTGTGGGGATATCGGTCTCCCCAGACCCCCGGGGGCCGGGACGGCAACGCCATTTCCAGGGAAGGTGGCTCCCACCGCCGTGTCCTTCCTCTCCTCCACTGAAAAGCTGGACTCGCCCCAAGTTCCGGGCCCCGTTCCGGGGAAGCCCCGGGTTCTGTGTGCAGCTCAGAGGAGCCCAGCGCCCCAGCTGCCACAGTGCTCAGGCCCAGAGCGAGCCAGGGTCCCACCTCTGCCCCCCACACTCGGACCCTCCCGGGTCCCCACTCCTCGACTCCCTTCTTGGCCTCTTCTGTAGGATGACCACTGTTTCTAACTTGAAAACGAAGCCAAAAATTTGAAAAATGTTGAAAATTTGAAATTGGGGGGCTTTGTAGGCAGACAGTGAGCCTCTCTCAAGGTCCCACTGCCAAGCAGTCACCGCCGCAGCCTCACAGGGGCCTTCACCTTCCCTTGCAGGCCATCCAGACCTTCACCTGCTCCTCAGAGCTTTTCTGCCTTCCCGCCCGCTCTGGGTAAAGACACCTGAGTCCACCCCTCTCCTGCCCACAAGGCTTCACTCCATCCACTGTTCTTACTCTTCCCGGGATCCTCACACTTTCCGGGAGGCGTCGCCCAGGCCCCATCCTGAATCGAGGTCTACATTTGCATGTGCCACATTCACACTCCGCCTTGACCCAGCGTGGCCAGGCTCTGCACCCACTGCCCCTCCTAAAACCCCACCGGGTGACTGGTGCCCAACTGGTCTGATATCCCACCTCTGCGGCTTCTGGCCCTCTCTCAGACCTGGGCCCCGCAGTCTCCACCCTTCCATGGCTCCCTCTGGGTCTCCTGTGCCCTCTCACCTCACTGTTCCTCCTCCTTTCACTCTCTGAGGTGCCTCTGCCCTTCCTGTGAGCTACCACCCCCCACCAGGTGCCACACAGCACTTGCCCCATCGATGGCTGGTGGCAGCTGGCTCAGAGGGGAGAAGGCCTGAACATGGGCAGAAGCTTTGGGGGCAGGAAAGCAGGGATGGACAGAAGAGGGTTCAAAGACAGGAGCAGCAGAATTTAGGGGCAACTGGATACCAGGGGGAAAAGTGGACAGAGGCCACGGAGGACAACCGGACTTACAGCTCAGGGGGTGTCATTCACTGAGCTGGGGAGCAGAGAGCGAAGCTTCCAGCTCAGGAAGCACGGGCTCAGGTCCAGCAGGCCTCGGAAAGAGAGAGAGGCACGGAGAAGCCGGGCACATGGGCATGGAGGTCAGCAAAGAGACTGGGTCAGAGACAGGGATCTGCAGGTGATCACTGCGTGGGGCTGAGTGTTTGCTCCAGGCCGGGGAGGTTTGTGTGAGCTGTCCAAGGGACAGCAGAGTTTGTGCTCCCGATACCTCCTCAAGCAGGCAACAGAGAGGTGGTTTCATTTCTTATAAATTTATTACATAATAATATTATAATAATTATTATCAATAATAATAATAATATAAGAAACATAGATCTCTGTGGGGTGTATCACAACGTCAGGGTCAGGAGGCCTCAGGACTGGAGCAGGGGGTGAAATCCCCCAGCTGGAACTCCATACAAAAGGAGGGGTGAAGCAGAACTGACCCTGTAAAGTTAAAAACCCAAATTGAACGGAACCAAAAACCCACAGGTGAGTGTGAGACGAGTGTGTATGCGGCAGTCTGTTACAGTGACTGCCGCCGTGTGTGTGACCTGGTCTGTTGGTGAACGGGTTACTGGGTGTGAATCTGCCCAGGGAACGGGGCCGGCGGGCCGGGGGCGGGGCGGGTGGGCACAGACCGGCGTGCCAGGTCCCTGGGCTGTGATAACTTCTGTTTTCTGGGTTTTTTAATTTTTATTAAAAAAAGCTAGAAATATAAACAGAAACTTGTGAGTGACGTGGATGGAGCTTAGTCCAGACTCCAAACCCTAGGTTTAAAAACGTCCCGGGCCCCCCACCCCACAGGTCATTGCTGAGTGTGAGGAGTCACAGTAAGGGGGGCTGGGGTGCCTGCTGGGCTCTTTGCCTCTCCCCAGGGCTCGCAGTGGCCTGACTCTAGGGCTGCCCCGATGATCCCCCCTAGAAGCCCGACGGGGGGAGCACTGCCTCCAGGGGCCCTCGGGGGCCTCTCCCAAGCAGCAAGCCTTCACCAAGAAGGCGCACTCAGGCTCGGCGAGGCTCTGGAGGGCCAGGCTGGGCAGACAGCAGGTCCCAGGGTGCAAGACGACCTCTGACTTTCTTTGGAAGTGGAGACGGGGTGCTTTCACAGGCACACACCCATGCACGCACCCTGTGCACGCTTCCGAAGCCCCTACACTAGTCCAGAGTGGCCCCTAGGGACCGCTCTCCAGTCAGGCACACGCGGGGCTCCGATGCACTCAGTCGCACCCCGAGATTCACACACTCGCACATGTGCGCACACACACAGGGCGGAACTGGAGACTTCAGGTCTGAGGCAGGGAGGCTTCTTTGCTGTAGTCGCCCAGCAGCGTGGGGAGGAGGCTAGACCCCTACTGGGGAGGGACCCTGCGAGAGAGATAGCTGGGGGCGGGTGCCAGGGCCCTGCCCTCCCACCCCCCGCTCCAGGGCCACGGTCTCCCAGGCGATCTGACCTTGCTAGTGCCCAGCAGGACTCGCTGCCTGCCGCCCCTCCTCCACGCAGCACCTGAAGGGTCGGTGGGGCACACTATAGCTCAGCGAGGGGAGGGGGCCCAGCCGGGGCCCCAGGGCGGGTTACTGGGACCCTGGCCAACCCCAGACCAGCTGGAGCGTCCCCCGCCCCATGTGGGGTGGCAGTGGCAGTTGAGGGGCCAGAGATGGAAGACTGGGCAGCCGCAGCGGAACCACTGGGGGGCTGGAGGGGAGGGGAAGGGAAGCTATTGAGGACAGAGATATTTGTTCCTTTTCTCGTTCCAAATATAGAGTGGATTAAAATATGCAAAACAGGGGGGCTCCTTGGCCCCCAACCGAGAACCCCAATGTCTCCCCCCTCCCCCCGAGTCACCAAGGTGTGTCTTGACCTTGCATGCTGGACTAGGTTCCCCCCTCTGGGAAAGTAGCCACCAGGAGCTGAGCGGGAGATGGTCAGGCCGGAGCACCCCCGTCCCCAACCCCCTCCCGCTCCAGCCCCCCGCCCCGCCCCACGGCCCGCGCCCTTCCTGACCGTGCGCTGGGTGGGGCTCGACGGCCTGGGAGGGCACTAAGCAATGTACAGGGCAAGTCTCCGAGCAACAGCAAACAGGACGATTCATGCAACATTCCTGGCCCGGGCGCCGTTGGGGTGGGGGTTAGGGGGCGGGCCGAGCCCGCGGCCCGGGGGCGGAGGTGGGGGGCCCTGCCGGCAGGGCGCGGCCGGGGCGTGGGTTGGGGGTGGGGCGTCAGCTGCCGTCCAGCTGCCTGAGCGCGCGCTCGATGTTCATGCGGTGGCCCACGCGCGTGACGCCCAGCTCCACGAAGTCGTCCTTGGTGAGCGCCGGCAGGTGCGCGCCCTCGATCTCGTGGTCCTCGAAGCGGTCGCGGTGCTCGCCCAAGTGGATGCTCTCCAGCCAGTCGCCCACGTCGAACTTGCTCCAGAGTTGCAGGGGCTTTTGCTGGAAGGGCCGGCGCGGGCTGGGGGCCCCGGGGCCGGGGCCAGGCGCTGGCGAGGGCAGCGGCGAAGGCGAGGGCGAGCGGCTGCGCGCGCTCACACTGCGCACCACAAAGCGCACCTCCTTCGGCTCGTGCGGGATGGAGAGGCTGGACGACTTGAGGATGGTGGGGGGCGTGAGGCCGAAGGGCCGCCCCGCGCCCCCCGCGCCCGCCCCCAGCCCCTCCACCCGCTCCAGCGACGCGGGCTTCACTGGGCTCGGGGCGCGCCGCGCCACTGGGTAGCGGCCGCCGGGCCGCACCGGGTAGGAGGCCCCGCCGCCCGGGCCCCCAGGGCTGCGCTGCGCTGAGATGGAGCTCAGCTCACCGAGGCTGCTGAAGAGCCTGCGGAGGGAGAGGGGGTCAAGGCCAGGTGAGGGGCACTAGGCGAGGTGGGGGTAGGCGGAGGGGCGGGGGCCAGCGGCCAGGAGGACTCTGGGAGGGCGGGGGCTGGAGGGGGCGGCCTGGGACTCGGTGGGTAGCCTTAGGGCCAGAGGAAGAAAGGAGGGGAGGGTCCTGTGGTTACTCTGGCCTGGTCCTCAGAGTCAGAGCCGGTGCCCTGCTGGGGGAGGGGGGGCCCTAGACTGCACGGACCGTGAGGAGTAAAACCCCTGGCCCCCTCCACTCTTTGCGGGCTCCAAGAGCAGGCTGCCGGAGGAAAGACAGCCGCTGGGGCCAAGGGCTTCCCACCGCATTTCCGACAGCCCGGGACACCGGCTCTGGACACTGCCCCGTCCACCCACACCCTGGAGAGTAAGACTCTGGCAAGACCCCTCACCACTTCTCCCACACACCACTTCCCCCTCTGTCATCATGAGGAGACCCAGAAAGACCTGGGCTGGCTGCAGGGCTGGCTGAGTCGTGACAAAGGCTGGTGGCAGCACAAGACTGAACAAGTCCATGAGGTCTGAGACAGACACGAGGCGGCGTTCACACCCACACAGAGCAGCGGCACGTGCAGGACAGGCGTGAGGCAGCAACACACCCATGACACGCGGCCTCCCCGCACAGGGCAGCACACAGCAGCAGCAGTAACACCCACGTGTGTTACATACATGCAGCAGCAGTAGCACCCACGTGTGTTACATACATGCAGCAGCAGTGGCAGGAGTGGCAGTGGCCTGCTCATGACAGTGACACAGCAGCACATGTGCACGCGCGCGCACACACACACACACACACACACAAACACACAGATGGGTCTTCACTTCCCAGCATCACCTGATAGGACCCCAGGCCTTCAGCCCCGCCACGCCCCCCAGCATGGCCATGGTGGGAAGCCTGGCTGGGGGGACCCCTCCGGAGAAAACCCACTCCTAGATCCCATGCCACCTCCACCCCGTTTCTTTCCCTATCCCCTACTGTGGCCACGGGAAGCCTCATGGGGCCGTCAGTGGCACCAAAGCCCCGTGAAGCCACGCAGAGCAGAGATCCAGGCGGGCAGGTGCAGCGCACGGACAGTGAGAGGCATGGGATGGGCATGCTCACTTACACAGCCGGCGCTCGGGACCACCGCGCAGCTAGACAGAGCAGCCACATGCAGATGGGCAGGAGAGAGCAATGAGAGAGAGTGTTAGCGGCCCAGGCCCTCAAAGCAGGCACACGGCCCCCAGTCACGACCACAGTGAGGGCAGCCAGGTGCAGGGACCCCCTGGCCAGATACCCGGTAAGGGAGGAATTCAGGTGCAGTGGGCCCAGGTGCGATGGGAGGGAACACATCTGGAGCTGCTGGAGGAAGGAAAGTGCAGGCCCGACGTGGGCAGAGCTGGGTGGGCTCCTGGTTTCCCTGTGACCTGTTCCCCTGGTCCGTGAAGTGCAGACCACAGTGGTGTCCATCCACAGGCTTTACTAAGAACCCTGTGTGGCAGCTGCTCAGCAGACCCCTGGCACTTGGGGATGCTTTGTGTCCCCTTGTGCTGCTGCTGCCTGAAGGGCCTCTCTCCAGCTGCCATCCCACCTCCCTCTCCCTGCCCTTGCCCGCACTGGGCTAAGGACCCCTCCCCTGGGTTCCCCCACCCACCTCTGTGCCATCCTGACTGGTCCCTGTCCCACACCGCACGGGCACCCTGAGCATCCTTCCTCCCCTGAAAGCAGGTTTTGTCTTTTCCCGTCTCACCCGTGCAAGGTCAGCCTCCCCCTGGAGATCCAGCTCTGTCCCTCCTACTCAACCTGGTTTCCATTGCCTTCCACTGGCTCCTCTCCTCTGCCTCTGTCCCTGCTGCCTTGCCCAATTGCTCAGATCCAGAGCAGAGCCTCTTGAAGAGGCCAGACCATGCTTCCCCCACCCAGCAGAGGGGGACGCCAAGGACACCTGGGGTGATGGGCTCAAGGAACAGGCACCAATCACCAGAAGAAACCCTCCCCTCTCCCACATCTGACCTCCATGGTACCGCCTGGGTTTCGGAGCAAAGTGGGGCGGCAGTGGAGGGTGGGGGAGGGCGCCCAAGTGGTGGTGATTGCTAGGGAGAGGGCGAGGGAGCAGCGCTGGGGGGCTGGGCCCAGTACAGCGCTCCCCTCCCGCCACCCCGGGCCCTCACGCATCCCACCCTGGCATGGGGACCTGCACCTCAGGATGGAGTTCTGCGTGGCCCACCCCCAGAGTCCCCCGGAGCAGGGTCTGGGGCCCTGGCAGGGGGTGAGCTGGAGGCCTAGGATGAGGGCAGACCGGCTCAGGAGCACCAGGGAGACCCTGCCGAGGGGAGATACTGGGTGTGGGGAGGTGGGCACCTGCCAGAGGCTAGGGCTGGTGCCAGGAGGTGCCAAGAGTGAGGGGCTGATCCACTGGAGTGCAGGGGAGCGGGCCGGTCACACTCCTAAGGCTGCCCTCCCAAGACCCCAGGGCATAGCAGGGAGTGGCCAGGGATGCCCATGGCCCAGGCGTCTGCTCCTCCTGCCCTTCCTCTTGGGGAACAGGGAACTTCCCACATTGCCCCAGGCCAGGCACCCTGGGAGCATCCATGGTCAAGGTCCACATGTTTCCACACCACCTCTGCAGAGCCATCGCTGTCCGTCACCACTCTGAGCTGTCTGACGGCCTCCCCAGCCAGGCTCTGACCATGGCATGGCCACATCAACCCCTGCCGGCCTCCCAGAGGGCTTCTGGGCCACCCATTCTCTAACATGGGGTACCTTGCTAGGCACCAGCACCCCTGGGCGCCTTCCGCTCTTCCTCCAGACGTCTCAGCCAGGCTCCACACTCCCCAGCAACTTTCCCACCAGTGTCTGAACGTTGCAGTGTCTGGCTTCCTCGTGACTCCTCGACCAGTGAGGCCTGGTCTTGCCCCCCCACCCCTCGCCCCTGCAGTTACCAAGGCTGTCAGCAGAATCCCCTTGCTGACCTGTCCGCTGCTTTCCCTCTTAGGCACCCTTTCCTCTACCCCTTCCTTCCTAGATAGGTTCCCCTCTTAGTTCACACCTTCTCCCAGGCCACGTCATCCGCTCCCACCCTTTTCTGTGACCGATGTGCTCATGAATGCCACATGTGAAGCCAAGCCACTCTCTCCTGAGCTCTCCTGAGCTCTCCCCAGACCTCTCCTGGGGTCTCCAAACATGCTCTCCCTCGCCCCAGAGGCCTGGGAGCCACCATCAGCTGCTCCATCCTTTCACCCCCATGGCTGATATGTCACCAACTCCCAGCATTAACCCTGGCCCTCCTCCTCACCCCCAGCCACCTCTGGATCCAGACCTTTCATGGTCCCACTCAGGACCTTTCCTCTCACTTCCTAATTGTTATCCTTGACTCTTGGTACCTAGCTCAAAGCCAGGAACACAATATGCACTGAAAAAAAAATGTTACAAAACAAAAACAATGTGACATGTCACTCTCAGGCTTGACTGCCCGTCAACCCATTGGTGCCGACAGGCAAGAAGCAGCCCACTCCAGCCCTGGCCTCTGCCTGCAGCCTCCTGCCACTGCACTCACGCAGGGCAGGTCTAGGCCTGGGGCCTTTTGACATTTAAGAGCCTCATTAACGGAAATAATCCTCAACAGGAGCACAAACTATATACGGGCTTGTGAGCGTCCCATCGCACTCTCTCTGGTCTCCGTGTCTCACTCCAGCCCTAACTTCTCACCGCCCACACCAGGTCATGGCTCCAACCTTGATGCACCCAGATGCCCCTATGACCCCTCCTCTGTGACCCCTTCCCGCTCCCCTAGCAGAGTTCCGTGAACTCCTGAAGCCCTGATCACATCTCCTGCGAACACACCTCACAGGTCCCCAACCTGTGAGGACCTCCGCAAGGACAGAGCACAGCCTGGCCCCTGTGCTCTGCACTGGCCAGCACACAACAGGTCCAGTTTCAAAAGAACAAGCCCTGAGGCACCTGCAGTCATGCATGGCTTTATCCAGATCCCTGTCAGACGTGCTAGCAGGACCGGGCTCACAGCAGGTCCCTAGGGCAGGGTTTCTCCACCATCGCAGAAACGTGCATCTCCTGTGGGATGCTAATTAGTGATCTACTAAAGAAGCTGTCCGAGACCACAGCACACAGCACATCAAAAGTTCTGAGAAGTACTGCAGGAAAGAAACCTCATCAACTTTGTGTTTCCAAAGCTATTTCGCCATGAACTCTTTTCTGTAAAATCAGATGTGACGGTCAGACAGGTGTAAAACTGAGGGCCACAGCAAAACTGAGTATTGCTGTGGGGCTCAGAGACATGTGGCCCTCAGACCACATGTGGGATTCAGATCCAACCGTGGGGTCTGGAAGACAAAGGGAGTTCAGAGCAGATGTGGGGCTCTGAGCAGACAAATGTTCTGCCTATCAGGCTAGACCCAAAGCTAGAAGCATAAAGAGGTGGATGGTCTGGGATCAAAGTTCCAAAAAGCCAAAGGCCATGGGCCTTCTGGATGGCCCCAGTGCATTTCCACAAGTTGCCGAGCTTCAAGTCCATGACGTAAGGGGTAACCTCCCCTTCCCCTTCTGAGATCTTCCTAGATCTCGGGCCGCAGAGTGTCTTGCGGGTAAAGGACGCCAGAGCCTAGACTGAGCTGTCAGTGAGGAAGGTGGGCAGAGCAGGCGCTTCCTTTCTTGTGGTGCCTGTCGGGTGAGGAGAGGGGCAGGCCTGCGAGGGAACACATGGGGGGCCAGTGGACAAGGCACAGGGGTGTGACCCACTGGGTGGCCGTGGCAACTGCCCTAGGGCTTCAGCTAGGATCCATCCTGGGAAGGTCACAGCCCCACCGGGACATCAGAACTTCCTGCACTTCGGACATGTCTCTGAAAGACAGTATCACTAGCACTTTTATCACTACGTGAGAAATGAGTGTCAGACTCTAGCCACTGCTGGCGGCAAAACAAGAGCTGCCCAGCAGCGCCGATGGGCAACACAGCCACTGCCGGCCACACGCGGGGCCGACTGGACGTGGCCACGGCACCTCCTGCTCAGCCGCCCGCCAGTGGCCAGAAGCGAAGGGTCGAGGACAGGCAGTGGGGCCCACTCCAGAGGGCCATGGTTTCACCCAGGTCCGAGGGCAAGAAGGAAGAGGAATAAGAGGAAGGAAGGAAGGAAGTGTGAACAGGAGCAGAAGGGAATGTGGAGGGAGGTGGGGAAGGAAAGGCAGGGCAGACGGGTAACGTCGCTGGGCCTGTCAAGCGGCACCGGCTGGGCTCAACTGCGAGTAATTTCAGAATCCACGTGCTGTTCGTTATACGCCTGACTGATAAACAAAGGTTCGGTCTACACAACGAACACATATGCATTTCTGTGTGAGGGGAACTACTGCACATAAACACAGTGTCTGTCACTAGAAGGGGTTTAACGACAGAGGCTCCAGATTATAGTGGACAGATAGCGGGGCTTGAGGTCAGATGCCACCATCTACTGGCTGGAATGGATCTCCTTAGAACCTCGATTTTATTGTCTGGAAAATGGAGATTATATTATTATCCATCGAACAGAATGGCTCTGAAGATGAAGTAACGTGACCTGGCCTTCTCCAGTGCAGAGCGCTCATTTTCCCGTAAGGACCCTAAGAGTCCCCCTACCGGCCTGGCTGAGTGCCTGGTCACCCTCACCAGTTCACAGGGGTGGGACTGAAGTCCACTGAGGTTAAGTGGTTTGTCCAAGAATACAAACTCAGATGCAACCTGCTGAGGGTTGGAATCCAGGGCCATCTGACCCCAGGCCGATGTCAGGGAACAAAGCGAGGTGCTAAAGCTGGTGAATGCCATGGCACAGGGAGTCTCTTGTTTTAGGCTCTCCGGCATCTGGTACCTTTGGGAACAGCACCTGATTTTCCTTTGGATACCCGCCCCCCTCACTCAGCACCCATCCGGTAGCTCTGGCTGATCCCATGCCCTGGCTCCCAGGATAGCATATGAGGCAGGCCTGGCCAACAGCAGCCCTATGTCTCCCTGACCCCAGTGCCTGTTTCAGGGGAGGCAGGGGATCCACACGAAGCCAATCGGAGGCCGGGATTCTGCAGGAACTCCTGAGGGAAAGAGGCTCACTCTCCAGTGGGCCTGCAGGACAGATGCGATGCAAAGGTTGGAACTGCTGGCCTTGCCCCCTCCCCCACACCGCTTCCAAGAAAGGAAACAAACACAGGTTCTGGCATGACCCAGACCCACTGGACAAGAGAGCCTCGCCGTGACAAAGGGGAAATGCTGAGGACGACCGTGAGGGACGTGGCGGAAGGTCCAGCCCAGAGACCGCCTCCTCCTGCCCTGTGACTGCCCAGCTGCCCCACGGGAGCCAGCAGCGCTGAGGCAACACCTGGGCTCTCCTGAGCTCGGCCGAGGGGCTCGACAACCGGCCAACCTCAGCCAAGTGTCTGTCCTTCTGTGGCATTTGTCCTAAGCCGCCTCCCTAGACCTCAGATCACAAAAGACAGCACTTGCATTTAGCTTTGTTCTTTCGTACGTTTAGCAAATGTTTTATTGAGGCCTGCACCGTGCCAGGCACTGTGCTACCCGCTGTCAATGGCTTTAATTTCCATCAGGACCAAGGGGCACAGCGGAAAGGAAGGGCTGGTGGAGGGGGGGGAGAGACAGAGAGCGAAGATGGGGACTGGTCCAGGCTGCATCAGGGAATCCCCACCCTCCGTCCCTCAGAGGCCTCGGACCTGGGCCGCTCACTCCAACTGGGCACTCCTGGCCACACCCCTAACACCCCCTCGAAGGGCACTTTAAACATCGCCCTGCTGGGAAGAGGGCTTTCCCATTCAACTGGGAGTTGGAAGAGGTGAAAAGGGGAGGGCCGCAGCGCAAGCCTGGGATGATGGGAGCTGGAGGGCGGCGCTGCCGAACCACTCGGGGGAGGCAGCACCAGTTTCCCAAGCCCCCACTTATCCTCCGAGTCCTTAGCTGGAAGAAAGTAGACCAGACAAGCCCCTGTGAGTAAGACCTGCATTCCTCACTGCTTTGTGAACTCTGCCTTCCGAGGTTGGCAGCAAAGACTCACTAGGTCAGGAGGTGGCACCCCATGTGCTACCCACAAAGCCAGAAGTGGGGGAGGGCCTATGGGGCACAGAAGGCAAAGGCAGACAAGGGCTGGCCAGGGGACGACCAGCTCTGCCTCAGACCACTCATGGGCAGGAACCAGCTCTCCCGCCAGCAAGCATGGCGCCCACAGGCCCGAGGAGGTACCCCTTGGGGGCGGAGCCTTGGGAATGAGGTCCTCAAGGAAAGAGCCAAGGGATGAGCCCAGAGGCTCTGGCAGCTTCTGCCCAGCCGGAACAGCACCCCAGCCCCCTGCTTGGCCCCTCCCCCCAAGCCAGTGCCTCCCCCCATTTCCAGGGCACCGTGTGGCCTCTTTAAGTCCCCACCTTGTGTAGGAAGTGGGCGGGGAGAACAGAGGAACAGGTAAGGTATGGAGAAGAGAGGGCAGATGGAGGTGCAGAGAAACGGCATGATTTCCGCCTGAGAATGGCTTCTGGATGCACTTTGAAAATCACGCACAGGGATCTGTGTTTGAGGGACTCTGAGGTGGTGCTGAGAGACAGAAATGTTTCTGGGGCAGAAAACAGGAAATCGGTGGTGGGTCCTAAGAGGAAAAGGATCCAGTGTGCTCCAGGTTTCAAAAGGAAGTAAGGCAGCTACAAAGCGAAGCAAGGAAAGATGGCATCAGCCACGTGAGACAGCCACGTGGCCCCAGAGAAGCCAAGTGGCAGGGGTGGGGGTGGGGGAGAGCTGCCACTTGAGAGCGGGCCAGAGAACGACCCTTGATGGTAGGAGAGGCAGCTACGTCAGGTGTGAGAGTGAGAGCACAGGGACCCCGGGCCAGGGAGCCTCCAGGAGGGCTGTGGAAGCGCTCATGGCCAGCCGGGGTCTCGGTGGGTGCCCAGCGCCCACTGCCAGCACCAACAGGGATAGAGAGAACAGAACCCCTGACATTTCAGATCGCTGAAAGAGCCTTCGGTCTCAGACAGATAAAGCAAGGCCAGGTAAAGGACAGAGATGCGGACGGGAGGAGCACAGGGGTGGGTGCCACGGACAGGTGAGGGATGGGACAGGATGGGCCGTGGAGGAGGAACAGAGGGAGCCGTGGAAGGACGAGAGGAAGAACGGGGCGGGCGTGGACAGGGGACAGGACCCTCCCCACACTGCCCTGCTCACCGAGCTGCCGCGATGGGCGACTTCTTGGCAGGGTCCAGCAGGCCACCCAGGCCGCCAACTGGCTCCTCCCCCAGGGAGCGGGTGTCTTTGTTCAGCTGTTGCAGGCGGGAGCTGAGCTCACTGATCACAGTTGGTTTGTCGTCTTCGGGCCCGGGGAGCCCCCGGCTCTCCACGGGGTCCCCCCACAGCTTGGACCTTCTCTGGAAGAGGTAGCGAGGGCGAGCAGGCCCGGCAGCAGAGGCCAAGCCGGCGGAGGCGGCGTGATGCTGCTGGGCCATGAGCTCGCTGTCCGAGGACTGCTTCAGCAGCGGGTCCCTGAAGGTCACCGGCCCCTTCCCCAGCGGGGACTTGAGCTTGGGCTTGGGAGGCACTGGTGGCTTCTCGAGTAGAAAAGTATGTCCGTCGGCGAAGGAGGTGTGGGTGTCGGTGAGTTCCCCGCTCTCCGAGCTCAGGGTGGACATGCTGGACACGGTGGAGATGGTGCTCGTGGTCTCCAGGTGGGGGTCGCTGGAGCTGCGCGTGTCGGCCTCCTCCACCCCCGAATCCGCTGCAGACTCGGGGGCAGGGGGCGGCTCGCTGCTCGGCTTCCCTGAGGCCGGGCCTGGCAGCGTGGCGGGCGAGGGACCTGGGCCAGGGAGCGGGGTGGCCAGCAGGACCCCATTGGCAAACTCTTCAGGAGGCGGCACGAGTCCGATGCGGGCCAGCTCCTCTCTGGTCTCCTCATCGCTGGAGGACAGCTGGGCCGGCGGCAGGTTCACGGCGAACACCAGCTCTGGCTCCTCCTCTGAGCTGCCCTGGCCCAGCCCGGCGTCTGCTGGGGTACTGCCAGGGGGCTGGGCCCGGGGGCTAGGCAGGGGCTCTGCCACCACGGCCGACTGCGGGGGGGCCGGGGCCAGCTCTGGGGTGCCCGGGCGCTCCTCTTCGGCCCCCAGCCCGCTGGGCTCCTGCCCGTTGCTGGTGGCGTGCACGACGATGAGGCCGGCTGGCCGCTGCAGGGATGTGTCCAGGACGCTGAGGATCATGGACTTCTTGTCCTCCGGCGACTTCCGCTCCTCCCGGGGGGCCTTCTCGGCTTCCCTGCGAGCAGGCACAGGAACCCAGGCTGGGCTCCTCGGGGAGAAGGCTGGGGAGGCCAGGGGCCCTCGCTCGGTGTCACGAGCCTGCACGTCCACAAACAAGGGCCCAGGGCGCTCGGTGTCAGGGCTGTGCACAGGTGTGGGGGACCGGGAGGGCGCCTGCGAGGCCAGAGCCCGCTCCCGGGCAGCCAGGGCAAGGGCCAGGGGTGAGCTGGGGTCCAGGGGTTTGCCGGTGAGCGGGTGGATGAAGGTGGAGCCCGAAGGCCCAAGGCTCGGGCCGCTGACCAATGGCTTCAGAGCGGAGACAGGGGAGGGCAGCAGCAGGTCACGGCCGGTGGTGGCGCCGGGCCCCAGCAGGCGCTCGTCAATGGAGCGGGAGGGCTGCAGGGAGGGCAGGTCTGCGCTGGGAGGGCTGCTCTCCACGGCGCCCACAGACAGGAAGACGGTGGAGCGCCGCCGCTCCTCCAGCCGCCGGTCCTTGCCTGGGGCCGGGCCGCCGAACGCGAGCCCGGGCCCGTCTCCGGGGCCGTAGTCGAGGCCGCTCGGCCGAGGCCCGCGGTGTGTCGGGGAGGGCTCCCGGGCGAAGCTGCCGCCCGCCGGGCCAGGGCTGCCCACGGCCAGGGCCGCGCGCTCCTGCGCGTCCTCCACCTGCAGCTGCTTCACCAGCGGGCTTTTGCGGCGCTGAGGTTTGGACGGCGCGAAGAGGCTGGCGCTGAAGGCGCCCAGGTTGGCGTAAGGGCTGTCGGGGCCGGGCGGCCGCGGCCGACGCTTCGGGCGCTCCGGCGGGGTGGCCGCTGGCGGGGGCCGGGGGACGTCGCCTGCCTCGGGCGCCGAGTCCTGAAGGATGATCATGGAGCGCGCGCGCTTCTGCCGTTCCGGGTAGGGCAGCGGCCCCAGGGCCGCGCCGGCATCATACAGGCCCGGGGCGCCCGCGCCCAGGCGCGCCTCCAGGCCGGGTTTGAAGCTGGAGCGCACGGTGTCGTAGGCGCGGCCCGGCGGAGGCGGCGGCGAGAAGGCGGGGGGCGGCCCGGAGTCGAAGTAGTAGGGTGCGGGCGGGGGCGGAGGTGCGGTCTGCGGCGGGGGCGGGATGCCTCGGCCCTCGCGCACTGAATCCTGCATCGACGTGCTCCTCGGGAAGCGCCCCTCCAGCAAGGACGCCAGCTTCTCATCTTCCCCTGCGGGACAGAGGGACCCCGGTGAGCCTGGCCCAGGAGCCAGGGGCCTTCGAGGAGGCCCCTCCCGACCCAGGCGCCCGCCCTACCCGTCCGCACAGGCCGGCCCCGCCCCCCACCCCAGGGCAGCCAAGGTCCCGGACGCCAAGGCGCCTTCGAAATCCGCGGGAGGTGCTGGCCGCCAGCCAGAGGACGGAGTCAGGGTGGGCGTGGGCGCTAGGGTGAGATCAGGGGGAGACACGGGGATCCCAGAGCAGGGGATCTAACCAAGATCCCCAGTCTGGGCTCGTCTCCGCTGGGTTGGGAGGGCTCCTGCAGAGACTGGGGAGAGGTATCCGTTCAGATATAGTGGAGAGGAGGGCCCCCCAGCGGAGGCTGTGACAGAAGACCCAAATTCTGCCTACTCAGGTTGGGGACATGGAGAGGGCCCAAAGACAACACCGCAGGAGGGCAGGGGCAGGCCCACCCCCACCCCCACCCCCAGTCGTGGGGACAGAACTACAGAGAAGGGCCAGGGGGTGGCTGGCACAGGCCTTCGCACACAAGACTGAGCAAGGCCTCATCTCCGAACCACCAGCAGTGGAACAAGTAGGTGTCACTGGGAGGCCCTGGTGGCAACCAGAGGCGGGAAGAAGGGAGATGGTCAGAAGTGAGAGGGAAATCTCCCAAGCAGGAGTGACACGCTGTGGACAAGGGGGCAGCAGGGCTGTGGCCGGGGAGAGAGAGAGCCGATGCCCTGGTGAGGGAGGCTTTGTGAAGAGAAGTCCTGAAAGGCTCTACCCCAGAGACCGACGGGCACTGGACTGGGAGAGGCCGCCAGGAGGTCACTGCCATAGCCCTAGTGGCAGAAATTCAGAAAGGCTGGGCGGAAGGAGGGAGGGAGGGTTGCAGTGGAACGGCAGCCTGAGCACCTGACACATGTTTTAGTTTCACTCCTTATTGGCTGTGTGACCCCAGGCCAGGCCCTGAGCCCCTCTACGCCCCAGTTCTCTCATGGACAACACAGACTGAAAGTGAACCCTACTTCCTGCCGCACTCAGCTGTCATTAGGATCTGTGTGAGGGCAGGGCTGGAGCGCTCAGAGCCCCCACTGTCCTGCCGCCCAGCTAGGACGGGGCAGGACCTCCCGAGTGTTCCTGTGTACACAATGCGTACACCTGTGCTGCAGGTGTGTTCAGTCAGGCTGCAGGTGTAAGAAGGCCCAATCCAAGGAGAGTGGAGGAGTGGCTCCTCAGTGCTGACACACAGGTCTCTGGAACAATTCCTTGGGAATCTACACCTGGCCTCACTCTGGGCTTGGTCACATTTTTATGAACTCACGACGATGCAGACTGCCTGTTCCCAACCACCTCCTCCTTTGGCCACCACAGCGCTCACCAGGCCTCCCACCCCGCACTGTCTGCGTGTGTCCTGCACAACAGCTCTTCTACCCCCCGGCACAGCAAGGTGCGTGGGGCGTGGGGGAGCTTTTGTATAAGATAAGGCTTGAATTCCAGCTCTGCCACTTCTTGTCTGATGCCTCTTAACCTCTTGGCACTTCAGTTTCCTCGTCTCTGGAGACCTGCCCCCTCCCACTGAAGTGCAAAGTGAAGCCATTTAAAGCTTATAGCACAGGGCTGAGCCCCCAGCAGCGCCCCCAGGAAGGTGGCTGAGGTCGACGTCATCATCATCACCATCATCATTTTTAGGCCAGCCCTCCACCCCCACTGCTGGACAGATTCTGTGCCAGGTTCGGCCTGGGTCTCCTCCCTGCTGCATTTCTTGCGCAGCATATAAACGCAGCTCAACACCCACAAGCTTGTGCATGAGATGGAGCTACGTGGGACAAGCTAGTGCACCTGGAACACGCCGGAGGGTCAGCATGCCACGTTCTGACCCAGGGTAAAGACAAGTCACTTTCCTTGTGATGAAAATGGGAATCCGTTCTGATACAGAGCGGGTGGGGCCGCTGCCCAAATAACAGCCGTGAGCATTTCTCCAGCACTTTCTGCGCACCAGCCTCAAGATGCAGGACCTACATCTACTATCACCATGAGCAGTTACTCAGTACTCAGCCTGTGAGTACAGCCCTCTGTGCGAACCTCAGAGTGGCCTTAGGAGGTAGGCACTAGATGGTCCCCATGTTTATGGATCAGGACCCTCAGGTTTCAAGGGTTGAGATGTGCGCCCAGGGCCACAGAGCCAGGACAAGGGGTAAGAGCCCCGGAGTCTGACACCTCAGCCAGCGTTCAAGTGGGTGACAGGCGGCAGGCTAGGGCAAGGGGGATTAAAGATGAGCCACCCATGGACTGAGCACAGGAGGGCCCAGGAGGGTGGGCAGGGAACAGCTGGCAACCTCCACTGAGAGGCTTACAGCCTGAAGGACAGGCACTTAGATGCGGACCTGCAGTGGTCAGTACTGAGACTGGGTGGGGCTGAGGGACGGGCCATCCAGGCAGAGTGAGGGCAGGTGGAGAACAGCCGGTCCTGGCAGATGTAAATCAGAGGGAGGCAGAGACAAAGGTCCCTAGAAGAAGCAGGAGAGGGCTGGGGCTAGGCCTCAGGGCCCCAAGGCAAGGCAGATCCCACAGAGGACCAGCTCTAGGGATGTGAGGTGGTATCTTGTGCAGAAAGCCCCCTGTGGCCAGAGGGACGGAGTAGAGGGTGAAGCCGGGGCAGGAGGTCAAGAGGAGACCAAAGCTGTGGCCTCCAGACGCTGAGGCGCAAGACAATGGGGCCTGGCCAGGCAGGGCTGCGAGGACGGTGAGGAAGCCGACCATCCCTAATTTGTCTGGGGAGGCAGAGAATAAGGAGGAAACCACAGAGGATGCCCAGGGCTTAGGCCAGGGAGGTGAGGGGGGAGTGCCTCTTGGCTCCAAAGTAGCTGCAGTCTCATGTGTCCTCTCCCCCACCCTCCTACCTACAGAAATGACCCATAGTGGCCTCTGAAGGACCACTGCTGTCAGCAATTCATGCCATTCTCTCTCAGAAACCCCCACTCATCCTGTATATCTGAGCCCAAACACACACACACACACACCCGGCCTTTCCTGACACCCGAGCATGGTTGGTGCTCCCTAGTAAATGTGCTTTTGCCCCCACCAGGTAACTGCTGAGCTGAGCTGTCCGCAGACACGTCACCTCCTCCAACGGAGCCCCCAGACCCTGCCCAGCATCAGCCTGGAGTGTGCATCCATCAGCAGGGGCCCTGGGGTGAATGAGGGACTGGGTTTGCGGAAACTGATTGGCCAGATGAGTGAACAGAAGACAGGTAAGGCAGCTGTGTGACCTTGGGCAAGTCATTTTACCTCTTTGCCTCGGTTTTCTCATCTATAATCTAGAGGTACTGATGGTGTTACCTCAGCAGGGTTACTGCAAGTATTAAATGAACCAGTGTGTGTAAAACACAGAGCGGTGGGGTACACAGGGACAAATGGATGGACGAGTGGAAAGGTCAGTGGGTGAACAGATGGACAGAAAACGAGACACGTGTGTAGGTGGACGGATGGACAGGTGGGCAGGTAAGGGGGCCTCGATGCCTAGCAGGAGGGGCAGTGGGCGGGGCTTATTAGATGACCCAGTCTGGGGTCAACAAGAGAGGAGATGGCCAAGGGCGAGACGTGATGAGGCCCCAAGGAGACGGGTGCAGAAGGCAAAGAGGCTAAGGACATAGCCTTGAGAAGGACCCACATCTTACAGGGGAGCGATGGGGACTGAACAGGTCCAGCCTGAGAACTGAGGAGAAAGCCAGTAAGTGTTGTCCTAGAAGCCCTGGGTAGGAAAGTTTCATGGAGGAGGGGGCAGCAAAATCAAACGGGTCCACGGGGAGGAATGCCCTGGAAACCACTGGTGACCCTGGTGAGAACAATTTCAGTTTCAGGTATGGACAATGCCCTAACAGGCCGAGAGGCAGGCAGGGAATGGGAGACAGCAAGTATGGGTGACTTCTCGAGAAAACTGGCTGTGAAGGAGAGGAGAGATATAGAGCAATAACTGGGGTGCCGGGGGGAGGGGAGAGGGCAGATTCAAGGGGAGGGTAGCTTAGCATCAGAAACATGACAGGTACTCGGGCTGCAGGGGGCACAGCCAGGTAGGGTATGGAAGACCCAGGGACGGGGATGCTGGTGCCTGTGGGAAGTACAGACGGGGGTGCCCGCTGGCAGGCGGTGACAGATGGCGAGAAGCCTCAAGGGTATCTTCCAGCAAAGTGTCTCTGGCTTGGGGGAAGGACTGACACCGCCCCCCCATCACCACCATATACGTCCACAAAAAATGAGATTCCTGGGTTGGGGCCAGGAAGAGGCAGGACTGAGAGAAACCGGAAACCTCAGTCAAAGGGTGGGGAGAGACAGGGTCCTCCAGCCCCGCACGCACTCCAGCCCCCGCCCCAGTCCTCCAGCCCCATGCAGCTCCCAGCCCAGCCATACCTACAGACTTGGTCCGTGGAATCCCCTTCCGCAGGGAGCCTGGCAGCTTCTCTGGGCCTGGGAGGCCCTGGCGCTCAAACAGTGACTGTGAGAGTTGGAGGGGGCGGGGGTATATGGAGGTTCCAGAGCACTGGGGTCCCCAGTTGCCCATCCAGCCCCACCCATCCTCCTCCTAAGCCTGAGATCAGACACCCCATGTGCTAATTCCAACAGTGCTAATTCCCATGGTGTCTGACCCAGAAGCCAGGCCCAGGCCCTGCCTCCAAGGAGCAGGGGCATGGCTGTGGGCCCACAGGCATAGGCGGCACTGGGCAGGGGTGATGCAGACGGGCCAGAGCAGTCAGGGGTCCTGGGTATGGCCGGGGTGAGGCTGGGGGAGCAGCCCAGAAGGTGCCAAGTGAGAGGAGTGGGCGGGGGGACAGCAACACCACGTTGTGGCCTCAGCGTGGCTGGGGTCCTTGCTCTAGGTGGCACAGAACCTGCCTAAGGCGGGAGGCGCCAGAAGAGTGAGAGCTCAGCACGAGCCGGACCGTGGCTGTTCTGAGGGCTGATGGCCCCAGGTGTCTTCGGGAGACGCTGTGGGGTCCTTCACCCCCACCCCTGGAGAGTGGAGTCCAAATGATGGACCCTCACCCTCCAAAACGCACAAACAGCCAGTAGGGGACGTGGCACTCTGACCCCGTGCCCCACCCATCCCCCAGTGCCCCCAGCTGCCAGGCTGGCTTACGCTGATCTCAGCAGGGGTGATCCTGCGACTGGTGGGCCGCTGCTTGACGGTGGCAGCTCTCGAGTCAGCATCCGCGATGTCTGGCCTCAGCGCCGGCTCCGTGGCGGCTGCCAGGATCTCGTCCAGCTTCTCTGCACAGCCAAGGAGGTGCCGTCTCAGCCACAGGGACCTGGAACCCGCTACAGCCCCCTGCAGCCCCACTCACGCATCCCGGCTGGCCCTCCCGGTGCTGCTGACAGAGGCCACTGGGGCCCCGCCCACCTCGGCCCCTCACTCCCCAAGACACGCGATCCAGAACCAAGACAGGAGGCCCCATAACTCGTATCCCATCCAAGCCCCTCACACACCAGAACCCAGACCCTGCTCCAGCCTGGCCCCTCCGTCCTCAGGGAGGCTCCACGAACCCCACTCCAGGAAAAGCCTGGCTGACCATTAGGGAGAGAACCAGGCAGGGGGCGGGACTGTTTACAGCCCAGAGACCTCCTGAATTTCCCCATTTCCCTTTGCCCTTCCACTCTTCTCCTTAGCACATGGCATTACTCGCCTGTCTGTACCGCCACTGCACCAAAAGATAAGCTGTAGCCCCAGAACAGACCCTGATGTACAGTAGCTGCCCACAAAGAATGTGTATAAACCAAGAACCATGGGGGGCAGGGGGGCGGGGCTCACTGCCAGACGCTAGAGACCTAAGAAATAGCTGTATGCAGATCAGGAGGCCACAGAACCTACAACCCCCGAAAAGCAGCCCCACCAAGGGTAGGGGGTGCAGAGAAGAGGATATTGGGAGGGGCAGTGCTGAGGGGGCTTCCACCGGCCCCTTAGAAAGCAGCCCCAGAAGCCAGGAGGGGGAAGGACAAGCCCAGGGCTGAGGCCTGAACCAGGTGCCCTCGGGCGGCACTCTTTTCAAATCTGTTATAAAAGAAAAGCTTTGTTTGCTTGTTTTTCTTAAAGCTATTTAATGTTTTTGAAAGTGGTGTTTTTGATTACCAAGTGACTTGGAAATTTTGTTAAACACTTGTGTCTGAAAACTATCAGCTGTGGACGGATGACTGGGGAGGGCCCACTTAGGGCCAGCACACGGGACACAGCAGGGGCTGGGGGCAGCTCCCATGTCCACCTGGCTGCCACACTGCCCCTCTCATCCAGGAGCCCCACCGCAGCCCACCCATCACTCAGCCTCCAAATCCCTGAGCCCTTCCAGACTCTTAGGAGCTGTGCCAACCACAGAGGACCACGCATCTGGTTACACTTAGTCCTTTCATGCCCCAAGTGCCCCCCTTGGAGAACTGTGGTCAGTCCTGACACCTCCTCCCAGCACTGCTCAGCAACTGCTGTGGGGAAGGACATAAACTCCTCCGAGATGTACAGTACCCGACCCAGCCCAGACCCATCCTGTATACTGACTGTGCTGACCTAATCTCTTTGTGACTTGATTTCCTGATCTGATAACAGGCATTAAAAAAGGTACCTCCTTCAGTGTCTGTTGTGAGAATTAGCACATACGGCAGAAGTGCTACAGCTGTGCCTGGCTCAACGCAAGCACTGAGGACACACTTGCTACAATTCTTCACGTCTGTGCGCCTCATCTCCCCGAACAGCACATGGGCTGTCAGGAGGAGAGGGCAAATACCCTTGCCAGCATGCCCTGCGCGTCCAGCCTGGTCCCCAAACACAAGAGAGTTCAACAAATGCTACGAGTCACCCGCAAAACACGCTCCATTTACAGACCAGCTCGCGTGGCCTGTGCACAGCGCCCAGCGCCGCCAGGTGCAGACAGGGGCGGGCTGTTAGAGGGGCCTCCCTGTTTGCTTCTGTAATGAGGTGAGTAATTTCCCTGTGGAAGCTGAAATCACCATGATCACCATTTGCTAAGTCCGTGGGGATTTCCAGAGTTGGAAGAGGTTTATGTGGCCCCTCTCAGGCTGCAACCACCACAGGCAGAAGGGGTCGCTATTGCCCCCATTTTACCCAAGAAGAATCTGAAGCTCTGAGAGAGATAAGTTGCCCCAGATCATAGATCCGATAAGTAAGAGATCAGACTTAACAACCAGATTATCCGGAAACCACAGACATAAAGACATGAGCGGAGAGAAGATATTTCCGTGGGACACACGGGGCGCACGCTCACCCAAGCTGTGGATTTAGAGGCTGCGTCTCTAGGTCCAGAAGCACTCAATCTCAGAGACCCAAAGCGGTGTGCACATGAAGTTATTAGCAAAGCGAATATTGTTGGCCATGGGGCGATGGTGCTGAGGCCAGACGAGACTTATTTTCAAAAGGAAAAGAATCAAGAATTCTGCAAACTACAAGCTGGTGAGGTTGACACCAATCCCCAACAAAATGAGAAAAATATATTCTTAAATAAATGACTTTAGATACTTAACAAAAGAAATGAAGCCCATTAGGAACCAGGTCTGGGGCACTACACTGGCTGTCAGGAGTCGCTATGTGGCAGGGACGCAGCTGGGGATGCAGCTGTTTGAACCAGGACCCAAGCAGGGATGAGGGGCCTGCGGGGGCGACGAATCGCCGTCACTTCCCCTACAACTGGAAGAAGCACACAGGCCACAGCAGAGCACCCTGGGAGCCCCGCTAATGAGCTGAGGAAAGAACCAAAATATTCCAGAAATAGCTTGTGTGTCTGCCTCAAAGGTGTGAAGAAAAGTGTCCCCAGAGGAGACCTAGTCATCTGTTTTATACCTGAAAAGACCCTGAAAAGGGAAAGCATTTCACCTGGGACCGGGGCAAGGGCAACGGGAGAATTCAGAGGGTGAGATCGCAGGTCACACAGGGAACCTGGGCTCAGACAGACGGGCAAGTGTGTCCCTGGCACAGGGAAGGCCCAGTGGATCCCGGAGTGAGGGGTGGGCGGGCACCAGGCACAAAGACAAACGAGTGACCACACACGCCTGGGGCCACAAAGCCATCTCAGGCCCCTGTGTGGCGCGGACTCCTGTGCAGCAGAGGCTCCAGTCTCCATGTGAGGTGGAGCCGGCTGGCAAAGGCCAGGCCCTAGACCCCACCAGACACTGGACCTCAGCGCCCAGGCCCAGACTCTGTCCCCGCCTGGCCGCTGTGCCTCACGTAGCCAGGCTGGACATCCAGGACACACAGGAAGGAGCGTCAAAGGATACAGGGTGGGAGGTCTGACGGGAGGGGCAGGGGTGGTCAAGTCAACAACCTGGGCGACAAAGCTCTGGGGCCCAGATTCCTGCTCCTAAAGGGCGTCAGCCTTGGGCTTGACCCCATAACAGATCAGCACAGAAACGGGACCCACACACCAGGCACAGGAGCCCCAGAAAACACGCAGAGAGACGCAACACGGGCTGGGGCTGAGCACCTGACACCCCCGCCCCCCTCAACCTGGTCAGTCACCTTGTTCCCCAGGCGAGCTCCACAGCTGGGCCTCCTGAACCCTTCCCCCCTCTGCTCCAGGCTGTGGCACGAGCTGCGGCCTCCACTGGGACGCTTTTCCAGCTCTGCCTCGGCAGCCCCCGTGGCCCTCACACCGCTGCCCCCAGCTCACTCGAGCCCCCAAGGATTGTGGCCACACTCACCATCCCAGGCCCATCTGACCCCTCCCAGGTCCTTCCACTGTGCCCCCAGCAGCCCCCCACGGAGAAGGCCAACAGGAGGGTGCAACCCAGGCTCCCAGACCCCCTGACTCGAACTGGAGCCCCCTCACACACAAGCACGTCCGCAGCCAAGGGTCAGGCAAAGCTGGGCCCGGAGCACAGCAGATGACTCACCCCCTTTCCTTCTCCGAATGGAGGCTTGGAATCAAGAAACAGAGTAAACGGGGTGAGAGGCAGGCTTTGTCCCTCGGCACCCGGGCCCCACTCCCCACTCCCACCCCCTCCTAGCCCATCCTTACCCTCCCAACAGCCAGGACCTCCCAGACCCCCACCACCCCTGGCCTATACCCTCGTCAGATCGTGAGTGGCAAATCGACCCAAATGCCAAGTCAGTACCTGAAATTCAAGGCGGGAACAACCACAGCAGGGACAATGCTTGTGTGCATGCATGCTCACACACACACACACACACACACACACACACACTCACGCATGCTTGTGTATGTCCACACACACACAGACATGCACACACTTGTGTGGACGCAAAACTAAGTCACACTTGGTTCAATCAAATGTTCAGAAAAAAGGCAAAACCCCATAAAAACCCATTTCAGAGACCACCAATGGTGCAGTGGCCACCCACAAGCATTCCTGCAGTGTGTTTCCAACAACAGGCAAGTCAGCATGCTTTCCAGACCAAGGCCAGTCAGGGACCACACCCTGGCATGTCACCTGCCCTGACATTCTCATCCCGAAAGAAAAAGGAACCCAGAAGTTCCAGATTTCTTAGGGGAAAGAGGATGAACAGGAGGGGCTTGGACCCATCAGGGCCCCCTCTGGCCTGGGTCTCCACCAACCTCTGCAGCCCCAGCACGTCCTTGGTTCGAGCTATGCAATGAGCACCTGCTGAGTGTGAAGGGCCCCAGGGCTGAAGGGCACTAGAGGGGTCCCGCCCTCCCTCCTTCTCCCTCCTTCTCCCTCTCTCTCCCTTCTCAGGAGGAGAGTCCCCACCCAACCCCTCCTCTTAATGCCGTTTCTGCCAGCCACCTCAGCCCTTCCTTTTCTGGGACACCAATGGCCCCCCCAGAATATACCTTCCCTTCCTCTTCCTCCTGCAGGCCCTCCAAGCCACAAGGAGCCACCTTGCGTGAGCCCCCATCCTTGCCACCTGCTTTCTCTGTCGCCTCACGCTTTTCTTTCTTCCCAGGTGTTCAGGTCATCTTCTCAATAGACTACAGACACTAAAGGGCCCTATCAGCCCTCGATATTGTGACATAAAACTGACATGTTTATGCTGGCAATGAACCCACGGGTCTTATTTCTATCCCGTAAAAGCCCAAACACTGGATCATGGGATGATCGCTTAGGTACCTGGGAAAACCCTGATGCTGGCCTGGCTTCCTCAAACCAGGTGTGTCTACAGAAGGTCGGCAGGTGGCCTGGCTTCCCAGGACAGCTGTCGTCCAGGGGCAGGAGTGGGTTTCCTGTGCTCCCAGATGCCCAGGCCCTTCTCTGAACAGAGCCACGGGAAGGGCCTGGGTCCAGTTCAACAAAAGCTGTGACCCCCTCACTCAGCAGTGTGGATGGGGGCTCTGTGGTAGGCTGTCCCTTCGCCCTCCCCCAGACTCTGCTCAGGAGAAGCTGGTGAAAAGGATGCTGACCTCGGGCCGCAAGAGTGAGCCCCTCCCTCTGGAAGACAGGCGTCTGTGGAGCAACCCTGTCACAAGGCAACAGAGGGGACGCCCAGGCCAGAGAGGAAGGAGACTCTTCTTCCAGCCACTGGTCTCTGCACACAGAAGCGGCCCAGAGAGCAAAAGGCAAATCTGTTTCTACAGGGCAGAGTCCCTGGGTCCCTGGATGACAGACCGCAGGCTGCCCAAGCACCTCTTTCTGAACATGCAGCTGGACGTGGCCACGTGACGGCCTCTGGCAAGAGACTCCCAGGAACCATCCACCAGAGCCTGGTGTGGGGTCTAGCCAGACCCAGCTGCCTACTGGTATTGGTTTATTGACCAGTTTGGATCTTCAGTCAGTGCAATGGGTCAGCTCCCCATGACTAGCCTTGCACCCTTGTGACCCCGGGGCCCGGAGTCTGCCAGCTTCTCTGCCTTACTCTTGAATGAGCGAGGTTACTAGGCATAGAATTACAGGTGGAAAGGCATTTTGACCCAAGACTTTGAAGTTACCGTTCCATTGTCTTCTAGCATCTGCTGATCAGACCCCCGCTGTCAGTCTGACCCCTGTTCCTTTCTAAGTCATCATTCTCTGGCAGTTAAGATTTTTCTTTTTGTGTATGGTGTTGTGAAATTTTACTATGACAGGTCTAGAGGTAGCTATGCTTTTACTTCATTGCTTCAGACTTACACTCCTGCAAACTGGAGTCTCATGTCCTTGTTCAATTTTAGAAAATTTTTAGCCATTTACTCTTCAAATATTGCCTCTTCCCCAATCTTTTTACTCTTTCCCTCTGGGACTCTATTTAGGCTGGGATTTTTCTCATTTGTCCTCCATATTTCTTATCTACTCTTTGATATTTTGCATCTCCTTATCTTTCTGTGCTGAATTTTGGGTAATTTCCTCAGATTTATCTTTTAATTCATAGTTTCTTCCTTCAGGTGGGTCTACCATACTGTTTCCCAGGCACAGGTTTTTTAAATCTCAGGGGCTATATTTTTGTTTCAATAACATTTCTTTAGGAATCCTTTTTAAATCTGCTTATCCTTTTTTTCCCCCCCACTGTGTTGTTCTTTCATTATGAGTTATGTTAGTTCTCTCAAACTTTGTATTTAAACACCTTGTTTTGTCTCTTTCATAGTATTCTATGGTTTCCAGTTCTTCTGATGCTTATTGCAAGTCTCGGGCTTGCCTCTAGCTCTCCCCCATCTCTTGGCTCTGGGGGGGTATCAGAGCCCCAGTGCCCTGCCCGTAGGATCTGTATCGGTCCCAAGCCCTCATGGACTATGGGAGCATCTGCTTCCTCTCACTCCCTTGGCTCTGACTTCTCTCTTCATTTTTGAGAACTGGAAAATTCCTCTTCTTTTGTTTTGAGATGGCTATGTATTTTTAGAGTTTTACTTTATTCAGAATATTTATGGGGAAGAAGGTCCTGACCACATCAGCCTAATCTATCTTGGTGGCTGTCCTCCACACCAAACTAAACTGCAGTCAAGAGTACCTGCTTGGAAGGGAAGGGCTCAGCAAAGGACTAGGGTCAGGGATCAGTCCATGAGGGAGGTCAGAAATAATTTTAGGGGACAGGTAAGGGTTCCTTCTATGGCTGGGGCAGAACCAAGCCGGAAGCCAGGGTTGGGGCTCAGTCTAGAACCAGGATCAAGGCCCTTCCTGTGCCCACGACTGGGTTAGAGCTCAGCACAGGACCAGAGTCAGGGGTCCTTCTATGGCTGGAACGAGAACAAAGTCTGGGACTCGAATTGGGTTCAGGTTATAGAAGGACAGAGCACGTTAACAGTAATGTGTATTGGGACTTGCCATGATAAAGATGTTCATGGTCATGTAAGTCAGGGCATAACCATTATTAACTGTCACGTATGTCAGGACATGGTCATGTATATCTGAACATGCCAGTGATGAGGCTATTAACGGTCACATATATTGAGACACACCCACGATGAGGCTGCTGGTGGTCACCCTGGGATCGTGCCCCCCATGTACCCATCAAAGCCCCGACACACTCCTGTTTGCCTCCTGCAACTTACGAGGACCTGTCCCATCATCGTACCAGCAATGTTCACAACGGCCCCGTGAGGTCGGCAGCTCACTCTACTGACCCCTGCGTAACCGACGTGTGAACGGGTGCTGAGAGGGTAAAGGAAATGCAAAGACCACACAGCTAGTGCCTGGCAGAGCCAGGAGCAAAGGTCAGGTCCCCTTTTCTCACTTGGATGAAATGAAGGCGTAAAGTCATACTGGAGGTGTGGAGGGCCAGGGGCAGCGTGTGCACACGCATGCAAACACACTGGTGAGCCAGGGCCTGATTCCCCACCGCCAGACGTGGTGGTCCCACTGTCCATCTCTAGCCCTGCCACCCTGCCCCTCAGCCCTCAATCCATCCACACGTCAGCTCCCTTTTCAGTCCCCAGACACCCAATTCCCCCACCACTTCAGCACCCACCCATTTACCTCTAACCTGTCCATACGTCCATCTCTCCGTCCTCCCTCCCCTCTGTCTCTGCCTGGCTTTGGCCCAGCTCCCCTGACCTGGCCCCCCACCCTGGGCTATCTGCCCACCGCCTGCCCTGCCACTCACCGAGCTCCTCAAGCTCCGCCGTCATGGACTTGGAGCGCAGGGTCAGCGTGGTGCTGGGGGCCCTCTTAGGGGGCGGCGGGGCTGCAAAGAAGAGGGAGGCCTTGGACCTCCTGTCCAGCAGCAGGCAGCGCGGCGTGGCCAGGTGCAGGTGCCACCTGCGCTCCACCGCCTGGATCTCCTCGTACTCCCGGGAGGACGAGTCACACTGCGCCAGGATCTTGTTCAGGCTGCGGCTGGACGCAAACTTCTTCATGGCGCTGGCAGCTCGGGGTTGCTGAAGGCCGGGCTGGGCCAGGGCAGCCAGGGCCTCAGGCGGTGCTCGAGGGCCCCAGGGGGGTCACCGTGCTGGCCAGCCTCAGCCCGAGGGCCCACGTGGAAGGCTTCGAGGGCAGAGTCATGGGGTGGGGGCTGGGAGGGGTCTCCCGGCAGGCCGGGCTCCTGCTGCTCCAGGGCCACCCCCCCCCCCAGGCCTGGAGGCCACTGCCCCTCGGGGGACCAGGGTGTGGTCAGCCAAGCCAGGGCCTGGGCTGGGCTAGACCCGGCCAGCAAAGCCTCCTGGGCCCAGGCTGTGCCGCGACGTTGGCGCGGGGAGAAGACGCTTTTCCTCTTCCCTCAGGTGCCGCCTCCCCCTTCCCTCCGACAATAAGCGGCAGCGGCAGCGTCAACCTCACAGTTGCTATGGCAACCCCGGCCTCCAGGCAGCTGCTGGCAGCGTCGGGAAGGAGGGCTCTTCCATGCCAGGGGCTGGGGGGGCGCCGGGAAGGAGGGGGCAGGGATCTTAGGAGGGCAACCTGGGGTCAGAGGCCGGGAGAGGGTTGGCTGTCTAACATCAGGGATTGGCACCCAGGCGGCGCACGTGGGCGTTCGCCTAGGTTCAGGCCTCTGACGTCAGCAGTCAGCAGTCTGGGGCCGGGGGTGATGAGAGGAGCATGGGCCTGGGGTCAAAGGTCTAAGGTCAGGGGACAGAGCAGGGAGCCTGGGCACCGAGGTCCGAAGCCCGAGTCCTCACCTCTGCGCCGAGCCCCATCTTCTTCAGGCTTCCTTGTCACTGACACCACCTTCATGACGAGGCGGTTCCCGCCCTGGCGGATCAGAGCCACCACCTGCTTGTGCCCGACCTTCACCACGTTCACTCCATTCACCTGGGACAGTCAGGGCCCGGGGGCCGTCCAGGTGAGTCCTCCTCGGGCTCGGAGGCCAGCACCCCACGGGGCCGCACAGGGAAGGACGAGCCTCACCTCGATTAGGAAGTCCCCCGTGCGCAGCCCGGCCCTCCAGGCCACGCCCTCCACGTCCACCGACTCGAGATACTGAAGCGCCGGGAAGGCCGGCGTGGGCGTGAACTCCTCGATGGGGGTCTCTGCTGTGGGACGGGGAGAGGGCAATGAGGACGGCGTCCTGCCCGCAGGGGCCAGGTGGAGGTGCCTGCCACACGGCAACCTCCCACGAACCACCTGGGCCGGGGGGCAGCAGGCGGGGGCTGCCCAGCGCGAGAGGAGCCAGCCCGGGAATCCAGGACACGCCCCTCTGAGAGACCCCCCCCGCCCCCGCCATTCACCCCACCAGAAAGGCCCCCGCTCCGTTAGACACGCACAGCCGAGATCCTGGGAACCAATGAGGGAAAGGACCCGCTGCCTCCTACCAACATCCCAAACCAAGAACACAGAGTCACAGCAGGGAGAGAGGAAGCGGGTGGGGAGAAGAAGGGGGGGCAGGGGCGCGGCAGGAGGAGAGCAGAGAAGAGGAGCAGAGGCAGGACACAGAAGACACCCCGAGTGGTGTGCAGCCCTTGCCAGCCGGATACCCGCCTCCGTTACCTTTGGCCCCCCGGAGCACAAAGCCAAAGCCTTCGTGGTCCCGTTTCTGCAGGACAGCCACCTTGTCGTCAATGACATAGTCGCTGACGGGGGAAACAGAAAGGTGAGGAGAACCCTGCCGGGAGAGCACGTGCCCCAGACAGGATCCCGCGGGCACGGGCACAGTCCTCCCTGGGAGCTGTCCTTGGACTCACCCGGGAGGCCTCCCTCCACATCTGACGTTCCATCGCACGCGTGCCCACCCTCGCCCGCCTGCCCACCTGCCCCACCTGTACCTGTGTGCAGAGAGGCTGTCATAGGAGCCCACTGTGTAGTGGCGGAAAAGTCGCTTCGTCCGGTCCTCCCGGGTTTCTGAGGGGAGGTTCAGGAGCTGACGGAGGGTCTCATCCTCCAAGTGGCGTGAACCACCCCCTCAAGCACACCGGTTACCAGCCTCTGCACGCGCACGCACACACGCACATGCACGCACACACCCCTGGCCTGGTAGTGCCCACATGGAAGTGGGGGGTCCAAATGCTGGGATCCTGGGCCCAGCGGTCCTAGGTAAGAAGGCTGAGGGGACCATGCAGGAAATCTTGCCTCTAGGGGTCAGGGTCCAGACAGGGGCAGGAGCTGTGGCTCATCTTTCTCCTGAGCGGCTGCACACAGCAGACCGGACAGGGCCAGTGCAACCACAGAGAGAGTCAGCAAGCCCCAAAACTCAGGGCAGAGAAGGTGTGCGCACACGCACGTGTGGCCTGGAGTCATGTGTAAGTGCTGTGTTCATACAGGCGTGTCTCTGTGTGTGACCTGCAGTCATGTGCAGGTGCTGTGCTCATACGTGTGCATGTCTGTGTGTGCGTGACCCACAGTCATGTGCAAGTGTCACACTACATACCCCTGTGAACTGGCATTGAGGTGGCCTTGTGTCAACGTATCCCTCACCACAGGGATGCTCACCCTCACGGGGTCCTTTGCTCCAGACCCTACCTCTGCGTGGGCAGGGAGGGGTCCACGTATGGGGGGCTAGGTCCCCCTATCCTGCTGTCACTGCATCCCACAGAGCTTTATCCCCATCTGTACTTGCTCTCACAGTCCCTCACAGCCACTGCGGAGCCGCCCCACGCTCGGCCTCGCTCGGCCTCGCTGATGTCCTGCAAGCCTGCAGGCTCCAGTCCACACCTCCAGGCACTACCCTCCCTGCTCCAGGCTTACTTCTCCAGCTGCCTGTACGCTGGATCCTCTGGTACCCCTGCACCCACTCCTGGCCCCCAGCCCCCAGCACCTTTGTCTCCAGCTCCACACCTCCAGGCACTACCCTCCCTGCTCCAGGCTTACTTCTCCAGCTGCTTGTACGCTGGATCCTCTGGTACCCCTGCACCCACTCCTGGCCCCCAGCCCCCAGCACCTCTGTCTCCAGCTCCACCACCACCTCAAATTCCACCCCGCAGCTCCTCCCCGCTCTCTACCAGCTCAGCATTCCTCGAGATTAATTTATTCATTCAACAAGTGCGTACTGAGCTCCTACTACGTACCAGGCTCCAAGAATGGAGCAGAGAACAGAACGAAGCCCCCCTACCCTGCGGAGTTTACAGGCTAAACTGTACAGCTGAAGAGAAAGAGGAGACGAGAAACAGGTACACACAGAATGTGTGGAATGCTGGTAAGCGGTAAGAAAAAAGGAAGCCATTCGGGGCGCTGCAATTCTAGGTGGTCACGTGCAGGCCTCCCCAGGAAGGGAGAGGTGAACAAAGGCACGAGGACGTAAGGGAGCAGCCCTCCATGTGGGTAAAGGGCTTTCTGGGAGTGGGGGCACTCAGGGCAAAGTCACGTGGCAGGTATCACCTCAGCGTGTTCAAGGCACAGTGAGCAGCCTGGGCAGCTAGGGCAGAGGCAGCAGCAGAGCAGTAGGAAAGGAGGTCCGAGAGGGCACCTAGGACTCTGACGACTGTGTCCTCCACTAACTGTAAGCTCCTGTGGGTAAGCACCACGTCGCACTGATTTCTGTGATCCTACCACCAAGCACAGCACCTGGCACATAACAGGCGTTCCAAATGCCAACTGGAAGGACAGACAGGTGGACAACTGGCTGGGGGGATGGGGGGGGTGGACGGATGGAGGGATGGATGGAACAAGAGACAGACAGAAGGATGGACCAAAAGGTAAATGTATGTATAAGTGGATGGAGGGAAAGAGAGCAGGGTAGGGGCGGGGGGGATGGATGGAAGGAGGGGATGGGTGGACTGGGTCTGCTAGGTGGGTTGATGGATGAGTAGATGGATGACAGGATGGGTGGGTGAGTGAAAGCATAGATGGATGGAAGAGTAGACAGAGGGGACTTCCCTGGTGGCACATTGGTTAAGAATCCGTGTGCCAATGCAGGGGACACAGGTTCGATCCCTGGTCTGGGAAGATCCCACATGCCGCGGAGCAACTAAGCCCATGCGCCACAACTACTGAGCCTGAGCTCTAGAGCCCGCGAGCCACAACTACTGAAGCCCACACGCCTAGAGCCTGTGCTCCGCAACAAGAGACGACACCGCGATGAGAAGCCCGCGCACCGCAACGAGGAGTAGCCCCAGCTCGCCGCAACTAGAGAAAGCCCGTGCGCCGCAACAAAGACCCAGCACAGCCAAAACTAAATTAATTAATTTTTTTTTTTTTTAAAAAGAGTAGACGGAGGGACTTCCCTGGTGGCGCAGTGGTTAAGAATCCGCCTGCCAACGCAGGGGACACAGGTTCGATTCCTGGCCCAGGAAGATCCCACACGCTGCAGAGCACCTAAGCCCGTGCATCACAACTACTGAGCCTGCGCTCTAGAGCCCATGAGCCACAACTACTGAGCCCACGAGCCACACTACTGAAGCCTGCGTGCCCTAGAGCCCATGCACCACAACTACTGAGCCCGCATGCTGCAACTACTGAAGCCTGCATGCCTAGAGCCCACGCTCCGCAACAAGAGAAGCCACCGCAACGAGAAGCCCGCGCACCTCAACAAAGAGTAGCCCCTGCTCGCCGCAACTAGAGAAAGCCCACGTGCAGCAATGAAGACCCAACGCAGCCAAAAAAAAAAAAAAACAGAGTAGATGGAGCAGTGGCTGGATGGAAAGAAGAGCTCCTGTTAACATCAGAAGACACAGATATCAGGAAAAGTATTGATCTGCATTTCAGAACCCTGCCACTAACTTGTGTGACTCTCAGTATGTTCGACAGTCCCTTTTGGCCCTCTCCTTATACAGCAGGAAAATTCACCTTGGAGGCCCCCTAGGTTCTGATGGCCTATAGTTTTATCTCACTGGCACCGTCCCCAGTGCTCACACCCTCTCCTCCCTCTGCAGCACACCTGCACCCACCACCCTGCCGTCCCCAAAGCCAGAGCAGGCCAGGCCTCAGCACTGCTCAGGTAGGGCCCAGACCTCTCCTCACCTCCACCACACCCTTCTCCACGCTGACCCAACTTCGGAAATGTTCACAGTGCCTGCCTGCAGAAGGACCCCTCCCCCAAAAAAGACCCTCTGCAGATCACTGGCCTCCTATTTTTATATTTATCGACCAAACACAAATTATTACATAACACAAATTCATTTTCCAGTTTTATAATCAGACACGTAAAAGCCAGCTCAAATGAAAACACACCGCATGCCCCCCCCCACCCCCAGTACTGGAAAGAAAGGGGGAGGAGGGAGGATGCCAGCCAGAGCCATAGCTTTGGTGTTCTACACCAGCCTCCAGGATACCCAGGGCCGCCTCCCCACTCCCTCCCCTCACAGCTCAACTCTCCCTGCTTGCAACTGCTCCTTTCACCCAGATGGGTGCCGTGGGAGCCTTGCTCTCTGCTGACCCTGGGCATCGGCCTGGCCCACACGCGTTGGCAGTATCCCCTCTTTGGCCTCTAAGTCCCTCTCTGTCCCTGCTCCAGTCTCAGAAACAGATCTTTCTTTGGATCTGGGCCTGTTGGAAGCAGGTTCCTGTTCCTGGGCTGCCCTCTCACCTCTGGCAGAACTCAGCCCCTGAGTCCCAAACCAGAGGCTCTGCCCAGAGCAGCTGGCGGCCGGGCCTGCAGGTGAGGACAGAGGTTATTCCCACCCCCTCCCAGCAGGCAGCCCCCGCAGGCCTGTCTCCCTACCCATCCATGAAACGCTCCCATCTACCCAGGTACCTTCTGACACTTTCAGATGACAAACTCCAGAGCCTCCCCCGTCTAGGAGCCCCACAATTGCCCGGAGGCCTATAGCTCCTTCAGCAGGTTGCCCTGTGTCCTCTGCCTTCTCTATGACTCCAGTCCAGCCCTGCCCACCCCGTCTCCATCTCCTTGCTTTGCCCTGCCTGGGCCGTCACCCTAATCCTGAATGACCAGCACAATCGGGACAGCGCCCCCCAGATTCCTCCTGCGACACTGCCACAAACTTTAGCCCCTGGTCCCAGGACACCTGACCAGCCCTCACGCTCCCCACTCCATCCCTGCCACCCTCCCCTCAACACACAGGTTTACTCAGCCAGAGCCCATGAAGCGTGGCAGCTACAGCACAGACCCTGCAGCCCACGGCCTACATTGCAAACAAGACTCTGCTCCTTGGGCTGTGGAACCCACCCTCCTAGAGATGAACTAACAACAACTGTCCTCACCTCCCAGGCATGCTGGGAGAGTCAGTGAATTCTTAGATGTAAAAGAGCTTAAAACGCAGCCAGGCATCCTGACACCGCCTGGAGCACACTGGGTGCCAGCGCATGCAGATCTGGAAGGCCCTGCCGTGCTCTGGCCAACAGGCTCTGCCCCCGCCCCCATCATGCTGACCACCTAGGCGGTCCTAGCGATCCTTCAAGGCTTAGCTCAAACAACACCCCTGCTTTAAAGGCCCCTCTGACTCCTTCAGACCGACCCAGGGAGCCCCCCGTGCTCACGCCCGTCACAGCCATGCGGTGTGCACGCCTGCTCCCCGCTGGGCAGGGAGCCAGCCCCTGTGATCCCAGCTCCCAACACAGGGCCCAGCACACGTCAAACACCTAACAAACATGGGCTGTTCTCAAATTCCAACTCCAGTCCCGACCTCCCTTCCTTCCTCCCCAGCTTCAGACTCAGCTCCAACTGCCCCTGGACCCACAGAGTTCTCAGACCAGAACCTTCATTGCCCACCCTACAGGGGCGCACAGGACCCACTCCCTACGCAGGTCTGGAGGCCCCTCCTTCCCCTCCCCCCTCTCCCGTCCAGTTGGCACCAGAGCCCAAACTTCCGAAACCATTCCCCTCCCCACATACCACCCCACCTGCCCACGATGGGCAGACAACAGGGGGTCGTGTCCCTCCCAGGCTCCCAGCCGCAAGGAGGGCCATCAGGGTGAGGCGGTGAACAGCCAGGCATGAGAGTAAAGGCTCCACTGTGAAGCAATTATACTCCAATAAAAATAAATAAATAAGTAAAATTTTTTTTAAAAAAGTAAAGGCTCCTGCTCAGGAGTGGGTCAGCGGCCACACTCCTGCTTCCCTGGGCTCTGCCACGCTCCACCCAGGGCAGGGGTCCAGGCCACACAGGGGTGGGCTCCCCTGGGGAAATTCGCAACCCAGGATAAGGGAGCACAGCAACCCTGGGTCTGAGCCCTTCATGTGCAGAAAGACAGAGGTGTGCACCCTGGGTCCAGACACACCACTAGTGACCACCACTAGCCACCACTCAGGAGGGAGCTCCCTTGTCCCACCAGCTCGTGGGGCCAGAAATAATTCCTGCAGGTCGAGGGGCCTCCTGGGTGCGCAGTCAGCCCTGGCTGGGGTCTTGAAAGGACCAGCCTCTCCTTTCCACTGGCAGGACCACCTCAGATCCCAACTCCCAGAGGGGTCCTTCCTGGAGGTTCAGGTGGTGAGCAGGGTCGGACCGAGGCTGCTCACCAGCCCCAGGAGCCACGGCCTTTGCCCTCACGTCCTCCCTGCAGGCTAAGGATGCAGCCATCCCCCACCTGCTGCCCTCAGACCATCCTGGCCCCAGGGCACCCATGACAGCCCCTCTGGGCCCAACTGGCCTCATTTCCTTTTGGCTGGTCCAGGCCTCCCTGCACTGCCCACTTGGACAATCTGTCCACTTTGGAAAGATGCCTCTTTTCTCATACTGACCTCTTTACTTGTCTGCCAGCCACACAGCAATCGCACACTCCAAGTACCCAGCATTTCTGTGAGAACCATGTCTGGGAAGGGTTGTGGTCACTGAGAGCCACACGTGGGATCACGGACTGGTGCACGTCCATACGTGTGCGTCCCATGGGCACGTCACATGTGTCTCCACAGCTGTCCAGGATCCAGATGTACACGTGTGTGCTGGTAAGTAAGTATGGGATGCACACATGTGTGCTGGTAAGTAAGTATGGGATGAATGCGTGCTGTGTCTGTCATGTACACGAGTTTGTACCTACTTCGAACGTGTGTTTGAATTTGTTCTAGTCTTTTCTCTGTGTATACAATGTGGATTTGCCTCCAAGCAAGACCAACGGGAAGCTGGAAGGGGCGGCACCCTCAGGAGCCACCCAGGGGACGCAGGGGTCACTCACCGTGCCGCGTGTCATACTGTCTCATCTGCACCTCCTCCACGCAGTCAGCCGGGAACCAGCCCGTGCGGCCTTTCACGGTCCCCTCCCAAAAACCGCCCTCCCCAATGCTGAGCACTGGAGGGACAGAAGCCAGACAGGCTGTCAGGGCAGAGAAGGGCAGCCGGAGGCCACCTCTCCCACCACCACCACCAGCTCCACCTCCACCACCTCAGGCTCAGGCTCTGCACACCCACCCTTCACCTCTCTCTCCTTCTCCTCCCGTCCCTTCCTTCATCCTCCTGTCTTTTTCCCTGGGAAAATTTTGGGATCCACACAGAAGAGAGAAAAGAACAGATGGGCACAGCACAGGATGGGCATGTGGGGGACAGAGAGACGCACAGATGGACACACTCGAGGGGGGGACAGGAGGCAGAGGCAGGGGCCACAATCCTACCCCTGCCCTCCCAGCCGACCCCTCTCCTCCCACCTCTTCAACCAACCCCCAACCAACCTTGCTCTGTCGCCCACCCCAGGGGTCACTGCCAAGAGCTCAGGGCCATTGTGCTGTGGCCAGGGGATTAGGCCACAGGATGGCCCCTGGAGAGCTGACCCTCGCAACTGTGTCTTTCTGAGGCTCCACGGACAGAGAGCGCTCATGAGGCGAGGACCCCAGTGACGACAGAGACCCTCGCAATGAACGGAGCTTGTCATGCGTGGCACAGGACCCCCTCCTTACAGACACCCACATAACTGTCACAGATACCCCCGGAATGGCAGAGAATTCCCACATATCACAAGCGTTTCCAATGAAGAAAGTCCCAGAAGTGACACAGGAACCCCGTAATTCAAGGAAGCTCTGAAACAGGATAAGGTCCTACGAACACAGAGAACCCCACCAGCACCAGCCCCCAGCATGACACAGAAACACCCCCATGACGAGAGGAGCCTCTGCTGTGACACGGAAAACCCAGAATGACAGAGGATGGAGAGGGACCCACGACAGGAACCCCGTAAAGACAGACACCCCTCCCTGACGGAGCCCTTCACAGTGACACCAGGAATCCCCAGTGGCAGATGCACCCCGTAATGACCACGGCGACTCAGAGTTCCCAGGGACACCCCTAACGACAGACGCCCCAAAATGGCACCAGCCGCTCCACGGTCGCCGGGAAGCCGGGCCGGGCACCCCAGAGTGGCACCCGCGAACCCCAGGAGGCCCCGCGCCGCGCCCCCCGCGACCGCGCCCCCCGCGCCCCCTCACCCTTCACGGCCTCGCCGCGGTGCAGCGGGATCTCGCCCTCGCCCTGCGGGCTGTGCGCCTTCACGGCGATGAACTTGCGGCCGGGGACGGCGCTGTAAAGTTTCCGCTTCGGGCCCCGGGGCGGCGGCGCGGGGGCCGCGGGGGGCGCCGGGCCGGGGCCGGGCGCGGGGCCGGGGCCGCCGGGGCCGCCGGGACCGCTCGGGCTGTAGACGAACACGTAGGTGACGGACGCGATGCCGGGGGGCAGCGGGCACGCGAAGCCGGCGCCCGGGGCCTCCATGGCGCGCGGCCCGGCCCCGCCGCCGGCCTCACCGCAGCCGCCGCCGCAGCGCCCGCCGCCCGCCGCCCGCCGCCGCCGCCGCCGCCCGCCCGCCCGCCGGGGGCCCGGCCCGGGGCCGCTCCATGGGCCGCGCCGCCGCGCCCGGCCCGCTCCCGCCAGCGCACGAGCCGCGCCCGCTCAGGGCTCCGGGGCCGCGGGGCTGCGCTCCCGGGCGCGCCGGGCTCGCTCCATGCCACGGCCGCTCCGCGCGCCCCGCCTCCTCCGCGGCCCGGCTCCTCCCTCTGCGGGCGGCGGGCCGGGCTCCCTCCTCTCCCCCTGCGGCCCGGTCGCCGCGGCCCCGACGCGGGAGAGGCCGAGGGGCCGAGGGGAACTACGGCGCCCTGAGGGGAAGCTGGGGGAGGGGTCGGCCCGGCGGAGGAGCGCGGGGAAGGGGGAGGCGGGACCGGCCGGGTGGGAGCCGGGGAGGGGACTGGAGGCTTCGGACAGGAGGGAAGCGCCTCCGTGAGGGTTCGCCTCGCCGCCAGGAGGGGCTCCCCCAGCGGGTCCGCGCCCGCACCCTCCAGCCGGGCCTTGGCCTCCTCACACCCTGACCGCTGCGTGTGCTGGGCGCCAGAAGCCCCCTCCCGACCTGGGTCTTCTCCTCCTGGACATCTGCCTCGGATGTTCATGCCCCCTCCAGGCTGACCGCCTTGCCCGGACCACTCCCCCGATCTGGGCACCGAGCCTGAGGCCTCGGCCCTACGCCTCTGCCCTGCTCAATCAACGGCCTGCACTGGCTCCCTGGCACCTAGGCCGACCAGGTCCACGTTCTCCGCCAATAGCCGGGCTCTCTGGGACGAGAATTAGCTACACTTCAGTAACAAGGCTGGGTACCTTCTTCTCCCTCCCCCAGCCGCGCATAATGCTGTTCCCAACACCTCAACTATCCTAATCCTGCTCCTGCAGCCAACTATTAAGTTGCTGTCTCTCAGCTCCGGATGCACCTTTCTCTGTCCGGCTCTGTGATGGTGGTGGGGACTCTGCGACTACATTTCATGCCAGACTTTGCCAACAGGGGGAGCCAGGGGGAAACTGCCACCTCGGCCACCTCTAACCGCCACCCCCCAACAGCAGCTCAAACTCAGACATCTACCTTCTCTCCTTTCACCAAAGGTGATCTCTCCCCCTGAGGCTCTCTCCCTCCAGGTGTGCCAAACTTCCTCAGCCCCCTCCTGGCCACTCACTGGGGGACTCCGTTACCTGGATCGCTCCCCCCTAGCTGCTGCTTCGCCCTTAGCCCTCCACCACATCTGGCACCCTAGGCACCTACTAAATGTTTGCTGGAAAAAAAGTTATAATAATTCTGCTCTCCCCACAGAGCAGGTCGTAGCTTGTGTTTGCTAAAAGAATGACCGATATACAAAAACTACATGAAAGCAGGGCTTCCACACAGCTCCAACTCAGGAGCAGCCCATCTGCAAAACTGAAACATCCCAAAGTTTGTTCTTTTAGCCACTGGGCCATGCAAAAGTTTTGGGGGAGAACTGAGGTGATTTGGGGCAGGACAGGTAGCCTTGCAGTCTGGGTAGGAACACGCAGAGACAGAGGAGACATCACAGGTCGAGGCTGTATGAGCAGGGACGACAGCAGAGGAAGAAATGGCTTTTATAAGCTCCTGCTGCACCCCAAGCCCTCTGCTGAACGCTCAGGCTTAGAAAGTTTGGGAATCAGGTCTACCTGGGGGCAAGTTAAGCTGCTTCCCAGCTCTGTGACTTTGGGCAAGTCATTTACCCCACCTGAGAGTTAGGACCGTCATCTGTAAAGTACAGCACAGCCTCATACACGGTCAAGGTTAAGTGATATGATACACACTACGCTGCTCAGCCCAGCTGTCACTGTGAACACAAAGTGCTATTTATGTAACTCTTTCAATCAACATGTCTCCCGAGCACCTTCTATGTGACTGGCTCTGGAACAACTGTGGGAAATGAGAAAGACAGCTCCTGCCCTCAAGGTGCAGCGAGGAGAGAGGCCTTAATCAGCAGCAGCAGGCCGCTGCTGTGGGCCAGGGGGGTCCCAGTAGGGAGCCTTCACTGCCCAGGCTCCAGAAGGCTTCCCAAAGGAAAGCCTTTGGGTAGGATTAGCCTACCTTACTGATGAGAAACGCAGGCACAGAGTGGTTGGCTAATCCGCACAAGGCCACACGGGCGGCAGATGCAAGGACTGCATTGGAGCCCGTCCATCTGTCTGCAGAGCCAGTATCTACCTTCCACTCCCCACTGCTCAGCTCCGCGGGGCTCCAGCCCACAGAGTCTGCTGGGGCCCCCGCCCAGGCTTTTTGCTCTAAGTTCTAGGAATGCCAAGTCCTTCAGACGTCCTTGGTTCTCAGGGTCCCAGCACTCATGGCGAGGGATAAAGAGAAGAACCATGGGGTCCTGTGGTTATACAGGGCCAGAGGCGTTGGGGAAACACCAAGAGGGAGCCTTGGGATGAAGACTCCCCCCTTGGGAACAGGGCTAGGGTCCACCTATAGATTTTGAGCCCTCATGGAGAGGAAGCTCCAGTCCCTAACCTCTTGCCACACGTCACCCAGCCCTGCCTCATCCCAGCCCTCATCCTCCTCCCTGGCACTGCAGGAACCTTTCTAAACCACAGGTCGGACCAGACCCTCTCCCCACAGCATTCTCCCTCAGCTGCCCACTGCCCTCGGGACAAGTCCAGCTCCAACCAGAGATCAGCATGGGGGAGCCTGCCCCAGGCCACAGGACCTCACCTTCTTCCCTTTCCCATCCAAAGAGACCCCCCCACCCCCCGACCCAAAGCCTCAGCTCATCACTGCAGAGGTGCCAGGCACCAACAGGCCTCTCCCTGCCCGCCTAATGCTGGCTCCTCCTGGCTCAGGTCCCGGCCCCCACATACCTGATCTTACTCTGGCTGCCCCTGCCTGCTGCGGGGCCACTGCCGTCACTCTGCTGGTCGCCATCCCGGTCCCGGCCTTTCTCTTCCTGCAGCCGCTGCAGCAGCAGCTGGTGGGGGAGGCTTCGCAGTGAAGGTCCAGGAGAAGCTGCTGGCTGCACCTCACCCTTCAGGTTGATGTCACTGGCTGAGCGCTGCAGGGGCCGAGGAGAGGCAAGGCCGCTAGGGCCAGCCAGCCGCCGCCGCTTCGCATAGCTGGGGGTTTCCCTGAATGGTACTGGGAGGGGGGAGGGGGGACAGGTGAGACTCTGGGCAGCCAGAAAGGGTGACCAACTTGTCCTGGTTTGCCTGGTATTTCCAGATTTTAAAAGTAGAATCCTATGTCCCAGGAACTGCCTCAGTCCCAGGCAAATCAGGACAGCTGGTCACCCCATGACTGAAACTATGATGCGGGGCGGGTCACATACCAAACTGCCTCTACCTCTACCTTCAGGGGTAAAAGCCTGCCCTTCCTGTCAGCCAAATGAGGTCTTGGAACTGCCTATTTCACAGGCTTCCAGAGAGACAAAGACGGCCACATGTGACAAATCTCACCAGACTACCACTGTATAGAACTTTTTGCAGTTGACCATAACCAGAGAAACTGTAAAAGATGTTCTAGACCAGGGGTTGGCAAACATCTGTAATGAATCAGATAGTAACCATTTCAGGCTTTGCAAGCCATACAGTCTCTGTTGCAAGGACTCAGCATGGCCACTGCGGCATGAAAACAGCCTCAAATGATGTATAAGCAGATGGGTGTGGCTGAGTTCCAATAAAACTTTATTTAAATAGCAGATGGTGATTTTAAAAACATGATCCAACTATGTGCTATTTACAAAAGAATCACTTTAGATCCAAAGACACAAGTAGGCTTAAAATAAAAGGATAAAGGAAGATATTTCATGTAAATAGTAACCAAAAGAGAGCTAAGTAGCTACATTAATATCAGACAAAATAGACTTAAAAAGTGTTACAAGAGACAGAGGACATTATATATTGATAAAAGTGTCGATTCGTCAAATAGATTAACAATTATTAATACATATGCACCAAACAACAAAGCATCAAAATATATGAAGCAAACATTGATATATTTGGAGAAATAGACAGTTCTACAATATATTTAAGACTTTAACACCCCACCTTCAATAATGGATAGAACATCTAGAGAGAAGATCAATAAGAACATAGAAGACTTGAACCAATTAGACCTAACAGATATATATATATAGGACACTCCACAGAACAAGAGCAGAATACACATTATTCTCAAGTGCACATGGAACATTCTCCAGGATAGATCATTAATGAGGTCACCAAAAAAGCATCAATAAATTTAAAAAGACTGAAATCATACAAAGTATCTTCTGCAATGACAATGGAATGAAGCTAGAAATTAAGAACAGGAAAAAAAACTGGAAAATTCCCAAATATGTGAAAAATTAAACAACACTCTTAAACAATCAATGTGTCAAAATAGAAATCATAAGGAAAATTGAAAACACTTTGAGAAAATAAAAACAAAAATACAACATACCAAAACTTATGGGATGTAGTAAAAGCAGTACTAAAAGGGAAATTTATAGCTGTAAGCACCTACATTAAAAAGGGATAAAGTTCTCAAATCAATAACCTATTTAAGGAACTAGAAAAAGAGAAGCAAACCAAACCCAAAGCTAGCAGAGGAAGGAAATAATAAAGCTTACACGAGATAAACAAAATAGAGAATAGAAATACGGAGAGAATCAATGACACCAAAAGTTGTTTCTTTGAAAATATCAACAAAATTGACAAACCTTTAGCTAGACTGACTAAGAAAAAAAAGAGAAGGGGGACACAAATAACTGAAATCAGAAATGAAAATTGGGGTATTACTACCAACCTTATACAAGTAAAAAGAAATATAAGAGAATACAATGAATAACTGTATGTCAACAAATTAGATAAACTAGATGGACAAATTCTAGAAAAACATAAATTACCAAAACTGACTCAAGAAGAAATAGAAAATCTAAACAGACCCATAAAAAGCAAGGAGATTGGATCAGTAATCACAAATCTCCCAACAAAGAAAAATCCAGCATGAAATGGCATCGCTAATGAATTCCACCAAACATTTAAAGAAGAATTAGCAAAATCCTTCTCAAATTCTTCCAAAAAAATGGAAGAGGTAGGAACACTTCCTAACTTATTCTATGAGCAATTTAAAAATGAGCAAAGGGACTTCCCTGGTGGTTCAGTGGGTAAGACTCCGCGCTCCCAATGCAGGGGGCCCAGGTTCTATCCCTGGTGAGGGAACTAGGTCCCACACGCATGCCGCAACTAAGAAGCCCGCATGCCGCACCTAAAAGATCCCGCGTGCCGCAACTAAGACCCGGCAAAGCCAAAATAAATAAATAAATATGTTTTTAAATAAATAAAATAAATAAATAAAAATAAGCAAAGAACCTGACATTTCTCCAAAAAAGATGTACAAACAGCCAATAAGCACATGAAAAGATGCATCAATACCCATTAGGGAAATGCAAATCAAAACCACAATGAGATACCACTTCACTTGGACTAGAATGGCTATAATAAAAAATTTTTTAATAAAAAAAATTCTTTTAAAGATAATAACAAGTGTTGGTGAGGATTTGAAGAATTTGGAACCCTCATACATTGCTGGTGGGAATGTAAAATGGTGAAAAACAATTTGGTAGTTCCTCAAAAAATTAAATATAGAATTATCATATGACCCAGCAATTCCACTCCTAAGTGTACACCCAAAATAATTTAAAACAGGTATTCAAGCAAATACATTTCACACATCTTCATAGCGGCAATATTCACAATAGCCAAAGGGTGGAAACAACCCAAGTGTCCATCAAAGGATGAATGGATAAACAAAATGTCACATATACAAACAATGGAATATTATTCAGCCATAAAAAGGAATGAAGTAGTGATACATCCTACAACATGGATAAAGCTTGAAAACAAGGAAGCCAAATACTAAGGGTCATTCCACTTAAATGAAATATCCAGAATAGGTAAATCTATACAGACAGAAAGTATGTTAATAGTTGACAGGGGTTGAGGGAGAGGGGAATGTGGAATAGTTGCTTAATATATATGTTGTTCCCATTTGGGAGGATGAAAATGTTTTGGAATTCAATAGAGTTGGTTGTCAATGTACTAAATACCACTGAATTATTCAATTTAAAATAGTTAATTTTATGTTACGTGAATCTGATTTTAACTGAATTTAAATCCTCAATTTTAAAGCCTCGATTAAAAAACAACAACAACAGACGGTGGGCTGGATTTGGCCTGGGGGCATTGTTTGCCAAGCCCTATTCTAGACTCCTGTTATGCAAAGTGTGGGCCTTGGACCTCACCTACAGCTTTTAGAAATGCAGAATCTCAGGCTCCACCCAGACCCTCTGAGTCAGAATCTACATTTAACTAGATCCCTGGGTGACTCAAATGTACATTGCAAAGTGAGAAGCACTTCCCTAGGGCACTCTTCAAAAGCACTCTGGGATAGCAAGTCAGTGAGCCGTGTACTTGAAAGTGTACACACAGGAGAGGGCGGGAGAGCCTCTGGACCCAGAGGTAGCCCAAGGCAACAGGTGAGGAAGCAGAGGTGGCTGGTCCCAGGTAGGACCCCTGCTTCCAGCTGGTCAGTCTAGAGGGGGAAGGTGAGGCTGCCAAGAGGCTTCCAGGTGACCTGTCCCCGGAAGGGTGACAGGTCTCAGCCTACCAGATCCCTCCAGGTGGGCTTCGTGCCTGAGGAAAAGGAAGGATGACTGGGCAAAGCCTCCCTGCTGCTCCTCCTCTGTGTGCAGGTCCCACCCGGGTCCCCAAGCTGGGGTGGGACATGACAACTGACTCATGGAGGGAGGGTGTGCAGAGGGAGTGGGGTAACAAGGATGGATCCCTGGATTGCTCAGGACTGAAGACAGGCTTTGCCATTAACTCTTCTGTGCCTCACTTTCCTCCTCTGTAAAAATGGACTAACAACAATCACTCATTGGGGGGTTGTTAAAAGAGTGAATTAAAATAACAGGGTTTATCATAAATACTCATGAACATCTGGCTGTGTCTTCTGAGTGTATGTGTGACACCTGAGCAGGTAAGGGTACATGGCCAGCAGAGCTGATGCCCACAATGGGACTAACTGATATGGACCTCCCAGCTCAGCGACAAATGCCTAACCCCAGCCGGGTGAGCTCACTCTGGATCAGGCAGACAGGAAGCTGAGATAATGGTGACCCCAGGAGCCCTAGCATGTCTGTCCAAAGAAGAGGGGCAGCTGAGGCCTGCCTGACTCTCAGCCTGCACCGTGGCCTGGCCCCCACCCTCAAGGCCAGCTGCCAGAGTCCAGACCCACGGTATCGAATCCCACATGAGGTCAGAGGGGGAAGGCGTTGCAAATAACCATATTTTACTGAAAGGAACTGAGGCACAGAGGTCCCAAGCAGCTTTCCCAAGGTGACCTCACAAGCAGAAGAGGGAACCCACATCCGCAAACCAGGCTTCTCCCAGGCTAACAACCACCTCCAAACACTCAGCAGCCCCAACCAGACCCTAACTGGAGCCCTTGCTCTCTCACCCTTAATTCACACCTCAAACTTCATCCCAGTTCTCTCTCAAGCAGAACCTGGGCCCCAAGCCTACACCACTTCATTAGCTCAGTTATGAGCTCGACTCACACCTACTGATTCTGCAGCCTACCCACTCTCACAGTCCGCTGACCCTGCTTGGGGAACAAGGGGCTCCTAACCAAGCCTCACTGTGGGGAGGACTGTTCAGGAGAGACTCTATATAGGAAGACTTCTTAAACATGAACTTGGCCTTAGTCTTAACCCCTCCCTGACCACAACCTCACATTAGAACCAACAAGGACTCAAAACCTGAGACCAGCTCTAGCCCTCTGCTGTCCACTGTCACTTTAAATTTTATAAAAATTGGGATATCGCAGTCCCAGCAGAAAGGGGAGCCTGGGAGTCTGTGTTCCAAAGAGAGCCGTGGGCAGAAAAGCCTTGTCCACCAAGGACAGAGGGAGCTGAGCAGGAAGTCCCTCTATGGCTAGCTGGCTGGAGGGGGCAGCCTCTGGCCAGAAAATATGCTTTCCAGGAAGAGAGGCCCACCCCCCAGCCACCCCACACAGGGAGGGGCGGCAGGATTTGGAGGACTGACATGGGAGTGGGTGCCCCCCGACCCAGGCCCGACGTGAGCCCGCCTGCCCTGAGGTTCAGACTACAGGGCACCCCCGGTTCTCCCTCTGGGACACGTCCGGGGCTCCCCCTGAAGCACTGGCTGCCGAAGGCTGAGCCCCTTTTGCCCCGAGACCGCTGCCACCCTTTCCCATGTACATCCCCACCGTGTTCTGATTTCTTTACGCGTGCATACAACGGTCGAGGCTTGCTATGGGCCACGTGAACCGCTTTATGTGCCAGGATGAAGTGAAACACTGAGGGTCCACTGCCACATGTCCCCTGCTGGCCCTTCACACGACCTAACAGGAAAACAAACCTTGACCCTAACTTCAACCCTGCTTTCAACCTAACTTGATCTCTAAACCCAGCACTGGCGCCAACCCACAGCCCTAGCCATTATAACCATACCCTTGACCCTGACCTGACTCTAACCCCAATCCACAGCCCTCACCTAACCATGACCTTGACCCTGGCCCTTTGTCCACCCTACACAGGCCCTTCCCTCAGCACGTTCCCCATACCTGCAAGGGCCACTAATGGACCACCCCAGTTGTACTGGGAGAACTGGAGGAAAAGGCTCAGGGTATGGGGGCTTCCTTGTAACATCCCCACTGACCCTTGCACTGCTGGGCCCCGACGACCCCCACAAACCCACATTCAGCAGGGACCTGGGTGGGCAGAACTCACCAACATCCGAATCTTTGTGAGTCTTGATGACCTCCGCAAGCTCAAAGTTCCCTGCTATGATGGCCACCTGAGGGGGGGAGGGGCAGGAGGAAGGCTCAGCAGCACCAAACTCGCCTCCCCTCGGCCCTGGTGGCTCCTTCTCGACTCCTGTGTGGGGTCTTCCTCAGTTGGGGGCCCCAGGTTCGGACCCTGTCCCCTGCCTAAACTCACCATCCCAGTCTGCACGGGACTGAGGGGTCTCCTGGGACACGAGACTCTCGGAGCTAAAGCTGGGACACGCTGGCCACTCTGCCTGTTCCCTTAATGGCCCCTCCACACACCATCTTTTCTGTCTCAGCCATGGCCCACCACTACCTTACTCCTGTCACCCTCTCTCCTCCGTGCCCTCACCCCTGCATCTCATCATCCAGAAAGCCCTCCACTGCTGCCTCTGCCCCCTTGACTGGACGATCAGTGGCCAGACCTGTTCTTCCCACGTCTCCTATGAAGGCCCCTGCTCCCACTGAGAGTGGAGTCCCAGCTCCCTCCGTGTCCAAAGTCCCCATGACGTGGTCCCTGACTCCCCCCACCAACTCCAGGCCACACAGAGACCCATCCATCTGGTCATCCTCGTGCTAAGAACCAAACCTGGCCAGAGAAAAGGCCCAGAAACATGATCTGAGTTCAGTCGGGATCTGGGACCACCCCTCTCGCCCCTGGTTTGGCCTCTGCACCCCACCTGTCTCTGGTAGGTCAGGCCCACACCTGTTCTCCCTTGGCCCCAGAGCCCTCTAACCCTCTTCTCTTCTCCCTGGAAGGGGGACCAAGGGAACCACCCTCAAAGAACACCCCCACCACGAGCTGGGCACTGCACTGGCTCACCCCCTTCCTCCGCCCCACCCTGGGGCGATCCTGGGGTCAGAGCTCCCTTATTACTCTACAGGGCAAAAAAGCAAGGTCTAGAGAGACCAAGCCACATACAGACAGACAAACACGCCCTGGGGCAGCCTCGTGCTCCTGTAGGCACTGGTGTACCTGGAAGGCTGTCTGGCTGTTATAATTGCGGACATCCTTATTGGCTCCACGGAAAAGCAGGACGCGGGCACAGCTCTCCTGTGGGAGGGTCGGAGTAGGGGTTGCAACTGGGCGACAGCACATGCGCACACAGGAGTGCAGGGCACACACACCCACGCCTACATGTTCAGCGCACACATTTGTAGCACAGGGACAAGCAGGTCAGGTGTACACGTGCAGGTCCCACCTGGCCCAGAGGGCCCAGATGCACACAATTCACACCTGGTTGTGCAGAACACACACGTGTGACACGTGTGTGCAGGGAACTGATACACACACGTAGGCCTGCAAGGCCACAGCTCACTGCAGGAGGCAGAAGACGCACTTGTGGCGCGACACACCGGGTCAGACGTGCACACACAGGTAGTCACTGTACAGCATCACCTGTGTGTACACACACGTGTGCACAGGCGCAGGCACACCTGGTTGTAGAGGGCGCAGATGTGCAGGGCTGTGTTCCCCGAGGCGTTCTGGGCCCCCATGTTGGCTCCGTAGAACAGCAGGTGCTCCAGGTGCTGCACGTGCCCAAAGCGGCAGGCCTTGGGGAGGGAAGAGGTGCTGCTGGGCCCCTGGACGGAGCCCACGCCCCAAACCCCAGAGGCGGAGCCGGGGACACCCCCGCCTTCACGCTCCCCGCCCACCTGGTGGACCTCCTGCCAGCCGTTCTCGTCGCTGGTCCCCAGCTGAGCGTGGTCGTGCAGGAGCAGCTCACAGCAGAGCGCGTCCCCCCCGCCCAGGGCGCTGTGGTACAAGGGCGTCAGGCCGCGGCTGTCCTTGTAGTCGGGGGAAGCGCCCAGGTCCAGCAGGGTCTGAGAGCAAGAACCTCAGTGTTCACGCCAGGCCAGCCTCCTCCCGCTACCGGGCCGCGTGCCCCTCCAGGCCAGGCCTGTGCCCGCACTGACCGTCAAGGCCGCCGCATTCCGCTGGCGCGCGGCACAGTGCACAGCGGTGAGCCCGTCGCGGGTGCGGAAGTCCAGGTGAGCGCCGCCGTTCCTCAGCACCTTCAGCAGGTCCGTGGCATCGTCTAGCTGGGCCGCAAGGCTCAGAGGACACTCTGGGTTCAAGGGATAGAAGAAGGCTATAGTCCTGGCCATTCCAAGGCCATGCCCCTTCCTGCTCTGCTTCTCACCTCCTGAGTCAGGATCGTGGAAATTGGGGTCCAGCCCCTTGTCCAGCAGGCGTGCCACCTTTTCCGTGTTGTGCAGCTGGACGTATTCCATAAACTTCTTCAGGTTCGCCTGGAACACCCAGCCATCCTGATCAGCCCACAGCACGGCCACCATCACCTGACCATCACCCACCTTCCACCAGGGAGCCTCAGGTTACCTGTGGGGCATCTACCACCCCACCCCGCCCTCAGTCTGACCTATCAGCCTACATCATGACCTTGTCACTCCTCTCGCGTCACCCTAAGCCCTGCACTCCCGCTGTGGCCCCGATCCCAGCTCAGCTGGACCCACGTGCTGCTCCAAGTCCTTCCCTGCATCCCAAGCCCAACACAGCTGTCAGCCCGAGCCCAGCCAGCCCCTCGACAAGGCCAGGCTGCCCTCACTCACGCCGCCTGAGTGAGTTCCCTACCCCAAGCTCAGCCCCTGCCCTGGCTTCTCTCCCTGGCCCGGGGGCCCCAACCTGTCCAGCCTGGAAGAGCCCGCGGCCACATGGGCAGGAGCCAGCCCAGGGCAGCCCATATCCCCATCACTCCCAAGGTAGCCTGTTCCTTATCCAGCCCGTTCTCTTCACAAGCTCACCCCATGGCAGACTCCCAACTCCGGGGCCCTCCCCCATCACCAGGTGTCACCTCCTGTCACGTGACCTTGACTGCCTTTCATTCATACCCCCAGTCGTGCACTAATTTACTCAGCAAAGCCTCACTGAGCTCCTGCTGGTGCTACAATGCCACGTGCACAAGGCAAGGTGCCCTGGCCACAGGCCCCAGGCCCTCTAGAAACAAAGTGCATCAGAAGTAAGACAGGGTGCCACAGGGACAGCTCCATAGGAGGCAGCATCCTCCGGGGGGTCAGGCGATGAGACAGGAGGAATGATGCCCGTGGCTGAGAGGAAAGACCTCAGCTGCAGCCAGCAGGGAGGGAGGGGGGTGGTGTGATGGTGGGGGCCAGCTGGAGCCCAGGCAGGCAGAAACACGGGACTGTGGCAAGGAGTTGAAACTCATCCTAAAAACGAGTGGGACTCACTGAAGGTCAGGAGTCACTGGTGTCCTGTGGGTCACTGGGGACAGTTCTGGAGAAGGGGCAACTACAGGAGGAACCCAGGGTGATAGGTCACACCGGGGCCAGTGAGGGAATCTCTGCCCAGCCACAGAGTCATGGCTACTGACCACCACATGCCCCGGGGTAGCAGAGAAGTCTGGCACGGAGGCTCCAGGATCACAGCGCGGTCACTGGGCCACAGGGGTGAATGTTCAGATCCCTCTCTTAGGCTCCAGAGACTGTCAATGAAGTGTCCAGCAAGCAAATGTCCATTGGCCCAGGGGAGCCTGGGGTGGGAGCTCAGGGAGTCTGCCTGTGGGAAGGGCCGCGGCACCCACCCTGCCCCTCCTACATTCAGAGAAGACAGGGAGGTGCCCCCCAAAGAGCACTTGGGGTCAGACCCTCCTAGCAACAGTACCAAGGAGTAAAGACTCCACAAGTATGCCTAGGGAGAGGGCCCCAGAGTCAGACAGATCTGGGTTCAGCCCCAGCATCACTGGATGCAGAGCTGTAAGTCACTTAACTTCCCTGGGACTCAGTATCTTCATCTGTGAAATGGGATAATAATAGTCCCTCACAGAAAAAATTAATGAGATGCCTAAAGTGCCCAGCACTGGATGACCACTAAGTGCTGGGCTCCCTGTTCTCCCCACCGCTACCCAGCTCCCCGCAACAACCACATCTGGTGCCTGCTCACGTCTCCCCCACAAAGACACCGTGCCCTATCGCACTCCACCCCTTAGCCAGGGGCCCACCAGAGGGGTCAGCCAGAGTCTGATCTGACTAGAACCCATCACCAGACCGACCACCCCAAAGCCATGGTGCCCGGAGTCTGCACCCAGTCCTCTAGCCGTCCCCAACACCCACTCTGGGCCCCTGACGACAAGAGAAAGCAGACTGAGCCAAGGCTGGCAGGACTGACTGGTCAGCCCCAACCAAGATCGGGTGGGGGGGTCCTGGGAACAGGGGGAGGGCCTCAAGAAGGGAATTTTTAAACAACATTTTTGACGCCACAAAACCCAGTTAAGGCTGGGGTGGGTGAACACTGGTCATGGGGGGGGGCGGCCGGAGGGGGTGTAGAAGGTGACCTTGGAGTCCACTCCCCGTGGCTGCCTCCTTACCTTTGTGTGAAGCTTTGCAAACTGCTTATCATCAATGAGGTTCTGGGCATAAACTCGCCGCTTGTATCGAAACTGCTCAGGTAAAGACAAGGCAGAAAAAGGCATCCACCTGGGCTGAGTGAGTGAAAGTATGCACAGAACCGAGTCCTGCCCGCTTCCGTGAGGCTAGGGCCCCACACTGCTCGCCGCCCCCGTCACAAAACCCCTGCCTGCCAGCCACACAAAGCCATGCACACTACCATGGACGCCACCAACACAGAGGTCAGGCGCGATGTAGGCCCAGCTGCCCGCCTGCAGTGCCCTTTCTGTCTCATTCCCATCCCCGGGATTCCCCGGAAACCTCAGGCCTCTTCCAAGACCAGTTTCCAGGCTGACCTTCCGAGACATCCCGTCTCTGGGAAGAATTGTCCCTACTTGCCTGGGCCACCACGGAGGCCAAGCCGGCTCTGAGCTCAGCCACCGTAATTCTTGCTTCAGTGCTCATTGCACTTGCCACCCCCACCTCCAAACCGTGGGTCTGGGTCCCCTTGCTCACAGGGCGCTCAACAGCCTTTACACCGTGGACGGGTGCGCAAACGAGGAAGCTTAGGTCGCCCTTCGGACAACTTCACGGGCGGGGAGGGGGAGACGCTGACACCGACGTGCACACAGACCACGGCTGGCTTACTCCACACAGCGCTCCGGGCACTCACGCCTGCTCACACCCCATCGCACGTGCCGCTGACCGCACGCACGGCACGCGGCTCACACCTCACGCGCCAGACACACAACTCAACCCCCCCGCCCACCGCTTCCACACTAACTCCCCGCGTCCGTGCCCCTCGCTGCCGCGCCCTCCGCCGCTCCCGTCCCGGAGCTCGGAGCTCGGAGCTCTCAGCCCGCCCCCTGCCGCGCCCCCGGCCGCCGCTCACCTCCAGGTAGGGCAGGGGCGTGTCCAGGTTGGGCGGGTATTCCTGCAGGAGCCGCTCCTCGTCCAGGAACTTGCCCGCGCGGCCCCGGGAGGGCGGCTGAAAGAGCCCGTAGTTGAGCGCGTCCTGGAGGCTGTGGTTGAGGGCGCAGAGCACGCGCTGCTTGGCTGCCCACACCGGCGCGGCCGGGTCCAGGCGCAGGCACTTCTGCGGCGGAGCGGGAGCGTGAGCGCGGATCGGCCCCGCGCGGCGCTGAGTACTGAGTCCCCGGGCCCCGCGCGCCCAGGCCGCGGACCCCGAGCCTCCGCGCCCCGCCGGCTAGGCCTCGCCCCAGGGGCGGTGCTTCCCCGGGCCCCGCCCCCGCCCTGGAGGTGGGGAGGGTCCCGGCGGAGGTGGCGGGGGAGGGGTGAGTAGCCGCGGGCCTGGGGTCTCCCGCGCCGGGCTCCGAGCGCGCGGGTGGGGGGCTGGGAGAGGAGGGCGGGGGTGCCGCCGGGATCCGGGCGGCGAGGCTCACCGTCTGCTGAAGGTCCGGGATGCCGACGCGCACGATCACGGCGCTGGCCCCGGGGCCGTCCATCCCCGCGCCCCGGCCGTGGCCGCTCGCGGCCGGGAGCTGGGCGCCCCGGGGCTCCTCGCGGCGCCCCGGCCCCCCCTGCCCCCCCACCGGAGCCCCGTCGGCCGCGCTGCGCGGGAGGGGGCCGGGGGGGGCCGGGGCCGGCACGGGGGACAGCGGCGCCGAGGGCTCCGCAGGGGCGGCGGCGGCGGCGGCGGCGCGGCTCAGCTGCATCGGCCCCGGCTCCGCTCGGCGCCTGCCTTCCCCGGGGGCGGGGGCGGCGGGGGGAGGGGGCCTGAGCGGCGAGGGAAGCGGGGGTGGCAAGGGGGCTGCGCCGGAGGCGGGGGCCGGGAGGGCTCAGAGCCAGCCGAGGGCGAGGGGGACTTTGCGGGGTCCCGGGGTGAGGGGTGGGGTTGGTGCGAAGGGCGAGGGCCGCGCAGCAAGGCGGGGGCCTAGGGGCTGCGCCGGGGGTGTGGGGAGTCCTAGGCCTCAGTGTGGGGAGAGTGGCTGAGCAGCAAGGGCCGCGCCGCCGTTCGGCTGCGGAAGAGCATCTGTGGCCCACAGGGGAAGATGCGGCGAGGAGGGGGTCTTGGACCTGGCGTGGGGGCTGCCTTGGGCAAAGGGACCAGAGGCAGGGCAGGAAGGGGAGAGAAAAACAGGAAAATTAATTTCCGGGGGTGGCAGCTTCTCTACCACCCTACCGACCTCCCCTCCCCACCCCACTCAAGCCCCGGAGGAGATGACAGGGACCAACACTGCCCCAGTCCTGGGGTGGGACGGTGGGGACCTCGGAGCCCTGGAGGGGCCGGGGCTTCTCCCACAGCCAGAACCAATTAACCTTACAACTTAACCCTTAGGACCACGCCGAACAGTGTGCCACGCGGCTCCCGGCTCCCCCACCCCTGGCTGAGGCTGAGGAGTTCACTCCGGACTCTGAGGCCCGCCTCTTCTGCCCCCCTCCTCAGGTCCCCTAGTCCGCCTAGCTCCAACGCCTGTCACGCCCTCCCAGTCACCTTAGCGACGACAAGATGGGGGCGCGACCTGAGAGGAAGGGCTTAGGGGAGGGGGCGCCACTAGCCTCCACCTGCAACCGGGAAGTGAATTTTAGTTTCACGCGTTGTCGTGGCAACGCGGGAGGGGGTGATGAGTAGGCGGAGGAGAGGGGAGCGCAGTAAAGAAACTAGCTCAGGCGCCACCGCCCCACTGGAGCTGGCCAGGTCCCCCCAACACTCATCAGCCTCACAGAACTACCCCAGTGCTGGGAAACCCTGTGCCCCCAAGGTCCCTAAAAGCGAAGAGCGGCCCCTTAACGTCAAAATAGCCCTGATTTCCCGAGAAACAGCTTCTGACTCCCACAGAACTCCCCCAACATGCCTGACTCCTCCCCAGAAACAGGCCCTGACCCCCGCAGCCGCTCACCCTCGCACAAGACACCCTGGCCGACCTTCACAGAACACCCCAGCATGAGGACACCTTCCGGCCCCTGGCAGAAGACAGCCCAGCCTCACCTACCTTCTCCAAGAGCAGCCCTGGGTCCCCTGAGCCTCCCGGGAATAAACTTGAATGAACCTCCACCCCACACACACACACACACACAGAAAGCCTCCCTACCCCTCCCCATGACAACCTGGAAGCAGCCTTACCCCACGCGGACCAGCGCTTGACACCCCCTCCAAGGACAGCCTCCTGCCCACAGAGCCCCGCAATACCCACCCCTCCTTCCCCCAGAACAGCCTCTGTTCACCCCAGAGCGCGGCCCTCTTCCCCAGGACCAGCCCTGACCCCTGAGGGAAACCGGACTCTCTCCCTGCCCAGTCGGCCCCCCTTCAGAAAAAATCTCTGCCTCCCAAGATTTCACTGACCCCGCAGAGCCGAGTCTCCAGCGCTGTCTGTGGTCTGGGCCCGCTTTCTTCCCGAGCCTGGGCGGACCCTGCCTGCCTAGAAATGCGGCCCCAGGATGTCCAGGCTCTTCCCAAGGCCACTGGCCTGGCCTGAGTGGGGGAGCTGAGGGTCCCCAGGGGCTGGAGCAGGATGGGAGGGGTAGGGGAAGGGGGGAGCAGGAAGGGGCTGTCGGAAGCCCACTTATCTGCAGGAAGCACCTTAGGAAGCACGTGGCCCAGCCCTGGAGAGAGGAAACTAGTGCTTCCCGGCCCCCCTCCTGTCTCCACTGCCTTCCTGCCCCTGTTCTCCCCTCCCTGAGTCACCCAGAGCTGCCCCCACCCCACCCCCCCCGTGTCCCTCATCCCTCCCGCTGTGGCGGCTGAAAGGCCGGGCCGTGCTCACCGGAGTCCCCGATTCGCGATGGGACTGGAGGAGGAGGCGCACACCCAGCCACAGAGCGGCCCCCGGCCTCCAAGCTCTCCCCACAAACCTGCCCCTGACCTGGAGAGCCAGGCGCCCGCCTGGCCACCCCGCCTGGACCTCACGGAGGCCCCCTCGGCCTCCCCAGCAACCCACTGTCTTCCGTGAGTCCAGCACCATGAATGCCGAGCTTTCAGGAGAAAACCTCACAGCCTTGCTGATGGCCACATTCCTGGTCTCCAGGCTCAGACGGGCCTGCACTGCCAGGGCTGTTTCCACAGAGCACCCGGCGCAAAGGATGGGTACATAATGAACGAATGCCAAACCGGCACCACTCCTCTGGACCCACCACCACCCTGGCAAACGGCAAAAATTCCAATACCCAGAAGCACCTTACCCGCACAACGTCCTCCTGTCCCTGCAACATGGTGGGTTTACAGAGGAGGAAGCCCCGGGACAAGCTGTTTTGTTGAGAATAAAAGACCCCCAGGCTCCTCACCACCTCCCAGACTCACCCCTCTGCTCTCCTGTCTCTGTCCTTGAAGGTGAGGATTCCCCAGACTCCATGGCCCTTCTGTATCTCCACTCCTGCCATCAGGGCTAAGATTCCAGAATGACCCATGGTTCTCCCATCCCCACTTCTTCCCACCACACACGTTCAGACGCCCAGGGCCTTTGGGAGCTCATGTGGGCAAAGCGTCCAGAACAGTGCCTGGCACAGGGTTAAACCCATCCGTGGGTGAACCCCTGCACACCGGCCACTGCATAGGCCATCTGACACCCTTGGTGCCCCACACCCTCAAAGTCTTAAGCCCACCCTCCCCAGCGTGGGTGGTCCACCCCCAACTCCTGGCCCTTCCTGGTGAGCCCGTTTGTGTCCCCCTCCCTCACCATGCCATCCCTCCCTCCTTTTACATTCCTGGGGCCACCTCCTCACCCAAACCCTAACCCTTCCCTCCCTCTCACCCCTCAGCCTACAGTGGCCTGGCCCCACAATCCGCCTCTTGCTGAAAACCCCACAGGCCTGCTTTCTCTCCTATCTCCCCTCACCCCCTGGTTTCCTTGACAACTGGGGGTGTGGGGCAGATGAGTGTCCTGCTGTCAGGTGCTCCCCTGGCTGCCCTTGGTCTTCTCTCGCAGTCTATACTCTTCCTCTGCCCTCCACTCTGATCTTTCCTCGGCAGCACCCTGGTGTCTACCTGCCCTGTAATTCACTTACTTGTTGCTCACTGTTTAGGATCTGTCTTTCCCCCCAGAATGTAGGCTCCCTGTGGAGAGGGAGCTTTGCCTGTTTGGTTCACTGCTGTGTCCAAGGCCCTGGTGCTCAGTCGATGCTCAGCATGTATTTGCTGAACCTTCATCTACAGACTGTTCACGCCCAACTTTCTTCAGAGCAGACCCTCTCCAACCTCCAGAGCAGATTGTAGGGGCAGAAGACCTGATTGTTCAGTTGACTGTCCGGATCTGGTGTAATTTTTGTGGGTAGGGTTTTGGGGTTTTGTTTGTTTGTTTGTTGTTGCTGTTGTTGTTGTTGTTTTGCTTCTAGTTATTTAACATCTATCAGTATATTTAGATTCTGTTTCATCCTGAGTCTGATTTGTTAAGTTTTATCTCTCTAGGAATACAAATCTATTTCTAAACAATCAACTTTTCATTCTGTTAATCATCTCTATTTCTATTTTGTTTATTTCTTTCTACTGTTTTGGTTGTTGTTAAGATTCTTTTTCTTATTTCTTCAGCTGGGTACTCAACTCAATTTTTAGTCTTTCTCTTCTCTGACAATGAGTATTTAAGGTTATAAATTTCCAAGTGTGACTTTAGTTACGTCCAGTAAATCTTGAAAAGTAGTATTTTTAATTTCATCTTGTTGATTTTCTAATATCAATTGTATTGTTTGCTTTAGGAATTGCTGAAAAATATGCTTACTTAAATTTTCAAATGTATACTAGGTTTTCTTTGGAAGGAGGACTAACCCTTAGCTACTGATTTCTTTTTTTATTGTGTTGTGGTCAGAAGGTGATCTGCATAATGCAGATATATATATATATATATATATATATATATATATATATATATATATATATATATATATCTCCATTATATCAAGATTGTTAATTGTATTATTCAAATATCCTATGTCCTTTCTAATGTTCCGTTTGCTTGATTTATAAGTTACTAAAAGAAGTGGGATGGGCTTCCCTGGTGGCGCAGTGGTTAGGAATCCGCCTGCCAATGCAGGGGACATGGGTTCGAGCCCTGGTTCAGGAAGATCCCACATGCCGCAGAGCAGCTAGGCCCATGCGCCACAACTACTGATCCTGCGCTATAGAGCCAGTACTCCGTGACGAGAGAGGCCACCGCAATGAGAGGCTCGCGCGTGGCAATGAAGAGTAGCCCCCGCTCACCGCAACTAAAAAAAGAAAGCCCACGTGCAGCCACGAAGACCCAGCGCAGCCAAAAATAAATAAATTAATTAATTAATTAAAAAAAAAGAAGTGGGATAAAATCCCACTTCAGCAGTCTCACCATGAAATTTTGCCAATTTGGGATTTATATGTCTTTCCAGACTTTGTTTTTAATGCTAACAGGTTTAGGAGTATTATAGCTTCCTGATAAATTATTCCTTTTATTATTATATGGTACCCTTCTTTATCCCTGTGCTTTTTGCCTTAATTTTATTTTTTTTCCATAATTAGCCTAGGCACAGCACTTCTCTGTGAGTATTGACCTCGCATGTCTTTTCCCCTCATTTTCCTTTTATCCTTTCTACATCTTACATTCCTAGGTGTGCTTGTCGTAAATAGTATGTGTGGCCAGATTTTTGTGAAAACCAATCTTACAATTTTCAACTTTTGATGGTGTTTTATTGTGATTATTGATTACTGATATGTTTTCACTGATTTTTACCATCTTATTTTGTGTCGTCGGTTGGTTTTTTGTTTTTGTTTTTCCTCTGTGCTGCTTTTTTCTCCCTTTGGGCCCTCCGTTTGATTGATCACATTATCTTTATTCCTTTTTCCCTCAACTCCCATTGTTTTGGAAGTCCAGCATTCTCTTTCTTTTTTTTTTTTTTTTTTTTTTTTTACCTTTTAAGGAAAACTTTATATTCTAAAATTATTAAAAGGACATCATAAACCCATTCAATCATGCAGGTCCTTTAAACTTTGCTTTGAAAGTCTTAAGGAGAAAAATATATGGTACTGTGACTAGGGCATAGGCTGGAGAAAACTTTCTGATTTCTAATTTTTCTTCCCTTACCTTACTACTTGAGAGAAGTCAATACAATTTTCCGTTTGTATAAATGAAAGGCCACAGTTTTTAACTCTTTTATAATAATATTCCTTGAGCCAGAAGAAGATATATTTTCCACATTTTAGTTACATTTCAACAATTATGTATTATATGCCTATAGGGCTCATGTTCAATGGCAAAGTGAAGTGGACGGATGGTCTCAGATGTTTCCTTGTAAGATAGCGTGTCAAGAACTGGCTTATATATTATCCGTCCTCCAGACTGACATCACGCTTCATAATAGCTTGGTATGATGATTGCTGTCAAAATCGCCTGCAAGGAAACATCCGTGCCACAGGGCCTGGCCGCGCCGCGGAGGGACCTCGCCGGGAAGGACGCGTGGGCTCGCGCAGGGGGAGCGGAGCCCCAGTGGGTGGCACCCGCGCTGCCGCCTCGGAAGGGGGGCCCAGCATTCTCTTTCTATCATTTTCATAAACACACTTACATTTTCAGCCTGTGGGATTAACAAAGCCTGAGGTTAATTACTGTCGCCACCCACCTCGTGCACTAGTGGGAGTTGAAGATGCTTTAGCTGCAGGTCTTTGTCCACATCGTCCTCACTCCAGTGAGGCTGCTTGAGGAGTCACATGTCAACCCGCTCTTTACTCACTTTCCTTCTGGCTTGAATTTTCTTCTTCCTGAAAGTAGTGACAAATTTCAGTCTTTGAAATGTCTTATTTCACCCTCATTTTGAATGATAATTTAGCCAGTGTAGAATTCTAAATTGACAAATTATTTTTTTCTCAATACTTGGAAGTCTTTTCTCTCTGTGTGCTGTATTCTGGGTAATTTTCCCAATTCTGACTTCCATCTCACTGATTCTGTTTGATTTTAATCTGCTGTTAATCCCATCCATAGGGTTGTTGTTGTTTTTTTTCCCATAGAATTTTAAATTTCAATGACCATGGGTTTTCTTTCTGTAAGCCCTGTTTGGTACATTATCAAATCTCCTTGCTCTTTCTTTATATTGGTTTTTTCTTTTTTGTTTAATGCAATTTTTAGATTTCTTTTGTCTTTAATTATTTTAAAAACATTTATTTTAAAATTCTAGTCAGTAGTTCCCTTATGTGAAATTTTTGGTGGTCTAATCCTGTTTGCGGTGTCCACCGACTCACTCACTGTAGGGGGACTGTAGGTTCTTTCTGTGACAGTGTTGTGACTTGGGGTTATGGACTCAGCTGGCCCTGTATTTATGTGGAAATCCTGGGCAGCCTAGATGTGTCCCTCAGAGGAGTACGACTAGCCCAGGACCTGTTTTATGTTAATTTCTTGGCTTGGTGGTCCTGGGGGCTACAAAGAGTAATACAGTTCAGACTCCAAAATTGTTGGGGACAGGCAGTGGTTACAACTTCATAGGGAGACTTCTCCACAGCGAGATCACCACAAAGCTTTATGAAAATTGCTTAAATAAAAGAGAAATATATTATAAGAATTATGAAAATAGATTACTCACCAGGTTTTTGAGCACTACATGTCATCCTAAGTGTATGACACGTATTAACTCATTCAGTCATCACAAAATCAGTAAGCAAGCCCATTATTGTCCTCATGTAACAGATGAGGAAACAAAGCAAACTAGAAGTAACTTAACTTGTCCAGAATCACATGTGGCTCATCAGTGGAGAAACCAAGATTTGAAACACATCAGTGGGCATCTGACCCAAGCAGGACCAATGAGAATCCTGCCCTGGAGTCCTACTCTTGTAACTAAGGGAAGAAACCCTTTTTCTACTCTTGGGATTCACAGGAGAGATGTAGCTCGGCAACTGCTAGTGGCCGAGATTCCAGCCTTGGGAAGAAAGCAACCCTGCAAGGAATATAGGTACAGGAGACGAGGACAGTTCTGAAGGAGCTTGAGCCCACAGACTTAGTCCCTGAAATCTGCTTTTCTTGCCTTTGGTTTCAAGAGCCCAGGGTCCCTAGAAGGGACTTTCCCTTCTAGGTTGAAAATCCATGGAAAAGAGAGGCTGAAGGGCTGGCCTTAGGGCAAGGGCCTCGACTGGAATACCAGCTCAGCCACAAGATACCCCAGTGGCCTGAGAAAGCCTCCTGGCTTCCCTGTGTCTCCCTGTGAGCTCTGGTACGTTGGGTACAATGGTAGGAATTACTTCATTCCCTCCCTCATTCAGGCCACATACCAGAAACCTGCCTTTGGGCTGACAAGGTGGCTCCTGTCCCCCTGGGCTGTTGTGCAGGTTAGATGAGGTCCATGGATGTGACATGCTCACCACGTGCCTGGTACATAGTGAACACATTTTTGGTATAATCATAAAGCTAGCTCAGATTTGGTTTCTGTCATCTCAACCACAGGAGTGCATTCTAATGCACGTTCTTCGTGTATAGTGGCAAAACTTAGAGCCGTGAGAAGGGATGGCTGATCTTTGTTGTAAGTTCTTAGAAAGAGCATTAGCCTTAAAATATTATTTTAACAGTGAAATTAAGAGTGAGAAATATATGCCTAGTTAATTTCACACTTAGGATTCTACTTACCCTTTGGTTCAAGACTGTGAGTTTTGCCTACACGTTTACCTCTTCTTCCCAAAGGTCACTGACAATTTAAGAACTATGTGAGGTTTTTTTAAAAATTATTATGGTAAATAATATATAACATAAAATTTACCATCTTAACCATTTTTAAGTGTATAATACAGTAGTGTTAAAAGGAACAATATATTTTTTTGAATATAATGTCCATCCTAGTGTTAAAAGACAGACACATGGATTGCGAATAAAATCTGTGAAGACATGATACGGACGGATCAGAAGATGGAAAAGCCAACAAAAGCTGAAGAGTTGGCTGCACAGCCCTAATGTCACTGAGACTTCTGGGAAAGGGGCCAGCTGGGCACAGTGGGACCATGCTGGAGTGGGGTGGGATCAGCTGACTCCAGCTGCAGGGCACAGAACTGCTCCCTGAGTATAGTGGGCGGGGGACTGGAGAGACCCCTGGGCCAGAAGAGAAGTGGGGCTGTTATTGCAGGGAGGGAGGGACTTAGCTTTTTATGAAAGGTAATTCCTAGCCCCTCCTTCTCAACTTTCTGAATGACAGGGGATCCCCAGCCTGCTTTCTGCCAGAGTCCCCTTGCACTCACACATCCCCACCCACCATCTTGAAGGGAAGCCCTCCTAGGGATAAATCCCTCTCAGTTCATTTTTTTGTTCTGAGCAGTATTCCATTTTATGAAAATACCACGTTGATATGCATATTTGGGTTGATTCTAGTTTGGGACAATTATGAATAAAACTGCTGTGAATATTTTTGCTAACTTTTAAAGAAACTGGCAAGCAGTTTTCCAGAATGATAGTACCATTTTACATTCCAACTTTTCCCATCTCCTCCACGTCCTTGCTAGCACTTGGTATTTCCTGTCTTTTTAATTTTTAGCCATTCTAATGGATGTATAGTGGTATCTCCTTGTGTGATTAAATTTGCATTTCTCTGATGACTAATGATATTGAGCCTCTTTTCATATGCTTATTAGCCATTCACGTGTCTTTTGTGAAGTGTCCCTTCAAGTCCACTGACCATTTTTTTTTAAATGTGTTGTTTACCTAATTGAAATTTTGAAGCTCTTTATATATTGTGGGAACAAATTTTTTTGTAAGATACGTGTATTGCAAAAGTTCTCTAATTTTGTAGCTTCCTTTCACTTTCATAGTAGTTTCCCTCAAAGAACAGAAGTTTATTATTATAGAGTGAGCTTATCTTTTTTCTTCTATCATTTATATTCTGTGTCCTATCTAAGAAATCTTTGCCTCCTGCAAGATCATAAAATTTTCTCCTGTGTTTTCAATGAGAAGTTGTAGTTTTAACTTTTCATTTAGTTCTATGATTAATTTCAAGTTAATTTTTATTCGTGGTGTCAAGAAAAGGTTGATGTTTGTATTTTCCCTTTTGGGGTGTCCAGTTGTTTCATTCCATTTTTAAATTATTTTAAAATATTTTTATTTACATTGTTTTGCAACCATCACCACTATGTCCAGAACTTTTTCATCATGCCATATGGAAACTCTGTGCCCATTAAGTAGTAATGCTCCATTCCCCTCCCCGAGCCCCTGTAACCACTTTTCTACTTTCTGTCTCCACCACTATTTTAGGGACCTCTCAACACCATTTTTGAAGACTTTCCTTTCCCACTGAATTGCCTTTGCACTTTCTTTACTTTTCCTTTAATCTATATTTATAATTTTTTTAAATTTTTTTTTTTTATTTTTTACTTTTTTGGCTGCGTTGGGTCTTCGTTGCTGCACACAGGCTTTCTCTAGTTGCAGTGAGCGGGGGCTACTCTTGGTTGTGGTGTGTGGGCTTCTCACTGTGGTGGCTTTTCATGTTGTGGAGCACGGGCTCTAGGAGTGTGGGCTTCAGTAGTTGTGGCACGCGGGCTCAGTATTTGTGGCTCACAGGCTCTAGAGGGCAGGCTCAGTAGTTGTGGCGCACGGACTTAGTTGCTCTTCAGCATGTGGGATCTTCCTGGACCAGGGCTCGAACCCGTGTCCCCTGCATTGGCAGGCGGATTCTTAACCACTGTGCCACCAGGAAAGCTCTAATCTATATTTGTATACTTTCTCCAATACCACACTATCTTAATTTCTATAACTCTATACTAAGTCTTGAAATCAGAGAGTGTAAGTCCTACAACTTCATTCTTTTTTAATTTTGTTGGCTATTCTAGGTCATTTTCATTTCTATGTTTTAGAAGTTAGAATCAGCTTGTCAATTTCTACAAAAATTAAAAACCACCTGGGAATTTAATTGGGTATTGCATTGAGTCTATAAATATATTTAGAGAAAATGGACTTCTTAACAATATTGAATCTTCTAATGTTTGAACATGGTATGTCCCCCATTTATTTTGTTTTCCTCAAGTATCTCAGCAAGGCTTAGTAGTTTTCAGGGTTGCATTCTTAAACATTCTGTTAAATTTGCTCCTAAGAATTTCATTATTTCACATTATTACAAATGAAATTTTAAAATTTCATGCTATAATTGTTTTTTGCTACTATATAAAAATACAACTGATTTTTGTATGTAAATTTTGTAGCTTATAACCTTGTTAAATTCACTTCATTTTATAGTATTTTTGTACATTCCTTAGGATTTTCTACATAAATAGTCAGCAAATAGCAAAATACTTCCTTATTTTGAATGTTTATGACTTTCATTTATTTTTCTTGCCCTGTTGCAATGACCACCAGTACAGTGTCATACAGAAGTGATAAGAGCAGGCATTCTTGCTTTGCTCTCAATCATCAATAGAAAATGTTTGCTATTTCACCATTAAGTATGTTATCTGAAGGTTTTTTTATAGATACCCTTTATCAGATTTAGAAAATTACCTTCTAGTCCTTGTCTGTAGAGTTTTTCATTATGAACAGATAGCTGACCCTCTTAAGGAACATTTTGATACCTTACCCAATAACTGCTTACATCCTATTGGCCAGAACTGGGTCTGGCTGCAAGTGAGGCTAGAAAATGTTCTTTCTTAGATTAGCACATTACTGCCTCCTAGAAAACCAGGGCTCTGTTAATAAGGAAGAAGGCATGATGGATATCAGAATAGGCAACTAGCAAGCTGCCACTGTGGGTATACAATTCTAGATTAGCAGTTATTGACATGCCACATTTTAAACTTACTATTCTATTGTCATCTTGTTGCTATTAAAATAAATACTGTTTTGAATTGTTATTCTTTCCGTAGGTAATTTGTTCTCTCTGGCTACTTTTCAGACCCTGTTGTCTTTAATATTATTCAATTTCAATATGATGTGCCTAGGTGTTCTTTTAGTTTTAGTTATCCAGTTTGCGATTTGTTGTGATTCCTGAATCTGAGGAGTTATGTCTTTCATCAAATCTGAAAATTCTCTGCTATTATCTTTTTTAATATTGTATCTCCTCAGTATCTTCTTTTAAAAATATGTTAGACCTCATGTATGAAAACATTATGTGAAGGGAAATAAGCCATTCACAAAGGACAAACATTATGACTCTACTGATATGAGGTTCCTAGAATAGGCAAATTCATAGAGTCAGAAAGCAGAATAGAGGTTACCAGCGGCTGGGGAAAGGAGAGAATAGATAGTATTGTTAATGGGGACAGAGTTTCTCTTTGAGATAATGAACAAGTTCTGGAAATGAATAGTGGTGATGGTTCTACAACATTGTGAATATATTTTGTTAAATTATAAATTGTGAAAAATTTTAAAAGATTGAAATTTTTAATATATATTAGACCTTCTCACTGTAACTTCTATAAAATGGTCTCATCTCCCAGTCTAACTATTTTGTATTCAGTCTACCATCTTCTAGTTCAATAATTCTCAGCTGTGTCTTGTCTGCTATTAACCTGCCCATTGAAATTTCAATTATTATATTTTTCATTTCTAAAGTTACATTTCGTTCGTTTTAAAATCTATCAGATTCTTTCTTTTCCTTTATCCTTTTTTTCTGATGCTTTCTAACAGTTTCTCTTTCCTTGTTCAGGTTTTCAATTGCATCTTTTATCTCTGAGGCCATTTTTAGCATCCTTACATGTTTTGTGATTTTTAGATTGTGATCTCATGTTTGGTTAATCCAAACTGTGGTAAGCTGGAGGGATTGAACTCCTCCAGAGGTGATTTGCATTTGCTCCTGCTAGGTGCCTCAATGCTGCCAACATATAACCACTTCAACTCAATTCTAAACCACCCAGGTAGGGAATTCCCTTGTGGTCCAGTGGTTAGGACTCCACACTTCCACTGCTGGGGGCACAGTTTCGATCCCTGGTCGGGGAACTAAGATCCTGCAAGCTGTGCAGTGTGACCAAAAAAAAAACCCATCCAGTATATATTTAAAACCCACACCCATTTGAAGGTAAACGTCTGTACTTATGAATTCTGAAGGGAGATTTGATTTCTGTCTTGTGGTTAGTTTGTCACAAAATCTCTCATTTCTCTTTCCTGGAAAGGAGATTTTTTTTCCTAGTCTTTGTAACCTTTTACTGAAATTACGGGTCTTTAATAATACTGACTTTATGTGGGTATCAGAATACCCACTTCTTATATTGCACGGGCCCACATCCCTTTCTCTTGCCTTCTGTGCATCCATTAAAACCCAGAGCTTTAAGTTCCTGGTATGGAGAATGTCCCTGATATCACACTTGCTTACCCTGTTGCTTTTAGTTTCTACTTACTATATTTTACTCAGCATTTTCAAGTGTTTTACAATAGAGGGGTTTTAGATTATATTGTTGGAAATCTGTTTTTCTTATTCAGCCACAGCAGTCAGCACATAGAAGTGTTTAACGATTGTTTGCTGGTCAGATATTAAATGAATCAATAAATGAACAGAAAGACATCCTGCATTTTATTTTATTTTTTTTTAATAAATTTATTTATTTATTTATTTATTTATTTATTTTTGGCTGCATTGGGTCTTCGTTGCTTCACGCAGGCCTTCTCTAGTTGCGGCGAGAGGGAGCTACTCTTCGTTGCGGTGTGCGGGCTTCTCATTGCGGTGGCTTCTCTTGTTGTGGAGCACAGGCTCTAGGAGCACAGGCTTCAGTAGTTGTGGCACGTGGGCTCAGTAGTTGTGGCTTGCGGGCTCTAGAGCGCAGGCTCAGTAGTTGTGGTGCACGGGCTTAGTTGCTCCGCGGCATGTGGGATCTTCCTGGACCAGGGCTTGAACCCGTGTCCCCTGCACTGGCAGGCGGATTCTTAACCACTGCGCCACCAGGGAAGTCCAACATCCTGCATTTTAAAATGTTTATTACACACACACCCACACACAACAAAGTATGAGGGTAAGGCACTAGGAATACAGCAGTGATCAAGTGGGTCCCTCCTGGTCAAACACATCCTCTCATTCACTGAGAACTTCAGCACCCTGATGACAGGTTGTCTGCTCACTCCAAGTTCTGACATCCTCCATGTCTCTCCAAGTGATCCCTCACACCATGGCCTCCCAGTTCCTCCACCTCTCATCTCACTGACTGTAAAAGCTAGGGTTTAGGTGTAGATTATAGACCCACGTATGGCTAGTTTGAGCAGAAAGGTATTTTATACATGGAATTAGTGTCTACAAAGTCATTGCAAGTACTGAAAGTAGCACTTACCCTGAGCTGCTAGAAATATACTCTCCCCCAACAATACCACAGAACTAGTCCCCTGGGGATTTGTTCTTTTTGCCACAGTCAGCAAACTGAGGTATCAGAAAGCTGATACTCCAACTGCTGGCTCCAACAGACCACACCTCGGAGTCTGTATTTCCCAGCCCTTTTCACATCTAGGTAGGACCATGTCACAGAGTTCTGGAATTGGTTTGGGTAGAAATGATGTGTGCCACTCCTAGGTCTAACCCATAAACACCTCCTGCTTATCCTGCGTGCTCTGTGTTCACTCTTCTGCTGGCTGAATGTAGGCATCTAGGATGACCTTAAATCCACATGTCAAAAATGGCAGCACTTCCTTCAGCATGGGTCCCTAAATGCCTATATGGAGCAGAGACTCACCTACCCCCATTCCTGCCTATGTTGCAAACTGGACTTTCTGTGAGCAAGAAATAAATATCTATTGTATTGAGTCACTGAGATTTGGGGGTTTATCTGTTAAAGTAGCTGGTGTTTCCTCAACCGATATAGGAGACTCCATTGAGCTTTCCACCTTCAGAGTCCTTGTCTAGAGCAGCAGGTAGTGTTGCACTGGCCAGCTGCTCAATATATCTATTTGAATAATATGCTTGAGAACCAGGGAGATTAATACAAAATAAATTCGCGTAACCACTGTATCCATTGTGGGATGGACAGCGGCCCCAAATGCATGACTTGCCTGACTTCCAAAGCCCAGCTCTCATCAGTGGACTGTGGGGGCATCAGAATGTCCAAGAAGTGGCCCGCTCAGAGCCAGTGCCCAACAACCCCTCAGAGCCTGAGGTGTCCCTTCCCCCAGTGCATGGCCATCCTGCCCAAAGGCCATACCTCCCTGCAGCGGAGGCCAGGGAGAAGACTTAGTACAGCCTAGGGTGTTTCTGCCAGGTCTTTCCCTCTGGCAGAGGGCTCCAGGTCTGTGAGTGACTCATGTCCAGGAATTGGAAGAGGAGCTGCATTGTGAGTCAAGTCTGGGCCATGTTCCCGAGACCCAGGGTCTTTCCACCACCACCCCCGCCTCCACTAGTGCTGCTCTCTGTTTTTGTCCTGGAGGGTAACTCCACTGGCCAGTGAGCCAAAAATCTCTGAGGCCACGCCATTCTGCCTGACATGATGGTGACAATACCTGCCGGGCCACGTGGCCCCTGCCACCCTAGCACCTTTTCATCCCATTTCATTTCTGTCCCACAGTGGCCAGCTCCCCAGAGCCTTGCAAGGGTGTTGCTGCTTCCCTTCCTTACTCCAAGGTCCACCTCAATGTCTCAATGAGCGCATCCTCCAGGCCCTCACAGAGGACAGTTAGGGAACGACAGAGCAGGTCAAGCACAATACACTCCTGTCCCTCTCTGTCTTTGGATGCCTTTTTCTGTACTAAACCAAAGAGTTTCCAGCACCTTGGCTTCATTCACATGGGCCGTCATGAGCACTGGTTTTAACAACCACAGCACAAACAGTCAACACCATCCTCGCCCTTCAGATCCAGAACCTGTGCTCAGTCCTGCCTGACTCAGGATCATTTTCCTCCAATATCCAGGGGAGAGGAATGATGGTTGCTGAGGGCAAAGTGGACGGAGCAGACCCAGAGCAGGAGGTGGAGGCCTGCACAGATGGTCTTCAGTGTCCCGGGTCCCCCACATCCGCCAGTCCCAAGAACCACTGCAGAAGCCCTTCAGGTGGGCCAAGTGTTCTCCATGAAGCGGCTGGCCCACCCCGCTCACCCCAGGCAGGCCCAGGAAATGGGAGGCCCTCCCTTGCCCTAGGTGCCGAAAGAGCAGGCACGCACCGCTCACAGGGCCCCTCTCCTAACTGTGGGTGTTAGTTCCAAATTAGCAATGCCCAGAGCCACTTCCGCAGCCTGGCAGGATGCCTCGCACCGGGGCTCTGTCCCAAGCTGACCCTCCTGCCGGCTCCCGCAGCAAAGCCAAGAAAGGCTCACATCTCCAAAAGACTCTGGTGCCCGCAGAGCTCGGCTTTGAACAAACACAGCTGGCAGCGCATGCGCCCTCCCCCCACCCAGAGGTCAGGGCTGGGCTGGCTCTGCTGTCCCGTGTGCACACACCAGAACAGCCTCCAGAGACTGCAGGGGAAAGTGCCAGCCATTTGCATAACATTACAACCACCGGCCGGCTCTTCCAGAGAATAAGGGCAGGTCCTCCGCTGCCTGGGGTAGTTCCCAGCTTGCAGCAGAGAGGGAAGAAAGTGCTTTTGGTTGATTCCTTTTAAACTCCGATTCACAGCGCCAACCAGCTGTGATAGTTCCAATTACAAGTTCAAAGATTTCTGGGCCACGGAGAAACTTTCTGTCCTGGCCACCCACCCCATACTGCTCCCACGCACCGGCCCAGAAACCACACTGGAATGTGACACCAAGGGGGTGGCTCACCGGAGCCCCTTCCGTTCCCCACGAGGCCAGCAGCAGCCGCAAGCTCAGCCGTGTCTCTGGGAGTCGCTACCCTTCCAATTTTCTCCCCAACGCTGCCTCTCGTCTTGAGCGTTCATCTTTCACCAGCAAAATACCAGCTCCCCAACCAGGGCTGCAGTGGAAACTGTGTCTTGGCCCCCACCCCAGTGACCAGAGGCCTTTCAGGGGCCCTGTCCACTCTCCCACTGGCTCCAGGGTCAGTAACCACAGGAAGCCCCCCCCCCAACCAGCAGCCCGCATCCTGCTCCTCCTGAGGCCCGACCTTGTGGGGGACCCTGAAGCCTGAGAGCTGCCCTGGGGAGGGCTGGGGGTGGGCGACGAATGTCCTAGGGGAGCTGCTGTGGGGAGGCGCTCTGGGGGAGTTACGTGGGGTGTTCAGCTGCACTAAGATACCCACCTAACCATCCCCTGGGGCGTTCTCTTACTTTGAAACAGCTAAACAAACTGCGGACCAAAAAGGTGAAGTCATTCGTCCAAAGCTGTGCAGTGATGGAGCCAGGACCGTCATCTCCGCTTTCGATGGGCCCTTCCCATTGGTGTAACGCGGACGCAGAGCAAACCCCAGATGCCCCTCTACACAGCACACACACGCCCCACCACGCACACTGCACATCACACACACAGACACATCACACACACACACACACACCCTGACACACAACAGACACACACATGAACGGAGGGGAAAGGGTTGGGAAGAAATTTTGATCTCCTGTTTCAAGAAAAACACCAAAAGGAGTGTTGAAGGAAAAGCCAGCAGCCCGCGGGCTCCACGGTTTTTGTTTCGATTCGCTCGTTCCACACTCTCCGGGTTCAGGCCCCTTAAGCAACACACCGCGCGCCGAGCGCGAACGCCGGCAGCCCGCTTGCGAGCACCTCCCCGGCCGCCCCGCACCTGGCGCCAACTGCCTCGGGGCGCAAAGCGGGTCGGAGCGCGCGCACGACCGCGCCGCCCCCCGCCCAGGCCGCCCCGGCCGGCCCCCCGCCGCCGATCGCGACCCCGCCCCAACCCCGGTCAGAGAAGGCCTCGCCACACCCGCTGGGCCTGGCGCCCCCTGCCCGGCCCTGAGCCCCGGCCCTGGGCGGGCCGCGCGGAAGTCACGGGGTCAGAGGGCGGGTCGCAGGGCGGGCCGGGGGCGGGGCCGGGCCAGGCGGAAGCGCCAGCAGAGGGCACTGCTGCCCACTGTTCCGCGTTCGCCCCTCCTCGGCCGTGAACTGCCTTCGTCCCGCTTCGCGGGCCCCCGCGGGTCAGTGTCCTGGGACTTCTGCCCCTGATCACGAGCCTGGGCCGGGACCTTTACGTGAAGAGGGTGAGATCTCCGCCTAAGAATCTAAAGGTGTCCTGGCCCTTGAGGGTCTCCAGGGAGTTAGATCCCAGGCTACGGGCTCCTGTGTTCTGTTGAGGTCAAGGATCTCAGGGTGCCGAGTTCGCTGGGACTTCAGGAAAGGAGTTGTCTCAGTCGGGGGAGTATTTGGGTCTGGGGTCTCAGGGGAGGGTAGTGCCTAGGTCTGAGGTCTCAGGAGAGGTTAGTGCCTGGGTCTGGGGTATCAGAAGTTAGTGCCTGGGTCTGGGGTATCAGAAGTTAGTGCCTGGGTCTGGGGTATCAGGGGAGGGTAGTGCCTTGCGTCTGGGGTATCAGGGGAGGGCAGTGCCTTGGGTCTGGGGTTTTGGGATAGAGCTTTCTGGAACCAGTTTGCCTTCTCTCCCAAGGGTCTCTTGTTACAGGCCTGTCTGTGCCGTGTGCCATGGTGGCTCTGTGGACCCTCACTCTGGCCTTGGCCGCTGGCCTGGCTGCTACCAGCCCACCTAACATTGTGCTGATCTTTGCTGATGACCTGGGCTATGGGGACCTGGGCTCCTATGGACACCCCAGTTCCACCACCCCCAATCTGGACCAGCTGGCCGCAGGGGGTCTGCGGTTCACGGACTTCTACGTGCCTGTGTCTCTGTGCACACCCTCGCGGTGAGCAAGGAGACGGGGAGCGCTCACCCCAAATGCCCATCCAGTTCCTCCCAGATTCACTCTGGGTTGCAGAGGGAGGAAGAGGGTCTCCATCTCTCTATGGAGAAGTTCACGTCTCTTTGTTTTTGTCCTCTCTCTCCCCTTCTCCTTGTGTTCATCTCAATCACTTTTGCTCTGTCTCACGGACTCTGTGACTTTTCCAATAGGGCTGCCCTCCTGACCGGCCGACTCCCAGTTCGGATGGGCCTGTACCCTGGCGTTCTGGAGCCCAGCTCCCGAGGGGGCCTGCCCCTGGAGGAGGTGACCCTGGCTGAGGTCCTGGCTGCCCGAGGCTACCTCACAGGGATAGCTGGCAAATGGCACCTTGGGGTGGGGCCTGAGGGGGCCTTTCTGCCCCCCCACCATGGCTTCCATCGATTCCTGGGCATCCCATACTCCCATGACCAGGTAGGAACCACAGGGGTCCTTCCCCTTGACCCTACAGCCCCAGCCCACAGCCCAGACCTCTGAAGGAGCTGCTCCCCCAGGGCCCTTGCCAGAACCTGACCTGCTTCCCGCCGGCCACCCCCTGCGATGGCGGCTGTGACCAGGGCCTGGTCCCTGTCCCTCTGTTGGCCAACCTATCGGTGGAGGCTCAGCCCCCTTGGCTTCCTGGACTTGAGGCCCGCTACGTGGCCTTCGCCCGTGACCTCATGGCTGATGCCCAGCGCCAGGGCCGCCCGTTCTTCCTGTACTACGCCTCCCACGTGAGTGATCGTGGCCCCCCCACCCCCGAGCCCAGGGCTGCCCGTGACCCCTACCTGCTGCTAACTCCAGTCTCCATCCCCAGCACACCCACTATCCCCAGTTCAGTGGGCAGAGCTTTTCGGGGCGCTCCGGCCGAGGGCCGTTTGGGGACTCCCTGATGGAGCTGGATGCAGCTGTGGGGGCCCTGATGACGGCTGTGGGGGACCTGGGGCTGCTCGGAGAGACACTGGTCTTCTTCACTGCAGACAACGGGTACTCTGGCAGGGGGCAGAGGACGCTGGTCGATCCCTCACAGGGTCCTGGGGTCTTCCCATCTTGACTGCTGGCCGAGGACGTAGTGGGATAAGGGGGTCTCGGGAGATGCTGGCCATATGTGGTGACACCAGGTGCATGTGTGTGGGAGGCTGGGGGCCACGAGTACATGGAGGTGCTTGTCTTGGTAGGACAGGGAGCGGACAGGCACATGCTGGCCGTTTCTGGGCAAAACGTGTAACTCAGAAGTCTGGGGCTGGGCTCACTGGGGCAGGCCAGAGGCCCTGGGCTCCTCATCGCAGATAACCTCTCGTGCGTTCCAGACCTGAGACCATGCGGATGTCCCACGGCGGCTGCTCTGGCCTCCTGCGATGCGGAAAGGGAACCACTTTCGAGGGGGGCGTCCGAGAGCCTGCCTTGGCCTTCTGGCCAGGCCACATTGCTCCCGGTCAGTCTTCAGGCCTTCTCCTCCTGGACTCTTGGCCCCATCTCCCCAACCCTGATCACAAATGGCGTGACTGTACAGCCCTCTACCCGCAGGTGTGACCCACGAGCTAGCCAGCTCCCTGGACCTGCTGCCCACCCTGGCAGCCCTGGCAGGGGCCCCACTGCCCAATGTCACCTTGGATGGCGTTGACCTCAGCCCCCTGCTGCTGGGCACAGGCAAGGTAGGGCCCGTGACCTCATGACCCCAGCTCCCCCCAACCCCCCCCGGCCCCCCCACAACTTACCCTCCCCGGGAGTGCGTATGGGCAGCAACTGAAGTCCCTGGGACCAGGCAGACCCTCTGCTGAGCAGCGCCCAGGTGGTGCCGCCCCTGGGGCTCTCAGGTGGGCAGGGAGCCACTGCGCATCCAGGGCCCAGCGCAGAGCTGAGGCTCTGGGTATGTGCAGACCCCCGACTTTGCCCCCAGAGCCCCCGGCAGACCCTCTTCTTCTACTCGGCCTACCCAGACGAGGTCCGAGGGGTCTTTGCTGTGCGGAGCGGGAAGTACAAGGCACACTTCTTCACCCAGGGTAACTTCCTCTCCCCCAGCCCTGCCCACCCCTCGTAGCCCCAGAGCCCACACCCCGCTTTGCCCTGTGCACAGATGTGCTGCCCCCCTCCCCAGGCTCTGTCCACAGCGACACCACTGCAGACCCTGCCTGCCATGCCTCTAGTCCGCTGACTGCCCATGAGCCCCCGCTGCTCTTTGACCTGTCTGAGGACCCTGGTGAGAACTACAACCTGCTGGGGGGTGTGGCTGAGGTCGCCCCAGAGGCGCTGCAGGCGCTGAAGCAACTTCAGCTGCTCAAGGCCCAGTTTGATGCTGCCGTGACCTTCAGCCCCAGCCAGATAGCCCGGGGCGAGGACCCTGCCCTGCAGGTCTGCTGTCAGCCCAGCTGCACCCCCAGGCCATCCTGCTGCCACTGCCCTGAGCTCCAGCCCTGAGAGCATAGGCGGAGGCCAGCCCCACACCCCTCGCCCCACCCAGGCATGTGATGGTCCATTGCTGTGCTGTGGGTGTGTACCTGAGAATGCTAATAACACCAGCTGACACTTGTAGGTGTGATAATTCACATGATCCTTGTGATAGCCCTGAGATAGGTGTTGTTCTGCCCGTTACAAATGAGGAACCTGAGGCGTGGAGAGGTCCAGCAACTTGTCTGAGGTCACCCGGCCAGTGAGAGGTTGGCTCCGGAAGCTGCCCGCCTCCCCCTGGTGATTGCTTGTGTCAGTGCAGACAAGCGTGGTGGTGAGTGTGGGCACACCTGTTCACGGGGTCAATACTAGGTGCTTTTATGTGCCAGGACGGGGTGAGGAGGGGGCGAGGGCATGGCGGACAGCAGACCCCGAAGACGCAGAGTGCCCATAAGAGCCAGGTTTTCCCCGGGGAAGAAGCACAGGAACTGGACCGCCCTGGCTGTTAGAAACCTGTCTGGAGGAGGGTGAGGAGTTGCAGTCTACGTGGTGAAGTGGGCTGGGGAGCCCTGCCAGCTCTGAGGAAGGCACGTCAGCAGCTCCAGAGACTTCCCCTCGGCCCCCAATGCCCCTTCCAAAACTCTGCGTTTCCTACCTGCACACACATTTCCAGTCTCCTGGCTTCGCCTCTGCCCCTAGGGGAGCCATTCCCCACCCGGCAAAGTGATCTCTTAAAAACAAGCAGGTTTGGCTCCATTTGTGTTCAAAACCGCAGGCTTCCTATCATGCTCAGAATAGAACCCAGACTCCTTGGAGTGGCCCACCATGCCCCACCCCACAGCCCTCGTCCGTCAGCCCTGGCAGCTGGCCGGGTTGCCCATCATCAGGGCAAGATGCTCATCCTTGACTCTGTCTGGCACCTGCTCTGCAGAAGGGGCCCCCTGCCTGCCCACCCGCTGGCATCTGCGTGGTGGCATGTAGCCCTCCTGGGGTCCCCTGTGTGTGTACCGATTCAGGGCCACGTGCTCCTAGAGCGGCTGTCACACCCCACATGCTCCCTCAGCGTTGGTTGAGTGAGAAGAGTGCCGTCTGGGTGCTCAGGACCCCGAGCGGGTGTCCTGTCCTCATGGTAGACCAAACAGCCATCCCCCTCCTACTAACGGTCCTCACTTTTTCACTGGTGGGCAGAGGCCCCGTGACCTCTGAGGTACAGGCTCTCCTAGTCCCAGGAGGTAGTAGCCAGTCTGAGCCAATCACAATCCAGTGATTGGTCCAAGAGAGGCGTGTGACCAAGGGTCCTGGTCAGTGAAGGGTCAGGGGCAGTCTGCTGGAATCCCCGGGTCTTCTGCACCACTCATGCTCCAGGGGTGGTGAGGACGGTGCTGCAGCACCACTGGCCCTGACCAGACATCGTGCAGCCACTAAACGAGTGTCTCCAGCCATGTACCTCCAGAGCTCACAATGTAAGAAAATAAACCAGCCTATTTAAGCCACTGCTGCTGGCTTGTCTATCACTTGCAGCTGAAAGCAGTCTTGTTGGAATGACGTGTGAACGGGACGTGTAGAGGGCATGTGTATGTGTGCAGGGGTCCTCCTGAGTGAGCCTGTGGTGTCAGATACCGTGTGCTGAGGCCCCGTCTGTGTTCTCCATGTGACTCTCCCATCACTTCTCGTCTGGTTTGGAGGCTGCACTAACCATGCCCCACATCCTGCTGTATCTTGGAGCTGCCCCCATAGGGTAGTGGTTTCCTTGGGGGCCCCTTCAGCCACTGGCGCTGACATAAGGAGGGCCCACGTGCATGTGTGGTCTGGGCATGCCCACCCCCTGCAGCCTGCAGCTTCTCTTCCAGGGGGCCTGCAGTCACCTGGAGGTGCCTTGGTTTCAGGATGAGGACAGAGGAATGGAAGCAGGTGCACAATCTCCGTATCACATCCAAAGATCAGACACTCCAGCAGGAATAAATGAATGCCAGCACCCGGGCATCGCCTGCAGGCGCCTTGCCCAGGTCTGTTGCCCAGCTGGGTGGTGAGCATCACGGCGTTAGTTCCACGGACCTTTACTCACCACCCAGGGCTGTGCTTGGGGCTGGGGCACAAATCGACAGAGGGCACTCACCCCTGCTCCTGTGGTGCTTAATGTCTAGCGAAGGAGATGAACATCAACCCTGCGCACTCAGACCAAGTGGAGTTCAGTGTGACAGAAACTCAACTTCCCAGGTTTCGGTGTGTGGGTATTGCCTGGGAACAACGATCGGGAACCGTCAGGTGCTACAGAAGTTCTCCGTCTTGACTGGGGGTGGGGGGGGGGGTGGAAACGTGGTGCACAGAAACGTATAATGCACTCGAGCTACACACTTGAGTGTGTAGCTTGAGTGCCCTTTATGATGCCATGTATATTTTACACTTCAATAGAAATAAAGTACTAATCGTGATTGTGTCAACTGTATCTCGAGAAAACTGGAAGAAAAAAATTTAACCGTAGTAAATACCACAAAGGGAGAGTGCTTGGTGCTACAAAAGTGCAACTGCGGGGCGGGGCAGGGGTGCGGGAAATGATTGAACCAGTTAGGGCTGCTTCCCCGTCTGCTGAGACCTGACGGGTGTTCACTCCACCCTCTCAACGCAAGGTTCTCCCCCACCCCCTCCACTTGTGGTCTCACTGTGATGCTTTGAGAGCAGAAAAGCTTGTTTCGCATCATTTTAGCTGCTTTAGTGCGATGCACCCTCTTTGTAGAGGCACCGGTATGCGCACGTGCTCTCCCACGTTCGTGCACATGCGCCCGCAGACGGGCCTGCATACTTGACACAGACATGCACACGCTCACGCGTATTCATACACACGCTCACAGCCACAAATGCTGTCTGCGATGTCCCTCCTCTGCTGCTGTTGATTTGAAAAGCAGCCCTTTTCCTGCGAGCCTAAGGCCATCCACTCCCACCGAGCGGCTTCCCCAGGGCGCCCAGCACCCTCTGGAAGGCGCTCCTGTGTTTGGAAGGGACAGAACGCCGCGCTGTGGGCGCTGTGGTTTCCCTCAGGAGGGAAGAAGAGACCCCGGACACGCCCCTCCCGCCCCCGTGACCGTGACTGTGAACCCCGCATCTTACCTGCGGGTGTTGGACTCGACCCTGACCCTCGTCACGGCTGGACACTGCCTGCGGGATGTCTGGAGAGTCCTGCCAGCTCCTGGACCCCAGGCCTGGTGCAGGCAGGGCAGTAACAGAGGGAGGAGGGCGTTTATTTGTGCCCCCAGCTCCTTGGCTCCTTCGTGTGAAGACCTCCCCTCAGGCGGGCGCAGCCCTGGGGGCAGAGGCATGACGGCCTCCATCCTCCTCGGCAGCTCCCCACACCCCGGGCCGAGCTGCCCAGGGGCCCTCTGCAGGGTCCCTTTTTGTGCCTTCTTTTCCACCCGGGAGTCCCCAGCACCCTCCCAATAAATTCCCTTTGGGCTAAGTTACCCAGAGTCAGCGTCTATAGGTCGGTTGCAGCCACAGAAGAAAACAATTACTAACCCACCCTCCTCATCCCAGCAAATGTGGGCCAGCGGTGACAGGAATGGGCCGTGGTCCCTGCCATCCAGGGTGACGGCGCTGCCACAGACAGGTTCAGTGTAATGTGCTGAGTGCTTGCGGTGGAGGATGGGCCACTGCCTCCTGGAGACACTGGGGCAGAGCCCTGGGGTCCACCTGTGCCCACCCTGCCATGTGGCCACAGGGACATGTGCCCTACTAAACAGCATGACTCTCTCCCTCTGCTTCGCCACCCGTGACTTGACAAGTCACCCGCCCTGAGACACTTCCTCCCGTGAGGACAGTCCAGTCCCTCACGGGGGGGCGGCGGGGGGGTCCCTGAGGAAGGACGGGGCGAGGTCCTGGTGGCTGGCGGCGCTGAGGCTGCTGACTCCACCCCCCTCCCCGCGGGGAGAGCAAGGCTGCAGACACCTCACCGGGCCGTCAGGCTCCTCGCCCGGTGACCTCATGCAGGACGCCCCGGCGGGGCACAGGGGCTCCTGCTCTACAGGGCTCCGGTCCGTCTGCGGGCTGCCGAGTGTGGGTGTGGGGGGCCAGGCCCCTCCCCGTCAGGTAGATGCCAGGGGCCGGCCGCTCTTGTCTGCTCCAAATCTGTACAAAGAAGAAACAAAAATAAAGTTGTCCTTGTGTCATCAACCCAGATGATGGCTGAGGCAACTTTTAGGGCTACATTGTTTTATCCTCCTCCCTGCGAAGCTGAGAGGGCGTGGTACTCGGTGCAACTGACTTTGGATTATGTGGGTGCTGCCACAGGACAGCACCCAGGACATGGGACAGGGCCTGTATGCTGGGTTTATGCTAATTCTGTAAAACATGAGCCAGGTGTGGGGGGCACATTTGGGGAGAGACCCTATGCTGTGCATCAACTGCCGTCCCACACGCACCTCACACCTCCACACATCCCGCCACACCTGCAGACCAGGTGAGGCCATCTCAGGGCGGCTGTCTCAGGGATGGGGTCCTGGTACCGTTGCTCTGCTCAGCACCAAGGCAAAGTTCCTTAACAGTCCCTCTTCTTGAGTGCCATTTACTTCCCCATCACCCTCACCCTGGGTTGGGGGGGGGATACCTGGAGCCCCCTGGGTGGGTTTTACTCTCTGTGCTTCTTTTGGGAATGTCAGGATGGCTGCTCAGCTTTAAAGGGTCAGCAGCCTGGGCGTGTCTTCTGACCTTTGCTGCAACTGGCTGGGCAGTCCCAAGAGGGCTTGCTTCTCCCCTCTGCTCTCAGCCCACAAACGAGGTGCTCTAAAGGGCAAGGGGTGAACGCTCCTGGGGTGGTCCTCAACCAGGGGTCCCAGGAGCCAGCAGGTGAGTGTCCCTGCTTCCCATCCTTCGGGTATATGGTTCAGGGAAGAACTTTTATGCTTCGCAGAAGGGCACCCAGCCTTAAGGATGGGCCTTACACTGGCTTTTGCTCCCTCCCTACGTCACTCGAGCCCTCTCCTCACTACAGCACACAGTGGGGCTTTTACAAAACCAGCTGCCTGCCCCTCTGCCCTTGTATGTCCTCTTGCATGGGACTGAGCACAATGCCCAGAGATACAGCAGCCCTCAGGCAGTCATGAGGACAAAGACCACACACTTAGGACACAGGACCAAGGGAAGGAGCCTGCTGTGCTCGATGTCACCTTCTAGAAGCCACACCAGCCTCCAGGCCTCCTGCAGCACAAGAAATGCCCTGATTTATTAGACTGTCTTCCTGGGCATTTCTCTCAGAGCTGAATGCTCTGCGTCCCACCTATCACACGAACCACTGTTGAAACATTCCCAGTGACATCCAGAAAGAAGGGTGCTCTTGACATGCAGAATATAAAATCCAGGGTGTACATATTTTTTTTTACCTTATTGATTATATTTTTGAATCTATGATTATGTTTTTCTCCTTTTCTTGCCACTCAAACATTTTAAATCATGAATCTCTTGGTCAGCGATTTCATAACTAGAATCTGAGCTGAGACCACCATTCTTTATTTTATAATGATCTTAGCTACTTTGCCTTAATCTTTTTGCCCTAAATTATTCCTTGACTCTCCCAATCTCTTTCTGGCCTCAAACAAAATAAAATAAAACTCATATATAGGAAGGAAACCAGAAAAAAAAATACACCAAAATATTAGCAATCTTCTTTAAGTTGAAAAGATACACTCACTGGAGCCCTGCTCTTGGCCTGACAGCTGAACTCACCGAATCCTATGAGATGGGTATTTCCATCGTGGCCAAAATAACTTTTTATGTTTGGGGTTTTTTTGTTCTTTTTTTAGATGAATTTATTATTTATTTATTTTTGGCTGCATCAGGTCTTTTTTTTTTTTTTTTTTTTGCATCAGGTCTTAGTTGCGGCACACGGGATCTTCACTGAGGCATGTGGGCTCTTTCATTGTCGTGTGCAGGCTTCTCTCTAGTTGTGGCGTGCGGGTTTTTCTCCCTCTAGTTGTGGCGTGCAGGCTCCAGGGCGTGTGGTTTCTGTGTTTTGTGGCACGCAGGCTCCCTAGTTGAGGAGCACGAGCTCAGTAGTTGTGGCTCGCGGGCTTAGTTGCCCTGCGGCATGTGGGATCTTAGTTCCCTGACCAGGGATCAAACCCACGTCCCCTGCATTGTAAGGTGGATTCTTTACCACTGGACCACCAGGGAAGTCCCTATGTTTGGATTTAATGAACCTATCTTTACTTTTTTATTTTTAGTTTTCTGTAGGTGTTTCTATTTGCATTCGGGGGTCCCTAACAGCAACATATAATGCTTGAAACAATTAAGACATGTTCATTGCAGAGAAAAAAGGAAGAGAAACTGTCAGCCCCACCTCCGGCGACAATGACTGCAGTCTTTGTGTTTTCTTTCAGTCTTTTTCAGTGTAGTTTCTAGTGTAGATTCTGCATATTTATTTTTCCTTAATAGCATAACAAATATTTCTGTATTATTACTAAATGTTTGTAAGCACACTTTTTTCGTACCAGCCCACTATTCCAATTAGGTATATATACCTTAATTCAGTTAACCCTACTGGTCAATATTTAGACTGTTTTTTATGTTTTCAACATTTTAAACAAGAACATGTACAATACAAAGCTTTTCATTTAGGATGCTCTCCTTGGCTGGATTTCCAGAAGGCAGAGTCCTGGCACTGGGGGCTTACTCACACACCACTCAGGGCTCTGAGGGCCCCCAGCACGTGTGCCAGGCTCTGGGAGGACGGGGGCATCAGCAGACTCACAGTTGGCAGCCTCTGCCCAGGGCCCCCCTGTGCCCAGGAGGATAGGAGGTCACCCAGCCGCATGCAGAGAAGGGCAGTGCAGGCCCGCAGGAAGCTCAGTGTCGAGGGTGGAAATAACGGGGTGGAGGCAAGAGGGGCTGGAGAGGGGCAGCGAGGGGGCAGGCTGAGGTCGCACAGAGAGCCACGGCAGAGCTAAGAGGGCGAGTGGCCTGCTCAGGTTTCTGTTTAAACAGCCGGCTCTGGTTGCAGGAGCTGGTGGGTTGCAGACACGGGTGGAGGTGGGAGCCTAGAGGAGGCTGCTTGACGCACAAGCATCCAGGCGGAGGCGGAGAGGCGAAGGGGCAGGCTTGGGGCGGTGGGGGTGACGCCGACAGCAGGGGCAGTCTAGGTGCCTCCACGCCTCCTGCTCAGGCAACTGCAAGAGACATAAAGCACAGAATACGGAATGGGGCACGTGGGGAAGAGGCTCACGTCAGTTCCAAGTGTCCGTGGCTCCCACCAGGAGTTCCGTGTCTCTGCACCTCAGGGCCCCGGTTAGGGTCCCGCGTTTACTGAACTCCACCAGGCACCTGGCCGTGACTGGCAGAAGCAGCGCTCCTGGGGGGCGCTGGGGTTGGCGAGTTAATGCGCAGCACAGAGCTGAACCACGCGGTCTGCCGGGGGCAGGACTCTGGGGCCCTCGGCACGGGGAAGGCACCGAGGCCGCGGGAGAGACGAAGCCAGTGAGGGGACCCAGGACAGAGCCAGGGCGGGGTCTGGAGCGCAGCTGAGCCGGAGCAGACCGTGAACCAGCCCCGAGAAGGAACAGCTGGGGAGGGGAAGGAAGGTGCCCGGGCAGGTGCAGGAAAGGAGACCAGAGGTGGAAGGCAGGTGGGCAGGTGTGGGAAGGGCCCTACAGACAGGAAGCTGTTCCAGGTGAAGGACGCCCAAGCGTGTCTGGCTGCTGTCCCAAAGGGCCACCGCAGGAAGGGAAAGGTATGGATACAGAGATGTGAGGAGATGAGTTGGAGGGAGGGACTGAGCCCAACAGGGGCAGAGTGGGGGCCGGGCAAATGGAGCCTTCCCTGAGATGGGGGGTCGAACTCCCACCTGACAGAGTGAAGGGAACAGCAGGCGGGGGTGCAGCCACGGGGAACTGAGAGCCACGCCCCCAGGCTCGGGGCAGAGGTGCGCGTCCAGGGGTTCTCTGCCTCGTTCAACTGTAATTAGTAGGAAAGTTTTCTCGTAGATGTTCTGCTGGGTCGGTCTTCTTGCAGGGTCGGGGGCCCTGGCCTGCAGCGGGGCTACCCAAAGGCTGAAGGGTGGTCATTTACTGATTCCTAACCCGTGACTATGTTCTCTGTTTGCTGGTTGCCCTTAATTTGAGTAGAGGTGTGTGACTTCTATAGACAGTAGTCTTCAACCTTCCTGTAGTGAAATTTGTCTATACTGGCCTTTCTCACTCTCATTTCTCAATCTTCACCTGCTGTCTTCCTGGTGTGCTCTCATCCTGGGCTCAGGGGGTTAGGGCAGGGGGCAGGCCCACCCTCAGAAAGGCACTGACCACCATGCTGACCTCAGCACCTGAGAGCTGGGGCTCACCGGGGCCAGGGGGCCGGGGAAGCCCTTTCTCCAGGAGGTACCATCTATAATCACCTCGGGCATGTGACAGACAGTCACCTCTTTTCTTCTGGCTCTCTGTGGAGACTTTTTAAAACACTAATCTTAAGATCTAAGCAGATTGACACCTGCTCTCTGTCTCACATACACACTCACAAGCGTGTGGGCACACTCATAAGCACGCACACACTTCCCAGCCCGGCGCTCCAGTGCAGGTGGAAAGGGCACACGTCGCGTGACCTTCCGCTCTGACCTCAGCTTCCTCGCTGACCAAGCAAGTGTATTTGGAGAGCACCTCCCGCGCGCCGCACAGCAACACCGGCGTGGTTTCAGAGAGCCCTGAAGGGGTGAGACTTCTCCTGATTCCATCACCCTGGGGTCTTGGTCCCCACTGCCACGGACAGTGCCTGGGCCCCGGCCCCTTATCTGCTCCCCCCCACCCCAGAAATAGCCAAGGTCACACCAAGCAGAGAGTTTATTGAGGTGCTGGACTGCGGGCAGCGCTTGCAGCGGCGTAGCGGATGCTGGTGTGGCCGGGGCCTGGGCCGGGGCCCCCTCCTCCTAGCAGCATATGGGGCTCGGGGTGACCACGACTCCTAGTCTCCCCCAGGGCCCTACTGGGGAACCCCTCCCTGCTTACCCCTGAGCTCCTCGTGGGGCAGTATGGGGGGACGTCCCCTCTCTTTGTCCCTATGGTGAGGATGGGATGATCCCTTGATATTCACTATAAAAATTAAAATTCCTTTATAAATCACATGGGAAGAGCAAGAGGGGTCACCTGGGAGCTTCCTCCACACGCGCCTCCCAATGCTGACCCCAAAGTAAAGAGCAGAGGGCAAGAGTGTGCAGGCACAGAGGAGCAGAGACACACAGGAGGAGAGAGGAGGGAGGCCAAGGGCAGACCAGGGCGACACAGACAGAACAGGTCAGGGGTAGCGAAGGTGCAGGCTCCACTCTTCAGCAGCCCCTGGGGAGCAAGGAGGAGAGTTCCCAGCACAGCCCGAGACTCGCCGGATGTCAGGTCCCATGTGCCCCCAGTCCAGTCCTTGCCAAAGCCGAGGAGGCCGCGTGAGACGCCCCAGCCCCAGCCGCTCCCGAGCAGGAGCACGGCGGGGCTACTCCAGGTAGATGTCCTCTGTGGGGCAGGCGTACTCCAGGTGGCGCTGGTAGTACTCCAGGAAGGCGCGGCTGGCGGAGAGAGCGTCCTCAGCCCCAGGCTCCCCAGGCCCGCCTGCCTGGGCCTGCCCGTGTCTCCCCCAGCTTCACTGCTCAGCCCTCCGGGCCCGGGCCCTTTTCCTTACAGTCTGGCCTCAATGCTGCCTTCCCACCCCCACCCCCGTGGTCAGGGTGCCCGTGACGTTCCCACGCCCAGGACCTCCCTCCACGCTCCTGCCCCAAGCGCTCTGCCCACCACCTTCCCAACCCTCCACCACCACCACCACGGTCATCTGGCCTTCCCTCCCTGCCCCTCCCCTGTCTCCCCAAACCTCACCTCCATCCCTCCTCCCAGCCTGCTCACGCCCTGGGCACCGCTGCACTGGTTCTGCATCCCCACCCCGGTCCCAGCCATCACTCCACACTGGCCCAACCCTAATCCTGCAACCCACCCTCCGGACCCACTCACCCCACACTCTGGGCCACGGGCCTCATCGACTCCTGGGAGACGAAAACGTGGCAGGCAAAACGGCTCAGCAGCGGGTGTTTGGTGATGAAGCCAAAATAGCTGCGGGGAGAGCGGCGGTGAGCACACGGGGACATCAGGGCACGGGTCCACCCCTCAGCCCCCAGGGATCGGGGAGAAGAGGCAGGAACAGAGAGGGCTCAGGGAGGGCATGTGGGGCTGGGGAATGTGCGGGTCAGACGATTTCAAGATTCAAGGCCCCTTTCTGGGTCCCCGTCCAAGCACAGCGCTGGGCATCTGTGAGGAGTTAGCGATCCATGCTGATCTGTCCACAACAAGGGTGTCCCGCTGCATCTTCCTTCTCCCGAGACAGTGCCACCTGCCTCTGTGGCCCCCCACCCAAAGCCTGCCCCTGGACCACAGAGCAAGGCCTCCCCCTGTCTTCTGGGCACCGCATCTCAGCTGACTCTTCCTTGTCATGTCACCTGACACCCTGAGCCTGCCCAGTCCCACCTCTGGTCCTGCAAACCCACAGCTGTTTTCCGGGCTCTGACGTGGGGCTTGACATGGGCCCTGATGTGTAAAACAGTCTTCCTGAAGAAGCTTGTACCCTGGCTCTGTCGCCCCAGCTCTCTTCCATGTATGCCTTTCCTGAATCTGCCCTTCTTCTCATCAAGACATTAATAAAAATTATTGTCCAGAGGGAGGAACTGTCAGAATCCTGCAGCAGGAGGGTTGAGACCCACCCCGCAACTGTGGCCAATCCAATCCACACCCAGTGGGATTAGGGTTTTGTGGCGCCACCAGATGGGAGTCCACACGACAGCATCATCGCTGGGACAACGTGCTCGTGTGGGCCACGAACACGCCCCAGCCTTGTCTCAGATGCCACGTTCAGACGATCGCGTCCGTAGGGAGTGCCAGGCACCATCCTAAGCAAGCTCTTTATATTATCAACTCCCATAAACCTCACAGCAGCCCTGGGAGGTAGGTCTCTAGATGAGGGCACTAAGGCACAGAGGGGTCGGAAACACAGCCAGTCTGCCGCGCCCTCGGCGTGCTCTCGGCCGCCTGTGATCTCACACACCCCATGCTCCTACCTTCTCCGGACACAGTGTGCCCAGCACAAGCCTAATCCAGCCCGCTTCACAGTGAGATGCCTGACACTGTCTCCTTGTGGCCCCTCACGGTGGGGACTGGGCTGAGTTCTGGAGTAACATATACCGGGAAAGTCTGGGCCAGGACAGCGCCTCCTCGGTCCCCTCCTGGCCACGGAGCTGCATCTGGGTCAGCGTCGGGCCTGGACGCCTGAGCCTGTAGCACCACACTTTCCCTCTGCGGTCCTTCCTCTCTCGCGTGTGCCACCCTCAGCCCACTGGCCCTCGTGGTGCCAGGCCTGCCCCGCCGCCTGTTCCGAGCCCTGGCCCTCCACCCCTCAGAGCAGCGTCTAAACGGTGATCCCACCAAACCATCTCCCTCTCAAGGGAGAAGCAGCCAAACTGGGCTCTGACCCGGCTGAGCGTGGACACCATCGCCCAGCCAGCAGACAGAGCGCCCCTCACTCTTACCACAAGTGTCCAGGTGACACACATACTGGCCTCAGTATCTGTCACAAGCCTCAGCCCCAGCAGCAGTGTGGCCTTCCCACATCCTGCCTCCCCTGAGGACCTGCTTCCTCAAATACCACTGGGCCCTTCTGAGCCTCTGCTCGGCTCCGTGTGCGTCGCAGGCTAGCTCCTCCTGTCGCTTCGTCTAGGGCACCGGCATCCCGTGCGCGGGAGTCCGGCTGGCCAGGAAGGCTGCAGCCCTCCACCCGCTGGTTGCGCCTCTCCCCTTTCACTGCCGTCTCTTCTCTCTCTGCCTGGCTACCCTGTTTGCCCCACGGCCGAAGTTTTCCACCTGCTCCGAACGGACCTCCCCCCAGGTCTCCCTTCCACATTCCAGACCATGTCGCAACGGCCACTTCAACCTCACTGCCTCTGGACTGAATACCGCATCGCCACCTTGTCAGGCCCATTCACCCCATGCCTCTTCTCTTGGTGTGTGGGTTACTAACTGCTCAACACCCAGGTCACCCTTGATTCTCTCTCCAGGTCAGCCTCTACATCCAATCAACTCAGGTCCTGCCTGCCCACCTCCTAAATGCCACTAGGTCTCAGCACCTGGATAACCTCAGCAGCCACCTGGTCTCCTGCCAGCGGCACTTGGGTCCTTCCACTCTGCACAGCAGCCAGAGCCAGCCCGTCAACCTGACTGTGTCACCCCATGACCCCATCGCCAATGGGATTAAGTATAAGCTCCTTGGCATAGTCAGAAGGACACAGGTGCTCTTAGTGTCCCTCCAGCCTTACCCAGCTGCCCCCAAAGAGCCCCTAGTGCCCCTTGCCCACAGCCCTGGCTCAGCTGGCTCCCTGCCAAGAAGATCCACCCTGTCACCCACTTGCCTTTCAAGGTGTGTAGAGTGGTCTTCAGTCGCCCCTCTAAGTCCCAGGAGAATTCGCCCGCCTCCCTGCAGGTCTGCTCACTGGAGCCCCATGCAGACGTCCACCAGAGCCCCACGAGTGCTTGCTTCGAGCACTCGCTTGTCTGTGTGTCTGTCTCCGCACCCAGACCAGATGGGGCCTGTCTGATCCAGGTGTCCTGGGCCCAGAACAGAGTGGGCGCCACGTGGGGGCTCAACTCCGGAGCCAAGTGGGTGTGGGTGAGAGGACGAGATGGTGAATGGGCAGCCCTCAGGGTCTGAGGGGACTGTGGGATGGGTGAGTCTCGTACCAGCTGTTGCGGGGGTGGCAGCCGCAGAACGAGATGTTCTTCATCTGGAAGAAGTGACTGCAGTGCTGGAACTAGAGCAGCGGAGGCAGAGGAGCGCCAAGTTAGACAGAGCAGCCCAGGGCCACTCCGGCCACCGCTGCTGGACGCGCCTCGGCCTGACCCCTTTGCCTCACCCCTCCCACCGTCCCCTGTGCCTCAGGCCCCCACACCCCACCTCGGGTCCTCCACTTAGACTCAGCTTGACCCCCCGAAGAGAAATCTCAAGGTCACAGGAGGCAGGAGGACGCAGGTGGACGGTCAGTTTCCGGGCAGTGGCGATCTGCAGAAGAAGTTAGGGGAGAAAAGGGTCTCAGGGGCCTACGAGGGTATCTGTCCCTCCTGGTGGGACATTTTTGATTAGGTCTGAAGACTCCTGGCAGTGATTCGGGAAGATGTGAGTGTGGCCTTGGCCACTCCTCAGCCTCGGGACGGCCTGCCCCGTCTTCTTTCCGTTCCTCCCCAGGACTACGGCCCAACCAACCCCGGCCTCCCCGCTGCCTGTCTTGTGAGCTGGATGCGGGCTCCCAGGCGCAGAGCCGTGCCGCTGCCCTACTGCTCTCCCGCTCGCCCGCAGGCCCAGCAGACGGGCCGGCCCTCACCGAGTGTCCACTGAGTGAATAACGAGTGAGCAAAGGACTTCCAGGGAAGGGTCTGTGAGAGCTGGTCTTGATTTTCAGACACGAATAGGATGGGCTGAAGCGAGGGAGGGGCCAGCGGGAAGGTGACGGGGAACAGCTGCCGAGCGCTGCCCGAGGCCTGTCTGCCAGGCCTCTGAATTGGGGCTGGGGGGGCCCCGGCCCTGAGGCCCCCAAGCATCCTGGAACCCTCTGTGGAAGAGGGCGGAGGCCTGGGGCCTCCAAGGGCTGTGCCAGCCTGCAGGGCTCAGGGGCCCCCACCTCCAGACTGACCTTCTGCATGGCTGCACACAGGATGCCATTGCCCTGGTGACAGGGCACCTCCACGGAGCCCAGGAACTGCACGTCAAAGCGCTCCACCCAGCAGGGACCCCGCTTGCTCCCTGGGAGATCACAAGGGGCCTAGGTCAGGTGAGCAAGAGAGGGTCTGGGGTGACAAGACGCCCCTTGGGGAAGGGGCCTCACCCAGCAGGTCCTTGGCCGGGCCAGGCACCGCGTGGGCATAGAAGGCAGGGAAGACGCCACGCTCCCCCGTGCGCATGTTGAAGCCACGGAACCAGAAGTCATCCTCCTCGGCCTCCACCAGGACCGGGTCGTCCACATCCAGCTCAAGCTCGTCGGGATGGCGGGGAATGAACCTGAGGCCAGGTCAGAAGTAGGAGGTCACTGGGGCAGGGGCAGGAATGGCTGGGCTGTGTCCACCAGTGTCCCGTGGTGTCTGTAGATGCAGGTGGAGGGTCACTAACAGCGAGGGGGAGAGGCTGTACCTGAACACAGCCCGATGGGTTTGCTCCCTCTCCTCCCCATTGACCAGGCAGGAAAAAAGGCCGAAAGACTCGGTGCCTGAGAGACAGAAACAAGAGAGACAAAGGCTCAGGGGAGGGGCAGGAAGAGCAGTACTTGAAGGCCCCGCCAAGCTCTCCTCCCCTCAGCCGTCTGGTGTGGGCCGTCCTCAGTCACGGAGGGAGGGAGAAGTAGCTCACCGGGGGCTGGATGGAGACAGAGCAGCCTTCCCCACGCAGCTCCCCACCCGATGGGCGCCTGGGGGAAGCCCCAGGCCCAGGTGCTGGGTAAGAGGGCAATGCCCAGTCCTGACCACCTGCAGACCCTCAGGCTGCCCTGGGCACTCCGGGAATCTGCATGGGCCCTGGGGCCAAGGAGCCAGCCTGCTCCCCCTGGGACCACCCCCTTTCCCCACCTCCCACTCACTGGAGGATCGAGAGGTGCTGTTGACAAAGACATTGAGGAACTTCCTGGAGAAGGTGAGGTCAGGGCTGCCCGGGGAGGCGTCCCCGGGGCCCTGCTCACGGCCCAGCAGCGCGGCTCCCGCCTCCTCCTCGCTGGCCTCGCCGCCGCTGTCCTCGCTGTCGGCACCCAGGCCCGCGCCGCGCTGCAGGCTCACCAGCTCCAGCTGCGTGTGTTCGTCCACCACCAGCGTGTACTTGACCGCGTCGTACACCAGCGAGGCGTCCAGCGCCGCGGGGCCCGCGCCCCGGCCCCCGGGGGGCCCTGCCTTGGGCTCAGCTGCGTCCTCCTCCTCTTCATCCTCGTCGTCCTCTTCCGAGCAGGCGGCGGAGCAGGCGCGGCCCGGGCGGGCCGGGCGGCCCGGAGCGGCCCACAGGGGCGTGATGGTGTCGCGCGTGGGGTTGCTGAGGAAGAGGCAGGGCCCGGGCTGCACGGGGCCGGGCCGAGGGGCGGAGGGCTCGGGGGGCGGCGGCCCACACAGCGTCTCCATGTCCACCAGCTCCACGCCCGGCCCCGCCGCCGCCCCGGGGGCCTCGCCGGCGGGCGACGCACCCTCGCCGGCAGGACGCGGCGCGGGAGACAGGCACTGGCCAGGGCAGCGGATGGGCGAGGAGCCCTCGGAGATCATGCGGCTCACGAGGTTGCTGAGCAGCCAGGGCGAGTCGGCGTCCTCGCTGAGGTCCGGCTCAGACTCGGACCCCGACTCGTACTCGCTGTTGGTGTCGTCGGGGCCCACGGGCAGGAAGGCGGGGCGGCGCGGGGGCTCGCTCGGCGGCTCGGGCTCGGGCTCCGAGGCCGGCGACGAGGCCTCCTCGATGGAGTTGGTGAGGTGCGAGGAGCGGCCGCTGCTGCTGCCGCCGCCGTCGTCGCTGCTCCGCTCCAGCTCTGTCTCTGAGATGGACGAAATCATGCGCCCCAGGCGCGCGCCGCCCGCGTCCTCGGAGTCGGAGCCCGGCGACGACAGCTCCTGGCTGCTGCGCCGACCCCCGCGGCCTCCGCTGGAGCCGCTCCCCAGGTCGGCCTCGATGCCCGGATCCGAGGAGGGCGAGGCCCCACCTGGCACCAGGGGCCCTGCGGGCTGGTTTCCTTCGGAGTCGCAACCTGGGTGCACAGGTGACTGCGCCCCGCAGGGGCTTCTGTCCGTGGGCGGGAGCGGGGCGGGCGGCTCTGCGGAGCAGGGGGTTGGGTCAGCCAGCCCACCTCCCCCACTCCTCCCTCCCTCGCCTCCGGTGTACCCCCTCCCACCACCGCCCAGCTCACCTCGGAGGGGCTCCTGGGCGGGTGGGCACAGCACTGTTTCCTGCCTGGAGGCTGGAGGCCCTGGAGCAAACCCTCCATTGTTGTTCAGGGAGTCCTGGGGGGGGGGGAGGGGCGGGGGGAGGAGAGCAGCGCTGAGGGGGGGCCCCAGCTCTCAGGGGTAGGTGGGGGGACAGGCCGCCACGGGGACCAGAGTCCCAGATGCTGGGAACCAGGGTTAGCTGTGGGGCTGGGTGCTCGCTCACCTGGGCTCCCAGCGTTGTCAGGTGGAGCGTGGTGGGCCGGTGCTTGTGGGGCTCCTCCAGGGAGGGGGAGGGGATCAGGGGCTCCCGAGCAGGGCCTCCTCCCTCCTTGCCCTCCCCTTCTTCCTCCCCCTCCTCCTCCTCTTCCTCCTCCTCCTCCTCCTCTTCCTCCTCCTCCTCTTCCTCCTCCTCCTCCTCCTCCTCCTCCTCCTCTTCATTGTCATCGATCATCTCAAACTCCTGGAAGTCATCCTGGAAGGAGCAGATGGGGTGCGGCTGCTCCGAACGCCCCAGGGAAAGGCCGTCCTGCAGGAAAGAAGGGCAGGATGGAGCTGGGCCAGTGTGGGACAGTGACTTGGGGTCCCAGGTGCCAGGAAAGGGGAAAGCAGGAAGCTATAAGTCAAGGGACAGAAGCCTCCCTCCAGGTCACTCTGCTCTCCACCAACAGAGCAGCTTTTTAAAAAATCTACTTAAGATACATAAGGATCACTACAGTTCTTGGTAAGTAAGAGCCCAAACTCCTAAGTCTGGGTGACAGAGATACTCAAAGTGGCCCCAACCCACCTGCCAGCCTCATCTCACCCTCAAACCCCGTCACATTTGACACCAGCACTTTTCCTTCATAGCATTTTAACACAACTCATAGTTACTGTAGAGTTTGGGGTCTGTCTCCCCCACCAAGCTGCAAGCCCCACCAGGACAGGGCCGTGTCCATACTGGACACTGGTACAGCCCACCCCCAACTGAGAACAGGACCGGGCCCACAGTAGAAGCTCAGTAAATATCAAATGAATGCATGAAGCACAGACAGCCAGCACCAGGCTTCACCAACCTCAGGGCCTTTGACCCACTAATCCCTTGCCAGCAATTCCTCTCCTCCATTCCCTCCTGCCTCCCCCATCTGCCAGCTCCTTCTAGCCCTCCCTCAGGGCATGGTTGTGCGCCATTCCCACTGGAAAGTCTCCCTGATGGCCTCAGTCTTGGGTGGGTTCCCATCATTGCACCTTCCGTCCCCTCATGGGAATCCAGCCGCTGACACTCAGGCAGCCACTGCCTCTCACACGTCTTTCTCCCCTACGAGGTTATAAGCTCCTGAGGGCAAGAGCCACACCTGTCCTGCTCTCTTCCCAGGCACCTGGAAGCCCCCAGAACTTGCCACATGGGAGTTGCTCAGAAATGTTCTTGAATGAAAACAAAAACGTAAAGAGATGGGGAGGAGATGGGCAGGGGGAGACTTCAGGGGTGGAGACATGAGGCAGGCAGATGGAGGCTTGAGAGGTGGGGAAAGGGCAAAGGAGGAGATGAGGTGAGATGGCAGCTGGAAGGGGTTAGATCTTTCTGGGAAGTGAGCTGAGCACAGAGGCACCAAAGCATAGACACATCTCCCCTCCCCCAAGCTAGCCCGCTGGTGGGGGTCAAGCGAGGACTGATGGGGAAGGTCCTCAGTGGAACTCTGTTAGAAAAAGAGAGGTCTGATATCAAGGAAGACCCCAGGTCGAGAGGCCAAGGGAGAGGGGGCAATCAGAGGATTTCTTGTTTCAAGGCTGAGCTTAGACCCACCCTAAAAGCCCACGAGACTGCTAAGCATAACCTAAGCGAGACTCTCCCTTGAGAGAGTTCTCTGCCCGCAGCCCCTTCCCCACCTTCTCGCAGTGGTCCGAGTCGTAGCTGAGGCCCAGACCACAGTCATCAGTGATCTCAGACAGATCTTCATCATCAAATTCTTCCAGGCTTATGTCCTGTGGAGGCCTGGAGAGGAGAGCAAGGACAGGGCTCCTGAGAGAGCCACCAACCCTGGACTCCCTGGCTGGGAACTGGCCCTAAGGAGGGGCCAAGGGAGACCCCCCCCCAAGCTCCTAGGCCCCGTGATCTCCAGAGGCCCCAACTCCCAGACCTGCATCCTGCCATTATCTTGGACCTCAAACTCTGCTCTCCAACGGATTTCCCCCTCAATCTGAGCCATGACCAGCCCAGAAGAGGCACCAGTCCCCCAAACCCTCCTCCCAGTCCTCCTTCCGCAAAGAGCCAGCAGCCTCTCCTCCCTCTACCCTCAGCTCCAGGCCCCTCTGGGTCACAGGCTCCGCCTCAGGGGAACCAGGCTGAGCAGAGAAGGGGGAGGGGGAGCTGAGGCTGCAGCAGCAGGAGGAGGGGGAGGGGTCAAGCCCGTTCTGGGAGCAGAATCTGGCCAGTTTGTCCCCCACTCCTGCGGAAGGCAGGCCTACACCCAGAGGTCCAGCCCTCTCCCCACCCTAGTCCCTTCCCCCAGCCCCCAGGCTTGATTTCAACGCTCTCCCTGCCAGAGCCCTACAGACCAGGCCGGGCTTCCAACAGAGGCCCAACAAGGCCAAAAGGACACTGCCAAGCACAGAGCGTGTGCCCAGCATCCTGCCCAGGCAGCCTACCCCTCAGAGGCTCCGCCCACGACCTCTGAGGACCTCCACCTTTGAGGGGTCGGCTGTTCAGGCTGGGTGCAGCACTGGATCTCAGCAGGAATTTGGGGTTGGGGCGGTCACTGGGGCTGGAGGACGGGCATAAGGGGAGGGCAAAAATAGAGAGACCCGGCACCGAGGGCGGGGGGGGGATGAGGAGCCACGGGCCTCAGGACCAGAGAGGGGTCTGGGGCTTGGGCCCCCAAAGGCGACGGGGGTGGGGTGGCAGGGTCGGGTCGGAGGAGTCTGGGGACTGGGTCAGAGGGGGTGCTGTAAGAAGCGAAGGGCCTGCTGAGGCCCGGGGCGCCCAAGTGCGTACCTGCAGCCTGGCGGCGACAGCGAGTGAAAGGTGGAAAGAGAAAACATCTCCGCCCGATCCGCCATCTTCTCCGGGGAAAGGTCTGCCGACTGCGGCGGGGGAGGGGTGCCCGGAGCGACAGCCCCGCACGCCCTTCGTCGCTCCCTCCCGCCCGCCCTCAGCCCGCCCCAAGTCACCTCGTGACACGCCCTGCGACACCCCGCCGCCAGCACACCTCGACGCCAGGACACCGCGGCAGCGCGAGCCGGGGGGGAGGGGAGGAGGGGAGGACCTGGGAGGAGGGCGGACCCGGGAGGAGGACGAAGGGGACGGCGGGGAAGCTGGTTGGAGGAGACAAGATGGTTTGACTAAGAGGCTCGGGTTGGGGGAGAATCGGGTTGCGGTTTGGTTTTTTCGGGGTGGGGGGCAGGCGAGAGGCGGATTAGTGGGGATGGGGGATCAGTTCGTATGGTGAGAGCTTAAATGAGGAACTTGCTATGGGGAAGTCGGTCCGCAGACCTCTGGTTAACTGACTTTGGGGTGTGGGGTGGGACGGGGCCTGGTGGAGTGGTGGTGCAGCCCCAGGAGCTGCGCTGACGTCCCCGGGAATCAGAACAGAAGAGCTGGGGTCCCAAGCCTGGCTCTGAGTGATTCAGACTGATACTGGGCTGCGCGTGGACCAGGGCTGGAGGAGCTGTCCACGCCCGGGTGCTGATCAGGGCTGGTCGGAGCTGTCCCACCGAGGGTTCTGATTGGGCCCACGGAGATTTCCCCCTGAAACGTGCTGACTGCGACTGGAGGGGCTGTTTCCCGGATGGGTGCCGATCAGTGCTGGGCAGAGGCATCTGCCCGAGGAGTGCTGGTCCGGGCTGGACTCACAAAGAGCTGTGACCCAAACTTCCCAGATTTCCTTTCTATCCCGAGTCTTGTCATCACACCGATTAACTTGGACATCCACGTAAGTGACCCATCCAACACCCTTGACTTCTGATCAAGTCTGATGGTCTATGATCACTAATGGTACACCTAGTACAAAACACAAAATCTACGGGACTTACATGGGAAAACTGAAATATCAACACACTGTCAGCAGTCCTCATGACAGATGAATCCTAAAAAGTCAGAGGATACTTTCTGACAACTTTCTCATAGGTTAGAAAAAAGATAAATGCAAACCTTCTATCTTTTGCTCTACTCACATAGCACTGAAATCACAAACAAAATAAAAATGCCAATAGCTAAAACTGAAAAATGAAAAGCTTAAGAGGGACTTCCCTGGTGGTCCAGTGGGTAAGACTCTGTGCACCCAGTGCAGGGGGCTGGGGTTCGATACCTGGTCAGGGAACTAGATCCCACATGCCATAACTAAAGAGTTCACATGCCGCAATGAAGATCCTGCGTGCTGCAGCTAAGGCCAGGTGCAGCCAAAATAAATAAATAAATAATTTTTAAAAGAAAGAAAAGCTTAAGAGCCATACCTTGTTGGGAATACTGTCATAACCAGTAACTTCACCACCTCTTGAATCTTGATTTTAAGCCTCCAATTCTCTGATGATTGCCTCCTATTTTTCTCTCTTTCTTATGGTATTACCATGACACTCACAACTCTTTGACTCCATAAGAAACTTATTCCAGGGAATTCCCTGGCTGTCCAGTGGTTAGGGTTCCATGCTCTCACTGCCAAGGGCCCAAGTTCGATCCCTGATGGGGGAACTAAGATCCCACCAGCTGCACAGCACGGCCAAGGGAGAAAAAAAAAAAAAGAAACTTATTCCAGGTACTATTGCTGTGTAGCAAATTACCACCAAATTTAGAGAATTAAGACAACCACTTTACTCTGCTTACAGTTTGGGGGTCATAAATTTGGGAAGGACTCCAATGGGAAGCTCTTGTCTGGGCTTTCTCATGCAGTTTGGTTACAGCTGGAGGTAAGCTGGGCTAGATGTCGAAGATGGCTCACTTGCAAGGTTGACAGTTGGTACTGACTGTTAACTGGGAGCTCAGCTGGGGCTGTCAACCAGCACCTACACCTGACCTCTCCAGCATGGAAGTCTCAGTGTAGTTGGACTTCTTACATAATGGCTAGCTTCTCCCAGAGTGACTGTACTAGGAGGACCAGGGGTCAGCTGCATGGCCTTTTCTGATTTAGCCTTGGAAGTCATATGGCTTCCTATTGGTCAAAGCAGTCACGATCCCATCCAGATTCAAGAGAGCAGTCATAGACCCACCTCTTAATGGGACGAGTGTCAAAGAACTGGGGGACCATGTTATAAACCCAACACAGATCTCCAATCTATTGATCCTCCCACTTTTTTTTTTAACATTCACTTTTTAAAAAATAAATTTGTTTATTTTATTTATTTATTTTTGGCTGCATTTGGTCTTCGTTGCTGTGCGCGGGCTTTTCTCTGGTTGCGGCGAGTGAAGGCTACTCTTCAGTTGCGGTGCACAGCCTTCTCACTGCGGTGGCTTCTCTTGTTGCGGAGCACGGGCTATAGGAGCGTGTACTCAGTAGTTGTGCCTCCGCAGCTCGTGGAATCTTCCCAGACCAGGGCTCGAACACGTGTCCCCTGTGTTGGCAGGCAGATTCTTAACCACTGCGCCACCAGGGAAGCCCGATCCTCCCACTTTTCTCATTGCCAACTCAAGTTCCTTGCTTTAAATTAAACTCCTTTCTGGAATCATCAAGTTCTTCTCTTTTGGATCATTTCCAACAGCAAACAAGCATAATCTAGTGTTAAAAATAAATGGTATATTCTCATCTCTGTTCATATAAGTGATCCAAAGCCATGGGGTTTTCAGTACTGTTATGCCTTAAAGGAAAGGACAGTTAAAATGTCCTTCTTTTGGTTTAAGAAAGAATGCTTGGGCTTCCCTGCTGGCGCAGTGGTTGAGAGTCTGCCTGCCAATGCAGGGGACACGGGTTCGGGCCCTGGTCTGGGAGGATCCCACATGCCGTGGAGCAACTGGACCCGTGAGCCACAATTGCTGAGCCTGCGCGTCTGGAGCCTGTGCTCGCAACAAGAGAGGCCGCGATAGTGAGAGGCCCGCGCACCGCGATGAAGAGTGGCCCCCGCTCGCTGCAACTGGAGAAGGCCCTCGCACAGAAACGAAGACCCAACACAGCCAAAATTAAATAAATAAATAAATAAAAATTTTTTTTTAAAAAAAAAGAAAGAATGCTTACAAATAGTTATACCTTTTGGAAAACAGATTTCTACCAATGAGGAAAACTATTATGACAATGAATCGGACTTGAAGCTTTTTTTTAAAGGGATTGTTATGAGGAAATAATAACAATCTCTGAAATCTAAATGTCTAGCTTTTTGCTTCGTTGCAGCCAAGAAAGCATGATGGGTCACCAGCAGCTCTACTGGAGCCATCGGAGAAAATTCGGCAAGGTTCTCACCCTTGCCACATCTGCTCAAACCAGCCTGGTCTGATCTGGAAATACGGCCTCAATATGTGCCACCAGTGTTTCTGCTAGTACGCGAAGGATATCGGCTTCATAAGTGAAGCTGGACTAAGTGAACTTCCTTGAATGTGTCATCGAGGACATCTACCCTATGCAGAAACAATGCAAGCTCTTTGTATATAAAATGAAAATGTTAAAACTTCCCTCAAAATAATAAATAAATGTCTTAAAAGACTCCTTTTGCCTGAAGTACATTCTTCAGAATTTTCCTTATTGAGAGCTTTGGGAGGTAAACTCTGTTTTTCTAAAAATGTCTTTATTTGCCCTATCTCCTGAAAGATGTTTTTACTGGATATAGAATTCTAGGTCAGGTAGTTCATTTCCATCATCACCCAGTGTCTTCCCTGAATTCCCTTGTTGCTATGAGAAGCCACCTCTCTGTCTGCCACTTCCTTGAAGGTAATTTCCCTTTCCTCTCCAGCTGCATTTAGGACTTCTCTCCCTGACTTTGGTGTTCTGATGTTTCGATGAGGTGTATCTAGGTGTGGTGTATTTATTTTTTCTGGCTGAGGTTCACAGAGCTTCTTCACTATATGATTTCTCTTTCATCAGTTTAGAAATTTCACAGCCATTATCTCTTCAAATATTGCCTCTGCTCCGTTCCATCTCTCCTCCTTCTGGGACTCCAACAGACTCGTGCTGGATAGACCTTCTCATTCGAGCCTCCATATTTCCGAACCTTTCTTTCATGTTTTCCATCTCTATGTCTTTCCAGGCAATATTCAGGTTAATTTATTCACATTTATCTTTTAGTTCACTAACTCTGTCTTTAACTGTTTATAATCTTCTCTTAAAGCTGTATACTGAGTTTTAAATTTAGTTAAAATTAAAATTCAATTAACATTTTTACTAAATTAAAACTTTTGTTTTATAATTTCCACTTGGAAATTCTTCTCAAGCTACTTGATTATTCATTATAGTTTTTTTAGTTTCTTCACATATGTTCAAACTTGCCTTTTATTACTATATTGAACATAGGCACTTTATAATCTGTTTGATAATTTCATTATTTGAAACGTGCTATCTGTGGTTACTGCTGGCTTGCTGCCATGATTTCTCATCTTTCTGTTTAATTACTTTTTTTTTTTTTAAAGATTTATTTTTTTATTGATTAATTGATTGATTGATTGATTGCTATGTTGGGTCTTCGTTTCTGTGCTAGGGCTTTCTCTAGTTGTGGCAAGCGGGGGCCACTCTTCATCACGGTGCGTGGGCCTCTCACTATCGTGGCCTCTCCCGTTGCGGAGCACAGGCTCCAGACACGCAGGCTCAGCAATTGTGGCTCACGGGCCCAGCCGCTCCGCGGCATGCGGGATCCTCCCAGACCAGGGCTCGAACCCGTGTCCCCTGCATTAGCAGGCAGATTCTCAACCACTGCGCCACCAGGGAAGCCCTAATTACCTTTTTTAACTTAGAGGTGCTTGTTAGCCTTGGCATTGTATTTATCGAAAACTCTGAGGCCTAAGAAGAAAGTGAATACCTGCAGAGAGAATCTCCGTTTGCTTCTACCAGGCACCTATAGAATTACAAACCTGAGATCATTCTATATTTAATGCCCACTGAGGTTTCTTGGACCACCCCGACTGTATGAATTTGAGCTGCAACCCATGTGAGGACCAGCTTCTTGTTCTAAATTTTCAGCATCTCTTTCTCTATCTCTGTGTCTCTGCCTCTGTATCTCTCTCTCTGTCTCTCTGTCTCTGTCTCTGTCTCTCTCTCTCTCTCTCTCTCTCTCTCTCACACACACACACACACACACACACACACACACACAACTTCACTTTGCCCCCAGATTCGAACCTGTCAATTTTCTTCACAATCCTCGAAAGACAGAGTGTATCTCTACTTCATCCCTACCCGGGGAGTTTAACCTTTCGATGTCTAAGCTTTGTAGAGGGTTGGTCTCTTATTAGGGGTCTCCTCCTGGGTGGGCTCTGTGCTTTATCTCTGTTCTCTACATCTCAAAGATTACATATTAGTTTCCTAGGGCTGCCATAAAAAATACCGCTAACTTGGTGGCTTAAAACAACAGAAATTTATTCTCTCTCAGTTCTGGAGTCTAGAAGCTCAAAATCAAGCAGACTGTTCTCTGCACAGTCAGCAGGCCATGCTCTCTCCAAAGATGCTAGGGAAGGGCTCTTTCTTGCCTTTTCCTAGCTTCTGGTGGTTGCTGGCTTTCCTCAGCTTGCGGATGCATCACTTTAATCTGTGCTTCCATTGTCACGTGACCTTCTCCCTTATGTTTCTCTGTATGTGTCCAAATTTCCCTCTTCTTATAAGAACACCAGTCATTGGATTAGGTGACTGGTGTCACCAACCTAATCCAGTATGACCTTATCTTAACTAATTTCATCTGCAAATACCCTATGTCTAAATAAAGTCACATTCTGAAGTTCTGAGTTGATATGAATGGGGGGGCACTATTCAACATGGCATAGGCTATAAAATCCCAAATCCAAGTTTTCTTGGTTCGCCAAATGCCCTCATCAAAAGCAATGTGCAGTGCTCCACTTGTCCCTCTGGGCTCCTGTCTTATTTAGTCCCTGTTTTCTTACTAGATCATCAATGATCTTAGAAAACACTTCTTTTTTTTTTTTTTTTTAAAGGATTTTCTTATTTATTTATTTATTTATTTATTTTTGGCTGTGTTGGGTCTTCGGTTCGTGCGAGGGCTTTCTCCAGTTGCGGCAAGCGGGGGCCACTCTTCATCGCGGTGCGGGGACCGCTCTTCATCGCGGTGCGGGGACCGCTCTTCATCGCGGTGCGAGGACCGCTCTTCATCGCGGTGCGCGGGCCTTTCTCTATCGCGGCCCCTCCCGTCGCGGGGCACAGGCTCCAGACGCGCAGGCTCAGCAATTGTGGCTCACGGGCCCAGCCGCTCCGCGGCATGTGGGATCTTCCCAGACCAGGGCTCGAACCCGTGTCCCCTGCATTAGCAGGCAGATTCTCAACCACTGCGCCACCAGGGAAGCCCTAGAAAACACTTCTTTAGAAAATAGTTTATCCTGGATATTTAACCATTTTCAGCAGGAAATTCTATGTAGGAATCTAGCTCACCATATTACATCTCCATTCATTTTATGAAGCTACAACGTGATAAGAATAGCTCAAGAAAATTAATGAATTATATGTCTATTTCACTTACGAGCATGTGCAAAAGTCCCAACAAAATATTAGCTAATGAAATTCAACAGTTTATTTTTGTAAATGCATCCTGATCACATGGGTTTAACAGAGAAATCCAAGGATGTCTCAACATCCCACTTTCATTTTCCATGGTAATTCAACACATTCATGGACAAAGAGAGAAAAATTGCATGATCATCTCATGCAATGTGATTTTTTTTTAATAAATTTATTTATTTATTTATTTTTATTTTTGGCTGTGTTGGGTCTTTGTTGCTGCGCACAGGCTTCCTCTAGCTGCGGCGAGTCGGGGTTACTCTTCGTTGTGGTGTGCGGGCTTCTCATTGTGGTGGCTTCTCTTGTTGTGGAGCATGGGATCTAGGTGCATGGGCTTCAGTAGTCAATGTGAATTTTATAACATTCAACAATTAATTATGATTTTTTAAATGGCTTCCAGCCATTATGGAATAACAGCTATTGGACTTGCCCACCTGCCAAAGGGGGAAAAATCCAGAAAAGTAAACAAAATATTGGAAGCAACTATTTTCAGACATTGGACAAAGGACAGCACAGGACTGTGATCCCTGAGAGAAAGGAAGCAAGTTACATAAAGCCTATGATTGCCCTGGTTTTCCCTGGTTCTCCAAATGGAGGCATTTCCAGACTGCACTGGAGGGAAGAGGGTCCAATTAGAGTGTGGTGGTCTTGATGAGTTTAGAAGACAGAAGTCAGAGTTTGGGGAAGCTGATGTATTTGGAATTTTCAGATAAAAGTACTGGAGAAAAAGGATCAATTCAGGGAAAGGGTTCCAGAAATCTACAGTAGGATCCCCCTAAGTTTTAGTAAATACTCAGTTGTGCTTATGTAGAATAAAATTCCATAAGGCTGGATAAAGAAAAGCTATTGGGAAACTGTAATCTAGAAATTCCCAGAGCTCATGTAGGACTGGAGGAAGGTCAAGATCCAATAGCTAAGTGGTGAGACATTTTGAACACTGTCACATTCAGTAGGGCTGGACTAACCCCAGAGTAAAGACCACTTTAGACTGATGCTAACAAAGTTTTAAAACAAACCTGAAAAGAATCAAGCTGATCCACAAGAAACTTAACTGACTTCCAAAACCAACTTCAATACTCTTTAGAGGAGGATAATGAAATCCAAGCACTTATGTCCTGCAACAGCAAGAACAACAAAAATCCCAGACCTGCAGTGAACCAGGAAAAATCTGGAGGGAAAAAATCAGTCAAAACAGAATCAGAAAGGACAGAAATCATGGAATTAATAGACATGGACTTAGAACAACTATTATAAATATACTCATGGATTTATAGAAAACATCAACACAGTGAGCAAAGAAATGGAAGACATAAAAAAGAATCAAATGGAATTTTGAGAGATGAAAACTCAGTATACGAAATGAAAATTTTACTAGATGAGGTTAACAGTGGGTTAGACACTGAGGAAGAAAAGATAAGTGAACATGAAAACAGAGTAATAGAAACTATCCAAATTGAAACAGAGAGAAAAAACATTGAAAAAAAATTAATAAGCCTCATTGATCTCTGGGAAAATATCAAGCAGTCTAACAACTGTATAATTGGAGACACGCACAAAGGGTAAGCACACACACAAAAGTATTGAAAGAAATAATGGCTGAAATTTTTCCAAATGTTTTGAAAACTATAAACCCACAGGTCCAAAATACTCAACAAATCCCAAGCAGGAAAAACACAAAATAAACTACTTCAAAACATAGAATAATTTAGTTGCTGAAAATTTATGATCAAAAGAAAGTATTAAAAACAGCCAGAAAAAAAGACGCATGCATATCAGGAAACAAAGATAAGAATTTTTGCTGATTTCTCATCAGAAACAATGTAAACCATAATAAATGGAATGACATCCTTAAATTGCTAAAAGGAAAACATTTTCAACCTAGTATTCTACATGCAGTGAAAATATCCTCCAAAAAGTGAAGGTGAAATAAAGACAACAACAGGCATACAAAATCTGAGATAATTTTTCACTAGCATATCTGCAATACAAGGAATATTAAAATAAGTTATTTAGAATGAATGAAACACATCTGAGGAGAACTTGGGTGTACACAAAGGAATAAAGAGGACTGAGGGTGATCCTAAAAGACTTTTTTCATGCTTGAATTTCTTTAAAATATAATTGACTGTACACATTTTTAAAATCAGCAATGTACTGTAGAGTTTAAAACATATGTGTAAGTAAAACATACAACAACAACAGCACAAAGGGTGGGAGGGAGAATAGGAAATACACTGTTGTAGGGTTCTTATATGTGAGATAGTATATTTTTATTTGAGGGTAAACTATGATAATCTAAAAATGCGTACTACAAACTCAAGAGAATACACATTAAAAATCATAGAGGGACTTCCCTGGAGGTCCAGTAGTTAAGACTCCATGCTTCCAATGCAGGGGGCATGGGTTCAATCCCTGGTGGGGGAACTAAGATCTCACATGCCGCGTGGCGTGGCCAAAAAAAATAAAAAATCACAGAGATATAGTTAGTTAGCTAAGAGAGGAGATAAAATGGAATTCTGAAACATGTTTGTTTAATACAAAAGAAAGCAAAAAGGAAGAGAAATAAAACAAAGGTAAGATGGGACAAATATAAAACAAATAGCAAGATGGTAGATTTAAAACCAAAAAGTCAATAATTACATTAAATGGAAATCTTCTAAACACTTAAATTACAATGCAGAGATTGTTAGACTGTATAAAAAAGTGAGACCCAACTATAGGCTGTCTCAAGAAATGGATTTTAATATAAAAACAAAAATAAACTAGGGACTTCCCTGGTGGTCCAGTGGTAAAGAATCCTCCTACCAATGCAGGGGACACAGGTTCAATCCCTGGTCAGGGAACTAAGATCCCACATGCTGCGGGGCAACTAAGCCTGCACGCCACAACTACTGAGCTTGTGTGCCTCAGTGAGAGAGGCTGCGTGCCACAAACTACAGAGCCCATATGCCCTGGAGCCCATGCACCACAACTAGAGAGAGAAAAACCCACATGCCACAACTAGAGAGAAGCCCACATGTTGCAACGAAAGATCCCACATGCCTCAATGGAGAACAGCATGCCACAACTAAGACCTGACACAGCCAAATAAATAAATAAATATTTTAAAAAATAAACTAAATGTAAAAGCCTGGAAGGGAGGAGAAGAACCAATGAATTAGAAGGAAAAAACCAATAAGTGAAATGGAATTGCTTTCTTAATTTCTCTTTCTGTTAGCTTATTGTTAGCATATAGAAATGCAATAGGTTTTGTTTTGGGGTTTTTTTTGGTAGCGCTGTGCAGCTTGTGGGATCTTACTTCCCCAACCAGGGATCAAACCTGGGCCTTGGCAGTAAAAGCACAGAGTCCTAACCACTGGACCTCCAGGGAATCCCCTAGATGCAACAGATTTTTTGTATGTTGATTTTGTACCCCACAAGATTACTGTATTTATTATTTCTTTTTTTCTAGAAAATTAAAAAATATCCCACTTTATTATCAGGAAGCTAAAGTTAAAACTCCTTGCACCTTCAGAGAAATGCTTTCACTGAAATATATATTTTCCCCATTTTATTTGATTTCTTTTTTATTGAGGTATATTGATTTACATATTATATAAGTTTCAGGTGTACAACATAGTGATTCACGATTTTAAAGGTTATACTCTTATTTATAGTTATTATAAAATATTGGCTATAGTCCCTGTACAATAGATACTTGTAGATTATTTACTTTATACATAGTAGTTTGTACCTCTTAATCCCCTACACTTATCTTGTTCCTCCCTATTTGTTTATTATTTCTAATATTTTTTGGTGGGGTTTTTAGGGTTTTCTATATATAAAATCATGTCATCTGCAAATAGTGGCAGTTTTACTTCTTCCTTTCCAATTTGGATGCCTTTAATTTCTTTTTCTTGCCTAATTGCTCTGGCTAGGTTTTCCAATACTGTGCTGAAAAAGAGTGGTGAGAGTGGGCATCCTTGTCTTGTTTCTGATTTTAGAGGTAATGCTTTCAGTTTTTCACCATTGAGTATGATGTTAGCTGTGGGCTCATCATATATGTCTTTATTATGTTGAGGTACATTCCTTCCATGCTCATTTTATTTATTCATTTATTTAAAAAAATTTTTTTTTTAATTTATTTATTTATGGCTGTGTTGGGTCTTCGTTTCTGTGTGAGGGCTTTCTCTAGTTGTGGCAAGCGGGGGCCACTCTTCATCGTGGTGCGCAGGCCTCTCACTATCGCAGCCTCTTTTGTTGCGGAGCACAGGCTCCAGACGCGCAGGGTCAGTAATTGCGGCTCACGGGCCCAGTTGCTTCACGGCATGTGGGATCTTCCCAGACCAGGGCTCGAACCCGTGTCCCCTGCATTGGCAGGCAGATTCTCAACCACTGTGCCACCAGGGAAGCCCCTATGGTCACTTTATTGAGAGTTTTTTCTTTTAAATCATAAATGGGTGTTGAATCTTGTCAAATGCTTTTTCTGCATCTATTGAGATAATCATATGGTCTTTATCCTTCATTTTGTTAATGTGGTGTATCATATTGATTGATTTGTGGACATTGAACCATCCTTCCCTCCCTGGGATAAGTCCCACTCGATCGTGGTGTATGATCCTTTTAATGTTTTATTGTATTGGTTTTCTAGTGTTTTGTTGAGGATTTTTAAATCTGTGTTAATCAGAGATATTGGCCTGTAATTTTCTTTTTTTGTGTTGTCTTTGTCTGGTTTTGGAATCAGGGTGATGTTGGCCTTATAAAATGAGTTAGGAAGCATTCCTGCCTCTTCAGTTTTTTGTAGTAGTTTGAGATGAATAGGTATTAAATATTCTTTGAATGTTTGGTAGCATTTACCTTTGAAGCTATCTGGTCCTGGACTTTTGTTTTGGGGAAGCTTTTTGATTATTGTTTAAATCTCTGCAGTAGTGATCAGCCTATTCAGATTTTCTATTTCTTCATGATTCAGTCTTGGAAGGATGTATGATTCCAATGATTTGTCCATTTCTTCTAGGTTGTCTACTTTGTTGGCATATAGCTATTCATAATGTTCTCTCATAATCTTTTGGATTTCTGAGGTATCCATTAGTTCTCCTCTTTCGTTTCTGATTTTATTTATCAGAGTCTTCTCTCTTTTTTTCTTAGTGAGCCTAGATAGATCTTTGTCAACTTTGTTTATCTTTCCAAAGAGCCACCTCTTAGTTTCACTGGTCTTTTCTATTATCTTTTTGTCTCTACTTCATTTATTTCTGCTCTGCTCTTAATTATTTCCTTCCTTCTACTGACTTTGGGTTTTGTTTGTTCTTCTTTTTCTAGCTCCTTTAACTGCAAAATTAGATTGTTTATTTGAGATTTTTCTGTGTCTTGAGGTAGACCTATACTGCTATAAACTATGTTTTTGCTGCACCCCATAGATTTTTTTTAGAATTCCTTTATTTTATTTTATTTTATTTTATTTTATTTATTTATTTATTTATTTATTTATTTATTTATGGCTGCATCAGGTCTTAGATGCAACACATGGGATTTTCATTGCAGCGCGTGGGCTCTTCGTTGCGGCACTCAGGCTTCTCTCTAGTTGTGGCATGCGGGTTTCTTCTCGCTAGTTGTGGCACACAGGCTCCAGAGCGTGTGGGCTCTGTAGTTTGCAGCACATGGGCTTTCTAGTTGAGGAACCTGGGCTCAGTAGTTGCAGCGCATGGACTTAGTTGCCCTGCTGCACGTGGGATCTTAGTTCCCCGACCAGGGATCAACACGTGTCCCCTGCATTGGAAGACAGATTCTTTACCACTGGACCACAAGGGAAGTCCCACCCCATAGATTTTTTTAAAAAAAATTTTTATTGGAGTATAATTGCTTTACAATGTGTCAGTTTCTGCTCTACAATGAAGTGAATCAGCTATATATATACATATATCCCCTCCCTCTTGGACCTCCCTCCCACCCCCCATCCCACCCGTCTAGGTCATCACAGAGCACTGAGTTGAGCTCCCTGTGCTATACAGCAGGTTCCCACTAGCTATCTATTTTACACATGGTAGTGTTTATATGTCAAAGACCCTGAATAGCCAAAGCAATCTTGAGAAAGAAAAACAGAGCTGGAGGAATCAGGTTCCCCAACTTCAGACTATACTACAAAGCTACAGTAATCAAGACAGTATGGTACTGGCACAAAAACAGAAATATAGATCAATGGTACAGGCTAGAAAGCCCAGAGATAAACCCACGCACCTATGGTCACCTAATCTGTGACAAAGGAGGAAAGGATACACAATGGAGAAAAGACAGCCTCTTCAATAAGCGGTGCTGGGAAAACTGGACAGCTACATGTAAAGGAATGAAATTAGAACACTCCCTAACACCATACACAAAAATAAACCCCAAATGGATTAAAGACCTAAATGTAAGAACAGACATTATAAAACTCTTAGAGGAAAACCTAGGAAAAACATTCTTTGACATAAACCACAACAAGATCTTTTTCGACCCAGCTCCTAGAGTAATGAAAATAAAAATAAAGGTAAACAAATGGGACCTAGTTAAACTTAAAAACTTTTGCACAGCAAAGGAAACCATAAACAAGATGAAAAGACAACCCTCAGAATGGGAGAATATATGTACAAATGAAGCAACAGGCAAGGGATTAATCTCCAAAATATACAAACAGCTCATGCAGCTCAATAACAGAAAAACAAATAACCCAATCAAAAAATGGGCAGAAGACCTAAATAGACATTTCTCCAAAGAAGACATACAGATGGCCAACAGGCACATGAAAAGATGCTCAACATCACTAATTATTAGAGAAATGCAAATCAAAACTACAATGAGGTATCACCTCACACTGGTTAGAATGGGCATCATCAAAAAATCTTCAAACAACAAATGCTGGAGAGGGTGTGGAGAAAAGGGAACCCTCTTGCACTGTTGGTGGGAATGTAAATTGATACAACCACTGTGGAGAATAGTATGGAGGTTCCTTAAAACACTAAAAATAGAACTACTATATGACCCAGCAATCCCACTACTGGGCATATACCCTGAGAAAACCATAATTCGAAATGACACATGTACCTCAGTGTTCATTGCAGCACTATTTACAATAGCTGGGACATGGAAAGAACCTAAATGTCCAATGACAGATGAATGTATAAAGAAGATGTGGTACCTATATACAATGGAATATTACTCAGCCATAAAAAGGAATGAAATTGGATCATTTGTAGAGATGTGGATGGACCTAGATTCTGTCATATAAAGTGAAGTAAGTCAGAAAGAGAAAAACAAATATCATATATTAATGCATATATGTGGAATCTAGAAAAATGGTACAGATGAATCTATTTCCAGGGAAGGAATAGAGACACAGACATAGAGAGCAAGCATGTGGACACAGTGAGGGAAGGGGAGGGTGGGACCAACTGGGAGATTAGGATTGACATATATACACTACCATGCATCCCTATACACTAACAATGAAAGATCAGAAAGAGAAATTAAGGAAATAATCCCATTTACCATTGCAACAAAAATAATAAAATACCTAGGAATAAACCTACCTGAGCAGGCAAAAGACCTGTACTCAGAAAACTATAAAACACTGATGAAAGAAATCAAAGATGACACAAACTGATGGAGAGATATACCATGTTCTTGGATTGGAAGAATCAATATTATGAAAATGACTATACTACCTATAGATTTTGATATGTTGTATTTTTATTTTCATTTGTCTTCAGGTATTTTTTTATGTCTGCTTTGATTTTTTTCATTGACCCAATGTTGTTCAGTAGCACGTTGGTCAGTCTCCACATATTCGTGATCTTCCCAGCTTTCTTCTTGTAGTTGATTTCTAGTTTCATACCATTGGATTGGAAAATTGCTTGATATGATTCCAATCTTCTTAAATTTATTGAGACTTGTTTTGTGTCTCAACATACGGTCTATTCTTGAGAAAGTTCCATGTGCACTTGAGAAGAATGTGTTTTCTGCTGCATTTGGATGGAATGTTCTGTACAAATCTATCAAATCCATCTGGTCCAATGTTTCATTCAAGGCCACTGTATACTTGTTGACTTTCTGTATGGGTGAACTATCCGTTGATGTAAGTGGGTGTTAAAATCTCCTACCATCATTGTGTTACTGTCAATTTCTCCCTTTAGGTCTGTTAATGTTTGTTTTAAATATTGTGGTGCTCCCATGTTAGGTGCATACATATTAATAATGTTATGTCTTCTTGATGAGTTGCCTTCTTCATCATCATATACTATCCATTTTTGTGTCTTATTACCCTTTTTGGCTTGAAGTCTATTTTGCCTGAGGTGGATATGGCTGCACCCCCTTTCTTCTGGCTGCCATTTGCTTGGAGCATCACCTTCCATTCCTTCACTGTGAGCCTGTGTGTGTCTTCAGAGCTGAGGTGAGCCTCCTGGAGGAAGCTTTAGTTGGGTCTTATTTTTTAATCCACTCTGTGTGTTTTGATTGGTGACATCAACCCATTTATATTTAGGGTGATTATTGATAGATGAGAACTTAGTATTGCCATTTTATTTCTTGTTTTCTGGTTGCTCTACATCTCCATTGTTTCTTTTTTCCTGTGTTTCTGTCTGCCATTTTGGTTTGGTGGTTTTCTCTTACGTTTTTCTCAGTTTCCTCTTTTTTGTTTCATGTCTCTGCTCTAGATTTATGTTTTGTCGTTATCATGAGGTTTGCATAAAATGTTTCTGAGATAAAATGGTCTTTTTTTCTGCTGATAGCATCTTATCTTCATTTACCTACATGGGTTCTGTCGTTTTCCTCTTCCCCTTTTGTGTTTTTGTTGTCTCAAATTATCTCTTTTTATGTTGTGAGTTTGTTACCAAATTGAAGTAGCCATAGTATTTTTTCTTCTTTTCCCCCCTTTAACATTTATGCTATAATAAAGTGTTTAAAAACCTATTCTGATAAAGAGTTGCAATTTTCTGATTCTGTCTATTTATCACCTTACTTGAAGTTTTGTGTACTTTAGCCTTTTCGTTTCTGGTAAAAGAGCTCCTTTCAACATTTCTTGTAAGGCAGACCTAGTGGGGTTTTTTTTTTTTTTTTTTAATTGAAGTATAGTCGAATACAATGTTGTGTTAATTTCTGCTGTAGAGCAAAGTGACTCAGTTATACATATATATCAGTACACTCTTTTTCATATTCTTTTCCACTATGGTTTATTACAGGATATTGAATATAGTTCCCTGAGCTATACAGTGGAAACTTGTTGTTTAACCATTAGGTCTAGTATTAATGAACTTCCTCAGCTTTTGTTTGTCTCGGAAAGCCTTTATTTCCCTTCATATTTGAATGATAACTTTGCAGGATAAAGTATTCTTGGGTGACAGTTTATATCTTTCAGTACTTTGAGAATATCATTCCACTCCCTCCTGGCCTGTAGAGTTTCTTCTGAGAAATCTGCTGATAAATTAATGGGGGTTCTATGTTGGTTAACATCCTTTTTTCCCCAGCTACCTTCAAAATTCTTTGTTATTGACTTTTGACAATTTTAATATAATGTGTCTTGGAGAAGGTCTTTTTGCATTGAGGTAATTAGGTGTTCTCTTAACTTCATGGACTTGTATATCCATAACAGGGAAGAGCCAATTTTTTTTTTAAATTTATTTAATTTTAGTTCACTTTAATTTTTATTTTATTTTATTTTTAATTTTATTTATTTATTTATTTATTTATGGCTGTGTTGGGTCTTCGTTTCTGTGCGAGGGCTTTCTCTACTGGCGGCAAGCGGGGGCCACTCTTCATCGCGGTGCGCGGGCCTCTCACTATCGCGGCCTCTCTTGTTGTGGAGCACAGGCTCCAGACGCGCAGGCTCAGTAGTTGTGGCTCACGGGCCCAGTTGCTCGGCGGCATGTGGGATCTTCCCAGACCAGGGCTCGAACCCGTGTCCCCTGCATTGGCAGGCGGATTCTCAACCACTGCGCCACCCGGGAAGCCCCGGAAGAGCCAATTTTGACTCCATGTTGGATCCATTTCTTTGACTTTAGCCTTTGCTTTTCACTGCTTTTGTTATTATAATCATACATAATGGCCTGCCTCAGGGAACCCTACCCACCTGTGAATGGCTGCAAGAAAGAAGAAATTAACACGTCCAAGGCTGGCCATTCCAGATGTTTGCCCTTGTTACTTTACTTTCCTCTCTGATTCTGTAAAAGAAACTGGCGTCCAGACCCCAGTAAGATGGTTATTTTGAGACACTAGTCTGCCATCTTCTCGGTCTGCTGGCTTTCCGAATAAAGTTGTATTCCTTGCCTCAAAAAAAAGAATTTCATCATTTTAAAACTATTTCATTTCTCTTGCCTCTTATATTTGTATCATTTCTAGATTTCTGTTTTTGCTCATGCTATTTCTCTCTTCCATATGGTCTGCTCTATTTCCAATTCTTTCTAATGCATCCTTCATCTCATTTATTGAGTTCTTCAGCTCCAGAATTTCTGTTTGGTTTTTTTTTAGAGTTTCAATCTCTTTGGTAAAGTATTCCTTCTGTTCATTAATTTTCTTCCTGAGCGCATTTAACTGCCTTTATGAGTTTTCTTGCAGCTCATTGATTTTCTTCATGACAGTTATTTTGAATTCTCTATCAGTTAGATCACAGTATTCCATGATTTTAAGTTTGGTTTCTGGAGAATTGTCATTTTCTTTTTGTGTTGCAGTGTCACCACGGTTCTTCGTGGTGCTTCATAAATTGTTCCTCTGCCAGGGCATGTGAGGTAGCAAACAGCTTTCTGCTTGATTCTGAGCTGCCTCTTATTATATTTGAGAGTCAGCACTTTCCACCCTCCACTGCCTCTGGCAGGGGCGTCGCCCTGTGCCCTCATGATCACTTCTTGTACCTCTGGAGTCATTGGTCTCTTGCTGCTGCCTGTGTTGCTAGCGTTGGTCCCTGGGGCACCAGGAGAGTGGGCTCCTCCATTTTGCCTGGGATCCCCTGGGTCGCAGGTTCTGCCACTGCTGGGGGAGGGTTTGGGTGGGGGTAGCCAGTGTTGCACAGGTACCCCTGTCATGTCATGTGCACAGGCTCTGTCACTGCAGGGTGGGGGGAGTCATGGGCCCCTCTGCAGCCGAAGGGATGGGATCCCAGGCCTCATGGCCACCACTGCCAGTTGCCTACGGCTGCCACGGTGGCTGGGGCGATGGAGTCACGTGCGTCACCTCCCCTGCTAGTGCCAAGTTCTCTGGGGCTGCAGGTGGGAATCCAGGACTGCAGGCACCCCGCCCCCCCCCCCGCGGTTCCCCCAGTTCCACCTCCTCTATGGGCTCCAGTCCAGCCACCTTCAGATGTACGGAAGTGTGGAATTCTCCAGCACCCTAGTGTATGGGGCAGAGGCACCCTTTTAGCATTGTGAATGTTTTACTCGTTGTAGATTGAAGGGGAGAGACAAAGGGAAGGTCTCAATTTGCCATGTTGCAGACATCCTTCCACGAAACACTATTTTTACTTGAAAGAAAATTGACAAACTATGGTTATTCTGACTTGGGTGTTTGGCAAACACTTTCTTAAAAATGAATAAAGTGAGTGTGTCACTTCATGGAAAACAACTGATAGTATTTGTTGCCAATGATAAAATTTGTGCTTTTAAGCAAAAATTAGATTTTTAGAAAACCTGTATCTATCATCATGAGCTTAAAGTTTCTGAATATTTAAATATTTTTCTGATGACATTGGTGGTGACATTAACAAGTGTGATTTTTAAAATATTATATAATAAAATCTGTCAAAATTTGGAAGATCTATATAACTCAGGGAACCAGTATTTTCCAAACGACAAATGAATGCATGATGTTTTAAAATTATGCATAACTAAAAGACCCATTCTGCATGCAAGACAGAGCAACGGATTTTAATGTAGCAGAAGACGAAAAAGGGGACATCCCTGGTGGCGCAGTGGTTAAGAATCCACCTGCTGGGGCTTCCCTGGTGGCGCAGTGGTTGAGAATCTGCCTGCCAATGCAGGGGACACGGGTTTGAGCCCTGGTCTGGGAAGATCCCACATGCCGCGGAGCAACTAGGCCTGTGAGCCACAACTACTGAGCCTGTGCGACTGGAGCCTGTGCTCCGCAACAAGAGAGGCCGCGATAGTGAGAGGCCCGCGCACTGTGATGAAGAGTGGCCCCCGCTTGCCACAACTAGAGAAAGCCCTCGCACAGAAACGAAGACCCAATACAGCCAAAAATAATTAATTAATTAATTAATTAATTAAAAAAAAAGAATCCACCTGCCAATGCAGGGGACACGGGTTCGAGCCCTGGTCTGGGAAGATCCCACATACCGCAGAGCAACTAAGCCCGTGTGCCACAACTGCTGAGCCCATGCACCACAACTACTGAAGCCCATGTGCCTAGAGCCCGTGCTCCACAACAAGAGAAGCTACCGCAGTGAGAAGCCCACGCACTGCAACGAAGAGTAGCACCCACTTGCTGCAACTAGAGAAAGCCCGTGTGCAGCAATGAAGACCCAATGCAGCCAAAAATAAAAAGATAAATAAATAATAAATTTATTAAAAAATTTTTTCTAAAAAGAAAAAAAAGTTCATTGACATGGTTTCAAATTCCAAATTGCAACTAACCTCTAAGAAACTACCTCTTGTCAACTCTTGGTGTAGTATCAGCGAAGATCCACAATTATCTGAAAAAGCTATTGTTTGCTTCCAACTACAAATCTAAGTCAGGCTGGGTTTTCTTCATGTTTCAACCAAAACAACACATGGAAGAGACTGACTGCAGAAGCACGTACAAGAACCAGCCATCGCCAGCTAAGCAGACAGTAAGGAAACTTGCAAAAATGTAAAAAACAATGCCACTATTCTCATCAAAGTTTTATTTTATAAAATAGTTATTTTTGTAAGATATTATTTATGTTAACATGTTGAGGGCTTATCATCATTTTAAATGAATAAATAAATCATTCCCTCATGCATATACCATGCTTCTTCAAGTGTTCAGTCAGAAAAATCAAATCCTGTCCAAGGGAGAAAAATTAGTCTGGACTCAGAACTTTTCATCTCCAATATTCAAGGTCTAGGACAAAATGGAATGACGAGACAACAGCTGTGAGGGAAAGAAGTAGTGACTGTGGCAGGACAGGAAAATGATCCCCCAAGAGAGAGTCACATCCTAATGCTTGGAACCTGTAAATGTTACCTTATTTGGAAAAAGGATCTTTGCAGATTTGATTTAATTAAGGATTTTGAGATCAGGAGATTATCCTGGATTATCCAGATTGGCCCTGAATATGATCACAGTGTGTTTATAAGAGAGCTAGAGGGAGGGCTTCCCTGGTGGCGCAGTGGTTAAGAATCCGCCTGCCAATGCAGGGGACACGGGTTTGATCCCTGGTCTGGGAAGATCCCACATGCCGCAGAGTAACTAAGCCCGTGTGCCACAACTACTGAGCTTGCGCTCTAGAGCCCACAAGCCACAACTACTGAGCCCACATGCCACAACTACTGAAGCCCGCATGCCTAGAGCCCGTGCTCCACAAGAGAAGCCACCGCAATGAGAAACCCTCGCACCGCAACAAAGAGTAGCCCCCGCTCATCGCAACTAGAGAAAGCCCACACGCAGCAATGAAGACCTAACGCAGCCATAAATAAATAAATTTATTTTTAAAAACAAGAGAGAGAGAGAGAGATCTAGAGGGAGAGTACACAGACAGAAGAGGTGGGAGCAGCGTTGACCATGGAGCAGAGATCGGAGTGATGCAGCCACATTCTCAGGAATGCGTGCAGCCACCAGAAAAGACAAAGAACGGATTCTCCCTTAGAACCTCCGAGGAAGTGCAGCCCTGGCGACACCATCATTTCAGCACAGTGACAGTGATTCCAAACCCAGAGACTTGGGTATAAGTGGTTTGTTCAGGAAGTGATTCCATGAAACAGAAATGAAGGAGGAAAAGAGTGGGACAGGAAAGGCGGAATCGAAACATAGGCGTGTGCTCCTTAGGTTACCGCTCTGGGTAACAACGCGTTCACTTCAGCAGGACCTCCTGAGAAGTGTACGGAATACCTCTTAGGATTGTCCGAGCATTCCTCCACTGACTCCTGTCTCCAGGCCCTGAGGGTGCCCCCCAGAGACCTAGGCTCTGCTGGTCAGCAGGCCAAGGAGGCTCCTGTGGTGTCGGGGAAGGCCTGGGGCAGGAAGTTCAAAGACACACAGCAGGCGCCAGAGATGCAGCTCTGTAAGCCCACTGCAATTAAAGGTGTGCTGAGGGCATCATTCAAGACACCAGCTCTTGTATCCCACAGTCTACGCAGGCACCACATTAAGTCCACGCTGCCATGATTCTTCGAGGTGAGGTCTCGAAGGTCACAACCTTTACAAAAGCCTTAATATAAGTGTGTTAGTAGAACAAATACAGTCCCCACTGCCACACCTGCTCCTGAGGCTGTAACTAATATTGGTCATGTCCCTTCTCCTCTGCCCATTCTAGGTTTCCCTCACTGTCAGCCAGCATTTCAGCTGGTCCACATGGCTCTCCCGGTCAGGTTACGAGACCTCCATCCCTGCGGGGTCTGAGCCCTTGGCAGGCTGTGGCTGCTCTTATCACTTGGCATGGAAGCAACCAGCCAGAACCAGGCGAGTCCTCCGTGCCAGACCAGCTCCTGATCGCCACATTAAGTAGCAGCAACCCTATCTACCTCTAACAATCGGGATCTATTATCCCCTCCTTCTTTGCCTGCACGTTCACCAGCACAAGGAGCTCAAAGTGACCTGGTGGAGTTCGCAGATTCTGGTTCAGTGGAGGCATCCTTCCCTGGAATCAGTGGACGCTCCCTTGTGGAAGTGTTCCCTACCTGGGAACCAGGGGGTCTAATCCAGCAGAGCTCTAGGCTGCTCGTAGGTAATACAGGGTATCACAGAAGTGGTACAGCCCACAGCAATCTATACATTGCTGTACCTTTTTCACCGTAAAATGAGTTTCTTGGTCCAAGGTAATGTTATACATGATCCCGTGTTGGTAAATCGAGCATTCTCTAAGCTGCTAGATAGTAATGCTACTCTAAGACCTTGTGGATAGGGAAGGCAAACTCATATCCAGAACAGGTATCAATTCCAGTAAAGATGAATCAATCTCTCTCCTGGGTGGAAAGGATCTGCTGTAACAAACCTGTCACTGAGTCATCCAGGGATGGTACCATATCAGGAGCTCAGCACTAAGACTGCTAACAGGTCAGAAATTCATAGGCAGTAATAATTAGATAAGCCTTGATAAGAAAGAGCCTGTGTTGGTGGGCATAGCTTGCCACCATGGCAACTCCATTCACGGCCTCACCTTACAAGCACAAGTCTAGCCAAGGACAGAAGCTGGCTGACATCTATCCATCCAATTTGTTACCCAGTGACCCCTCTGCAGTGGGTATTAACATGAGGCACAAAGATACACACACTTGTGGCCAGTGCTATAGGTCCATCTTCTTTCCCAGACCTCCTTGTCTCCAGTATTCCCCTATTGCTCTTTCCAGGTCCCTGACCAATGAGCAAGACATCTGTCTCAACCCAGAAGTTTATGTGCACACCTTCCTTAGGCCACTATTCTGTCCACTCCCTTCCCTCCTTACAAAGTGAATATCCAAGTGTACTGCTCAAAGCTCTGGTCTCTGGAAGAATTCTCTTCATTACTGTCCTTCAGAGCCACCTGAAATGGGATGGTAGTGCAGCAGTACTACATTTTCAGCTCACATCAACACATCAAGCTGACCCATCTGTGAACCAGACCTAAAGTTTTCTCCCTGCCTGCTAAGAAGCACTGGTACAACAAGGTGGGAGATGTGCGGGCCACAGCCACCTCTTCCTATAAATGACCAGTACTCTCTGGACAGACTGGGGTCCAAACCTTTTTCATTGGGCAGTGAATTGCTACTGAGCCTGGCGGATTTGCCAGTATCTAGTTTAGGACAGGCAGATTTGGTCACATGATCATTTGATGCCCCATAATCAGGCGCCCAGTCTCTACTTGGGCCCCATAGTGTGCCAGACGCTGCTTTCAATTGGTGAGCAGTCCTTCACTGTGGCTGGCATGGTCTTGCTTCAGAACCCTAGGGGCGAGCACTCCAAACCTCCTGTTGGAGCCTACCAAAGGTGCCTCACAGGGTCCCTACCTGCCACAGACAAGCCATAACCCATTGGTTCTGTTAAGAGCCAGGGGATCCCATCCTCCAGTGTGGATCTTCACCAGAGCCCTCCTTTGCTCTGGGACCCATTCAAAACCAGCAGTCTTCCAAGCCACCGATAAATGGGTCAGAACAGTATTCCCAAGTGTGGTACATGCTGACTCCAAAATCCAGAGGTGCATGGAGTGGTAGGCCTCCTTTTTCATGTTACGGATGCAAGATGCAGTAACTTGCCCTTATCTCAGAGGTGATGGCCTGGTTTGCCCTACAACACTGCACCCCTGGAAACTTCACTGATGACAGACTCCAGAACTTCTGAGGGTTTATCTCTCATCCTCTGACATGCATTGTCTTACCAGGGACAGAGCACTTGTCACTTCCTTCCTCACCGTGTCCAGTTAGCATAATTTCATCAGTTTTATGGAGAATGTCCAGATGATCAAGGTCTCAACGATTACACTGTGACAGAAAGCATGACTTAAAACAGACTTGAAGTAAGATAATGTATATGCTTGGCTGTCCTTCCCATATAAAAGTGAACTGCTTTTGGAAACTTACTCTTTACTACTGGAAATTGAAAGGAATGTTCACCACATCAATTGCATTATCAGGTGCCAGAGGTGCATTAATCAGTTCCAGTACAGATACCTCACCTGACACAGCTGCTGTGATTAGGGATACTGATTGGCTAAGTTTGTGGTAGTCCACCATCATTTACTTGAATCCATCTGGATTTTGCAGGGGCCATTCAGGTGAATTGGAGGGGATGTAGTAGGGATTTATGTCTTTGAGAGTAAGCAATCTCTGCAGTCCCACACGGAATGCAGCATTGGAGAGGGTGGGGAGTTCCAGAGGCTTCCACTTCGCTCTTCCTACCATGACTCTTATTCCACAGGTCAGGGATCAATGTACAGGCTCGCCCCACTGCTAGGTATAATTACCCCAGGTATGTACTGAGACCAGAGAAGTGACCTCAAGACTTGGGTCAGGACTCTGTTTATCATCTGACTTCCACAGCCTCTACTCAAACCAGTGACTCATGATGCTTCATGTACCCTGGCACACGTGTCACCTCAGATCTTGTTATCTAACAGCCCTTGAAAGGTCTGGATAGTCTCTTTTCCAAAGTAAATGTGTTACTTTGTTAGGAGGCGCTGGGTCCCTTTGGGGAAGGGTTAGAGGAACATTTTTTTATGTACTTATGGTGGCACTGTAGGATCCTTTCTGTAAGAGACCAAGCCTCCCTTTCAACCAGTGGACTCCAGGTCTCAGATTTCAATACAGAGCGAGGGATCATGACTTCCCATTGCAGTAACTGACATTCGCTTTCTGATCACCAATTCTTGATTTCTTTCTCGTTATTCAAACCAAACACCACTCAGGTCAGCTGTCCATCTATTTCACCCCAAAGAACACCATGGTCCAACAGTGCCACAGATCCCCGTGGATCAAGTCTTCCTGGTCGCCACTCCAGCATGGGGCACAAGAAATGCAAGGAGGCATTTCAAACTGCTGCGGTGGGGTAAGGAGACGTGGTGCAGCCCCAGGTGCCTGCTGCAAGGTGTGAGCCTCTCCTCCTGGGCTTGATGTTAGGTCTGGAGGCAAGAGGGGCAGTGGAGCAGGACATGAAGACAGTGGTTTCAAGCAGGGTAACAATAGCGGCGGGCTTCAACTGACAAGGGAGTCTCAGCGGTGCGGAGGGCTTTAAGGTTACGCATCCACAAATGTTTATTCGGCACCTACCAGGTGCCCCACACTCTCTCCCTTTCCCCCACACTCAGGACTCGCCACACTCATTCAACGGCCCTCTTCCTTGCCCAACTGCCCCGGGGGCCAAATCTGTCCAGTGAGGGTCTGCCGCCGCCGCTGCCCGCGCTGCCCTGTCCGCTCCCAGACCCTGACGAAGGCCCACCTCGCCCCACGGGCACTTTCCCGGTGACACCGCCCTTACGCGCCGGACCGGCTTCTCAGCCCAGTACGCGCCACCCGCCCACGTGGTTCGCTCACGTGACACGCCACTGCGCCGTGGGCCCGACCGCTCAGGACGCTTCTGATTGGCCCGCGCCATTTCCTGCTTCCGGGTTACGGTCCAAACAGCACTGTCTTTCGAGCGGCCCCGCCAAGAGAGAGAGGCCATTGGTCTTCGCTCTGAGCAGGGGCGGGGCACAGCCTTCGGAACTAGCACCCGGACGAGGGTCTCCGAGACGGCCGAGCGGCGCCGCAAAGAGCCGAATAGAGCCAAGGAGACCCGAGTACGACCGGAGCAGCGCAGGCTGGCCGGAAGCGGAGCCGAGCGCAGCCGGAAGGAGCCGAGCGCGCCCGAAGGGTCTGTGCGCGCGGGGCGTTGGCCGGGCCAGGCCCCAGCCATGGCGGCCGAGGGGACAGATGTGGCCGGAGGCGGGGCTGTTGGAGGCCGCCTGGCCAAGGACAGCTTGCGGCAGGCTATGTGCCCCGACGCGGCCCCGAACCGGAGGCGCAGCTCGGCGCGGTCGCGAGACGCCGAGCGCCGAGCCTACCAGTGGTGCCGGGAGTACTTGGGCGGGGCCTGGCGCCGAGTACGGCCGGAGGAGCTGAGGGTTGACCCCGTGAGGTGGGAGGTCAGGGGTCAGCCCCTCCTGTGCGCGGGCCGGGGTCAGGCTCAGGCTCGGGCCCTCGGGACACTCAGCGTTCCTGGGCCGGGGGCGGGGCAGGGCCGGGAGCGACGGGGGAGCGCGGGGCGCGGGGGCTGGACGCCGGGCCGGTGGAGCGGGTGGCGGGCTGAGCGCGCCCTGCTGTGGGTCTGCAGCGGAGGCCTCAGTAACCTGCTCTTCCGCTGCTCGCTGCCTGACCACCTGCCCAGCGTTGGCGAGGAGCCCCGGGAGGTGCTGCTGCGGCTGTACGGGGCCATCCTGCAGGTGAGGAGGGAGTGAAGGCCGCAGTGGCCTTAGGACCTGTCACCCGAGTGTGGCAGGAGGTATGGTCCCCACTAAGCAGTTGAGGACACTGAGCCTTAGGAGCTAAGTATTTTGTCCACTATGATACTAACGCCTGCGCTCTGGAGCCCCCGGGCAGTAGAACAAGAAGTCCCAGATGTGGTGGGAGGAGCAAGAAGACCCTCGCGTGTGTCAGCGCCACTTTGCCTCTGGCCCCTTGTGACCATGTTCCCTTCGCTGTCTGTTTTCCTTCAGGGAGTGGACTCCTTGGTCCTTGAAAGTGTGATGTTCGCCATCCTTGCAGAGCGGTCACTGGGGCCCCAGCTCTACGGAGTCTTTCCAGAGGGCCGGCTGGAACAGTACATCCCAGTACGAGCCCGGCCCCGACCTCCCCGAAGCATCTCCTTCCCCAGCCCCTATTCCCCTTCCCAATGTCTGCCTTCACATCCCTCACCCCAGGTAGGGAATTTTCCCCAAGCCCTGACTTCCCCCACCTCCATTGCCCCACCCTTCCCCCCTCCTGCCCCAGCCCCTTCACCACCCTGATAGGTTCCTGGGTGCAGAGCCGGCCACTGAAGACGCATGAGCTTCGAGAGCCCGTCTTGTCCGCAGTCATCGCCACGAAGATGGCCCAGTTCCATGGCATGGAAATGCCTTTCACTAAGGAGCCCCGCTGGCTATTTGGGACCATGGAGCAGTGAGTCGGGGGCCTCCTCAGGGCTCCTGCACATAGGCTGAACCCTCATGTTGGTAGTTACTACGCTGGGCTGTGACTGAATGCATCTAGTGCTCTGTCCAGCTCTCCAGTTGAGTGGATCAAGTGTCCCACTGTCTAGCATGGTTTCTCACGCAACAGGCGTCCAGATGATTGCCAGACAAGTCATTCGGTGACCGAACGGGTAGGACAGCCTGGCCTGGGGTAGAGGGGAGGGGTAGCAGAGTGAGTATATCCTATCCTTTGGGCTTCAGGTATTTAAAGCGGATCCAGGACCTACCCCCCACTGGCCTCCCCCAGATGAACCTGCTGGAGATGTACAGCTTGCAGGACGAGATGGGCAGCCTCAGGTGAGGGCAGACAGGATGGGCGGGGGTGGGGGTGGGGACAGAAGAGCACAGGAGATGGGCCAGGCACCTAGTGGGGTCCTGCCCAGGATTGGCTGAAGGCTGGGGTCAAGGCCTAGCCCACGCGGGTGCCTCTGACCCTCCTTTCGTCACTCCTGCTCAGGACCCATGCCCCTGTTCCCCTGCAGGAAGTTGCTAGACTCTACCCCATCACCAGTGGTCTTTTGCCACAACGACATCCAGGAAGGTAGGAGAAGGCATCTGAGTCTCCCAGCCTCAGCTGAGGGGGGCCAGAGGACCCTGGAGTGACCAGAGCCTCACCACATTCCTCCAGGGAACATCTTACTGCTCTCAGAGCCAGAAAACGCTGACGGCCTCATGCTGGTCGACTTCGAGTACAGCAGTTATAACTACAGGTGAGGATAAGAGGATGGCCTCCCATGGGTCTGTTCCCACAGTGCCCTGGAAAAGCAGACCAGGCCTTCTTCTCTGCATCCCAGCTGCCCAGCGTATTTGGGGATTGAGTGTCCACCTTATTCCCTCAGGGGCTTTGACATTGGGAACCATTTTTGTGAGTGGGTTTACGATTACACTCATGAGGAGTGGCCTTTCTACAAAGCGCAGCCTGCAAACTACCCCACCCGGGGACAGCAGGTATGTGGGCCAGAAGCTGGGGAGCAGGACCTGGCTTAGAAGGGAGAAGGAGGTTGAAGTCTGGAAGGAAAGGCGAGCAAGGGTGTTAACTGGGAAGCGCTCCCCAGTCTCCCCACTTCCTGACTCTTGTCTTTTGATCTCAGCTCCATTTTATTCGCCACTACCTGGCGGAGGTAAAGAAAGGTGAGACCATCTCCCGAGAGGAGCAGAGGAAACTGGAAGCAGATTTGCTGGCAGAGGCTAATCGGTGAGGAAAGATGTGTGGGGCAGGGGTAGAGCAGGGTGCAGAGGCAAGGGGCAATGTGGCAGGTAGACTCACTGGGCTGCAGGTTAGGTGTCAGTGCAGAGTGGGGGCAGGAAACGAACATGAGGCCTGAGGCTGACGGGGAAGAACAGTCTGAGAGTGGGAAGAGTCAGGACAGGGTCGGGGTTAGGACGATAGGGGAGAAGTTAGAGCTTTGGGGCTTGACCAGCCTGGGGGAGGGGGTTCAGGCAGTGCCAAATGTGCTCTGAACCCCCCTTTTCCTGCTCCCCTCAGGTATGCTCTGGCATCTCATTTCTTTTGGGGTCTCTGGTCCATCCTCCAGGCATCCATGTCCACTATAGAATTTGGTTACTTGGTAAGTAACCAGGTTGGGTGAGTTAGGTGTGGGGGCGGGGAGTAGCAGAGGCCTCAGACCCTCTAGGCCATTTGTGGGCAGACTGGGGGTTGTGGGGTGCTGGTCCCAAGCCTTCTCACCAGTGTGTGGGGTTCCTTCCCTAGGAGTACGCCCAGTCTCGGTTCCAGTTCTACTTCCAGCAGAAGGGGCAGCTGACCAGCTTCCACCCCTCATCCTGACTCTCCACCTCCCAACTCCTTGGATTTCTCTGGGAGCCTCCAGGGCAGGACCTTGGAGGGAGGGACAAAGGGGAGGCCCTGGGGACTGGGCTGAGCCCGAGTGAGACTGGGGTTAAGGAGGCTGACCTCCCCCACCCACCCATCCCGAGTTTGAGCAGGTCCCCACCGCAGGCAAGTGGGCAGAAGCCCTGGGATGTGTACCTTAAGACAATAAACTAGCTTCTTCCTTCACACCGTCCTAACCCTGCTTGGGTGCGGCGGAAAGTACCGACCAAGGATTGCACACAGGTTGACAAAGGGACCACTGCTAGGAGCCTCAGTTTCCCCTCCTGAAAAGCGTGGCTGTTGGGTGATCTGGGCTTGAGAGTGGTTAGGGGTCCATTCTGCTCTCCCCCACCCCAGCTCCAGCTTAGAAGTGATAAATACTCAGAGGACATGGGTCGGGCAGTGGGGAGTTACGGGGTACAAACAGGGCCCGGGGGTGGGGCTGCCCAACCCTGAGCACTGGAGATCAGGGAACAGGAGGCACAGCTGACACACTGGTGACCTTTTCCCTACATTTGGCTATTTTTAGCTCTAATGCCACCATCCTCACGTGAGACCCGTTGGGCGCCCCAGGCTCTCAGACCTTTGAGCCATCTTCAGCTTGCAGAAACCCGGCTCCCCCCCAACTCCTGATTCCTGCCACGGAGCCGGGGAGATTCTGGTTGCTGCCCCCCCAACTGTTCTCTCAACCCAAATTTGGGAGTGGGTGTCAGGTTCTCGGTGAGGGCGGGACTTAGGTGGCCAGGCCTGAAGGACGTGGGGACACGGGCCAGAGTGTCCCCACAAGCGGACAGGAGCACACCCGAGCCGTGAGTGGAGTTTGGGGGTGGCTCTGGGCTGCCGGCCTGGCCCAGGGCTCTGAGCCGGCGAGGGGGGCGGGGGCGGGGGTAGAGGCGGGTGCCAGGGCCCCACGTGGCAGTGCTGGGGGTACGCAGAGCCCGCCTCACTCCAGACCAGACCGACTCCGCTTCCGGGGTCCCTCCAGACCCCACCCCGAGGCTGCCCTTCACTGGGATTCCTGACGTTTTCAAGGCCCTGACCCCCTTCCGATCCCCGCACCATTGCGCGAAGGTTCTGCGGCGGTTGGCGAGGCTGGGGGGCCAGGGGTGGGGCCTCGGCGCTGCGGGTGGCCGACCAGGGCGGATGGGGAGGGGGGCGGGCTGGGGGCGAGGCCAGTGGCCGGGGGCGGGGCCTCGGCGCGGGCGGCAGAGCTGCCCGCACACCCTCCTGCCACCTCCCAGGTGCCCAGCAACTCTCAGGTGCCCAGCAACCCACAGGATGGCGGAAGCGCACCAGGCTGTGGCCTTCCAGTTCACGGTGACGCCAGAGGGGGTCGACTTCCGGCTCAGTCGGGAGGCCCTGAAACACATCTACCTGTCTGGCATCAACTCCTGGAAGAGACGCCTGATTCGCATCAAGGTGGGCACAGGTGGTTCTGGTCTCTTCCAGCAGGTGCAGAATCGAGCCTTCCAGGGAGGCAGAGGCTAGGTGTCAGCTGCTGCTCTTTGTCAAGGTCCTCCACCCCCACCTCAGCTGGCAGCTCTACGGAGTGACAGGCTCCAGCAGTGCAGAAACCAGAGGGGTGCTCAAGGCGTGGAGAGGAGATGGGTGTGCAGGAAGTGTCAGTGGGACACAGTAATCAGGTGCTGCAGGTGTGGGAGTGTGGAGGCGGGGACCACCAGACGTGAAGGAGAAGTGAAAACAGGCAAAGACTTCATAGGCGCCTGCTTACCCCAGTCCTTGCTCTGTGAGCGTGCCTGTTTCTGCCCACAGAATGGCATCCTCAGGGGTGTGTACCCTGGCAGCCCCACCAGCTGGCTGGTCGTTGTCATGACAACACTGGGTTCCTCCTACTGCAACGTGGACATCTCCATGGGGCTTATCTGTTTTATCCAGAGATGGCTTCCTGAGGGGTGAGAAGTGGGGCCATGAGAAAGGGCTGGGTGGGCTCCAAGGCCAAGGTTCCTGAGCTGGGCAGTTACAGGACAACAGCCATTGGAGGTAATAGGGGCAGCCCTCCCCGGGGGCGACCACCATCTCAGTCCCTACTTCTGTAACTTCGCGTGTGATGCACTCAGAGGCTCAGATGTGAGTGTGTCCAGGGAGTTTTTCCTCCTTTGGTGTCTCCCCCAAGATGGCTCGCATACATCAGGACTGCAGGGTCAGAATCTCCCTGAGGTTGGTCTCGAGCGGACCCCCCTGCAGTCCTCTCCCCTTCTCTGATAGATGTGGCCCCTACCGGACCCCACAGACCCGGACACTTCTCAGCGTGGCCATCTTCTCCACGGGGGTCTGGATGATGGGCATCCTCTTCTTCCGCCAAACCCTGAAACTGCTGCTTTCCTACCACGGTTGGATGTTTGAGATGCACGGCCAGACCAGCCACTTCACCAAAGTCTGGGCTGTGAGCAGAAGCTGGTGGAGGGGTCCAGGCATCGGGTGTGAGACCCCAGGGCCTCACTTTGGGTTCTGAGCTGGAGGGGACAGTCAGGCGGGTCACTGGTGCCTGGCGGGGTTTGTCCCGGTTCTGAGGGTCTGGGGCAGCCCCTCCAGTGTTTACTAGTTTCCATTCTTTCCCCCGGCTTCCCCCTCAACATTCTCCACTCTGTACCCCCAGATGTGTGTCCGCCTTCTGTCCGGCCGGCGGCCCATGCTCTACAGCTTCCAGACATCTCTGCCCAAGTTGCCCGTGCCCAGCGTGTCAGCCACAATTCATCGGGTGAGGGCCTGGGTCAGACATCCCAGTGGGCAGGGCAGGCCGGACTCAGAGGACTTATCCAAACATAAGGGACTGTCCCCTACAAAGAGTCGGCTTGAGAGGGAGCAATGGGGCTGGGCTTGGAAGAAGGTCAGGACAGAGGCAGCTCTTGCTGACTGGCCCTCACACGGGCAATAACTTGGCTGGACAGTACCTAGAATCCGTGAAACACTTACTGGATGACAAGGAATATTACCGAATGGAGACTCTGGCCAAGGAATTCCAGGAGAAGACTGCCCCCAGGCTGCAGAAGTACCTGGTACTCAAGTCATGGTGGGCAACCAATTATGTGAGTTCTACCTCCTGGGCTTACCCTCACCCACCCTGTGTCCTGGCTGCTCACACCCCACCCTCCTCCGCCCCAGCTCCAACCTCCCACCCACCCACAGGTGAGCGACTGGTGGGAAGAGTACGTCTACCTTAAAGGCAGGACGCCCCTCATGGTGAACAGCAACTATTATGTCATGGTAAGGGCTAGAGCCACACGGGCCCCTGCGTGCTCAGCTCTGTCCCCGGCTCTGGCCTCAGGGCAGGGAACCTGGAGGACAGTTCAGAGCCCTAGTGGTGGTGTCTGTAGGCAAGTGGGGGTTCTGAAGTGAGGCCTGAAGGAGAGGGAAGATGCGGGGGGGCCATATCCTGGAAGCATAGGCAGGAAGCAGCTCACAGGCAACGGGGATACTGAGGATGTGGAGAGCCCGGTAGACCCCATAGCCTGATACTGTCACTCCCAGAGTTCCTCAGGCTCAGTGTCTTGCCCAGCTCAGGCTCTCTCACTTCCTTCCTTGTTCCCTCGCTGGCTTTCCAGCCACAGCTTCCCAGCCGTCCTGACGCCATTACCAGGGAACTTCCTTAAGCGTGTCTTAAGCAGATCCAGAGCTGCTTCTCATAGAGCTCAGGGGGTCACTGTCGGTCCCTATCCCACGTGACCGGCCCTTTTCCTGCTCCTAGTACAAGACTGTGCACAGCCAGCTGGGAGAGGCTGCCCAGCCACTGCCCTGTGCACCTCTTTGCTCTCTCACTTCCAAAGCACGTTTCAAGTAGCATGCTGGCATTCCCCTCCTCCACAAAGCTGTTTTTCCAGAAACCTATATGCAACTTGTCCAGACCAGAGGTTTGAAGCTGTTTTGTAATGCCAGAACCCCTTCCTCAAAGAAAAATAAACAAAACATCAACAAATACCATGGGTTTGGAAAAGCAGCTCAGGTCGAAGCCAGGGCAGGGGGTTATCTGATCAGTTATGCATTTCACCTCCTGTACTCGGTTCTCAGAGGGTGTGCAGGATGGACTGGGGATAGGGGGCAAGACACCCCAGACAGAGAGATGCCACTGTGCACACCTGTCGCAGCCTCCTTGCAGGCTCTGCTCTCGCCCTGTAGGACTTAGTGCTCGTCAAGAACGCAGACGTGCAGGCAGCCCGCCTGGGAAACATTGTCCACGCCATGATCAAGTATCGCCATAAACTGGACCGTGAAGAGATCAAGCCTGTGAGTTGTGTTGGGGGTGAGGGCGTGACCAGGAGAGGAGGCCTGCGTCTGAGCCGTGCTGGGCCTTCCTCCTAGGTGATGGTGCTGGGCATCGTGCCCATGTGCTCCTACCAGATGGAGAGGATGTTCAACACCACTCGGATCCCGGGGAAGGACACAGGTACTAGGCCGCGGCCGGGCGCCCGCGCTGGGGCCACAGGACGGAGGCCGCTCCCTCCCAGCTGTGGGCCCACCATGGCCAGATGCCCTACTGCCTGCTGGTCACCAAGCGTCCCCAGTGTCTCAGGGTCACGTAACTGCGAAAAATAGTCAGTTTGTGGCCAATGCTAGACACCTGCTGTTTACAGGCACAGTGCTAGTACTGGGACCCTGGGAGACCCAGGTCAGAGCCCCTCCCCTGCAGGGGCTCACAGTTAGGCAGTCTCCCGCGCAAAGAGCAACAGGAGGCCTAGTGGAGCTCCCCGCTCAAGGAGCCTGTAGGGGAGGAGGGGCGGGCTCGCCCAGGGCCCCCAGGGCCGCCAAGCAGCACCCGCATTTCTGATGCCAGGACAGTCTGTGGGATTTCCTAGAGCTTTGGTTTCCTCTTCTGTGAAATGCCTCATGGGACTGTGGTTGGCATTAAATGACAGACAGGGAAGCTCAGGGCATGGGGCCTGGCTTGGTGCCAGCAGATTCCGCCCAGGGAAGGGGCAGGGAGGCCAGGCGGAGGGTCCATGTGGTCACCCGGTGTGAGGCTGGGGGGCCATCCTGAGTGGCATGGGGGGAGGGAGGAGCTCCCTACCTTCCCGCCTGAGCCCACCCATGGCCTCTGCCCCAGATGTGCTGCAGCACCTCACAGACAGCAGGCACGTAGCCGTCTACCACAAGGGCCGCTTCTTCAAGTTGTGGCTCTATGAGGGCTCCCGCCTGCTCAAGCCTCGGGACCTGGAGATGCAGTTCCAGAGGATCCTGGATGACCCCTCCCCACCCCAGCCTGGGGAGGAGAAACTGGCGGCCCTCACCGCAGGGGGAAGGTATTCGGGCCCAGGTTCAGGCGCCGTGAGGAGAGGAGTTGGGTCCTGTGTGCCACCCTGGAACTCGGCCAGAGCCCTCACCAAGGGAGGAGCGTGGGCCCCAGCGTCCTCTGCGTAAACCAGGACCTGCGGCCGTGAGGGGCGCTGGTGGTAACGGCAGGAGGGTAGCTGCTGTGATCTCTACCTGCTGGTGGCTAGATGGGGGTGTGTGGAGGGGGGGACACAGATCCTGGGAGGTGCCCTCACGCCCACAGGGGCCCCCCCGCTCACTCTGCCCTCGCGCCCTCAGAGCGGAGTGGGCTCAGGTACGCCAGGCCTTCTTCGGCTCCGGCAAGAACAAGGCTGCCCTGGATGCCATCGAGCGCGCTGCTTTCTTCGTGGCTCTGGATGAGGAGTCTCACCGCTATGACCCCGAAGACGAGGCCAGCCTCAGCCTCTACGGCAAGGCCCTGCTGCACGGCAGCTGCTACAACAGGTACCGCACCCCCAGCTCCACTGCACGGCCCACCCTGCCCATCCCCGGGCTCCTCCCCCTGCCCCCCCACCGCTGCCCCATCTCCTCCCGCTGCAGGTGGTTCGACAAGTCCTTCACTCTCATCGCTTTCAAGAATGGCCAGCTGGGCCTCAACACAGAACACGCGTGGGCAGACGCCCCTATCATAGGGCACCTCTGGGAGGTAGCAGGCCCTGGGAGAGGTCCCGCAGGGCAGGGGCGGGGCGGGGTGGGGCGGGCACGGGGGCAGCCAGGCAAGGATGGCCTCTCAGCCTGCCCTTGCCCCTGCAGTTTGTCCTGGGCACCGACAGCTTCGACCTGGGCTACACAGAGACTGGGCACTGTCTGGGCAAACCCAACCCTGTGCTGGCCCCCCCTCAGCGGCTGCAGTGGGACATTCCTGAGCAGGTGTGCGGGCCGAGAAGGGGCAGGGGTGGGTGTGCAAGAGTGACAAGTGTCTGAGATGCCCTGTGGCCCTCCCCTCTGCCCCAGCCCCACCCTCAGGGGAAGGGTCCAGAGTGTCTCATGGTCCAGACTGGCTACAGGGAGAACAGAGATCCCAGGACCATCTTGGGGCTGGAGAAAGTCATGAGGTGTGAGCTCGTGTCCGGGGAGCAACCTGTCAGTGCCTTCCTCCCCGACAAAGCCCAGCCAGGCATCTGTGCTGACGCCCCTGGCTTGTCCTTTGCGTCTCCTCCTCCTGAGGACGTCAAGCATCCTGAGGCCTGCCCAGCCTTGCCTTCGTCCGCTGCTCACCCTCAGGCCTCCTGGACGTGACCCTGGAGTCCTCCTGGAGAGCTCTGCCCCAGCTGACCCCTCCGTGTCTCGGCAGTGCCAGGCAGTCATCGAGAGCTCCTACCAGGTGGCCAAGGCGCTGGCTGACGACGTGGAATTGTACTGCTTCCAGTTCTTGCCCTTTGGCAAAGGCCTCATCAAGAAGTGCCGGACCAGCCCTGACGCCTTCGTGCAGATCGCCCTGCAGCTGGCACACTTCCGGGTAGGAGCCCCAGGCCGCCGAGCAGGCGGGGGTGGCACCAGGGCACAGCTGCAAGAGTCACCCCTCTGTGTTCCCTAGGACAGAGGCAGGCTCTGCCTGACCTACGAAGCCTCGATGACCAGGATGTTCCGGGAGGGACGGACGGAGACCGTTCGCTCCTGCACCTGCGAGTCCACAGCCTTCGTTCGGGCCATGGCGCAGGGGCGCCACCTGGTGAGCCCCCCACGGCCTCGTGCTGACCTGCCCGCTCGGCCTCCTGCCTGCTCGAGGGTCAGGGCTACTCTTCACTGCTCCATGTCTGCCCCCAGAAAGCAGACCTCCAAGATCTGTTCCGGAAAGCTGCTGAGAAGCACCAGAATATGTACCGCCTGGCCATGACGGGGGCTGGGATTGACAGGCACCTCTTCTGCCTTTACGTGGTCTCCAAGTACCTGGGGGTCAAGTCCCCTTTCCTGGCCGAGGTCAGTGTCGGTGGGTGTGTCCTCTGTGCTCAGGCCCTCTGCCGGTGGGTCTCGGCCTGTCTTCTGTCTGGACGGCTGGGGCCGGTGTTCCCGCCCCACAGCCACCCAGGCCTGTGGACTGGCGCCAAGCAGCAGCCTCCCCCTCGTAGAGTTGCTGTTGGCGCGAGGGGGGAGGGACAGACGAGCACGACGTGTCAGGTGGTGGCAGCGCTCGTGAGAGAAGGGCAGAGGCTCCGGGGAATTGGGGCGTCCAGGTGGAGGGAAGCTCCAGTGCCCGGACGCTGACACTGAGGCAGGGGTGTGGGGTGTGGGAGGGGCAGCAGGAGGGGTGGGGGGCGGAGCCAGGGGACGGACAGGCAGGTCCCCTGATGGAGGGTTTTGGGCAGAGGCTGTGATGGTGAGAACAGCCTAGGGGACCGTGGACAGCAGTCAGGAAGGTCCTGCGTCCTGTCCCTTCTGCATCCTTAGCCAGGACAGTGCCAGGCTCATGCACCTGTCCGCGGGTGTGCGTGGCCCCTGACTGCTGGGCCTCCCTGTTGCAGGTGCTCTCAGAACCCTGGCGCCTCTCCACCAGCCAGACTGCTCAGTTCCAGATCCGCATGTTTGACCCAAACCAGTACCCCAATCACCTGGGCGCTGGCGGTGGCTTTGGCCCTGTAAGTGCCCTTGATGGTGGACAGGTGGGAAGGGCCAGGGGCCGGGCTGTCAGGGGAGAGTGCAGGGCCTCGAGGAGGTCAGACCAGAGGCAGGGACACAGCCCTGGACCTGCCCTGCCTGCAAACAGGATCAGTACCTGTCGACCCCAGCAAGAAAGGTGGCTGGGACCCCACCCGTGTTGACACCCACTGCTGGAGTGACCCTGCCCGGGGCTTCTGTACCCTCTGAAGTGGGCTTATGGAGAGTCCAATCTCCCACTGAGACACTCACGTGGGCTAGTTTGTCGGGGAGCTAGAGACCCCCTGCCAACGTGAGGGGGGCCTCCAGAGGGAACCTGAGGTGGGGTCTTCTCTTCTGTTTTCATACTGTTTCCTGGGGATGGGCCCTTCCTGTGAATCTTGTGGGCAGAGCAAGGATAACATCAGCTTGGCTTCCAGATCCTCAAGGTTCAGTTCACCTCTTCTTCTTCACCCCTTGTGCTGCCCTCAGGTAGCTAATGACGGCTACGGGGTTTCCTACATGATCGCGGGTGAGAACACCATCTTCTTCCACGTCTCCAGCAAGTTCTCAAGCTCAGAGACAGTGAGTGTCTCCTGCTCCCACTCAGCCTGAGGACGGGTCGCCCCCCAGGGCATGTCTGGCTGGGGAAGAATCCTTCCCTGTGGGGACAGAGGGGCGGGGGCTCACCTGGAGGTTGGTCTGAGCTCTTGACTCCCACAGAACGCCCAGCGCTTTGGGAACCACATCCGCCAAGCTCTGCTGGACATCGCTGATCTTTTCCAAGTTCCCAAGGCTGACAGCTGAGGGCTGGAGAAACGCCAGCTGTCCTTCTGCCCCCACGTTGTGGAGGAGGGGCCTGTGGTCCGCTTGCAGGCACAGCAGCGGCCGTGCACAGGTGCCCAGGCTCCAAGGGCACCTCTGGGAGCAGGTGCTCCCTGGGCAGGCGCTGCTTCCTGAGGGCTCAAGTGGTGGAGGTAGGGCTGGAGCAGGAAGGGAATCTTCTTTTTTTTTTTTTTTTTTTCCCTTGCTAGATGTTAATAAAAATAAGGCTGTATAATTCTATTTTAGCCCTTAAGTACCTGTGTTTTTTGGTGGGGGAACTAGGAGGCCCTTCCCCTGCTCCAGCCTTAGGCCAGGGATGTGGCAAGGGAAGGTCTAGGGCTGGAGACTATTTGTAAGAGGTTCTGACCTGCTTTGAAAGGTGGGTCTCTGCTGTCCACACCCACATACGCAGTTGGAATAAATTCTTGCTTCAGAACCTCCACCTGTTCCCTGGGGCCATTTCTGTTTGTCTTCTGGAGAGTGGGGCCCTCTGTGTAGGGACACGTCCTCTGCACCCCCTTGGGCTGGAGCACAGCTCTGTAGAGGCCCTCGGCATAGGGAGGAGCTGCAGTCCCAGGCCTGAGGTCTGGGTGCCAGGTGGTCATGTCTGTGAGAGGGCGCACAGGATAATCTGGAGCAACAGATGCCCCTTCCCTTGGGTCGGCTTTTTGATGAAAATAATACTACGAGTAAACAAAAAGTTACTATGGAAAGTCTAAGCAGGTACTCAATTACTATTGCTGCATGCCGAAACGAGTCTACATCTCATTACTCTGCTAGGCGCTGAGAACCGGACGTGAACTAGATACACTCCCAGGCCTTCTCTTATTAACCAGTGTTTATTGAGCAACCACTGTCTACTTGGCTCTGTGCTGAGGATTCAGTGGTGAACAAGGCACCCCCTGCACACGGGGAATTCACTACTCAGTGAGGCAAGCATGGATCAGGGCATGGAGCCTGTGGCAGGGAATCCAGGCTCTTGAATAATCCATTTAGCAAATACTTACTAAGTGCTACAGTGTGCTAAGCTCTGGGATACAGCAGTGAACAAAACTGGCAAAAACAATCCTTCCCTGTGCGGCTTAGAGTCTAGCGAGGGAGACAGGCAATAACCAAGAAGAATGAGCAAATGACATAGTAAGTCAGAGGGCAGTAAGTGCTAAGAAGAAAAGTAAGGGGAGGGAGCAATGGAGGAGTGGATGGCAATTTCAGACAGGGTGGCAGAGGCAGGCCTTTCTGAGTGGGGCCATTTGACTCAGACCAGCAGGAGATGAGGGTGCAATCCATGTACGTACCTGAGGGCGGGGTATTCCTGGCCAAGGGGGCAGCAACAGCCAATGCTTCGGGGTGGGAGGAGCTGCCGTGGTGCAGGAACAGTACCCGAGGGCCTGTGGCTGGCGTGGAGTCGGGAGCAGCAGGAGGGGAGAGGTGGGGTGGCGCCGCGAGGGCCTCGGAGGCTAGGCTCTGGGTTCTCCAAATGACGGGGGAAGCCGCCGGGGCTGGAGTAGAGGGTGACATAACCTGTTGTAAATTTTTAATGGGATCACTCTGGCTAACCAGAATGATATTAGAACAAAGTAGGGTGCAGTCAGCATAGAAGCAAGAAGGCCTAGCAGAGGGTACTGCTCATGGTGGTGGCAGAGTTGGGAGAAATGACGGGACTTAAACTAAGGGATGGAGATTCAGGATGCTAGGGAGCCGTCAAAGATAATTCACGCTTTCTAGTTGGGTGACTGGGTGATTACATAAGATTTTTACATGTTGAGTTTAACATACCTATAAGAAATATTTGTGAAAATGTCTCATAGACTCTTGAAAATATAAATTGAAAGAAAGGAGATTTAGGTTCCTGATAATAGCTTTGAAGGTTGTTAGAACACTGAGAACGTGAGAAGATTCCCAGGACAGAGGCTTCTAACCTCTTTTGAGTCTCTGTGAGAAGCTTATAAAAATAAATCTGTGCTCACAAAATGGTACATTCCGTATCAGAGCTTTCCTGGGCTTCCAAAAGTATCGTCACAGACCTTTGCCTCTCTGGTGCCTGCGTGACCTACCCTGGGGAACTGTCTGGGATCTGGTAGGCTTCTGGGAGACATCAGCTCGCCCAGGCCTGGGAGAACAGTGAGCAGAGATTCCAACAAGCTGGCTTTTAATTAATGTTAAAATTCAGTCAAAATTCTTTTATCTGATTTGTTCTTGGTTGAAATAAGAGAAGAAAACAGTGCCAAACCAGGGTATAAACTTCTGGTGACCACCCACCAAATGCCAATCTGCATTAGTACCCCAGAGGTGTGCAGATCTGCATTAGTTAAGGCTAGTAGCCATAACAGATAAAGCTTGAAATCGCAATGGCTTAACCCAATAGAAGTTTAATTCTTGTTCACTTGGCTGAAAGGAAGACTCTGCTCCATACCATTATTCAAAGACTTGGCTGTTAGAGGTCCTACCTTCCTCAGGTAGCTCCCAATTTGCCTTGGACATCAACATCCCGCAAGTACATGGAGGAGAGAGAGGGCTCACTCATGGGGGGCTTTTATGGACTCAGCCTGGTAGTGATACAGAGCATTTCTACCCACATCCCACCAGCCAGGACTCATACTGCAAGGGAGGCTGGGAAATGTAGTCTAGCTGTGTGCCCAAGACATAAAGGAAACATTTGATGAACAGTTAGCCAGTTTCGGATGCACAAGGGTATGGGCAGACCAGACAGATGTCTCTGGACTCCCTGAGGGCCCATCCTTCTTGGCCTGGGCTCTGCAGGGTGTTTCAGACGCCCACCTCCACCTGCTGGGCCCTCACATTCCAGACCAACTGACCTTCTCTGAGTCTCTTTCGCTCCCCCACAAGAACCCTGAGCCCCGGCTTCACTCTCCATTCCTAAAGGAGGCAGGCACATCCACACCCTTGCCTTTGCCGAACCTCCTGCCTGGAATCCTGTGCCTTTGTTTCTCAGCCTGGTAAACTCCTACTCTTCCCTGAAGCTGCCTTCATTACCCCTCAGAATTATTCCTGATTCATGTTTTTCTGGGGTGCTATAACAGAAATCAGCTCTAGAAAGTCAAAGCAAATGGTGGAATGATTGGAAGTGTGCAGGTGGCTCACAGGTAGGAAGCAACGGCTGGAGAACCAGATTCAGAAGGGGAAGGAGCCTGGCGGCTTGGAGAGGGGACGTGGCCCAGACAACTGACTCCTCAAGAGAGAGACGAGTCCGCGCTCTATGCCCAGAACTGTCTGGCTCAGCTCCAGCTGTGTTTCCTACTCTGCGATCAGTTTGCTAAGGATCGGAATCCCTGAGAGAAAATGCAGTGGGTCCCAGGTTTGTCAGGAATCTCAAAGAGTTCAAGGTATTCAAAACCGAAGTTAACAACCTCCCAAACTGGCTTCTCTGCCACTCTTCCCCGTCTCAGCCGGCGGTGTCACCCTCCAGCGACTCAGCCATTCCTTCTTTCTCCCTCCCTTCCCACATTACGAAGCTTTGTCAAAGCGACCTTCTAAATGGCTTCTGACTCCATGTACTTCCCTCCGCCACGACCACTGGCTCCCTGTCCCCACCTCCACCATCATTCACCCAAAACCCAGCAACAGCCCCATTTCTACTCTCCCTCCGGCAAGAGAGACTGCTTCGCCATGCCCCTCCTCTGCTTACCAACCTTCTAAGGTGCCCATCGCCCTCCAAATAAAGACCGAGCTCCCTGGACTGACCTATAGAGGCCAGAGTGATCTCTTTAGCCTCCTCTTGACCAGAGTTTTATGTGCAGCCTCTCTAAGGGTTGAGCAGCACGCTCACCTGGCCTTGCTTGGTGATCTGTGCTTTACTGCCTGGAGGCCAGAGCGCCTGGCAGACCTCGGCTGTAACCAAGGCCCGCACCTACCAGGTGCATGGACCTGGGCCCCTGCCTCATCTCCTTGGGCCTCAGCGTCCTCTTCTGTGAGACAGCTGCAACAATGTCGGCCACCCACGGTAGCTGCGAGACAAAATACTTCAGCATTCAGCTACTCACTCAACAATGGTTAGTAGCACTTGCTGTCCAGTATACTGGAGACACAGTGGTCAAGCAGACGCCCCTCCCCCCACCACCACCGCCGTGCACGGATTTACGCTCCAGGTGCAAGGGGGAGAACACTCCCATAAGGACGGGGGCGTCCCCCCTCATCTCAGCTCTACCATCCCTCAACCTCAGCCACTCTTCAATCCAAGCACTCGGCCCACCTGAGACGGAGAGACCCAAGTGCGGGACCACGTGGGACCAGCCGGGACAACACCGCCCTTTCCGCTCCAGGCGACCAGCCAATGAGACCTCAAGGCCGGGACTTGGGACCAGCCTGAGGCGGGCGTAGTCAGGTGTACGCAGCACCGCCCCTTCCGCTCCAGGAGACCAGCCAATGAGGGCCAGAGGCCAGCTCCGGGGGCGGGTCTGGTAACGGAAAGGGGAGGGGCGTCATTCTGAGGAGCCGCCTCGAGCCTCAGGCTGCGGAGGAGGAGGGCAGCCGAGCGGGAACCTGAGCGCGGGCGAGCTGGAGGTGAGCGAGGCCAGCCCGCCTGGGGGTCTCGGACCCTCCCTTGGCGCCCCGACCCCCGAGTCACGGCGTCCCGAGGCGGTGCCCACCGCCTCACGCCAGACCGGTGGGGCGCCTACCGCTTCGTCACCCACCCGGCCCTCGACCCGGTCTCGTCACGCCGTTCTCCTCACGCCGCACCCCCGGCCCACCCCCGGCCCCTCACCCGCACGTCCTCCAGACCCCTCCCACCGCACTTCCTGAACTCCATACACCTGAACCTGTCAGCCTCACGCCCCACCTGGACTCCCATCACACACGTCGAGTTCCCTCGCATCTGCGCCCCAGGCGTGGTCCCAGACCCTCACACCGCTCAACTGCAGGACCACCGCCCCAAGCGTCACACACACACTCTATTCCCGTGCCGCTCACACCACGCGCACGCCTCGCAGACTCTCCGGTCCGGGTGCCCCTCTCAGCCTCTCACATTTCTCACCCCAGGAAGGACCCCGGTCTCCACGACAGCTCTTCGTACTGGGCGAGCGAGGCCCTCAGAGCAGAGAGGGGGCCCCAGGCCCTTGCATTTCTCGTGCCTCTGAATTCCTCCGTCGCCAGCACCGCAGACCTCACACCCTAAGGCGACCCTCCCACCCCCGCTTTCCCTTGCCCACCTCACCCCACAGTCAGCCGTTACCCTCATTCCCGTGGCTCTGGCGCTGGCCCAGGCCTGCTCTCCGTCCTAACCCTGCGGTCAGCCTCGGCAGCCTCGCCAGGAAAGAATGCCATGGACCTTAACGCCGTGGTCTTCCTCCTGCGCCCCAGCTCACACCCCTTCCCTGGATCTGCTTTCCAGGCCCACCCCTCCTCTGAGGTCCAAGGGTGCCTTGCCACGGCCTCCATCCTGCTGGGTGTCTCGTGCGCCATCCCCCAGCCGACCCGCCCCTCAACTCCACGTCCCTCTAGGCCTCCGCTTTGTGCCCACCGCTCATCTTACACGCGCCTTCGTTGTGCCTCCGCCGCGGGCACGTTTCAGTTCCCAGGCCAGTTGCACTCCGTCCATGTTCCCTGTGCCACCCCAGGGTCCTGAGAATGCCGTGCAGCCGTGTGGCCTCGGCCATACTGCCACTGCTTCCCGGCTGCACCTCTGCCGAACGTCGGTTCTTAGGAAAAGACCTTTTCATTGCCCTTCGTAGGCAAGCTGGAGACCTCAGGCTTGAACAGGGACTTACCTGCACCTTCACCTACCTGACGCCACCCGTACCTCTTTACCTTCCCTTCCCTTCGTAGGGTAAGGTGACCGTGCTCCTGTCTGAGACCAGCCCCTGCACCATCGGCAACCCTTTCTCCTGATTCTGCAGCCTTTTCTGTACAGCTAATCCTTTCCACACAGACCAAAGACAGGCAAGTCTCTGCCTTTGTTAACTTAAAAAACAAAAAACTTTTACTCTGTACCACCTTCTCACTATCTCCTGTTTTTTTCTACCCTCCTCGTCTAAGTCTGTATGCCCTATCTATTTTGTCTAGTGATCCATTAGTTCTTTTTTTTTTTAATATTTATTTTATTTATTTATTTGGTTGTGGCAGGTCTTAGCCGTGGCAGGTGGGCTTCTTAGTTGCAGCTCGCCGGCTCCTTAGTTGCGGCATGCATGTGGGATCTAGTTCCCTGACCAGGGATGGAACCCGGGCCCCCTATACTGGGAGTGCGGAGTCTTAACCACTGCGCCACCAGGGAAGTCCCTAAATAGGATTATCTTATTCTAAACTTTTAATCTTATTCTAGGTCTAGCATATTTTTAATAGTAACAATGTTTTTGTTCCATTTACAAACTTAAACTTTTAATTATAAACTTAATGTATTCTACTTCTTTAAGTACAAGTACCTCAGTTGTCTTAATAACAAACCTTCCTACCTTCTTATATAATTCTTTTTTTAATTTAAAAAAAAAGTTTTTTTGGCTGCGTTGGGTCTTCATTGCTGCTCGTGGACTTTCTCTAGTTGCGGCGAGTGGGGGCTTCTCTTGCGGAGCACGGGCTCTAGGCGTGCGGGCTTCAGTAGTTGCAGCACGCGGGCTTCAGGAGTTGTGGCTCCCCGGCTCTAGAGCGCAGGCTCAGTAGTTGTGGCTCACGGGCTTAGTTGCTCCGCGGCATGTGGGATCTTCCCAGACGAGGGATCGAACCTGTGTCCCCTGCGTTGGCAGACGGATTCTTAACCACTGCACCACCAGGGAAGTCCCCATATAATTCTTATAAAAATCATAAGTAAAACGTATAAATATTGTAAACCTCAAGTTCTCTTAAATGTCCTAGAACTCCTATAAACTTATTAAGACTGTGACTTAAAATTACAACCCATAATCAATTTCACATTTTAAACTCCAATGACAAAGCTGAGCTGCTACTCCGGTAGACCAAATTCTCTTAAACATTCAAATGCATATAATACCAGATAGTCAGGACTTCCCTGGTAGCGCAGTGGTTAAGAATCCACCTGCCAATGCAGGGGACACGGGTTCGAGCCCTCGTCCGGGAAGATCCCACATGCCACAGAGCAACTAAGCCTGTGCGCCACAACTACTGAGCCTGCGCTCTAGAGCCCGCGAGCCGCAACTACTGAAGCCTGCGCTCTAGAGCCCATGCTCCGCAACAAGAGAAGCCACCGCAATGAGAAGCCCGCGCATAGCAATGAAGAGTAGCCCCTGCTCGCCGCAACTAGAGAAAGCCCGCGTGCAGCAACGAAGACCTAACGCAGCCAAATAAATAAATAAATTTGTAAAAAAAAAAAAAAAAATTCTCAATACCAGATAGTCATAGTACAGGTATCCCCTGCTTTGTGAAAGTTCACTTTACACCACTCCACTTTTATGAAAAACCTACATTAGTACCTGTTTCACTAACCAAAAGAAATATGAAGAGGATTTTTGCTTTTATTAAAAAAAAAAATGAAAATAGCGTCCAGCATTTGTTTTGCAGCGAGCCGTATAGAGGCAGTGTGCACCCCAGCACTGAGTAGCACCGCCAAGCTCATTCCCGGGGAACTACACTCTGCATCTCAGCATCAGGCTGCCACAGCTTTGATCTTTGTCTGTGAGCATCTGTGCTTTATTTTGGTTTATTTTGTGCGTTCATTAGCAAGATGTGTTGTAAGGTAATTGCTTCTTTGCCTTATGCCATTTTGGCTTATGAAAGGTTTTATACAAACACTCTACTTTTGAATGGTGGGGAAACCTGTAATTCTAGTTTTTATGCTCTTAATATTTCCTATCTTAATTCCCTATCTTCCCAGAATTATAAGTTATTCACCCATATGATTTTTAGAGTTTCCTTCTCTTGTACTTTTTATTTTTATTTTATTTATTTATTTTTAAATTGAGGTATAGTTGATTTACAATGTCGTGTTAGTTTCAGGTGTACAGCACAGTGATTCAGTTTTATGTCTGTATATTTACATTGTTTTTCAGATTCTTTTCCTTATCGGTTATTACAAAATATTGAATATAGTTCCCAGTGTCTTGTGCTTTTTAGAGTTGTCGTCTCAGCTTGCTGAGACTTCATAATGATCAGAGGACATTGGCTGGGGTTCAGTGACTGACTCTGTAACAGTCTGCACTTGACTTCCAAAACATGACCCTCCTGGTTCTCCTTCTACCTCTCTGGCCCCTCTTCCTCAGTCTCTTTGGCTGGTTCCTTTGCATCTCCCCAGTCTTGATGTTGGGCCTCTTCTCCATCTGTGTTTTCTCCCTTGATCTCTCCCATTCTCATGTCTTTAAATATCGCCTGTATGCTGATGACTCCCAAATTTCTATCTCTAGCCTACCTTCTCCCCTGAATTCATTTAGTCAGCTGCCTACTCAACATTCCCACTTGGATGCCTCATAAGCATCTTAATATGTTCAAAACTGAGTTATTTCTTTCCCATGCAAGCTATCTTCTTCCAGTCTTCCTCCGTCTCAGTTAATTGTACCACCATTTCTGGTTGCCCAGTCAAATACCCTAGCATTGTCCCTGACTTCACATTGACTCATCAGCAAATCTTGTCAGCCCTGCCCTCAAAATATACCCTGAACGGTCCTCCTTCACCCTACTTGCATCAGTCCTATGCTGATCTGAGCTGTTATTATCTCTCACCTGCATTATTCCAGTGACCTCCTCCTAACTAGTCTCCCTGCCTCCACCCATGTCCATATACACTATTTTCAATCTAGTGATTTATTAACATGTAAATCAGATTATCACCCTCCAGGCTCCCATCTCACTCAAAGAGAAAGCCAAAGTCTTTTCAGTGGTCTCTAAGGCCCACCTCAATTTCACCCACCAAGTTTTGACCTTATTTTCTACTACTCTTCACTTCACTCTCTCTACACCAACTATACCACCCTTATTGCTCTTCCTCCAGCTCATCCAGCAGACTCCTAGCTCAGGGCCTTTGTTCTTACTATTTCCTTTGCCTGGGATGCACTTCCCCAACATACTGTATGGCTCACCATTCTCTCACTTCCTCCAGCTCTCTAGTCAAAATCACTTCAGCAAGGCCTTCCCTGCACACTTATCTGAAGTACAGCCACTACCCTGTACATACTCTCTCCCACCCTCCACCTCCGGTTGACTTTTTTTCTTTAGTACTTATCCCCTCCTTATATATATTTCACTCATTAATCTTGTCCAAGGATTTTAATGTTTTGTTCACTGCTGTATCTTCAGATCTAAAATAGTACTCAATAAATAAGTGTTGAATGTATGGATAAAATAATATAAGTGGAACTTCATAACTTAATGAATTGAGCAAGCAGTCCACACAACTTAGGTATGAAGTATGTAATTACCTACTTCTTTGCCTTCACGTAGATTTTTGTAACCACCCACATGATAGAATTATTTTACTCCATTTTATACTTCCTTAGCTCTTTTGTAAGAAAACTGTAGAGATTTTAACTTTCCAGAGTTTTGTGTTATTTTCATGGATAACTTTTCATTACATCTCTTGTAAATAATAATCTCTATTTACAAGAGATTATTATTATATTTAATAATATCTCATTACATTTTGGATCTCTTAAGGCTTTCAGCTATTTGGTCACATCTTGGAACTAGATGAGAACAGGGGCAGTCAGGAGCTAGATTATGAAGGATCTTATATCTATAGTAAAGAGGTTGTATTTTATCCTGAAAGAAATAGGAGCTATTGAAGGATTTCAAACAGTGTGTCATGGTTAGTTTTGTACGTTAGGAAAGGTCACTCTGGGAGTGAACTGGAAAATAGATTGGACAAGAGGAAGCTACAAGCAGGGAGACCAGTTAGGAGTCTATGACAATAGTCCAAGTGAAAGATGAAGAGAGCCTGTACCACTAGTTCCAAACTTTATATTTTTAGCTTCAACCTATCTCCTGAACTCCAGGCCCATGTATTCAACTGCCTATTTGTATCTCCAATTGGAGGCCTAATAGGCATCTCATAGTAGTAACATGTTCAAAATAGAGCACCTGGGAATTCCCTGGCGGTCTAGTGGTTAAGACTCCGAGCTTCCACTGCAGTGGGCACGGGTTTGATCCCTAGTCTGGGAACTAAGATCCCACATGCCATGCGGCACGGCCTAAAAAAAAAAAAAAAAAGAAAAGCACCTGGTTTACCTTCTAATCTGCTCCTCTCCTACTCTTCCCTGTTTCAGTTAATAACGCCACCATCCACTAAGTTGTTCTCACCAAAATTAGAAGTCATTTCACTTTCTCTCTTCCCATCACTTTCCCCTGCAAACCTTGACAGAAGTCCTCTACCCAGTTCTGTTGGCTTATCTTCCAAAATATAACCAGAACACTTCACTTCTCACTATTCATATTATCACCGAAGTCCAAGCCACTGTCATCTCTAGACCGCTTCAGTGCTCTCCTGCCTAATTGGTCTTCCCACTCTTTCCTCCTCTCAACCTTCTGCAGCAGTCCATTTTCCAAACAGCAGCTGAAGTCTGCTGTCACCTTAAAACATAATCACATAATCCCCTGCTCTCTCAGCCTCCAGTGGCTTTTCCACACTCTCAAAATAAAACCAAAGTTCTTGCCTACTTAGTTGACCTCATGTCCTACCACTCTTCTCCTCAACCCCATTCTCTATTCCTTAAAACACACCAAGGACACTCTCACTTTTTCTTGAGCCATTCCCTCTGTCTAGAACTCTTCCCCTAGATCTTCACATGACAACTCCTTTTTGTCATTCAAATGGCAGTTCAAATGTCACTTCATTAGAAAGGACTTCTTGGACTTTACAAGCCAAAGCATTTCTCCCCATGAAAAATCTTTATTACACCATCCTTTTTATTTTCTTTGTAGCAGTGACCACAAACTGAAGGTATCTTTATGAAACTGTTAACTTGGCTATTATCAGTCTCTCTCCCTGGAATGGGAGCTCCATGACAGCATCCAGTCTATTTGGATCCTCAGATACACTGCAATGTCCCCAGAGCCATAGCAGATGTCTGGCACATAGTAGATGCCCAGTAAATCTGTAATCAATGGTGGACAATGGAATGGACCTCAATTAAAGCAGCAACCTTGGAGAGAGGGAGGAAGGCACTGATAGGAGAGACTTTAAAAAGCTGGGCCAGGCTATGATCTCCACAAGGGCAGGATTCAGTTCACTGGTGGCTCTCAAGCACTGACCCTTCCTGACCCATAGATGATTTAATGTTTATTCCATAAACAAATAAAATTGGTGAGTTTCAGTGACCCCTTAGGTCAGGAAGATAAGAGAAGGAGTTAAAGATGACCTAAGTTTTCTGGCTTGGGCTACCCAACTGTGAGTAGTGGAGCTAGAATTGAAACACTGGTCTGTCTCACTGCATCTTCTTTCTGTGCACTGCCTAGATGGCTGATTCTGACCCTGGTGAAAGAAACTATGACAACATGCTGAAAATGCTGTCAGACCTGAATAAAGACTTGGAAAAGCTATTGGAAGAGATGGAAAAAATCTCAGGTAGGATGTTTTCCCAGGCAGGGTACCTTCACCCTTCTTTCCAAGAACTCAAATCCTTCCTACACTTCTAAGCTCAAATCAAGTGCCTTCTCAACCAGGTCTTCCCTGACTACTTTTCAGCTTCTACACCATATAACTACTGTACCACAAGATTTTACACTAACCACTGAATATTGCCTTGACTCGTTTTCTGATTATTTTATGTGCGTTTGCATCTTATTTCTGCAAATGGGCTGTTATCTTTTTGAGGGCAGAAATAGTGACTTCTTCTTTTGTAACTGAGCACACAGTACCATATACCCAAGCTCAAATACTCAGCAAATGACAAATGATGTTAATATAACACCTGTGAACAAAGTTGGAACATACTTTCTGTGAATCATTTAAATAAGAAGAGTTCAGAGTAATAGTGCTAAGACTGGTGAGGTGCTGAAATGGGAGGTACAGCCAGTGTAATGAAGCAGCAGTAGAGTTCAACAAATTTCTCCATTTTTGGAAAAAAAATGTTTGTCTGTTATTTTATTCAACATGTTTCCACTAAGCGGTAACTAGCAGTGGTAGTGATACCATTATAATTCTTTAATTTGTTCTTTACTAGTTCAGAAATGTGTAATTCTTATAATTGCGTGAGCCTGCGTTTTGCTAGAGAAAATCATAATGTAAAACAGATTTTAGAAAGCCTGCATACTCTACTCAAACGAAAACAAATTATTTTTAAGGACATTATTAGTTTATAAATAATCTCCATTTATTACAACAGTCTTCAGAAAATTTCTGCTTAGAAATGTTTGCAATTTTGTGCCCATGTACTTGAAAGTCTTATATATACCTTGCTAAAAGCTCCTATAATTCATTTTCCACTATAAATTATTTAATTCCTTCAACTAATTAAATAGTCTCTTATTTAACAGCATTTACTAAGCACCTACTATGTGCTTTTCTAGAATACAAAGTTGAATAGAGATGCTCCTTCATAAGAAGAAGTGGGCAGGGGCCAGAAACAGACATCAAGATGACTAATTATAATTTAAATATATAAATTAAAATTAAAGCACATTTTAACTTTATGTTAAAATTATAACCTGGGAAATGCTAATAATGGTGTATACCAAGTACCAGGGAGGGAGCAGAGAAGAAGGAGAGGCTGACTGCCTGGGGAAGCAAGTGAGGCTTTGAACAGAGCAGAGCACTAGGGAAGGAGCAGGGATTGGACAGATAGGGTAGGGCCTGTGGGTAGGAGGAGATAACCAAGGCTGTGTGCACGTGAGGGAAAGACTGGCATAGTCAAGAAGTCATATTAGTGCATGAGATTCACAAGGAGGCAGGCCAAAGAAAGAAGAGGCTGAAAAGGTGAGAAGAAGGGTCTTCAGTGCCAAGCTAAAGAGGTTTACCTTTCTTGTTTAGGTGATAGGGAGACATTTGGGATTTCATGGAAGACACTTGCCTTTTGAAAAGATACCTCTGGTAGCAGTGTGAGAGATGGTTTGGAGAGGGAAGACTAGAGGCAGGAAGGCCAATTAGGAATGTTTTGCAGAACTAAAGGCTAAAAAGGAGCTAGCCTTACCTCAGGCTGGGCACTGAGAACAATAAGAGAATAACAGATTTCTGTGATAGCATCTCTTATTGATTTGTAAGAGCTCTTTATGTATTAAGACTTGTTAAAAATTGTAGTAAATATTTTTCCCAGTTTGTTATTTTCCTTTAATTTTGTATATGAAGCTTTGGTAAACAGAAGTCATATGTAGTAAAAATGTATCGATATTTTCCTTTCTGATTTATTCCCATTGCTGTGATGCCTAGAAAATCTTTCCCTAATCCAAGATCAGTGAAATAGTCATTTATATTTTCTTCTACTTTGTGTTTGTTTGTTCTTTTTTTTTTTTTTATAAATTTATTTATTTATTTTTGGCTACGTTGGGTCTTCTTTGCTGCACGCAGGCTTTTTCTAGTTGTGGCGAGCGGGGGCTACTCTTTGTTGCAGTGCGCGGGCTTCTCATCGCGGTGGCTTCTCTTGCTGCGGAGCACGGGCTCTAGGCACGCGGGCTTCAGTAGTTATGGCACACAGACTCAGTAGTTGTGGCGCACATGCTTCATTGCTCCGCGGTATGTGGGATCTTCCCGGACCAGGGCTTGAACCCGTGTCCCCTGCCTTGGCAGGCGGATTCTTAACCACTGCGCCACCAGGGAAGCCCTGTTTGTTTTTTCAAACGTTTAATTCTAAACTATCTGGTGTGCCAAAGGAACCAGGCTGTGTACTGCATTTTTATTTAGATTCACTAAAGTCTCTCTTTTTGGCAAATAATTCCAACAGTAATTAAGGTAATAGTTAAGTAATTTATTAAGTAATAATAAAAGTTAATATTGCTAAGATGACATTACTAAGGTAATAGTGTTGTGAAAAAATGCTCTCTCACCTTAGAGACAAGGTTGACAGGTGTTTATATGGAAACAAGTCACATAAAAGACTTAGCTTTGACAATTTAAAAAATTTGTCTTTTAAGTTTTCTAAGTAAACCTGAAATTGTTTGATAGATTCAACTATTGTATTTAAGCATCTGCACATCCTGGAAGGCTTGTGTACTTCCTTTCTCACAGAAATAAAACAAATGTAGCCTGCATCTACTTGGCATGAATGAGGCTTCTGTTGTGCATGATTCCACATCCCCTCCCCTTGGTGCTTTTCCACATCACATTCCTTGAATTGATGGAAGGTCCATTATTTCCCCTTTAGCTTATTCTTTCCTTCATTTTAGTTGCACATATTTTCCTCTTTTTATTATTCTATTTTTATATAAATGTTCTGCACAGTTGTCTAATTTGGGGGGCAATATACATCTTTCAGAATTTTTCTTTAGCAATTTATCAGCTGGTAAAGATATGTTTTTATCAACATATAAGCAACCACAGGTTAAATAGTATTAAAATGTTTTGTAAAATTTACCTTTTGTAATTTCTTAAGTAAACAATACATTCTTGGGCCCATGGACTCAAATCCAATGGTTGAGAACAATAAAATATTTTTCTACCTGAGGTGTAAGCAGCAAAACTATTTTGTCATAGTGTCCCTAGGTCAAGTTAGGACAAATATTGTTGACAGAAGTAGCATGGTTTTGGGCCATGATGAATCTCACACCCTTACCCTTTAGGTTATATTTAAAGTGAAGCCCAACACGTAAGTTCTTGGCCTCTGTTGCCCCTGGGAAGGCACTTGCCCAATTTTTCCAGTGACCACACAGGGCAAGGAAAATCACCAAACAAGCAGTCATCAACTATCAAAAGCACCAACCAGCAAATAAATGTAAGTGTGCATACTTATATGTATTTATATAAATATATATGTTTATTTTAAACTATTAAGTATATATGCATAATTTAAGCAATATTAAAAAGCCAAATCATCTTGACTCCAAGGCTTAAAGTTTCTCTTTCTGTTCTCTTGAACTTAAGTCAACTCATGACCTAGGATACAGTACTAATTTGGCTGTAGAGTGCCTTATGGGGGTGAGCCTTGAGAATGTAAAATTTCTCAGGTAGAAGGAGAGATTCTAACTTGGTTTCCCCCATCCCCAAATCCATCCCATACTATCCTATTAGTTTAGAAGTGATTTCTTTATTACTCATGAAGTTTTTATATATAGTAGAGCAGAGATAGCTAACCTGTTATATGTTAGGTTTTATGGCTTATCACACTGGTTTGATTATTATTAATCAGTGAGTTCCCCTTCATTATTCTTTTTTCTTTCCTTTTTTCTTTTTTTACCTTTTCTCACATGTTTATTCTCCAGATAAATAATAGATTCATTTAATATTTTATTTGGAATTGTGTTAAACCTATACGTTAATATAGAAAGAATGATATATTTTTAACATTAAACATTCTCAGGTAGGAATGTGGTATTTCTCTCCAATTATTCCAGTGTTCTTTAACATGTCTCAAAGGGTTTTGCAATATTTTTCTCCAGATATTTTTGCCTTCAATTTTATTTTATTTTTTCCAGTTTTACTGAGATATAATTGATACATAATATTGTATAAGTTTAGATTGTATAACATAATGACTTGGTATATGTATATATTGCAAAATGATTACCATAATAAATTTAGTTAATATCCACCACCTCACATGGTTACAAGTTATTTTTTCCCTTATGATGAAAACTTTAAAGATACTATTCCCTTAGTAACTTTCAAATATACAATGCAGTCTGGTTAACTATAGTCATCATGCTGTTCATTACATAAAAATGTGAAATACTTCACAAATTTGCATGTCATCCTTGCACAGGGGCCGTGCTAATCTTTTCCGTATCATTCCAATTTTAGTATATATGCCGTCAAAGGGGGCACTCTCCAAATATTTCAATACATTTACTTCTGTGTTTCTGTTCCTATTATAAATGGTGTATTTTTCTATTTTATTTACTAAATAATTAATACTAGTGTACAGGAAGGCAGTAGATTGTTGGATATTTTGTATTATTCTAATAATAATAATAGTAGTAATTTTATTATTCATAGCTTATGTTTATTGTTTACCATGTATTGGTCTTTGTCCCATATGCTTTACACACATTATCTCATTTATTCTTCCTAACAAGTTTATGGGGGAGAGACAACTATTATTATTTCCACTTTACATATGAGGAGGAAATCAGAGCTTACAGAGTTTAAATAACTTGTTCAGGGAATTCCCTGGCGGTCCAGTGGTTAGGATTCAGCGCTTTCACTGCCGGGGCCCGGGTTCAATCCCTGGTCAAGGAACTAAGATCCCGCAGGCTGTGCAACACAGCCAAAATAAATAAATAAATAAATAAATAACTTGTTCAAAGGCACTTGGTCAAACTGTAGTAACAGCCAGTTCTACTCAGCCTCTAGAGTCTTCTATCTTTTTCTGTATTCTGAAATTATACATATAGTATTTGGAAACAACTCTTTATTGAATAGTTAATGGTGAAACTACTAGAGATAACTTCTGATAACTTTTTCAATTTCTTCTTTGGTTAATGCTTTAAGATTGTGTAGTTTGTGTATTTAATTTATCCTCCTACTTCATCCATTTCATCAGTATTTTCTAATTTATTAGATTACTGCTTTATACAGCATTATTAGCATTTTAAAATAACTATTATTAGATGATTATAATGAATAATCATGTTTATTATTTAATAAATATTATTAATAATTCATAAGTTGATAATTATTAAATAAACAATGATTTTTAAAAGAAATGTTGCATGTACATTGTTTTTAAAATCCAAAGTAAATTCAATTAAAATAGAAAATTACAAGAAAAGTTTAAAATCAGCAAAATCCAGCCACTCTGAATTAACTACTGTTAACACTAGCAAACATGATTCCAAGTCTCTCTCTGTGCAAAAACAGAATAATGGACCAATACGGGATGCATAGAGGAATCTTGTTTTGACAGATACACTTTAATGAAAATGGAATCATACTATATAAGCTACTTTTAAAATAAAGAGTACTACCTTTAATTTTACTTAAGAATTTAAATTGAAGTGAAACTGAAGAAATTCTTTACTTAAAATAAGTATTTCTTCACCATAAAAACTATACTAAAATTAAGAAAGTTTGTGGGGAAACATTAAGGAAATTAGTGTTATTTCTTCAGTTGTATCTTTTATCTTTATTCAGGATCTAATAACACTAATCAGTAATATTTATGCCTTACTTATTAATTGCTAGATCCTATACTAAGCACTATATGAATTTGTTCATTTAATCCTCACAACAATTTTTGAGATATAGGGATTGTTATTATTCCTATTTACAAATAAAGAAACTGAGGCACAACTGTCCTTCGTTATACTATTACCTGTATTTGTATATTATCAAGTACAAATAATGTTTACATTAACAATAACATTTACAACGTTTACACTCTATTCTGTAATCATAATTCCTAAGGTTGTTGAGACTCACACATTCTGTATTCAAATAATTCAAAGAGTTAAACCTAGTAACTATAGCTTTGGACATTGTATTCCTTGAATTCATAAATGCTTAAGAATATATCTATGTTTATAACTGGATGGTAACTTGGTTAGGTATATAATTATTTTCTTTATAACTTAAAAATATGCTTTCAGCATTTAGTGGCACTGTGAAGATATGTGAAACACTCTGCCTCTTAAAAGTGACTTTTCTGCCTGTAAGATTCTTTCTTTATTCTTGGAGTTCTGTACTTCACCAGCATAAGATTGGTATTAATACCCTCTAACATATTTCCTAGGACATGTTAGATCTCTAGAGCTGTAGATTTGAGTATTTTTTATTTATTTATTTTATTTATTTATTTTTGGCTGCATTGGGTCTTCGTTGCTGCGCGCGGGCTTTCTCTAGTTGCGGTGAGCGGGGCTACTCTTCGTTGTGGTGCGCAGGTTTCTCATTGCGGTGGCTTCTCTTGTTGTGGAGCACGGGCTCTAGGCTCGCGGGCTCAGTAGTTGTGGCGCACGGGCTTAGTTGCTCCGCTGCATGTGGGATCTTCCCGGACCAGGGCTCGAACCAGTGTCCCCTGCATTGGCAAGCGGATTCTTAACCACTGAGCCAGTAGGGAAGCCCGATTTGAGTATTTTTATAAGATCTTTTTCATTTATTGTATCTTTGGATACTTTTAGTTCTATTTATTTGGTTTATTTCTTCAGAAATTCCAGTTATCCATATTGTCTGTCTCTTTTTGTCTTATCTTCATCATCATCTCTGTAATCCATTTTATTTCTTTGTTATTTTCCATTTTACTTTGTGTCGGTGCCTCAAGACTGTCCCCCTATTCCCTGATTATGCTGTTGTATAACAATTTTCTTGTCTCTTTATTTTCAACCTCAGATGTAGAGAAGTGATTTTATCCTACTCCTCAGTTTGTGATACATTATGATCATTGGTCCATGCAGGGCACTACTAGTTTAATTTTTTTATTTATCCCCTTCGGTCCCCATGCTCCATTCCCTTTCCTCTCTCCACCTGTAGGCAACAATTCTAATGTGTATTTTTTGTGTGTGTATGTTCTTGTGAAATGTATATTGCTGTTTTATACATTTATTTGAAATTTCTATAAATGGTAAATTTATGTTAAATTTCTATAAATGATTATATATTTTTCATACTATTTTTTTTTCATTCAGAATTATATGTGTCAGCTCTTTCCAAGATGCTATGTATACATCCAATCTATTGCTTTTAAATGTTGCAAAGTATGCAATAGTGTACATCATTCATGAGTGGCTAGGCTAGGCCACATGGGTGATAATATGGAAGTTTAAGCTCAACCCATCTGTAGGACCTGTGGATGAAGACAAAGTCTCAGAGAAGGGCATATGGGCAGGGAAAGCATCTTAATATGCATTTGTTTTTCTGCATTCTAAATTAATTGGATTTCTGGGCTTTTTTCATCCTGCCTTCCCTAAAATTTTATTATTGTTTTATTAAAACTTTGAGTTGAATGCTTTATTCATTTATTTTTATTCCTTTTTAAGTTATGAAAACATTTGGAGCTGTGCATTTATCTCTAGATATGTCATTGCACCCATAAGTACTGATAAATAGTGTTCTTTTTTTTTTATTGTTTTTAAGTCACCTTTATTTAGGTATAAATAAATAATAAAATAAACATTTTAAGTGTAATGTTCACTGAGTTTTGCAAAATGTATACACCAGTATAACTAACACTACTGTCAAAGTATAAATTATTTCTATCACTCCAAAGCGTTTCCTTTTGCCCCTCCCCCAGTCAATTCCCACTCTTCCTTCCCCAGCACCAGGCAACAACTGATATACTTGCCTAGAGTTTCATATAATGGAATCACAGTGTATACACTTGTGTCTGGCTTCCTTTGCTCACCAGGTCCAATCAGCATAATATCAGTATAATGGAACAGCTTGATGTCCTGTGGAAGGGAAAGGCAACTAAGGAGCTGGAGAGTCAATATACCTGAATGAGGATAATGAAAATGGATTGTTAGCCTTGTCAGTGGAAACCAAACTGCTTTTGGTGGTGTTTACTAAGAGGTATAGAGAAAACAGCATTTTTCAGATCAATAGCTGCACACTAGGTACCAGAGGATGTGTTAATTTGTTCAAGCAACAAAACCACATCTGGAGCAGCAGCTGCAATTGGAGTCACCACCTGACTGAGTTTACAGTAATCCACTGTCATTCTCTAAGATTTGTCTTCTGTACAGGCCAAACAGGCAAGTTGAATGGGACTGTGGGGGAGCTACCCCCTGCATCTTTCAAGTCCTTAATGGTGGTAATAATCTCGGCAATCCCTCCAGGAATACAGTGTTGCTTTTAGTTTACTACTTTCATAGGTAGAGGCAGTTCTAGTGGTTTCCACTTGGTCTTTCCTACCAAAGAGCCCTCACTCTGTGGATTAGGGAACAAATGTGGGGATTCTCCCAGTTGCTGAGTATATATATTCAATTATGCATCCTGGAACTGAGAAAGTTACCATAAAGTGGGTTCAGAAACCCACTAAGCCCACTGAGAGACAGACCTCAGCTAGAACGCCATTGATAACCTGACCTCCATAAGCCCCTCTTCTGAATGGTAGATCACTACACTGGTAGCGATGTTTTGGGTCACCAGGAATTAATGTCCATTCAGAGCCAGCGTCTAGTAGTCCCCAAAAGGTCTGATTATTTCCCTTCCCACAATGTGCTGTCCTCCAGCTGTGCTATTGTAGGGTGCCTGTTCCTGAAGCTGATGATCATGTAAAGAGGAAAAATAACTAAACAAGTAGTTACAACGGATTTCTATGAGTGTTAAGACTGAATAATCTACATGGTGCTATGGGTAGCTAAAAGTGGAACCTAATTTGATATAAGGAGCCAAGGAAGACCTCCTCGAGTAAATTACTTCTCAGCTAAGACTAAAATATGAACATAAGTTAGCTGAATGAAAGAGGAAAGGAGAAAAGTGAAGAGATGAGAGTTTCTGAATACAGAAAGAATAGCAGGTTTAGAAGGATGTGGGGAAGAGTGAGTTCAGTTATGGATATGCTGAGTTGGAAGGGCCAGTTTTATATAGAGGTGGAGATATTCTACACACTGTCAAAAATATAATCACAGAGCCAATGCAAACGGTATAATGTACCAATATAAACTGGTGTAGCCGTTATGGAAAAGAGTGTGGAGGTTTCTCAAAACATTAAAAATAGAACTACCACATGATCAGCAATTCCTCTTCTGGGTATATATCCAGGAAATTATGCAAGAATGATGCATTCTGGAGATGTAATGTACAGCAACATGACTACAGCTAATATGATATTGTATACTTGAAATTTACTACAAATGTAGATCTTAAGTGTTCTCTCCATACCAAAAAAAAAACCCCACATAACTGTGAGGTGATGGAAATGTTAATTAGCTTGATGATGGTAATCATTTCACAATGCATACAATATCAAAACATCACATTGTACACCTTAAATATATACAATTTTTATTTGTCAATTATACTTCAGTAAAGCTGGAAAAATATAATCCCAGAGCTCAAAGACTGAGGGGTTAAAGCACCGTTCATTCATTCATTCATTCGTTCAACAAACACTATTTTTAAAAAATATTTATTAATTTATTTATTTAGGCTGCGCCAGGTCTTAGTTGCAGCATGCAGACTCTTAGTTGCGGCGTGCATGTGGGATCTAGTTTCCCGACCAGGGATCAAACCTGGCCCCCTGCACTGGGAGCACGGAGTCTTACCCACTGGACCACCAGGGAAGTCCAAACAAACACTTTCTAAATAACCACCTATGCCAAGCCCTGAGCTCAAGTTGCTTATAATCTAATGGAGAAATAAATGTACAGACACATAAATGCAATATACTATGCTAATTGCTATAATAAAAGGATATTAAAATTTCAATGAGATTTTGGATGAGTGGCTGAAATCTGTGTAATAAATTGTGGAATTTTTTAAGAGGAGGTATGGAGCATTTCTCTGAAGTATTGTGAGGAGTTCCCCAGATAGACAGGTGGTAGGTAGGGAAGGCTTTCAGACAAAAAGAACAGTTTGTGCCAAGGAACAAAAGTATAAGAAAGCTGGTTGGACTTAGGGTTCAATTACTGTTGAATACACTACAAGTGGAAGTGATAGAGAGTAAATCTAAATGAATCATCTGGGGTTAGATCATGAAAGATTTTGTGTGCCGCACCAAGAAATCATCCTACAGGCAACGGGAATAACTGAAGAAAGGCAGTGGAATGACATGAAGAGATGAGTGTTTTAGAAAGATTCTATAGCAGTGTAGAGGACATTGGGAGCTAGCTCAGCAATGACCTAACCAATAAATACATGAGATGATAAGCCACTGTTAGTGAAAGTCCACAGAAACAAGAGTCAACATATTTACATCTCCAAGGACTATAGATGATGTCAGATGCAGCCTCCTTAAAATCCAAAATCCTATGAACAGTGAGTTTGAGGCACTTTAAACTTTCATTAATGCTCTCCTCAAAATCTTTACAGGTTTTCTAGCTTCCAACAACTGTCCCATTCCAAAGCTACTCTTAACATTTTAGGTTTTTGTTACAGCAGCACCATACTCTCAGTACCAAAATTTGTATTATCTATTTGCTGCATTACAAATTAACCCAAACTTAGCAGCTTAAAACAAGAAACATTTATTATCACAGTTTCTTAGGGTCAGGAATCTGAGAATGGCTTAGTTGCGTGGTTCTGGATGTGGTTTTCATGAGTTTGCAGTCAAGTTCTAGGTCATGGCTTCAATCTCTGGATACTTGACTGGATGCTGGAGAGTCTCCTTCCAAGCTCACGTAGCTGTTGGCAGGAGGCTTTCTATGTAGCCTCTCCACAGGGCTGGTCATGTAATAACTTCCCTCAGAGCAAGTGATCTGAGAAATATTTATATATATAATAGAGAGAGAACCCAAGACAGAAGATACAGTCTTTTATCATCTAATCTTGGAAATGACATGCCATCACTTCTGCCATAATCTGTTGGTCACATGGATCAACTCTGGTACAATGTGAGAGAACTACAGAAGGGTGTGACTACCAGAAGGTGGGGACTACTGGGGCCAACGTGGAGCTAATTACCGAATTTATTATGTAGAACATAAAACACATATTATTGGAAATAATAAAGCTTAGCAAGGTGGCTGAATATAAAATCAATGTACAAAAGTTAATTGCATTTTTATATACCTGCAGCAAAGAATTAGAACATATTTTTTTAAGGCAACATTTATAATGGCAACAATAACAGTAACACAAACACGTACATCTATGAATTACCTTGGAAGAAGTTTAACAAGAAATATGCAAGGCTTATATGCAGAAAGTTACAAAACTTGACTAACAGATATTAAAGACCAAAATAAATGGAGCTATAGCTACCTTCATGAGTAGAAAGAAAATATAATAAATGTGTTCATTCTCCCCAAATTCCATCCAAGGCTTCAAAGTAGTTCTAATAAAAATCCTAATAGGGTTTTTCATGGAACTTGACAGGTTGATTCTAAAACATTTATTGGAGACTTGGGCTTCCCTGGTATTGCAGTGGTTGGGAGTCCGCCTGCCAACGCAGGGGACACGGGTTCAAGCCCCGGTCCAGGGGGATCCCACATGTGACGGCGCAACTAAGCCTGTGTGCCACAACTACTGAGCCTGTGCTCTGGAGCCCATGTGCCCCAACTGCTGAGGCCTGCGCGCCTGGAGCCGGTGCTCCACGACAAGAGAAGCCACCGCAATGAGAAGCCTGCGCACCGCAATGAAGAGTAGCCCCCACTTGCGGCAGCTGGAGAGAGCCCGCGCACAGCAACGAAGACACAACGCAGCCAAAAATAAATTAATTAATTAATTTAAAAATAAATAAATAAAACATTTATTGGAGACTTAAGAGCCAAAAGTAGCTAAGATACTTCTGAGGAAGACAAGGATGGGGGATTCACCCTACAATTAGCAAAGTTTATGATAAAACTATATAATTGACAGTGTCATATTGGCTTAGGGATAGACAAGTTGAGCAACAGAGTACAACAGAGAGCCCAGAAACAGATAACACACACACAAAGTTTTATACATAGCACAGGTGACATGGAAGATCAGTGGAGGAAAGAAGGGACTATTTAACAAGTAAGCTAGAAAAATTGGTTATGAATAAGAATAAAAATTTAAAACGGGTCCCTGCACACACACAAACACACAGTAGCTTCAGAGTGATGAGAACTTAAGTATCAAAAATAAATTTTAAAGTTTGGGAAGAAAATAAGGGAGAATATCTTTGCGACTTTGAAGGTTGGGTAGAATTTTCTAAACAAAAGGCAAAAAGTGCTAAATACAGAATAAAAGATTGAGAAATTGAACTACACTAATGTTAAGAACTTCTATTCATCAAAAGTTAATTTAAAGGTCACTTCCTCAGTGAAGTCTTTCCCGAGCACCCTTCTTGAAATTGCAGATCCTTTTTTCCTAGCATCCTCAACCCTCCTTCACTGCTTTATTTTTCTCCTTAGCACCTGTTACCTTCTAACACACTGTATAAGTTTACTATAGGTACTATGTAAGTTTCTTGTTATTTAGTATATAATGGTCATGAGAGCAAGACTTTTTGACATTTTTTCTCACTGCTCTGTCCCCAGAACTTAAACAGGTGCTGACCCATACTAGGTGCTTGATAGATATTTTTTCAATTGAATGATGTGTCTTAACTCCCTGACTTTTTATGCATTTTGAGAAAGCTTGTGTCTTAAGCCTCCTGGCATCTCCCTTGCCTAGTTCAGTGCTAACAGTGAAATCGTATTTGGAATGTGCTTGTTTCCCTTGGTACCCACTTGCCTGGCACAGTGAAGAGAATATAGTATGTTTTCTATACCTGTGATTGACTTTGTTCTCTTCCATGCCTGTCTGCCATAGTGGATCCCCATTTGTTATTTCCTAATGAGTCTGGTTTATTTGTTAGTTTGTTTCTCTTTATGGTTCTCTGGCAGAAAGGTTGACACCATACTTCTCAGTTCATAGCGTGTTAGCGTTACTGGCCCATATAACAATCCTCACTTATTTGTTTGTTTATGCTCTTTTTTTTATTCCTTTTTTTGGTATATCCCTTTTTATGTGTTTCTGTAAAATTCATACTTTTTGTTTTATATCTCCAGCTTTTATCTTACTTTTTAAACTCAAGACTGTTATGAAGACCTATTTGAGTAGCCATGTGTACATGTTATCTATTACTTTTAACTGCAATATAGTATTTATTCCATGGTGAGCCACTACTTTTTGCTTCTCCATTCTTCCCAGTGATGGACACCTAGATTGCCTACAACTCTTCATCACCAAAAACAATGCTACAATGAACATCTTCACACATCTATGCTCAAGGACCTGTGTAATCATTTTAGGGGTTACCAGATGACCTCACAGAACGGCTGAGTCAGACTCTGTTCCAACCAGCAGTGCCTGGGGGTTCTTAGATCCCACGAGCTCACAGACACTTGATATTATCCAGCTTTCTAATTTTGCCAGTCTAATAGGTATAAAGTGACATCTGATTGTTTTAATTTTTACTTCTCTAATGAATTCCAGATTCTCTTCAAATGCTTGTTAGTCTTTTGGGTTTCTTCTTAGGGAATGTAAGAAGCAGTGTACCATAAGCAGCTAAAAACGTGGACACAGGTGCTTGATGACTTGGGTAGAATCCTGCCTGTGCCGCTTGTTAGCTGTGTGACTTGGGCAAGCTGCTTAACCTCTCTGTCCATTTCCACTTTTGAAAAATGAAGATAATTATAATATCTACATCTTATATTTAAATAAATTTTTATCAAAGTGAATTCACATAAAATTAACTATTTTAAAGTATACATTCAGTGGCATTTAATACATTCATAATTTTGTGCAGCCATCAACTCTGTCAAGTTCCGCAACATTTTCATCACCCAAAAAAGACACTTTGTACCCGTTAAGCAGTCACTCCCATACCTCTATTCCCAACCCCTGGCAACCGCCAATCTGTTTCCAGTCTCTATGGATTTACCTATTCTGGATATTTCATATAAGAGAATCATATAATATGTGACATTTTGTTTCTGGCTTCTTCCACCGAACATAGTATTTTCAAGTTTCACCCATATTGTAGCATACTATGAGTGCTTTATTCCTTTATATGGCTAAATAATATTCCATGTATTCATCCACTGATGGATATTTGGGTTGTGTCCCGATATTTAACTATTGTGAATAGTGCCACTATGAACATTTGTATGCAAGTATTTGTTTGAGTGCCCATTCTTTATTGTTTGGGACACTATCTAGGAGTAGAATTGCTAGGTCATATGGTAATTCTATATTTAGCTTTCTGAAGAATGTCAAACTGTTTTACACAATGGTGCATCATTTTACAACCCCACCAGCAATGTACAAGCGTTCCAATTTCTCCACATCCGCACCAACACTTGTTATTTTCCAGGGTCTTGTTGTTGTTACTGAATTTCTTTTATTGATTTGAAGTAATTTCTTGTATATTCTAGATATTAACCCATTATCAGTTTAAAGATTGTAAATTTCTTCTATCATTTGTATGAAAATTTTGTCCATGTTGTCCTTAGTTGAAAAAAAATTTTTGATAAAAAGAAATTCACCAATATTTTGCCTTATGGTTTTTTTTTTTTTTTTAATTTATTTTATTTTATTTATTTATTTATTTTTGGCTGTGTTGGGTCTTCGTTTCTGTGCGAGGGCTTCCTCCAGTTGTGGCAAGCGGGGGCCACTCTTCATCGCGGTGCGCAGGCCTCTCACTATCGCGGCCTCTCTTGTTGCGGAGAACAGGCTCCAGACGCGCAGGCTCAGTAGTTGTGGCTCACGGGCCCAGTTGCTCCGCAGCATGTGGGATCTTCCCAGACCAGGGCTCGAACCCGTGTCCCCTGCATTGGCAGGCAGACTCTCAACCACTGCGCCACCAGGGAAGCCCTGCCTTATGGTTTTTAAGAAGTCCCTAGATCACAGGTATTCTGCTAAATTTTGATCTATAAATGCTATTTTATCTTTCATATTTATGTCTTTAATCCATCTGGAGTATACTGTCCTTTTTTCTCCTTTTTTCAGGAGACATATATTTCTGAAGGATTTTTTAGTGTTACTTTCATCATATACTAAATTCCATATACACTTAGGTCTATCTCTGAGCTTACTATTTTCTTTCATTGGTCTGTTTGTCTGTACTACACTATTTTTTTTAAAAAGGGCTTTAGAGAATTCCCTGGCGGTCTAGTGGTTAGGACTCCACACTTTCACTGCTGAGGGCACAGGTTCAGTCCCTGGTCAGGGAACTAAGATCCCCCAAGCCACGCAGTGTGGCTAAATAAATAAATAAATAAAACAGGGCTTTATAAGATGTCTTGATATCTAATAGGGTATATTCCCCCCTTTTAGCTGTTATTTTTTTAAGATTGACTTGACTATTGGACCTCTATTCTTTCATATACACTTTTATAATTTACAAATACTGATAGTTTTATCTCTTACCTTATACCTCTTATTTCTTTTAAATGTTTAAATTCCATTTACCAACATCTTCAATACCCATAACATTATTAGAGGCATCCTTGTTTGATTCCCAAAGGAATTTATCCACAGTTTCTCCATTAAGTATAATATTTGCTGTAAGTTTTTGGTGTATCACCTTTACTAGGTTAAAATGTCTCCTTCTATTCCTAATTTGTTAGTTTTGATTTTCTGAAATCACAAATAAGTATTAAACTTTATTAACTGCTTTTTTTTGCATTAACTGAGATATTACTATGATTTCCCCCCTTTTATTAATGTGGTTAATTATGCTGATTGATTTTCTGATACTCAACTGTCCTTGAATTTCTTTTACAAACTCTACTTGATCATAACATATTATTTTAACACATTGTTAGGTTTGGTTAGATCATATTATATTAGGATTTTACATCTATTTTCATGTGAGACAGACCTATAATTTTTTTTATATAATCTTTGTCTGGTTTTAAAATAAACCAGCTTAGGGAAAATTATGTTTTTATTTTTGCTTATCTCTATTCTCAAATTTTCTACAGTGTAAATGGAATACTTCTATAAAATGATTTCTTAAAAAGTTACACCAGGGGACTTCCTTAGCAGTTCAGTGGTTAAGACTCCGAGCTTCCAGTGCAGGGGGCGTGGGTTCGACCCCTGGTCGGGAAACTATGATCCCACATGCCACGTGGTGCAGCCAAAAAATTTAAAAATAAAAATAATAATAATAAAATAAAAATTTTAAAAAGTTAACACCAGTCCATACAGTCAGCTTATCAGTCTTCCCTCTTTTTCTAATTTCTGGAATCACTTATGTTAGATAAGAATTAACTGTTCTTCCAAAGTCCGGTGGAACTCATCTGTAAAACCATTTGGGACCTCAGATTTGAGGAGGTAGACCTTCACCATTTACATTTTAAAATGTTGATTCTTCTGTTTTGCCAGTGATGTGAATTAGCCTGTGGGCTGTAAACTCCAGGCTTATCTTCATCCCTTTATCACCTGGCTCAACTAGCCTTGTCATTCCTGTTCTCTGCTTCTACCTCTTCTACTGTCAGAACAAATCTACTCACTGCATCCCTCGTTAGTCCTCCCTCTCCTACACAGATTTTCCTACACTTCATCCTCATCCTTTACTGAACCCTGCATCTAGGGCACATCTTGACCATTTTTTAAATTTCTGTGTGAGGACCTGGCCCTACCCAGCAGGTTATCAGGGTTTGTGGGGCGAGTCCTAACTAGCCTCTCAGAATATCTGCTGTCCAGGCCCCTCCAGAGATTAGGACCTTGGCTTTGCTACTGCATAGGCCTTACCAAAAGCCCTCTGAGAAGGCCTGCCCTCACTACCTGGTCTAAAATAAGACTCTTCCTATCCCATTTCTCTGTCACAATACACGTTGCTTCGCAGCTCCTTTCACAATGTGTAATTGTCTTATATGTTTATTATCTGTCTCCTCCCACTGCAACTAGTATAGAAGCTCACGAGGGCAGGGATGTGTCTATCCTGTAGTAGACAGCTGTATCATCAGGGCTGCCTTAGCAAAACGCCGACACAGAGCAGGTGCACAATAAACATTGAATGAATGAAAAACTCAGGCGACATATATTTCCGAAGGATTTTCAGATGAATGTGAGTCCTTCATATTCTATATTTTCTTTTTTTTTTCCCCCCTTGGATCAAATCATAAGAGAGCTATGCACTTGATATAGTGTTTTAGTGTCTCATTGAATTGCCTTTTCTGAAGTGTGCTTTGGTACTGTGCCACCAGCTTTCTTTTACCGGTGCCTACAACTGTAGACATAGAAGAATGTCTTTGTATTTAAAGTAGGGATGTTGTCAAGGACATTTTCCACTATGTTACACACCTCTCATGAAATATACCTATAAGGAAATTCTTTCTTAGGGTAAAAGTGTCTTAAACAATGTGTTTGTTTTTATTTTATGGTCACTGAATCTTATAACCGAGCATGTTTCCTTCTCTGCTTTGACCTCAGGAAACTCAGGACTAGAATTTCAGCTGCCATGTAGGACTATATGAGATTCATTTCTGTGAGCTGTTTGTTTTGTTTTGTTTACCCACCCTAGTTCTTTGTCCTGAATATCTGAATTATTTATTTTATAGTAAGAGTTTCTCCTTTCTTGAGCACCTAATATGTTGGAGACAGGTCACATACATCATCGGTTTAATCTTCACAGCAAAGCCATGAGATCCGGACGTTTTCCGTCCTTCACTTAAGAGGAGATGAGGTTAGTAAGTTTAAATCACTTACTCCAGGTCACGCAGCCAGTGAGTGGAGAGCTGGGAAGCAGACTCTGCCCTGCCTTCAAGTCCATGCTCCCCCTGCTGCCCAGGTGGCCTCACATGGTGGTCTGCAGGCTTCCTGCACCAGAATGACCCAGGATGCTTGTCAAGATGCAGGTTCCTGGGCACCACTCCCAACCTGATACACAAGAACCTTCTTTGAGTTCTGAGAGGGGCCAGTGGTCTACATTTTAACAGGTGTCCCAAGTGACTCTCATACTTCCAGAAGATCGAGAATCCCTGTGCTAGCTATATATCATATGCCCTCTATCTGTTGAGGTGTACTGCATGTATCTTTTCTAACAATTTTTCCCTAACCAAACAGATGCCACTTTCTATAAAACTTCAAGTCTGCCACACTGCTGACCTCGGTTGTGTGTAGACATACATGTGCATTTGTTATTAATCATTCTGCCTATCTCTCTTTTTTTTTTTTTTCATTCTGCTTGCGGGATCTTAGTTCCCTGACCAGGAATTTAACCCACGCCCTCAGCAGTGAAAGTGCGGAGTCCTAACCACTGGACTGCCGGGGAATTCCCTGCCTGTCTCTTCTTTGGTTAATTTCCTGAAGGACATAGTTTCCCAAAGTATCCAGCATTTTTTAACCCAGGCAGGAGAAGTTCTAAGGAGATGTATTTACTACACAGAGAGACAACCCTGTTCTTCGTAGCTCTAAAGGGGAGAATCACACCAGTGGGGGGCGGGTGCTGCAGAGGGAAGGGGTGGAGGTGGGGCGTCTGCACACACCATTGGATTTGTACAGGAAGCACATGTTCACCTATAGGCCCAGGGGATGCGGCCCTCAAGTCGCTCTCAAAGGGAAAGAGCAAGAAAGGTGGTCAGTGCAGTGGTGAGCACCAAAGGACACCTGACATGGAACTCGGCAAACCTCCCCAGAAGGAGGAGCCCCCGGACTGGCCTTATTAAAAGCAGAGAGGTGCCAAGGTGGGGGTGGGCAGGTATCCCAGGCCAATGAGCATGAGAGAGCCTGAGGCTCTAGCCTTGGAGGAGTGGGAGTGGTCAGCCCTACCTGAGTATGTGAGCTTGGGCGGGGTTATGACTTCTTGGGGGTCACCCGGCAACCACTAGCTGTGAACTGCAGATAGGTAAGGACCTGTGTTTACTCTCATTTTTCCTAACATTTCATGTCAGATTGGCCTCCAACCTTTTAGTGTTGTGGGCTGGTGTATCCAGAAGTTAAGACTTGTGTGAGATTAGGGAAGGTTCATTACTGCTCTGTGTAGAGAGGAGTTTTAACAGGGTTGTTATGAGCCCTATAACACATGGCCGACCCACTTTCCCTCCTTCGAGTAATCGGGTGACTCAGCACGTCCTGTCCCCAGGATGCTGGGCACGAGCGGAGGCGCCCAGCCCTCGCTGGGGGGCTCCAGTGCTGCAGCCGCCGCCTGTGGCCTGACCAGGGCCTGTCTGGTTGTTGCAGTGCAGGCCACGTGGATGGCCTACGACATGGTGGTGATGCGCACCAACCCCACGCTGGCGGAGTCCATGCGGCGGCTGGAGGGCGCCTTCCTCAGCTGCAAGGAGGAGATGGAGAAGAATTGGCAGGAGCTGCTCGACGAGACCAAGCGAGCGCAGTAGGCCCGCCCGCCCCGCGCGGCCCCGAGCGGGCTTGGCCGAGTAGCAGCGACCCCGGAGCAGGGCTGTGCGCAGAGCTTGTTTCTCAGTAAACTTCTTTCCAAACACAACCTAAGTACCCTTTCTGTCCCACTCAGCTGCACATCAGACCTTGTGGACAGCACATGAGAAGGGCGAGATGCAGAGGCTCTCGATGTAGTAGACGTACTCAGTGCCAGTGGTGCCGAACTTAGAATAAAAAAACAAAAAAGGAGCCAGACGGGGACAAACCAGGTCAGAGGGTGGGACAGGCAGCAGTATTCCGTCAGATTTATTTACCTTCCTACAGTGAGTTCCAAAGCGAGTAAGGGGGAACATTAGTTATTCAGTTGTGTATTTGGGGCACCAGGCTGGGCACTCTCGGGTGTGTCCTTATGTTCTCACAGCCCCGTTTCAGACAAGAAAAGCAATGTTAGATGTCTCTTCCAATCCACACAGCTAATAAGGGGCAGAACGAGGGCGAAACCCAGGCCTCGCCTAGGAAGGGGGCTGGCGGGAAGTGGGGCGGGCTTCTGGAGGGGCTGAGCCGGCAGGAGAGACCCCACCAGGCTGCAGAGGAGTATGAGCTGAGTGGTCCTGCACGGCCTGGGCTGGGGTCTGGGCAGGGGCTAGAGCCAGCAGGGCGCTTTCACAGACAAGGGTTCTAGGCCCTTGAGGTCAGTCAGACAAAAGAGGGCTTCAGAGCTGTTCCAGGGGAGAGCCAGCCAGGCTCCCAGAGGCCTCAGGACAGGTAGAAAGTCCCAGAGGCAAGGATGTTTTCCTGGGGACTTGTTTGCTCCCTGGTCCCCCTTCCCACCCCCTCGAGGGCTCCTTGCCTGGCCTGGAGCCCCAGGGACAGACCCTAGGAAGCAGAATGTGTTCTCAGCCATCTCCTTCCTCGGCTCAGGGGTTGCCAGGCTCCTCAGTGAGCCAAGTCCTGGTGCCCAGGGACACGTCAGGCTCTCGGAGCCCAGGGGTCCCACGGGCAGGTAATTCCCAGGCAGTGGGGTGGTGCTGTGAGAGAGGATCTCTGTCTGGAGGAGGGTGGGTGAGCCAGCAGAGGCGCTGGGTAACCAAGGAGGGAATTAAGTCCTAGAGGAAAGAAGCAGCTTGGGTGTGATGGGAGGTAGGATACCAGGCTAGGGACACCCAGCGACCGGCTCCCAGGTGCAGGGAGCCTGAGCTCTGAGGGGAGAGGCTTAGGGGAGGGGAGCGGGTGGAAGGCGGAGTCAGGAGGCTTATTAGAACAGAAAAGGAAAGTTGTCCCGGGAACAACAGCAGAAAGTTTTGGATCACAGCCTCCTCCCTGTGCCCCTCCTGCCCTCAGACTCCGCCCCAGGGTCTCCCCGGAGAGCAGTGCTGAAGTCCCTGGTGTTCCAGCAGCCACTCAGAGAGCAGTCTGCAGCGGGTCCACGGGGGGCAGCGTCAGGATGAATGGGCAGAGGACCCCTTTGGCCCCCGGGGGAAAAGGCTGTAGCTCCTTGGCCTGGAACTGGGCGGTTCCCTCGGAGACCGTGAAGGTGGCTGTGACCTGGTGGTTGAGGCAGTAAATGGTGTTGCCCAGCACGGCGCAGCGGAGCGGGGCGGGGTCGGGCAGGGGCAGGGAGGCGGCCCGACTCCAGGAGCTTGTCACGGTGTTGTAGCGCATCACCGCGGCGCCCACGCCCCGCAGCAGGTCGAAGCGGTACAGGAAGCCCCCCAGAGCCACAATGTCGCTGGACCGCCGGTGGCTGGCACTGTAGGGGCACTCGTCCCACGCGTCCTTCGCGGGGCTGTACCTGAGCAGGCGGTAGAAGAGATGGCCGCCGGTAACATAAATGTCCCCCCGGCAGGCCACAGCTTCGTGAGCCACGGGGAAGGTGCCTGCAGGGAGGGGCGCACGGGAGGTCCAGGCGTCTGTGCGCGGGTCGTAGCGCTCCATGCTGTACAGACACTCGCCCCCGATGGCGTACAGCAGCCCGTCCAGCGCCACCAGTTTGAGCTGGGCACGCGCCTGCTGCATGGGCCGCACCTGGCTCCAGATGTTGGTCAGAGGGTTGTAGCAGAAGACCTCGTTGGAGCAGACGGCCTCGGCACCGGATCCACGGATCCCCCCCGCCAGGAACAGGTAGTTGTGCAGGGTGCAGAGACCGCAGCCCCGGAGCGGGGCCTCCTGGGGCACCTGGGTCAGGGGCCGCCACGCGTTCTCCCGGGGGTGGAACACGTGCAGGTATGTGCGGGGAGGCGGGGGCGCGGGCCGCACCGCGGGAGCCTCCACCCCACGAGGGTCCCTTGTGAGCCCCGAGCGGCTCACCCGGTAGAGGCTGGGCAGCACGAGGACCCCCAGCACCGCCTGGCCCCGGCTGGTCCGAAGGCTCAGGATGCGCTCCCGGTCAGCCCCACTCAGCTGCCGGTAGAGGCTCGGGTCTCCCAGCACGTGTAGCAGATTGTCACTCATCCAGGCATAGGTCTCCTGGGCCAGGCCGGGGTCCCCGTGCTGCTGCGCAAAGGCCAGTGCCTCCAGGCAGCTACCCAGGTCCAGCCATCGCTGCAGAGCCGCTGCCGCCAAGGATCTGGGCTTCTGGGGCCCCTCCACCACCCCCCAGCCCCCCGGCCTCTGCAGAAACACCATGAGTTTTCGGGCCTCCTGCTGCTTCTCAGTGAGGACCTGCCCGCTGCCTGCAGGGCTGGGCCCCTCCCCGGGCTCCTGTCCTCGGCGCTGCCCTGGGGCCGCTGGGCTGGCCTCACGCTCAGAGCTCTGGGATATTTCGCACAAGCTGCGTTTCCGTGGCCGGGGGACGGGCTGTGAGTCCCGCCTTGTAACTGGGGAGGGTGCAGGGCCAGGCTGCGTCTGCTCCGGTGGCCATGAGGGGGCCCTGGGTTCTGCAGCTCCAGGTGGCAGCGAGTCTGGAGGTTTCTCCTCAATTCTCTCCCCTCTTGGGCCTGAGGGCGGGCCTGCGGTGGGAGCCTCGTTGGTCTCGGTGCTGCTCTGCTGTGGCGGAGCTCCAGCCTCAGCCAGGCCCCCTGTGACCAGTCCAGCCGAGCCACGCCTGTCCTCACGGCTGGGGACGGCCTCTTCAGGGGAAGAGCCAGACTCTCTGTTCTCAGAGGGTGTGGAAGTGCTGGGATCTCTGGGGCTCTCCAGAGCTGCCCTTGGGACTCTCCCTTGGGGCCTCTCTGGCCTGGGGAAGGGGTGACTCCTAAGAACCATCGAAATAAGGTTTCCCCAGCTAGTTGAGAACTGCCCCTCCTGACTGCCCTTGCAGAGAACCACACTGGGCTTCTGAGATGCAAGCCTTGACCCACTAGCAGGCCCAGGGGCTGCAGCTGTGACAGGGGACGGGCCTGGGGCAGGGGATGGCACTGCTTTGAGATTTTCATCCTCAGCAGGACCCTGGCCAACTCTGGGGGGCAAAGAGCCTGACAGAGAGGAGGTCAGAAGAGTTGGGGCTACAGGTAAGAGACCTGGATGGGGACGTGCTGTGGGTGGGAGGGGGTTAGGGGTGCGTGGAGAGGACGTGAGGGAGGGGCTCAGGGAGGGCATGCAGCTGCGAACCTCTGCAGCTCGCTTCCCTCTGCCAGAGCCACCAGCCACCCGGCCTTGCAGGGATCCTCTCCCTTCTCTAACACTGTGGCCGCCTTGCTCCTTTGTCCCTCCAGGCCCTGAACTGAAGACAGGGTGGTCTCCAGAGCCGTTAGCCCCAGACTCACCCGCAGTGCTAGCCTCTGTGGTCCCCTCCCCTTGGGACAAGTGTGGGTGTCCCCCCTGTGGCCCCTCTTGTGATAGGCCCATGGAGTCTGGGGCCTGGCTGAAGCTCCCGGTGACAAGGACCTCCCTCCTCACCCAGGGCCAACCTTCCATGGAGGCTGGGGACCTCTGAGACTCCCTGGGGGCCAGGGTCCCAGCCTCCCTGCTCTCAGTAGCTTTGGCTCCTGAGTCCAGAGCTAGGACTGGGGCTGGTTGGGGGCTGCTCTTCCCACGCCCCCTCTCTGAGACATCCATTGGGGGCCTAGTCTTCAGTGTGTACGATGGGGGCAGCTCCTGGGGGAAAGGGAGCCCCTGGGAGCCCGCGGGGAGGCTGCTGGCTGCACCCACAGAATCCCACACACTCACCACATTGCCCAGGGACAGGGGGTCCAGCCTTGGGGAGCGGCAGGTTCTCTCTCCTGAGCTGCGGTCCACCTGCCACCGGCGGCTGCCTGGGCCCCTCCCCAGTGAGCCAGGTGACGCCACACCTTGCTGCCAGGGGCTGGTGTCCCGTTCCACCATGTGGACGAGGGCCTGGTGAGCTGGTGCCTTGGCTTGGACGCCTCCTGCTTCTACCTGCACCTCCACTTCTCCGCCAGGACTCCGGGGGGTGAAGTGTATCAGGAGGGGGACAGACGTCCCCTCTGCTTTGCTCCGACCCAGGAGGGCAGCACCTGGCCTGCGAGCCTCCCTTCCTTTTCCTCGGGGGGCTTCTGGAGTGGCATTACCACGCTGCTGTCCCAAGGCCCCTCCGCTGGCCACCTCACCAGGTGTCTTGAGTGGAGGTGTAGCTGTAGCAGCCAGACCTCCACCTCGCGGGGGCTCCTGATCCTGGGCCCCTGCTGCAGCTGGACTCCCCTGGCCACGTCCTGGAGGGTATGGCTTCCCCTGCCCTGAGCTGTGTCCCGCGACACCACCACTGACCTTGGATTTCGGGGGCAGGGCTGGCCCAGGTCCTCCCACCTGTGAAGGTCGAGGGGCTGTGGATGCTGGACCTGCTGCCTCCTGGTCCTGCCCAGAGCCAAACCAGTGCAAAGCTAGCGCCGTGGCGGCCACCACAGCCAGCGCCAGCAGGGTCAGCACAGCGCCATCCCAGTCTTCATCCCCATCCCCGTCCCAGCCCCAGCCGGGGCCGTCAGCCTCCGAGACGCCCTGGGTCATGGTCTGGGCGGAGACCCCGCGTGAGGAGCTGGGCAGCAGGCTGGGAGCTATGTGCTGCGCACACCAGGTCCTGCTTCAGGCCTGGGTGCCACCTGGTGTCGCGCAGATGGCATCCGTGACGTGCCCCGCCCAGAGGGCTGCCCAGTTAAGGTGGCCCTGTGCCGGGGCCAGTGCGCCGCCCAACCTGGCAGGGGTGGGCCTCTGTGTCTGCACCTGGGCTTGGGTGCTGTTAGGAGGGCCTGGCTGGAGGTATCAGGAGACAGCATAACCCACGGCAGCTCCAGGAGCTCAGGGGCCTCCCCAGGCCCCTGCCCAGCTCCTGCCCCTTCCCTTTTTCCATAGGTTCCAATGGCAAATGGCAGCGTTCCTCAGCACTCTTCTGGCATCCCAGCCGACCCACTTCTGCCTAAGAGGCCCTCACACCCCCAAACTCATCCCACACCCCCGCGTCCCTCCTCTGAGCTCGGGGCCAGCGTCAGGGGGCTCTGGCGGGGAAGAGTTACCCACAGGAAGATGTTATCTGTAGCTGCAGCAACACGATGAGGCCCTGATGAAATTACCAGAAACCGGAGAAGACTATTCCACTCTTGGCCAGGGTGGGGGGGGTCTCCCTGAGGAGGGGGGCCATGGGGGCGGGGGTCCTGACCCTAAGCACTGCCCAGCACACAGATGGGCTGCCGGGAAGGTGCACAGGTGTGAAGCCGAGGCTGGCGCTTCTCCCTCCCGGACAAACAGGTGCTTGGGGGGCCGAGGCTGACTCTCCCTTCCCCTCCTCCAGCAGCCTCTGGACTCTCCGTACCCTGAGTTCGGCAGAGATGGGATGGTTGTCAAAAGGAATTTTTAAGCTATCATGAGTAAAGAGTGAACAAAGTAAAGAAAATCCAAAAGTTGTGTTTTCCTCTTTATTGACCTGGTTTATCACAAACTTCTAGAGCCCTTGGGCCTCCCTCTGGGCCATCTTGACTGCCAAACGCCACTCTCACGCCGTGGAGAACCCTGAGCCCCTGCCAGCTCCATCTCCCATCACCGCTCAGCCCTGGGAGACTTCACAAACCTTCCTCTGGCCCCGGGGCTCTATCAGTCTGACTTCTGATGCCTCATCTCGGGCCTCAGCCTTCCCTCGTCCACCCCCTCCCTCCTCGCCAGGACTCAGGCCCCTCACAGGCCGGCGTGTAGGTGCCCTGCAGCGCTTGGCTTCTCAGGGGACAAGCCTTGTCGCCTCCGTCTGCTTCTCACTGAAGCGGAGGAGTAAGTCTCAGGACAGGTGCCATGTGGGACCCAGACATGAAAAAGAGCCCGGAGCTCCTGGGACAAAGGCAGGCCCCCACAACATGTACTTGTTCCTTCTTCAGGGACAGAGGACTCTCCCTGACTCAGGCAGCGAGGTGGCCAAGGCATGTCCCTGGCACCCAGCCTGGGTTCTGCTGAGCCTCAGGTATCTCACCCACCTGTCCCCTCCCAGCCTCCCCCCTCCCCGAGCGTATTAAGTGACAGTAAGAGGAAGGATGGAAGGGGGCCCTGCCTTAAGGTGGACCTCAAGCTGGTGGCGGGCTTTCTGGATGCCGCCCTTATTCTCTGTCCTGGTCCCAGGCTCTGCCTCTTGGTTAAGTTTGGGGTCCAACAACCTTGAGAGGACGGAGATGACACCATCATCTGCACCTCTGTATTGGCCATGTGGTGTCCACGACGCATCTCCACCCAGTACCTGAAGACCCCTGTCGTCGGTCTGAGCACCAGGCTGCGGCCAGAGAACACGTGTCCACTAGGGATACCTTAGGACACCAACTTCACAAGGTGCTGAGGACCAATGACAGGTCCTAGAGACACACAGGTGACCAAGGAAGGGTCTAGTCCCCTCCTCTGTGGAAAGGAAACACCTGACTTTGTCAAAACCCTTGACTTTGTCAAGGGCAAACCCTGCCCTTCGTGGAGAAGCTCCGTACTGGGAAGGTGACTGGAGACATGTTACCACCCAAAATAGTGGGAATTTTGCCCTCTTTCCATAGAGAGTAAAAATGTAGCACTGCTGCAAAGGTGACAGAACTTCAGAAGCACACAGGATCACCCAAAGAAATTGTGAAACATGAGTAATTGTTCTGGTTGTGCTATGATGGCATAAATATCACAGATTCCCATTGAGGTAAAAATAAAGATCCAAAATATGGGTCCCGGGAAAGTCTGACCTGTAGCAGCCTCCTCAGAGCTCCATTTCCAGTTGCCTGCTGAGACAGGACCCCTGTCCCAGTCCCTCCAAGGAACAGAGGGACTTGGGCCTATGGACCCAGAGACCCTGTTTCCTCAGAGACAACACAAGCAAAACAGGGATGGAAGCAGTCACCTGCTTGCCAGCAACCACGACCAATGGAGCTGGGGGCCCGGGGGGTGGGGAAATCCATCCACATGAGCTGGTCCACGGCAGCACCCACAGGAAGACCCCCACTAACTGGTCACAAAGCCCCAACTACGCTAGCTCCCATGGTGCCTTTCTGAAAAGCCTAGTGTGATGAAGACATGATTCCACATGGAGAGCTAAATACAAATGTACAGCTAATATAAATAAGATGGTAGAGAGCTGCAAACTCCATTAAATGTAGGGTTTTTCTATTACTGGAATTTTTTAACGGCAAGAAAGATTGCATAATCAGAAATGATATAAAACAAAGAATATTATATAATCATGTTTATGTTAAAAGTATATATGTACTTTTATATATGTATAAATAAATCTAGAATAATGTTTAAGGCTTAGAAAATATAAATCTCAGATTTAATAGTTATATAGTTATACCCAACAGGGGATACCTTTTAAGGAATCCATCTGAGGTGGGGAAAGGTTTATGCAGGAAAAAGTTATTTAAAAAAGACAAACAAGGGCTTCCCTGGTGGCGCAGTGGTTGAGAATGTACCTGCCAACGCAGGGGGACATGGGTTCGATCCCTGGTCCGGGAAGATCCCACATGCCGCGGAGCAACTAAGCCCGTGAGCCACAACTACTGAGCCTGCGCTCTAGAGCCCGCAAGCCACAACTGCTGAGCCTGTGTGCTGCAACTACTGAAGCCCATGCGCCTAGAGCCTGTGCTCCACAACAAGAGAAGCCACTGCAATGAGAAGCCCACACACCGCAACGAAGAGTAGCCCCACTCGCCGCAACTAGAGAAAGCCCGGGCTTAGCAACGAAGACCCAACGCATCCAAAAATAAATAAATAAATAAATAAATAAATAAATATTTTTTAAAAAGACAAACAATACAATGTGATTTATAATGGAAAAAATTAAAACACATAAGCATTCAACAATATGGGAATGATGAAGAGAACATGTGTTTCCACACAAATTTAAAATTTTTTTGTTCTAGTTCTGCAAAAAAAAATGCCATTGGTAATTTGATAGGGATTGCACTGAATCTGTAGATTGCCTTGGGTAGTGTGGTCATTTTAACAATATTAATTCTTCCAATCCAAGAACACAGTATATCTTTCCGTCTGTTTCTGTCAACTTCAGTTTCTTTCATCAGTGTCTTATAGTTTTCAGAGTACAGTCTTTTGCCCCCTTAGGGAGGTTTATTCCTAGGTATTTTATTCTCTTTGATGCAATGGTAAATGGGACTGTTTCCTTAATTTCTCTTTCTGATAGTTCGTTGTTAGTGTATAGAAGTGCAACAGACACCAGTCAGGATGGCCATCATCAAAAAGTCTACAAGTAATAAATGCTGGAGAGGGTGTGGAGAAAAGGGAACCCTCTTGCACTGTTAGTGGGAATGTAAATTGGTGCAGCCACTGTGGAGAACAGTATGCAAGTTCCTTAAAAAACTAAAAATAGAACTACCATATCATCCTGCAATCCCACTCCTGGGCATATATCTGGAGAAAACTCTAATTCAAAAAGACACCTGCACCCTAGTGTTCACAGCAGCACTATTTACAATAGCCAAGACATGGAAGCAACCTAAATGTCCATCGACAGAGGAATGGGTAAAGAAGATGTGGTATATTTATACAATGGAATATTACCCAGCCATAAAAATGAATGAAATAATGCCACTTGCAGCAACATGGATGGACCTAGGGAATTCCCTGGTGGTCCAGTGATTAGGACCCAGCGCTTTCACTGCATGGCCCCAGGTTCAATCCCTGGTCGGGGAACTGGGATCCTGCAAGCCTCACAACTTGGCCAAAAAAAAAACCCAAAAACACAAACATGGATGGACCTAGAGATTATAATACTAAGTGAAGTAAACCAGACAGAGAAAGACAAATATCATATGATATTGCTTATATGTGGAGCATATAAGCATATGATATTGCTTAAAAAAAAAGATACAAATAAATTTACATACAAAACAGAAATAGATTCACAGACATAGAAAACAAATTTATGGTTACCAAAAAGGGGGGGGGGGTAGTATTAGGAGTTTGGGATTAACATAAACACACTATTATATACAAAATAGACAAACAACAAGGACCTACTGTATAGCAGAGGGAACTGTACTTAATATTTTGTAATAACCTATAAGGGAAAAGAATCTGAAAAAAATATATGTATATGTATAAATGAATCATCTTGCTGTACACCTGAAACTAACACAGCATTGTAAATCAACTATACTTCAATTAAAAAAAAAAATCACAGTGAGGTACCACTTCACATCCACTAGGATGGCTGTAAATTTAAAAGATAGAGGGACTTCTCTGGAGGTCCAGTGGTTAAGATTCCATGCTTCCACTGCAGGGATCACCGGTTTGATCCCTGGTTAGGGATCCCACATGCTGTATGGCATGGCCAAAAAAATTTTTTAAATTGATTATTTCCTCCAGGTAACCAGAAGGCAAAAGCCTACAGCAGATGTACAAAACATAATGAGAAAGGAATCTAAACACTAAAGAAAGTCGTCAAACCACAAGGGAACAGAGCAAGAGAAAAAGAAAGAAACAGAGGGCTTCCCTGATGGCGCAGTGGTTAAGAATCCGCCTGCCAATGCAGGGGACACGGATTCGAGCCCTGGTCCAGGAAGATCCCACATGCCGCGGAGCAACTAAGCCCGTGCACCACAACTACTGAGCCTGAGCTCTAGAGCCCGCAAGCCACAACTACTGAGCCCACGTGCCACAACTATTGAAGCCTGCACGCCTAGAGCCCGTGCTCCGCAACAAGAGAAGCCACGACAATGAGAAGCCCGCACACCACAACGAAGAGTAGCCCCCGCTCACCGCAACTAAAGAAAGCTCGTGCGCAGCAACGAAGACCCAACACAGCCAAAAATAAATTAATTAATTAATTAATTTTTTTAAAAAAGAAAGGAACAGAGAACTATAAAAGCAGCAAGAAAACAACTAACAAAATTTTTAAATGCTTATGAAGCTTACTACAAAATATTATATTAATGCAAAGCTAAAATTTGGGTTTCTCCTTGTTAAATGGTATACTGGTTTTAGAAATTAAACTGGTCATTTATCTGGAATATAGTATGTATTACTTAAATATATTGTGTTTTTAATGAAAAAAATAAACTAAAATAAAATAAAATGTAGAAAATAAGTGAATTGGTGAGGATGTGTAAAAACTAGAATTCTCATATATTGCTGGTGGGAATGTAAAACTGTTCAACCACTGTGGAAAACAATTTGGCAAAAAAGCTAAACATGAAATTACCATATGATCCAGCAATTTTAGGTATAGACCTAAAAGAATTAAAAACAGGTACTTAAACAAGTATATGTACATACATAGCAGCACAATTCAAAACAGCCAAAAGGAAGAAACAGCCCAAATGTCCATCAACAGATGGATAAACAAATTGTGATCTATACATACACTGGATCAGCCATCAAAGGAAGGAAATCCTGACGCAGACTATGACATGAATGAACCTTGCAAACATTATGCTCAGTGAAATAAGCCAGACAGACACAAAAGGACAAATATTGCATGATTTCACTTATATGAGGCACCTAGAGTAGTCAGATTCATAGAGACAGAAAGTAGAGTAGAGGTTGCTAAGGGCTGGGGGAGGGGAGGCGAGTTATTGTTCAACAGGGACAGAGTTGATCTCAGCAATGATGAAAGTTTTGGGTACAGATCGTGGTGATGGGTATACAGCATTGTGAATGTATTTAATGCCACTGAATTGTCCCCTTACAAATGGCTAAAATGATAAATATTAACACACAGTCCCCAAACTGTCATTAGTCTGCAGCACAGGCCAGTTGTCGATGTTCTGAAGACACCATGTAAGATCCCACCAGCGAGGGTGACCGGGAGCGCTCATCACATTATACATTTGTAGGTTCCTCAAGAGGGACTCGGCATGTCTAGTTTCTCCAAGAAATGAGAAATGAATCAAAGACTGCCCAAGCCCAAGAACAGCCCTCAGGAGTGTGCCTGCCGAGAACTAAGGCTGCATATGACGGTCCTGGCAGTAGGACACCAGCATCAGCCAAGGCCTTGATGTCTCTGGGCACAAGTGCCCAGTCCAGACGGGTCGGTTCTCAGCTAAGACGCCTGAAGAGGGAAGCAACGTCTAGATTCATGACCAACAACTGAGAAATCCCATTAAGAATCAACAGGCTAATTGTTAACATCAAAAACCAATATTTAATAAATAAACAAGTAATCAAGAAGTAACAGTTGAGAAAACAAAATTATTTTTTATTTAGAAGCATTGAGCGCAGAGAGGGAGGAGTGTTCTTCCCATGACACTGATTATAATGTCGAAGGGAGAACTCATACCACATGGATTTGTTTTTAAATTTGTGACAAATAAGAACAAAGTAAGTCGGAAAAGAAAAAAAAAACCTTAAATTTCCTCCTTGCCAAATATTATAAAAAATTTCACCAATGATAAATCCTGAACAATAATTAGACAAACTGAGCAATGGGGTGAGGGGGCATGGTGGGTTCAGAGTGCCCACTGGAGGTGGGTGCTGAGCATGGGGTCCTCCTAAATAACGACTGGGGTTTACGGAGGTGCCTCAGAAATAGTGTTCAAATATAACCTCGATGAGGACTTCCCTGGTGGTGCACTGGTTAAGAATCCACCTGCCAATGCAAGGCACACGGGTCGATCCCTGGCCTGGGAAGATCCCATATGCCAAGGAGCAACTAAGCCCATGCGCCACAACTACTGAGCCTGTGCTCTAGAGACCGTGCTCTGCAACAAGAGAAGCCACCACAGTGAGAAGCCCGCGCACTGAAACGAAGACCCAACGCAGCCCAAAATAAAAAATAAAATAAAATAAACTCATTAAAAAATATATATATAACCTCTATGATGTAAAATTTTAAGTAGCTATTTGAAGACTAGATTTTTTTTTAATTTATTAATTTATTTATTTATTTTTGGCTGTGTTGGGTCTTTGTTGCTGCACGTGGGCTTTCTCTAGTTGCGGCAATCGGGGGCTACTCTTTGTTGTGCTGGGTGGGCTTCTCATTGTCGTGGCTTCTCTTGTTGCAGCGCACAGGTGTGCTTCTCACTGTCGTGGCTTCTCTTGTTGTGGCGCACGGGCTCTAGGCGCACGGGCTTCAGTAGTTGTGGCACGTGGGCTCAGTAGTTGTGGCTTGCGAGCTCTAGAGCTCAAGCTCAGTAGTTGTGGTGCATGGGTTTAGTTGCTCTGCGGCATGTGGGATCTTCCCGGGCCAGGGCTCGAACCCGTGTCCCTTGCATTGGCGGGCAGATTCTTAACCACTGCGCCACCAGGGAAGTCCCTGAAGACTAGTTTATACTTGGGACTTCCCTGGCGGTCCAGTGGTTAATACTACATGCTGCCAATGCAGGGGGTGTGGGTTCGATCCCTGGTCAGGGAACTAAGATCCCACATGCCACACAGTGTAGTCAGAAAAAAAAAAAAATATATATATATATATATATATACACACACACACATCTTTTAATATACATATATAGTACAACTCAACATCAAAAAAAAAAACAAAAACCAAACAACATGATTTAAAAATACGCAGGAAAATACTGAACCACTATGCTGTACACCTGAAACTGTACAGCAGTACAGCAGTATTATATTACAATATAATATTGTAAATCAACTATACTTTCATTTAAAAAAAAGAAAAGAAAGGACTTCCCTGGTGGTCCGGTGGTTAAGAATCTGCCTTGCAATGCATCGGGGAACTAAGATCCCACATGCCACAGGGCAACTAAGCCTGAGTGCCACAACTAGAGAGAAGCTCACGACAACAACAAAGAGCCCATGCACCGCAACAAAAGATCCTGCGTGCCGCAACTAATACCTGATGCAGCCAATTAATAACTATTTTTTAAATAAAAAAATAAAAATTAGGGCTTCCCTGGTGGCGCAGTGGTTGAGAATCTGCCTGTCAATGCAGGGGACACAGGTTCGAGCCCTGGTCTGGGAAGATCCCACATGCCACGGAGCAGCTAGGCCCGTGAGCCACAACTACTGAGCCTGCGCGTCTGGAGCCTGTGTTCCGCAATAAGAGAGCCCGCGATAGTGAGAGGCTCACGCATCGCGATGAAGAGTGGCCCCCACTCGCCGCAACTAGAGAAAGCCCTAGCACAGAAACGAAGACCCAACACAGCCAAAAGTAAATAAATAAATAAATATTGAAAAATAAAAATTAAAAAAGAAAAAGGAAAAAATGTGCAAAAGTACTGAATAAACATTTTTCCCAAAAAAAGACATACGATGGCCAACAGGCAACTGAAAAGACACTCAACATCATTAATCATCAGGGAAATGCAAATCAAAACCACACTATCACCTCACACCTGTCAGAATGACTATTATCAAAAAGACAACAGTTATAAAGCAGAAACTAACACACCATTGTAAAGCAATTATACTCCAATAAAGATGTTAAAAAAAAAAAAGACAAGAAATAACAAGTGTTGGTGAGGATATGGAGAAAATGGAACCCTCATGCACTGTTGGTGGAAATGTAAATTGGCACAGCAAGTATGGAAAACAGTATGGAGGTTCCTCGAGAAATGAAAAATAGAACATATGATGCAGGAATTACACTTGGGGGTATCTTTCGGAGGGAAACAAAATTATTTATTTAAAAAATTTAAATTGAAGTATAGTTGTATACTTTAGCATGTCTGTGTGCAGGCTGCACTTGTGTCTTCTCATCATCTTGTTATTTGGGAGTTTAGCTGTTTTCTTCATCAGCAGCCCATTTCATTAGCCTCAAGAAACTGGCTTTCCTCAGCTTCTTAAGAATATTAAACAGAGACCCAACAGCTTCCTGAAATGCCCTCTCAGCCCTCACAGTGCCCCTACCCTTTGTTTTCCTTCTACCTCACTGGTTGCTGGTTTTAAAAGAGAATTTGTTAATTTCTAAGTATTTAACCCTTTTAAAAAAACATTTTAGAGATAGCCTCATCCACCAGAGGGCAGACAGCAGAAGCAAGAAGAACTACAATCCTGCAGCCTGTGGAACAAAAACCACATTCACAGAAAGATAGACACGATGTAAAGGCAGAGGGCTATGTACCAGATGAAGGAACAAGAAAAAACCCCAGAAAAAAAACTAAATGAAGTGGAGATAGGCAACCTTCCAGAAAAAGAATTCAGAATAATGATAATGAAGATGATCCAGGACCTCGGAAAAAGAATGGAGGCAAAGATCAAGAAGATGCAAGAAATGTTTAACAAACACCTAGAAGAATTAAAGAACAAATAGAGATGAACAATACAATAACTGAAATGAAAAATACACTAGAAGGAATCAATAGCAGAATAACTGAGGCAGAAAAACGGATAAGTGACCTGGAAGACAGAATGGTGGAATTCACTGCTGCGGAACAGAATAAAGAAAAAAGAATGAAAAGAAATGAAGACAGCCTAAGATACCTCTGGGACAACATTAAATGCAACAACATTCGCATTATAGGGGTCCCAGAAGGAGAAGAGAGAGAGAAAGGACCCGAGAAAATATTTGAAGAGATTTTAGCTGAAAACTTCCCTAACATGGGAAAGGAAATAGCCACCAAAGTCCAGGAAGCGCAGAGAGTCCCATACAGGATAAACCCAAGGAGAAACACGCCGAGACACATAGTAATCAAATTGGCAAAAATTAAAGGCAAAGAATAATTATTGAAAGCAGCAAGGGAAAAACGACAAATAACATACAAGGGAACTCCCATAAGGTTAACAGCTGATTTCTCAGCAGAAACTCTACAAGCCAGAAGGGAATGGCATGATATACTTAAAGTGATGAAAGGGAAGAACCTACAACCAAGATCACTCTACCCGGCAAGGATCTCATTCAGATTCAATGAAGAAATCAAAAGCTTTACAGACAAGCAAAAACTAAGAGAATTCAGCACCACCAAACCAGCTCTACAACAAATGCTAAAGGAACTTCTCTAAGTGGGAAACACAAGAGAACAAAAGGACCTACAAAAACAAACCCAAAACAACTAAGAAAATGGTCATAGGAACATATATATCGATAATTACCTTAAACGTGAATGGATTAAATGCTCCAACCAAAAGACACAGGCTTGCTGAATGGATACAAAAACAAGACCCATATATATGCTGTCTACAAGAGACCCACTTCAGACCTAGGGACACATACAGACTGAAAGTGAGGGGATGGAAAAAGATATTCCATGCAAATGGAAATCAAAAGAAAGCGGGAGTAGCAATACTCATATCAGATAAAATAGACTTTAAAATAAAAAATGTTACAAGAGACAAGGAAGGGCACTACATAATGATCAAGGGATCAAACCAAGAAGATATAACAATTATAAATATATATGCACCCAACATAGGAGCACCTCAATACATAAGGCAACTGCTAACAGCTATAAAAGAGGAAATCGACAGTAACACAATAATAGTGGGGGACTTTAACACCTCACTTACACCAATGGACAGATCATCCAAACAGAAAATTAATAAGGAAACACAAGCTTTAAATGACACAATAGACCAGATAGATTTAATTGATATTTATAGGACATTCCATCCAAAAACAGCAGATTACACTTTCTTCTCAAATGTGCATGGAACATTCTCCAGGATAGATCACATCTTGGGTTACAAATCAAGCCTCAGTAAATTTAAGAAAACTGAAATCATATCAAGCATCTTTTCTGACCACAACGCTATGAGATTAGAAATGAATTACAGGGGAAAAAACGTAAAAAACACAAAAACAAAGAAACAAAAAAACACAAACACATGGAATCTAAACAATACGTTACTAAATAACCAAGAGATCACTGGAGAAATCAAAGAGGAAATCAAAAAATACCTAGAGACAAATGACAATGAAAACACGACGATCCAAAATCTATGGGATGCAGCAAAAGCAGTTCTAAGAGGGAAGTTTATAGCTATACAAGCCTACCTCAAGAAACAAGAAACATCTCAAATAAACAATCTAACATTACACTTAAAGGAACTAGAAAAAGAAGAACAAACAAAACCCAAAGTTAGCAGAAGGAAAGAAATCATAAAGATCAGAGCGGAAATAAATGAAATAGAAACAAAGAAAACAATAGCAAAGATCAATAAAACTAAAAGCTGGTTTTGTGAGAAGATAAACAAAATTGATAAACCATTAGTCAGACTAATCAAGAAAAAGAGGGAGAGGACTCAAATCAATAAAATTAGAAATGACAAAGGAGAAGTTACAACAGACACTGCAGAAATACAAAGGATCCTAACAGACTACTACAAGCAACTCTATGCCAACAAAATGGACAACCTGGAAGAAATGGACAAATTCTTAGAAAGGTATAACCTTTCAAGACTGAACCAGGAAGAAATAGAAAATATGAACAGACCAATCACAAGTAATGAAATTGAAACTGTGATTAAAAATCTTCCAACAAACGAAAGTCCAGGACCAGATGGCTTCACAGGTGAATTCTATCAAACATTTAGAGAAGAGCTAACACCCATCCTTCTCAAACTCTTCCAAAAAATTGCAGAGGAAGGAACACTCCAAAACCAATTCTATGAGGCCAGCATCACCCTGATACCAAAACCAGACAAAGACACTACAAAAAACGAAAATTACAGACCAATATCACTGATGAATATAGATGCAAAACTCCTCAACAAAATACTAGCAAACAGAATCCAACAACACATTAAAAGGATCATCCACCACGATCAAGTGGGACTTATCCCAGGGATGCAAGGATTCTTCAATATATGCAAATCAATCAATGTGATACACCATATTAACAAATTGAAGAATAAAAACCATATGATCATCTCAATTGATGCAGAAAAAACTTTTGACAAAATTCGACACCCATTTATGATAAAAACTTTCCAGAAAGTAGGCATAGAGGGAACCTACCTCAACATAATAAAGGCCATATACGACAAACCCACAGCAAACATCATTCTCAATGGTGAAAAACTGAAAGCATTTCCTCTAAGATCAGGAATGAGACAAGGATGTCCACTCTCACCACTATTATTCAACATAGTCTTGGAAGTCCTAGCCACAGCAATCAGAGAAGAAAAAGAAATAAAAGGAATACAAATTGGAAAAGAAGAAACAAAACTGTCACTGTTTGCAGATGACATGATACTATACATAGAGAATCCTACAGATGCCACCAGAAAACTACTAGAGCTAATCAATGAATTTGGTAAAATTGCAGGATACAAAATTAATGCACAGAAATCTCTTGCATTCCTATATACTAATGATGAAAAATCTGAAAGAGAAATTAAGGAAACACTCCCATTTAGCATTGCAACAAAAAGAATAAAATACCTAGGAATAAACCTACGTGAGGAGGTAAAAGACCTGTATGCAGAAAACTATAAGACACTGATGAAAGAAATCAAAGATGATACCAACAGATGGAGAGATATATGATGTTCTTGGATTGGAAGAATCAATATTGTGAAAATGACTACACTATCCAAAGCAATCTACAGATTCAATGCAATCCCTATCACATTACCAATGGCATTTTTTACCGAACTAAAACAAAAAATCTTAAAATTTGTATGGAGACACAAAAGACCCTGAACAGCCAAAGCAGTCTTGAGGGAAAAAAGCGGAGCTGGAAGAATGAGACTCCCTGACTTCAGACGATACTACAAAGCTACAGTAATCAAGACAGTATGGTACTGGCACAAAAACAGAAATATAGATCAGTGGTACAGGATAGAAAGCCCAGAGATAAACCCACTCACATATGGTCACCTAATTTACGACAAAGGAGGAAAGAACATACAATGGAGAAAAGACAGCCTCTTCAATAAATGGTGCTGGGAAAACTGGACAGCTACATGTAAAAGAATGAAATTGGAACACTCCCTAACACCATACACAAAAATAAACTCAAAATGGATTAGAGACCTAAATGTAAGACTGGACACTATAAAACTCTAAGAGGAAAATATAGGAAGAACACTCTTTGACATAAATCACAGCAAGATCTTTTTTTATCCACCTCCTAGAGTAATGGAAATAAAAACAAAAATAAACAAATGGGACCTAATGAAACTTCAAAGCTTTTGCACAGCAAAGGAAACCATAAACAAGACCATAAGACAACCCTCAGAATGGGAGAAAATATTTGCAAACAAATCAACAGACAAAGGATTAACCTCCAAAATATATAAACAGCTCCTGCAGCTCAATATTAAAAAAAAAAAAAAAACCCAATCCAAAAATGCGCAGAAGACCTAAATGGACATTTCTCCAAAGAAGACATACAGATGGCCAAGAAGCACATGAAAAGCTGCTCAACATCACTAATTATTAGAGAAATGCAAATAAAAACTACAATGAGGTATCACCTCACACCAGTTAGAATGAGCATTATGAGAAAATCTACAAATGACAAATGCTGGAGAGGGTGTGGAGAAAAGGTAACCCTCTTGCACTGTTGGTGGGAAGGTAAATTGGTACAGCCACTATGGAGAGCAGTATAGAGGTTCCTTAAAAAACTAGAAGTAGAATTACCATATGACCCAGCAATCCCACTACTGGGCATGTACCCTGGGAAAACCATAATTCAAAAAGACACATGCACCCCAATGTTCATTGCAGCACTATTTACAATAGCCAGGTCATGGAAGCAACCTAAATGCTCATCGACAGACGAATGGATAAAGATGTGGTACATATATACAATGGAATATTACTCAGCCATAAAAAGGAACGAAATTGGGTCATTTGTAGAGACGTGGATGAATCTAGAGACTGTCATACAGAGTGAAGTAAATCAGAAAGAGAAAATCAAATATCGTATATTAACGCATATATGTGGAACCTAGAAAAATGGTACAGATGAACAGGTTTGCAGGGCAGAAATAGAGACACAGATGTAGAGAACAAACGTATGGACACCAAGGGGGGAAAGCATCCGTGGGGTGGGGTGGTGGTGGGATGAATCGGGAGATTGGGATTGACATGTATACACTGATGTGTATAAAATGGATGACTAATAAGAACCTGCTGTATAAAAAAATAAATAAAATTCAAAAATTCAAAAAAAACATTTTACTGTTTGCTAAGAATTATTTTGAATTGTGATCAAATCATGTGTCCTATTATATCTCTTTATGCAACTCGTATGGGCTTTTTTTTTAAATTGAAGTAGAGTTGAGTTACAATGTTGTGTCAATCTCTGCTGTGCAGCAGTGACTCAGTTATACACACAGAGACACTTTTTTTTCATATTCTTTTCCATTATGGTTTATCACAGGATATTGAATGTAGTTCCCTGTGCTATACAGTAGGACCTTGTTGTCTATCCATCCTATATATAATAGTTTACATCTGCTAATTGTATGGACTTTTTTGTGGCCCAGTACATGATTATTTTCTGCAAATATTCCATGGGTTTAAATAGATGCAAAGTTCTCTCCCTACACATAACAATTAAATCAAGCTTGATTTCTCTTTTCTCGCACTTGTTTTTTGTCTGCATATCTGTCCATTTCCGGAATGGGTGTATTGAAGCCTGGGGAAGGGTGAGGGCAGAGTTCTGGTCTGTGGCACGGCCTGCAGGACGCCTGCCATAGCCATGGACTCCAAGGAGGAGAGGCGGGGGAGGGGAGAGGCGGGGGAGGGGAGGGGCGGAGCCAGGTGGGACGGTCCGTCTGGTTGCCTGGAGGCGCGACCTGGACACAATGGGGTCTGGGAGCTGGGCCGGGCAGGGGCAGGAATCCAGACACCCCACCCTGCCTTCCCAGCCAGGAGACACAGGAGCAGGTCAGTGCATCAACTTCGGGGGCCCCCCTCCGGCACCAGGTCCCCCACGCCGCTCCCTCGCCCCGGTATCCTCCCCCAATGTCCCTAAAATATCCCAGTTCTCCAGAACCCCGGGGAATTCCTCTCCCGCAGTGTTGAGTCCAAACTTGGAGCGTGCACATACACCTCCACTGAACTCATTTTGGGGGTGGGGGACGAGAGACGGCCTCGAAGCTCTGTCCCTGCCCCGCGCCCCTCTGGAGCCGGAAAAGCTACCGTTTGTTTCCCTGGTACTTGGGATGGGCGCGGGCCCCGCCCCGGAGTCCGGCCCGTCTGGAGGGGATAGGGAGTGCGGTCCCGCGAGTCAGGGTGGAGGGGCCGGGGCCGCCACCTTGTGTCCGCAGGTGTTGCCGGCAGCAAGAGCTCCCACCGTACCATGGGCTCGGAAGTCTGGGTCGGCCCGTGGCGGCCGCACCGGCCCCGCGGCCCCATCGCAGCGCTCTACAGTGGCCCGGGGCCCAAGTACAAGCTGCCAGCCAGCACCGGTACCAGCGGCGGGCCGGGGGAGGGAGGCAGGCAGGGGCTAACCCTAACCCTAACCCTAACCCTGGTGATGCTGGGGCGCCCCGCAGGTTACATTCTGCACGACCCGTCGCGGCCCCGCGCCCCCGCCTTCACCTTCGGCGCACGCCTCCCCACGCAGCAGACTTCGCGCGGCCCCGGGCCAGGTCACCTGGTGCCCGCTCGCATGACCGTGCGCGGCCGCGACGGCGCCCCCGCCTACTCCATCTTGGGCCGCCCGCGCCACGCAGCGCCCTTCCTCACTCCTGGACCGGGTCAGGACCCTGGGACCCCGGCCTCCCCAACGCCGAGCCGCCTCCAGGGACGCCCACTCGGGAACCCCCCCACTGAGCCCGAGTCCCCCTCGGGCACCCTAACACTCCAAATTCGGTTCCCCCATCTCCGGATCTCAAAAAAGCTCCAAGCCTCACCGGGCTTTGACAAATCGTGGCTCGAATTCCCCCTAATCCCTGGACTCCAGCCCGGGCACCCATCAGGTCCCCAATGCAGTTCCGGCCCACACCCCGGTCCGCCCCGCAGGCAGGTACTTCCCGGAGCGAGCGGGGAACGCGGCGTACCCCAGCGCGCCTCGGCACACCATCGCTCCCCGAAACTGGGGCCTCCGTGCGGAGTCGCAGACCCCAGGTGAGCCCAGGAAGGCCCACCCTGCACTGGCTGCGGAGGGGAGACCGGCCGGTCCTCAAAGACCCACCCTCGCTGGCTCCCCCAGGCCCCGGGACCTACACTGTGCCCTCGCTCCTGGGCCCGCGCGTCGTCGGTAAAGTTTCGGCCCCGATTTGCTCCATCTACGGCCGCAGCGCGGTGGGCAGCTTCTGCGAGGACCTCAGTAAGGTGGGGAAGGGGCTGCCCGCACCGCGCGGCGAGGGGTCAGCGGTCGACGGGCCTGGAAGCCGGACAGAGTGCCCCTCCCGCCCTCCCGCAGACCCCCGGGCCCTGCGCCTACCCTGTGGTGAGCCCTGGGATCTACAAGCCCCGGGCCCCCCAGTTCTCGATGCTGGCGCGGACTTCGCTCCCCCAAGGCAACAGCCTGAATCCCGGGCCTGCAGCCTACAACGTGGACCAGGTGCTCTGCAGTTCTGCGTCAAGGGTCAGAGACGGGGTAAAGGGGTCCGGGTCGGGATCGAGGGTCTGAGGTGCGAGGTTGGGACCCGGGAGCCCTGCGCCGGCCGGCAGCGCCCGGCCAGCGACGTCTCCTGGGTCCGCAGCACCGGAAGCCTCGCGGCTGGAGCTTCGGGATCCGGCACTCGGACTACCTGGCCCCGATGGTGATCGACGTGGATGACTGACCAGCCGGGCGGGCGCTGCCCCACGAATGTTTCTTAAAACCTCTGGAGCCAGCAGCCTGTCGGCCTCTCTGTGCTTGCGGCGAGGCGGGCGGGCAAAACGGGCAGGTGGGCGGACCCGCGAAGTCCCGGACTTCTCGAGCTCCCGCAGGCCCTCGTGATTGGCCAGGACAGAAGTGAGCCGGGTCGTCCTGCCCCTCCGAGGCGGCGATTGGCCTAAAACCCCGCCTGTCGGGAGGCCCCGCCCCTCCGCGGCCCCGGCCAGGCGCGCAGTCCCACTGTTCCCACCCTGTGGCCTCCCGCGAGACGGGACGGAAGCCGTTTGGGATTCGAAGAGGACCGGCGAGCGCCGCTGTGCAGGACAGGTACGGCCCCGGATCAAGTTGTGAGACCGAGACGTGAGAGCCAGACACGGAGACATGCACACGGGCGACACAGACACGGGACTGAGGGGCGGACACGGGAGAGAAACGAGAACGGGGTCGGGACAAGGGCAGTTGGCCTCAGTGACACGGACACAGGGCGGCGACAGGTTCCAGATGTGTGTCGCAGCCCGGAGTCGTGGCGGCCCCACCTACCCCTGTCGCACCTGCTGATCTCTCCCGGCGCGGGAGCCAGAGCCCAAGCAGCTGCCGGGGCTGATCCGCCTGAAGCAGGGGTACATCAGAGGCTTCGTGCGCGCTGTGCTGGGCCGGACGCGCAGGGCGCACACATCCGTGCGTGAGGACGGCTGGCTGCCCCTGACCCCGACCCAGAGGTCAGGCCCAGAGACTGCCTGCCCCCAGGGACGCCACAGCGCCCCACCACTGTCACTGACACTGAGGATAACCCATTGCTGTGGGAACGCCCCCTTTGTGCTGTCTACACCACCTTACCCGTGCCTAGGGGCCATGCTCTTGGCCATCTGGCGAAGCATGAATCTGGAGGAGACCGCGGCCCTGGCCAAGTCTGGGCAGCAGCTGGAGTGGCCAGAAGCCTGGTGCCAATAGCTTGGGGACAAACATGCCCTGAGGCAGAGTCCTGGCACCTGCCCTGGCTGCCTGTGGCTGCAAGGTTAGAAGACACCTCCTCTCCAGACCAGAACCTCTGACCTCAAAAAGGCCAGCAGCCACAGGCAGCTCCTAACCTCACGCCTGACCCAGACAGAGCCCCCAGAGGCAGGGCCCAGGCTTCTCACCCCCAGGACAGAACTTAGATCTCCCTTCCCGTCAGCCCCCAATAACAGGACCAAATCATCCAGCTGCCCCTTCCCCTTCGGTTCCCAAGGGAAGAGCTGTGTACTGCTCTCCGTCCATCCCCCAGACTTGTACCCCCAGCAATAGGTACCAGCCTCCTCCCCCCACTGACACCCCCCATCCCAAACCAGGACAATTTATTTTCCATTCCCTCTCCAGCTGAGCCCTAACCAAGGAAGGTGAGGAAAAATGTGGGGGTGGGGAGGTGACTGTGCAGGTGAACAGCATCCTTGCCTAGCATGTACCAATAGTCAGCAGACGTGGTCTGGGGCACGTGGGGGGGGCACCTTGGGTAAACTGGAGTCTATTCATGGATTCACTGTCACCCAGAGCATGTATAGGCGGGCCACTGATTGGTCATTGATCTGGGTTATTGATAGAAACATTGGCCAGAATCTCTGAAGGATCACTAGGGAGGATACTGATCAGTTATTCTTGGGTCATTGGGCTTTGGTCAAGATCATCAACGGAAATTTGATTGGAGTCATTAATATGGACTTGGTCAAAATAACTGATGGGCCTCTGATCAATCATTAATGGGCCATAGGACATTGATCCATATCTTTGATGGGTCATTAGTGAGGACTTATCGGAATTGTTCACGTCACTGGTCATTATTTTGGACATTTGTCAAGGTTGCTGATGAGTCCTTGGTCAGGGTCAGTGATGCGATCACTGATCAGAGGCCACTGAGGGTCACTGGGAGTCCTGATGCAGGGGAGGTTGGCCAGATGCAAGGGCCGCCAGGGCAAGTGAGCTGCTGTATTGTGGGTCAGAGCAGGAAGCTTGTTCCTACAGACGGAATCCTGCATGAAGCAAGAGATGTGACGGCCACTGTTGACAGCCTGCCACTCGTCACGTGTGACCTGACCCCAGACTCCAGGGTCCACCTCCTGCATGTTAAAGACCCCTGACCTATGAACACACACAACCACAGGTGATCTGACCCAAACCCAGGGTCAGTGTACCACATCACAGGATGCCTGACCACCCACTCAAGAAGGTGACCTGACTGATGCACCTGTCATCCCATCACATAGGGGACTTGACCTTCCATGCTCAGGGTCCCTGACCCCTCATGACTGACCCGAGAGTCAGCAACCCCCGCATCTCAGAGGAAGCTGCAGGATCTCCATCACCTTAGCCTCCCCCACACAGCCTTCATCCTCAGTAAGAAGGCAGTGGACAGCCTGTCTGCTCTGATGGTAGGCAGGAAGTTCAGAGAGGCCGCAGTCCCCCCCAGCCAGGCACAGGCCCCGGAGCGCCTGGAGCCTGTGTGGCCTCTCCATAGGGGTCCCCATGTGGCTATGGCATGTCTGTTGGCGTGGATCTCCTTATGTGGCCCCAACCTCCCGTTCATAACTCCAGCAGCCTTGGTCCTCAAGGTGAGCCCTGTCTCACCCTGCCTCTGCCGGGACCGGCCTCACCGCTGGCAGTCCCCCCCCCCACCCCACTTCTTCAACACTCACCCAGTGACCTTATCCGAGCAAGGCTGACCTGGCCTCGGGTCTGGGGAAACCTTCACGGCCCTCCCGCCCAGACCCGGTGCAAGGTCTTCCTGACCCCCACCGCTGAAGTCAGGCACGCTGCCGCTTCACGTCTCCCCCGCCCCCTCACTCCAGAGGAACTGGCAACCAAGGGTGCATCAGGGGCTGGAGTTTGACTGCACGCGAGACGCGGGGAGGGTCCACACTGAACCGTGTCTCCGCAGGTTGGCATGGGGCAGCCGCTCTGACAGCCAGGGACAACCCCGCCGTAGGCCACGCCTTGGAGTGGAGGAAGCGCTGCTGTGCTTGGACGGCCTGGGGCCACCGGGCCTGCGGACCCGGTCACCCATCACCAGGTTCGGTGAGGGGACAGGGAAAGGGGCACCCGCTCTGGCTCAGCCCTACGCCCAGAGACCCCCCTCCCCTCCTGAGCCCGGCTCCTCACTCCCCGCCCCACCGCGCGCGCAGGCCGACACGCAGCAACGAAGCCCGAGAGGCGCGCAGCCATGCGGGTGCCTGGTGCGCCGGGGCCGTAAGCGAGAGAGCGATTAGAGCTGGCAACTAGGGACAGCGCCGAGCAAGGAGCCGCCGCCGCGGGGGGGCGGGACCGCAGGGAAGCCCCGCCTCCAACACGTGACCTCTGGTGGACCCGCCACCTTCGGCGCACGCGCACGGCCCAGCGCCGGCCAGCTCCATGCCAGTCTGCGCGAGCGCGGCGCCGTTGACGCATGCGTGCTAGCGTGGGGCGAGGTGGATGGCTTCCGCAGCTTCCCAGGTCGCGTCCCCAGACTCCTGGCACCGACCCCGGCGCGCCGGGGGCCTGGAAGACCGGCCCGCGAGGCGCGTTCCGGGAGGGCGCCCTGAACGGGGCTCCCGGAGGAAAGGGGCCTCCTGTAGAGGGGCCCTGGAAACGTTCGCAGGCTGCCTCCGTTTGCAGGTCCATCTCGTGCACCGCTTAGAACAGTTTGTAAAGGAGGAAGCTGGTGTGAACAGGGTAAGGGACGTATCCAAGGTCGTCCAGCCCAGGAACCGTCGGACGGGGCGGAGGCCGGACGTTTAGGGGTCTTCCAGAGGGTCCTCCCAGCAGCAGCTTAACAGGTGAGGCGGGGGCGGGGTCCTAAGACCTCCGCCTAGCAAACCTCCAGAAGGCCCTGAGAAAGGCACAGAGGACACCGAAGCAACAGCAGGGCGTGGGCCACGAGCTCAGAGCTGCTGTCGGGTACCCGGCTGTGAAGAGAGTGGGCTCGAGGCAAGTGGAAACCTTGTTTCTCTTCCAGGGTGACTGCCGGCCGGAAGGTTCTACGTAAGAGGGGTTCGGGGTGGGGGAGAAGGCGCTGCAGGCTGCGGTGGGGGTGGCACAGGATTTCCGCGGGGCTGGGGGCCAAAGCACCACGGTTGAAGCGGCCTCAGAGGGGAGAGGCTGCAAAAGGGCCGGAGGAGTCAGTCTTGGGGAGGTTGCAGCCAGAGACTCACCTACCTCCTTTCAAGAAATGGGAGTTTATTGCAAACAGATAAATATGCTCAGGAATCCGGGCGAGGCATGCGCTTGGAATGCTCTTGGTCAGCTCAGACGCTCAGGTGCAGGCGAGGGCTGGGTTGGTTAGAGCTGCAGGCCCAGGACCGGGGGCACGGTCCCGGTGGGATGCGATAGACTGAGACTCTCAGGCTAAAGGATAGGAGGAACGGGGGTGGACGCTTGATGACACCTAAGCTGGAGTTTGAGGTTTCAGAGGTGAAGCAGTTCTGATCCCAGGTGAGCAGCTGCTGATAGCAGAGCCTGTGTAGGGCTGGTCCTTCAGATGGCAGCAAACATCTCCAGAATGATGGGGTATGACCCGGGAAGCCGAGGCACCTTCTGGCTCCTGACACCCTTGCTCTTTTCCAGGAGCGTTAGGCCATGCTGTTGCTGGCTCAGGCACCCAAGGCTTGGCACAGGCTCTTTCAGCTCAAGCCTCCAGCCCTCCCTAGGACCCCAGGAGGAGAGGCCCAGCACGTGAGGTACCGGCTCCTATCAAGGCAGGGCCCTGCAGAGACAGGAAGGCAGGACCAGCCCCAGGGCCCTGGGCTACGAACTAGGTTGCTGATCACAGCCTTGATTGGGGCTGGGCTGGGCGGGGCCTGGCTGGCCATGAGGGCCGAGAAGGAGCAGCGGCAGCAGCGACGACGGACAGAGGCCCTGCGCCAGGCTGCCGTGGGCCAGGGTGACTTCAGCCTGCTGGATCACCGGGGCCAGGCTCGCTGCAAAGCCGATTTCCGGGGCCAGTGGGTGCTGATGTACTTCGGCTTCACTCACTGCCCGGACATCTGCCCCGAGGAACTGGAGAAGCTGGTGCAGGTGGTCCGGCAGCTGGAGGCGGAGCCTGCCCTGCCCCCCGTGCAGCCCATCTTCATTACCGTGGACCCCGAGCGGGATGACGTGGCGGCCATGGCCCGCTATGTGCAGGACTTCCACCCCAGGCTGCTGGGCCTGACCGGCTCTGCTGAGCAGGTTGCCCAGGTGAGCCGCAGCTACCGCGTGTACTACAGCGCCGGCCCCAAGGACGAGGACCAGGATTACATCGTGGACCATTCCATCGCCATCTACCTGCTCAGCCCTGACGGCCTCTTCACAGACTACTACGGCAGGGCCAGGTCGGCCGAGCAGGTCGCAGACAGCGTGCGGCGCCACATGGCTGCCTTCCGCAGCGTCCTGCGCTGAGCTGGTCATTAAAAGGATGTGGTGGAGCTGTGTGTGCCTGAGATCTATACCAGCAGCCCCTGGAGGCCACGGCAGGAAAGGGGCTGGAGACGTGGTTGCTTCCTGGGGTGCAGAGGCTGGACAGCCCTTTCCTCCACACGGAACAGTTCTGTAAAGGTTTTTTAAAGGGATTGGCGGGATGGCAACACTTTATTGGGCTGGGCGAGCCAGGAAGCAAAGTGGAGTGAGCAGATGCATGCCCGGCACCTGCGGGGGACAGGGCTCCAGGGCCCAACCCCGGTCTCAGTGCTCTCCACTCAGGGCTGGACCATGGAGGGGGCAGCATAGGTCTGGAAGCGCTTGTGGGCCCGCTGGTACGTGAGCAGTCTCAGGGACATGGTATCCACCGCCGCCTCTAGCCCAGGCTGCTGGGTGATCTCCACTGTGTAGTCGTTAGCCTGTAGAGACAGATCGTCAGCAGAGACCAGGGACCGCTTCCCTCCCAGGCTCCCAGGCCCACTCACCAGCTGCAGGGAGGCCAGCATGGAACGACACACCTCAAAGGCAGGCTGGCCAGCCACCAACTCCGCAAAGGGACACCACTGGTTGAGTTGGCTGAACCTTGAGACTACCTGGTCCCCGTAAGTGTGGATGTCAAAGGGCACATGCTGCTCCTGCAAGGGGGAGGGGCAGGTCCTGGGGCTGGCCCAAGGCAGGCAGCAGGAGGCTCCAGCCCTCCACCAGAGGCCCTGGCCCGGCCCACCTCACCTGCTCCTGGAGCAGGGGCTGGATGACGTCCTCCCAGTCCCTGATGCGCTGGCTCAGCTCTGTCTCCTGGACGAACTTCTGCGAGGTGGCGATGAAGAGCTCCTGGAGGAGGAGCAGGGGCTATTGCCTCTGTGCAGGGCCCACCGCCCGGCTCCTCCACCCGCTCTGACCTGGGCCTACCACGTTCCTCCGGACCAGCTCCTCGTAGCTTAGGGACGCCGGCATGGCTTCTGCTTCTGGAAAAGGGCAGCCGTGAGGTGCTGCGGCCGTGAGCCTCACCTTCTCCTTCCTCCCCTCAGGGTCCCCTGGCCAGCAGCCCGCTCCCAGACCTACCCAGGTCTGCGTCTTCCCCAGGCTCGGCCCCCTCAGGCTCTGCGTACTCCTCGGGCTCTAGAAAGTCACCTGCTGGGAGGGGAGGACCTGAGTAGAAGGCAGGTTAGCCCACAGCCAGCGCTGAGCCCCGACCCGGCCTGCCCCCCGTAGGCACCCACCTGCCGCTCCCAGGTCCTCCAGGGAGTCCTCCAGCCGGTCCTCCTCCGCAGGCCACGGTTCCTCCTGAGCCCTCGGCCGCCACCGCTCAGCCGCCTGCGCAAAGAGAGCATCTGAGGGGCACTGCCTCTCCCACCAGGGGCCGAGTGGGGTCCAGGCGGTGGCCGGTACTTGCCTCCCTCCTCTGCAGCTTCCGGAGGGTCTCCAGCTGCTCCCTCACGTGCCTCCAGTACAGCACCTCCATGTCTGCACACGAAAGCCTTGTGAGAAGGGCTCCCTCATCCTGCCCAGGGCCACCCGAGTCCGCCCAGGCTGAGGGGAGGTGGCAGAGCACGGTGCCATCATCCCTCAGAAGAGCCCACGAGGCCCCGGCCTCACCTGCAAAGGAAGGGCCCTTTCGCCGGGGCCTCCTGCTGTCAGCGTGGTCAGCATCTGCAAGAGGACTGGGTCAGCAGGCGCCAAGCCAAGTCCCACAGCCACAGCCGGGCCCCCGGGCCCCCGGGCCCTGGCCCAGCCCCCAGGCCCACGCACAGGCAGCCAGGTACCACTGGTGGAAGTCCTGCAGCTTGACAGCACCCTTCCTCTTACGCTTCTGTCCTGGAGCCTCCTCCACACAGGGGGGCACGGAGTAGGGCCTACCTGGGGGCAAACAGACGGTCTCGGAGCACAACCATGGCCCAGGGCAGATCACCGTGCCCACGGGCCCTGGAGCCCCAGCCTCCACTCAAGCCAGGTGAGCCCAGCCCCGGATGCCCAGGGGCAGTGCCCCTCCCCCAGTTACCTTTCCTGAAGGGCTTAGAGTCCAGGGAGTCGAAGGGGTCCAGGCCCTGCCAGGGGTCTGGGGTCTCCTGAGCACAGAGCACAAGCAGACACAGGAGAGTGGAGGACATGCACCCTCCCCCCAGTCGAGAGACATAGGGAGGGAGGTGCCCTGGGGCTGCAGAAGAGAGGTCCAGTTCTGGGGAAGAAGATTGCTCAAAAGACAGCCACTGCAGAGGGGCCTCAAGCATACCCTCCCTGCTGGGGGTCCAGGCCCCACCACCCCTCACCTTCAGCCGGGACGCAGGCTCCAGGGCCTCCCTTCGCTCCCGTAGTGCACACCTCCTGGGCTGGGCTGCACTCTGCAAAGAAACGCCGAGGGTTCCCCTCTCCTCCTCCACCCAAGGCTCCAGGCACCCCAGCAGCCCTGCTCTGGGGCCAGACGCCAAGAACCCTGCAGGGACCTTCTCTGGGGGCAGGAAGTTCAAATAGTTTAATGACTAAAAAGTAAAACAAAAGTTCTAGGAAAAACTTTAGGAGAACATACAAATCAGTAAACTAGTGGTCACGGGGTACTTTTTCTTCTTTAAAAAACAGAGAAAAAATAATAGAACGATGTGATATCCATGTATCTACCAGGCAAAATTGACAAATGTTAATATTTTTTCCTATATGTGTCAGGATTTTTTCTTATAAAAAAAGATTTCTTAGCTCTAGGCTGGATCATAGAGCTGACCCTCGGGGGTGAGGGAGGCCGCCTGTCCACTCGTGCCAGCCTGGCCTTGGGAGAGTCAGCTCCGGAGACCAGCTGCCATTCTGGGTAGTAACCTTGAGCACCAGCCGCCCCCGTCTGAGAGCAGCAGCTGCTCTGCTCGGAGAGGGGAGAGACGTGAAAGCTGCTGCCCAAAAGGGCAGGGTGCAGGGCCAGGTCTAGGGCTGGCTGGGGGACGCACCCACTGCCCTGGTGTGCAAGGACCAGAGAGGGGGCAGAGACCAGGGGACTGCCTTCCCTGTGTAAGCGAGACTGTCCCCGCCAGGGCTGAGGGCTAGAGCTTTGCAGGCCGGATGGTGGGTCCCACCTGCTCTGGGCTCCTGGGCTCCCGCGGCTCCATCGGGACCTCAGGGGCTGAGGCCTCGGGGGGCTCTGCTGCCCCCTCTGTATCCTCTTCCTCACCCCCACCTCCGGGCACTGGGCCTTCTGGAGTGGTGCCTGGGCAGGGAAGGAAGAGACCAGTCAGCCCCGAGGAGCCTGAAGACCAGACAGCAGAAGGGGGGCTGCCCCTCCGGGATGAGGGGCCGACCCAAGGAGAACCTGAGAGGCCATCCCCCTCTCAGCTCCGTTTGTTAGAACCAGAGGATGCGGCAGGGCATTTTACACTCTCGTCATACTGCTGCTCTGTTTGGTTCATTTTATTTCTTAGTAATTTTTCTCTTGAAATGCTGCCACCTCTGTCTGCCCAGAGAGGAGGGGGTGGGCCCAAACCTCAGAGCCCCAGAATGGTCAGAGGGTGGTCACTGAACCAAGACAGCACAGAGGCCTGCTCCCCACGCCTCACCCCTCCACAGGCTGTACAGCGGTGGGCAGGCTGGGGTGGCTGAGTGCAGGGCCCCATCCCCCCCCCACCCTGCGGCTCCACCTGGCCGCTCGCTCCTCACCTGGCTCCTGGGAGATGCTGAGCCCCGGGACCGGACTCCTACACGCAGAGACTTCCATTGGCTGCTCCTCAGCCCTCCCGGCCTCTGGGAAAGACGGGGGATTGAACGGGGTCAGCCCCGCTTCCCCCACAGAAGGCCCCTTCCTTCCCACCAACATCCGAGCCCTCACCCTTCTGGTTCCTCGGCAGCAGTGCCCCCATGGGGGACATGCCCACCGGCTCCAACATGAAGGCTCCTCTGGGGTGGGGGGTGCACGTATTCATCCTAAAATCCTTCCGGCTGGCCAGGACCTCCCCCCGACAGCTGTGCTGGCAAAAACACAGGTGCTACAGTGACCCTTCCCCAGCACACCCCACCCTCCACCCACCAGGCTCGGGCCCGCACCTGTACAGGGGGTTACTATTCTTCTCCGTCTCATCAGGGGCTACCAGGGCCATGGGCAGGAGGGGGACGATGAGGGTCTCCTGAACAGAGGCCAAGAGTGGGTGAACCATGAGAACCCACGTGGCATGACACCACCTTCCAACACCGCCATCAGCTAAGCGCAGGAGAGGGGCACTCACACTGGGGGCCTGGTCACTCCTCAGATCCACGTTAGCGCGGGAATCAGAGAGGTCATCCAACGACAGGAACTGCGGGGGAATGGAGAGCTCAGGAGGGTGCCTGGCAAGCACAGGGGGCAGTGCCAGGCACCCAGGAAACCTCACCTCATACTCCACTTCCTGGGGGGCCCTGGAGCCGGCATCCCCAATGGGCCCGTCTTCCCGCTCACAGGAGAGCTGCTTGGCCCGCCTGAGAGACAATCAGTGCAAGGGCATCACAGGAGGCCATGGGGCCTCCCGAGCTGCATGCAGGCCCCACCTCCAGTACTCACTTCTTGCCAGAGATGAAATCAAGAGCCTGGTAGACCAGCGAGTAGAGATATTCCACCTGGCAACCAGAAGCGGGCAGTGAGGATGCAGAAAGGAGGGGCCCTCCCCAGAGCCTTTCGAACTAGTCGTCCGAGTACACGGAGAAGCCCAGATGTCCTCTCCAAAGCCCCCAGCACAATTCCTGCCAACGTGGCTGCCAAACGTACTTGTCCAATCAAACCAGTATGTTTCCCCAGAATCACCTAGCAGCCGAAGCTCCCACTCCTCCTCCTGCCCCCTCCCGCCATGCCGCAGCAGGTGCGGCCACCTCCACACTGTGACCCCGCCCTGGGCCCCACGCAGCCCTGCCTGCCTTCACTGCTGGTACACCAACCGGCCTGCCTGCAGCCCGCGTCCCTGCTGCTCCAACCAGGGCCCAACCTGCAGGAGCACCTGGGGGCCTCTGCCAGCCCGTCGCAGCTCCAGCCACAACCTGTGGGGCCCCAGCGTTAAGGTGAGGGTTGGGATCTTCCAGACACCACAAAGCACCCAGCAGGAGGGTGCATACACGCGCTGCCCCTGGGCCATTTCCTCTGGGGTGACAGCGCCCGGTAGAAGACAGCGGTGAGCAGAACAGATGGTGGCCCCTGGTCGCATGGATCCCACTCACCAGGAATAAGAAACGTTAACTTTCTTAGTGTTTGTCGCATACACAGGACTGTGCTTCATGCTTCGTCTCATTTACTCTGTCTGAATTAGGTGGCATCACTATTCTCATTGTACACGAGATAAACTGAGACTCAGAGAATCAAAGTAACCTCCATCAGTAGTGGGTCCAGGACTTGCACCAGGGATGTAGAAATCCAGTGCTGCACCATCTAATACAGCAGCGGTGAGCCACAGGTGGCGCTATCAATTTAAATGTAATTAAAAGTTAATAAAACGCAAGATGCCTCAGTCACGCCTGCCACATTTCAAGGGCTCAGGAGCCGCACGTATTGGACAGCACAGATCACAGAACGTTCCCATCAGCTCGGAAGGTACGGCTGGACGGCACTGACTACAGCCAACACTCCCCTCACACCTTCCAGACTTCACGCTAACATTTTGCTACACCTGCTTTATCACATATCTACCCGTCTACATATTTGTCTATCGGTCCACCTTAGGGTTTGTGCTTTCAAAGTTAGTTGCAGATATTCCTTCTTAGGACAAATGCAGGACAAAAGAATCCAATTTAATTGGATCATCTAGGACAAAAACCAATGAAATCTCAGACCATCTTAATAACTTACAGTGCCCAGAGGTAGGTCCACGGTACCCTGCGCCAGTTACCCTGCATGTAGGTTACTCCCCCTCCTCTGTCTGGCTGGGACCCCGTTACTGAGCTCCTCAACACACTTCTTCTGAACCCTTAACCTCCGGTGCACTTTTTATTTTCCCCCCTCCCACTAAACCACCAATTTGGGATCAGTGCTGTGGTCCACTTTTCCATGCTCCTCCACTAGGGGACAGCTACTGCTGCTGGAGAAGAATTTCCAGCGTTTAATCTTCATTAGACTACCAATGCTTTCAATTAATCTTTTATTTTGCATTCCCCTCAGCAAATATTTTGAACTTTCACCAAACCTCACTCTCCAAATTTCCTATCCAGTAGCTGATTCTCAGTAGCTGACTTATATGCTCCATTGTGAAAATTGGGGCCGGCCTTAGGTGTGAACTCTGCAAACAGTTGGGCCCACCTTCTCTGCATCAGTGTTTCTCCCTGCAGTCTCCTGAGATGAGTCGTCTTTTCTTTTTTTCTTCTGGTTCTTTGTTTCATCCATTTTCCTCTCCCAGCTCCCCTTTCCCCTCCCCCCACCCGGCTGGCCACCCCAGCTCCGTGGTTTTCAATCCTGGTTGTCAGAGGGTAGTTCAGAAAATCCTGCGACCTGCCTGCCTCTCCGCCCCACCACCCGGGGATCTTGATTTAATCAGTCTGGGTTAGGCCGAGGCACTGGTGATTAACTGGAGTGTAGCCTGGGTTGAGAGCCACCGATTTAGTATTTGCCCAATCTCTTTCCGTCCCTTTACAATAAAATGTCTTTCTTTCTTTTTCTTCTTCTTTTTTTTTTTTTTTGGCCACATTGCACGGCATGTGGGATCTTAGTTCCCCAACCAGGAATCAAACCCATCCCCCCGGGAAGCGCGGAGTCCTAACCACAGGACCGCCAGGTAAGTCCCAACCCCGCAATTATTAAATCCAAGTTTGTTCTTCGGTGTTAAAAGGTGGCGAGGAATTGGGGGAGGAGGTGGGAGGCGCTGGTGAGCCTGCCACCTGCCCCGGCAGGACAGCAGACCTCGGTCCCACGAGACACTACAACAGCAAGACCAGTAGCCGGAGGGGCCCACCTTCTTACTGTAGACACACGCGGAGCCCTGGATCAGCAGTGCCGCCTCAATGAAGTTCATTGTGGTTTTGCCTTCGTCAAAAGAAATGCAGATCTGGTCCAGCTGCAAGACACAAGGCAGGGCAGTGGGAAGTCTATGCACCCTTCTCGCCGGCAGTCCACCCGCCACCCCAGCTTCTCCCAGTGCCACTGGCCCAAAGTACCCATCACCACAAGCAGCCCCTCAGAACGACAGCTCTGGCTCTGCTTAGGGCTCACCGGTTGTGCAATTTTTTAGAGGCAAAAGACAGGTCTTTGTGATTTTCCCTACTTCCTGTAACCTCTGAGACCTAGTGTTTTGGAAGAGGGAGGCCCCTAGAGTGGATCATCCACAAACGGCCAGAGCTACACACCACCTCCTCTCCGGAGGTGCTCACACCTCACCCATCCTAGTCGGGGCCAACTCAGCCAGACTCCAGCAGGAAGACCCCCACCCCGAGAGAAGGGCCGAGGACCCTCAGGGGTGGGGGAGACAGAGACAAAACGCTGGGGTCTCAATCCTTGGAGCAGAAAAGTCAGGAAACACTTCCAAGTACATCCTCCTCCTTCCTCTGCAACCACCAACCCCGCAGCCCCTCATGAGCCCCAATTCCTACCACCCCTTAAATCTGTGTCCACCAACCATATGCCAACAGTCCCCAAGCCCACCTAGACCAGCTCTCTCTCCTAAGCTGCAGAACTGTGTTTATAGCTGCCCACTAGGTATGTCCACCAAGACATCCAAAGTCCCCAGACTCTATCTCCATACTTAACTCAGGATCTTCCCCACGACCCGGCGCCTCAGGGAACAGTACTCTGAAGCCTCCACGTGGTTTTCAAGCCCTTTGCCTTTGCTCTCCATCTGCCTGGAACGTCCAGCCCCAGCGCGCTCAGACTGACCTCTCCAGCAGTCTCCCTAGGACGTGCCTCGGGCCTCGCCACCGTTAGGGTGGTCTTGTCACACTGAGTCTCTCCTCCCCCAGCAGACCATGAGCCACACTAGGGCAATTCCAGCTCAGCGCCCGGCACCGGCGTTCAATACATGTCTGATGAACAAGGGGGGACAACGGAGCTACGCCTGAAGACAGACCGATGCTCCCCAGACAGATGAAGGGAATGGCATTTTAGGAAGAACAAAGGCACCCACGCAAAGGCAGTTAGCAGACACAGGTTTCAACGGTTTAGGAAGATGAGTACTACGCAAACATGTCCACAGCAGAGGGTGTGCTGGGGAATAAGGCGAGATGTTAGGTACCACAGTGGCACAACAAAGGGGGAGAGTCTGAGAGGAGCCACCATAGCACCACTTCTGCTAATTCCTGAAAGACAGAGGAAGTGTGTGAAGAGGACAGCAACATCAAATGTGTTTAGAAAAAAAAAGAAAGAATGTTCTGGTAGCTATGTGGAAAATGAAAGGAGGAGAAAGACAAAACTAGAGGCAGAGAAATCAGAACTTCAGGGGGCAGAGAAGGTTTGGAAAAGCAGACACGTGAAGCAGGAGGGGAGCTGACCAAGCAAGTAGGTTTACCAAGCATCCACAAGCACCCTGCTCAGTGTGGAAGCCTGAACCCACAGCAGCCCCACCTAGCATAGCTCTCTGAATGTTCTCAGGAGACTCTATGTCTAAGCAGAGGCCAATTGCCAGATCAAGTGTCCATTTCACAAACATTTATCCTGCACCTACTATGTGCCAGGCATTCTATTAAGCAAAGGGGAGAGAGCATGAACATAGTCCCTGCCCTCACAGAATTTACATTCTAGGGCGGAAACAGACCATAAACAAGTTAGAGAATAGCTTACGATGAACATTCTAAAATACAGAAGGTACTATGACAGAGAACTATTTTAGACATGGTGATCAGCTGATATTTCAACTGAGAGATACAGGATGAGAAAGAATTAGTCATAAAAAGAACTAGGCAAAGAATTTTTGCCATTGAGTGCAGAAAATATAAAGACTCTCAGCGAAGAATGAATTTGGGTGTTGTTGACTGACAGGTTCAAAAGAACAGGTGGAGAAGAGCCTGCCACAAGGCTAAGACAGTGGGCAGGGCCAGGTTCAGAGAAGGAAATGTGGCTTTTCTTCTGGGAGCAATGGAAAGCCACTGAGGGGTTTCAGGCAGGGCAGTGCTGCAGCCTGATTTTAATTTTTAAGCATCACACTTGCTGCTGGGCGGAGCATGAATTGGATGGGGCCAAAAGCAACAGTAGGGAGGCCAGGAAGGAAGGTTTTAGCATGAATGGGAGCCAAATTGTGGCCTGGATCAGAGAAAATGGAAAATAGATGAACTGAAGTGAAATTCTGGTGGCATGGGAGAATTCACGGGTGAACTGGTGTGGAGTGTGGGGTTTCAATAGCTCTTAGCGTTCACCTTGGTTGAACAGTAGTGCCACATACCACGATCAGGAAGGCTGGGATTTGAGCAGGAAAACAAAGAGCTCCCCTTTATAATATATTAAACCTGAGTTGCCTGTGTGAAATCTACTAAGTGGAATGTCAAGATGAGCAGCTGGGTACACAAAATAGATTCCGAAAAAAGACCTGGAATGGAAATATAAATCGAGGGAGGGGGGAATAAATAAATAAACCTAGGAGTTGTTCTCATACAAGTGATACTTAAAATCATGGAAATAAATTAAATGGCTTAGGGGAAATGCGTAAAAAGATGGCTCAGGCCACACCCTGAGGAGCTCAACACTGAGACTGGATAGGAGAGAAAAAGTAGGTAACGAAATCGGAAGAAAATCAGAACACCAAAACCTGTTTCAAAAAAGAGGACGTGGTCAACCCACCAAATGCTGCTGAGTTGAATAAGATGACACTTCTGGTGACCCTTGGATTTGGTAAGAGGGATATCGTTATTGATCAAGGCAAGAGCAGTCCAAGCGGGCTGAGGAGTGAAAGTGAAGTGCAGAAACGGAGCGGACAGCTCCTTAACGACGTCTAGACACAGCTGTCAAATACGGGAAAAAGGTTAAATGCTGACGAGATGGAACATGTCAGTAGCTTGAAACTGGTTTGAAAATCTAACATCAGATATCCCTCTTACATCGTGATCCAGACCTCTCACACACCCACACGTGCACACAAATCGTAATCTACTCTATTAGAGAAAAATGCTGGTCGCCACTCACTAAATCGATTTCAAGGCTCACTAACGGGTAGTTACAGGAGCTGTAAGGACAACTCCAGGCTAATCTAATAAAGGATGATTTCGAGGGGCAGAGACGGGGCTGGGATAAAAGAAACGAGCCTGAGGACGAGTGCGATCAGAGCGCCAGACGGACACACAGCAGGAGGCGGCGGGGCCCCCGGCAGCCCCTGCCCCGCGCCACTCCCCGGGGGCCGCCCTCACCTCCTCAAGATATTCGCCCAGCTGGGCCGCCACATCCACCTCCCAGTTCTTGGTGAGGTCGCGGATGGGCTGCAGGAGGTGAGCGAAGCGCGCCTCCACGTCCTCCATGTCCGGGAGGGGCCGGGTCGGCCCGGGGACCGCAGGGCCGGCTTCGAGTGGCCCAGTGTGCTCAGCCCGCCGCTAGTTCTGGCGCCATTTTACTGTTCCCGCCCAGGAAAATACGTAGCGCGCAGCGACGCGCGCACATCTCTGACGTGAAGCTGCGGAATCGCACCGGAAGGGTCTCAGGACGCGCCGGAGGCGGGGCATGCGTGGGGACGGGGCCTGCGTCTGCGTGGGGCGGGGCGGGGCGGGGCTTGCAGCTGCCGCCGGCGGGGAGGGGCGGGGCGGACCGGACCCTGGTATCCCGTCCAGCCCGCAGCAGCGTAGCGGATATGGCTGGCTCCCGGCTCCCGCGGCAGCTCTTTCTCCAGGGCGTGGCCGCCGTCTTCATGTTCGCCTTCGCTTCCCTCTACACGCAGATCCCGGGTGAGGGCGCCGAGGGCGCCGAGGGCGGGACCTCCCCCCCCCCAACCCGCGCCCTGTGACCGGGACCCCCCCCCAACCCGCGCCCTGTGACCCCTCATCTCCCCACCCGACACTCCGCTGTCTGGGGGCGGGAGTGAGGGCCAGGCCTTGATGCATGGGGTAGGGGGCTGCGGTTTGTGTCCTGCGGGCCGCGGGGGTGTGGGCAGTGGGAAGGCGTGCAAGGGTTCCTTTTCAGTAGGGTTCTGGGTTCTGGGTTCTGACCTGGGGCGGGGGGCAGAGCCCTGAGGGGGGTGGGCCCAGACCTGGTGGGCAGGTAAGAGAACACTCTCTGGCGTGGAGGAAGGGGGAACAGGGCCCTGCCGGGTGGAAGAGCCTGACCTGGGTGGGAGGGTCTGGAGGGTCTGCAGGACTTGACCTGTGAACGGGCAGAGTCAGCAGGTCCTGACCTAGATTGGCGGGGGTGGGGGTGGGGGTCTGCAGGGCTTGACCTGGGGAGGCGGGTCTGAAGGCCCTGACTGGCGGGAGGAGTCAAGCCTTGGAGGGCAGTGTCCAGTGCCTGGCCCTGACGTGCTCTCTCACAGGCCTGTACGGCCCTGAGGGCATCCTGCCTGCACGGAGGACGCTGCGGCCGCAGGGAAAGGGACGCTGGCCGCAGCTGTGGGAGACCCCAACGCTGCTGTGGGAGACGCCGCTACTGGGGTTGGACACAGCGCAGGGCCTGGAGCTGCTGAGCCTGCTGGGCACCCTGCTGGCCCTGGGAGCCCTGCTGCTGCACCAGCTGCGCCACTTCCTTGTCTACCTGCTGCTGTGGGCCGCCTACCTGTCTGCCTACCAGGCAAGTGAGGGCTGCCTGCTGCCCCCTGCACCACTGGGACCCTTATCTCCAGCTCACTCCAGGCCCATGCGCTCTCCACCCCACCCCTGCCTCTGCCTTGTCTGCCTTTGCAGACACACACCCCCTGTTCCCTGACAGCCCTTCTCCCTGCAGGTGGGCCAGGTGTTTCTTTATTTCCAGTGGTGAGTGACTTTTGGGTGTGGGGCTGCAGGAGGCTGGGTGGGTGGATGGGGTGGGCTGTGTTTGTCTCTCCTGGGAGGACCCCCTTAGGGGAGCAGCCTTGATGGGGAGGAGGCCCTTTGTGCTATTTTTTCTCCCCACAGGGATTCCCTGCTGCTGGAGACTGGCTTCCTGGCCTTGTTGGTGGCCCCTCTGAGGCTGCCCCCGCGCCACAAGCACGCCCAGGGCAGGCTGGCAGGGGTCTTGCCCCACGAAGACCTCCCCTTCTGGCTCGTGCGCTGGCTGCTGTTTCGCCTCATGTTTGCCTCGGGTGTGGTCAAGCTGACCAGCCGTTGCCCCGCGTGGTGGGGGCTCACCGGTGAGGTCTCTGCCTGGACGTGGGGCAGTCTTGGGGGAGTCTGCCCAGCCCTGACCATCCGCCTGTCACCTGCAGCCCTCACCTACCACTTCGAGACTCAGTGCTTGCCCACGCCCGCCTCCTGGTTTGCCCACCATCTGCCCGTCTGGCTGCACAAGCTCAGCGTGGTGGCCACCTTCCTCATCGAGATTGCAGTGCCCCCTCTGTTCTTCGCTCCTGTTCGCCGCCTGCGCTTGGCTGCCTTCTACTCCCAGGTGGGTGGGGTTCTTAGCCATCAGGAAGACAGGCAGGACATGGCCTTCCTCTGCACTGCCCAGAGGGTCCCACTGGGGATGGGGTGTCTGCTGCCAGCAGTCAGAAAGGCCTCACAGGCAGAGGAGCAAGTCAGCCTGACGTTGAAGGTGTGCCTGTTGGGCAGGGCTGCAGCCTCGCTGGAGGATGTCCATCTTGGGTCAGCAGGGGCAGGTGGGGAAGGGCCGCATGAGGCGTGCCGAGCTTGGGTTTTCTCCAGGTGGTGGTGGGGAGCTGTGGAAGGTGTGAGCCAAGGGGGAGGACAGGTGGAGTGGGAAAACAGGCCTGCATGCGGTGATGAGGGGGGCACAGGGGCCTGCAGGAGAGATCTAGGTGGGGCAGGGAGGGATGGTGCAGAGGGGCCTGGAAGTGGGCTCCGAAGAGCGCAGGAAGGGGGCGGCCCCTGCAAGCGCTGAGTCCAGACCCTCGCCAGGTCTTGTTGCAAGTCCTGATTATCATCACTGGCAATTATAACTTCTTCAACCTGCTCACCCTGGTGCTCACCACTGCCCTCCTGGATGACGCACACCTGGTTGGCAACAGCCGCCGCAAGAAGACGCCCTCCTGTGAGTATCAGCCTGTCCCGGACAGACAGCTGTCCTCACCCCCGCTGCCCGCCAGAGTGTTGCCAGCACCCCCCACGTGACCCTGCTCTAGCTCCACCTCCACCCCAGCGCCCTGGCCGTAGACCCTCCAGCCCTGTTCCCAGCCGACGCATGACTGTCTTGCCCTGCAGCCTGGCCCAAGGCCCTGCTGGCCCTGCTGGCCCTGCTGCTGGAACTGGCCGTCTACGGGCTGCTGGCCTCTGGCGTGGTGTACTGCTTTGGCCTGGAAGTGGATTGGGAACAGCACAGCGTTCACTCCAAAACCAGTGAGTGCCAGCTGGGGGCTCAGGGCAGAGGCTGGGCCATCCCTCCTCACACGCCCTTCCTTCCACAGCCTTCACCTTCCACCAGTTCTCCCAGTGGCTGAAGATGGTCACCCTCCCCACCATGTGGCTGGGGGCGGCCTCCCTTGCCTGGGAACTGCTGACCGCCCTCTGGAGGTACGTAGTCAAAGGGGGTGGGGTAGGGCTGTGCAGAGCAGGCCTGACTGCATTTCGGTCCCCTGCCCGCCAGGTGGACCCAAGTGCGAGGGTGGCTGCAGAAGTTCTGTGCTGCAGTCCAGCTGTCCGTCTTTGGCACGGCCACGGTGGCTTTGTTCACCATCAGCCTGGTGAGTACTCCCTTGGGGCCGGGGTAGGGGGTCGGGAGAGGGCTGGAAGGTCATTGCTGAGCCTCTGCCTACCTGTGTCTAGGTGCCGTACTCCTACATGGAGCCCTCGACCCATGGGCGCCTCTGGACTGGGGCCCACCGCCTGTTTGGCACCGTGGAGCACCTGCAGCTGGCCCACTCCTACGGCCTCTTCCGCCGGATGACTGGTCTGGGTGGACGGCCCGAGGTGGTGCTCGAGGGCAGCTATGACGGGCACCACTGGACGGTGAGAGCTCCCTGGGGCCCCTGTCTGGGGCGCGTGGCGGGCTCCACGGGGCTGGGGAGCCCACAGGCGTGGGGTTGGGGGGAAGAGCCGGGAACCAGGTCCTGCTGGCAATGCTAAACCTAACTCTGCCTGGCAGGAAATCGAGTTCATGTACAAGCCCGGTAACGTGAGCCGGGCGCCCCCCATCGTGGCGCCCCACCAGCCGCGCCTCGATTGGCAGATGTGGTTCGCGGCCCTGGGCCCGCACACGCACAGTCCCTGGTTCACAAGCCTGGTCCTCCGCCTGCTGCAGGGCAAAGAGCCTGGTGAGGCTGGGCCGAGGGGCGGGGCCGTGGGGCGGAGCCTATAGGGAGGTCTGCGGGACCTGCGGGGGCGGGGCTGCTGGAGGTGTCACAGGGAGGGGCGGGGGCGGGGGGCTGTGGGGGCGGGGCCGCGGGGAGGGCCCAGGCTGAGGAGCTGCCGGGTGCTGAGCTAGCTCCCCGCCCCTCGCAGTGATCCGCCTCATCCAGAACCACACGCCCAGGTACCCCTTCCACAAGCAGCCGCCCACTTACGTGCGGGCCCAGCGCTACAAGTACCGGTTCTCGAAGCCCGGGGAGCAGGGGTAAGGCCGGGCGCCGGGTGGGGTGCGGGGCCTGCGCGCTGGCGCCGCCTGAGTGCCCCGTGCCGTTGCAGCCAGTGGTGGCGACGCCAGTGGGTGGAGGAATTTTTCCCGTCCGTGTCCTTGGGGGACCCGACGCTGGACATGCTGCTCGGGCAGTTTGGCCTTCAGGTGGGAAGGCGTCAACCAGCCTGGGGTGGGCGGCAGGGGTGGGCCCAGGCCTTACTCCACACCCCCCCCCCCGACCCCCTCCAGGACAAGAGCCCGCCCCGGGCCCGCAGCTCCAGCAGCACCCTGGCTCAGGCGCTCCGCTGGATGCGGAAACAGCTGTCTCCCCTGGAGGCCCCTGCCCTGCTCTGGGGGCTCCTCGGAACCGTGGTGGCCATTAGGGTCATGCAGGCCCTGCTGGGCCCCCAGTCCTCCCCTCGGGCCAAGGAGGAGAAGCACAGGCCAGCCCCCCCGGAGGACTCGGTGGCTGCCAGCAAACAAGCTTCCCCAGCCCCCGACGTAAGCAGCGGTTCCCAGACCCCTCGGCGGAAAAAGTAACCCCATTCTGTCAGCCACACGTCCGGAGAGGGTCAGGGTCCCGGCCTGTCTCTGGCCTTCTGCAGCAGGACGTGGCCCAGCCACCGTGCCTTAGCCAGCTGCCACGCAGACGCAGGTTGGGGTGCTGCCCTTTTGCTTCGAGGGCCCACTCGTCTACCCACGCTAACCACGTCCCGTCCCAGGGCATTCTCTGGCCTGATGGATAGCCCAGGAGGCCCATGTGTGACTTGGCCCAGGCTCCTTCCCAGGACATTGTAATCAGGGCTGTGGGAGGTCCTTCCCTTTTGCTCCCACCGTAGGGGTCCAAGCTTGATGCCCCTGATGCGAGCTCCTGCACAGAAAGGGATGAGGCTGACCTGCTGTGGGAGAGGAGGAAAGACGGCACTGAGGTCATCTCCACAGCAGCCTGTCCTGTCATTCGGATCCGTGAACGAATAAAGGCAGTTCATGCTTGATCGTGTGCCTGCCATTTCCTTCCCACTGGGGAGGCCTGAGGGCAGTGGGCCGTCCCTGCCTTTGACGGTGGACACAGCCCAGATACTGTCCGGCTGATGGCTGACCAGTCTTCCTGGGTGCCTTCGCTGTGCAGTCCTCAACATTCTCGTCTATAAAATGGACGCAAGGGTCTGAGCTGGTGCTGCCTGAAGCCGTGAGCCTCAGTGCAGCACAGCCTGGCCGACCTGTCAGCTCTACACATCAAGGCTACGAGGTTGGTGCTGGAATGTGGGGCCTGAAACCATCTTGAGGGCTGGAGAATTCACCAGAACGCAGCCCCTTCCTACTCTCCCGCTCCTGCTTCCTCATCTCAGGGCAGAACTGAAGGGTCAGCACACTGGCCCTTGCCTAGGCAGGGGTGGAGGAGAGATGGGGGAGGGAACTCGTCAGGCCGCTGACAGCAGAATGGGGCGTGGGTGAGGAGAGCAAGGAGGAGCAGAGGCCCTGGGCCAGGGCCGGAAGAGGGAGGACACATATGACCACCTGTGTTCTGACCGCTTCCTGGGAGCAGGAGTTGAAGGCACTGTCCAAGTTTCGGTTTGGAGATGGGTCGTCAATCAGGAAGTCACTGCCTCCCCTGTGCCTGGCTCTGTCCTCAGCCCCTACCCCTCATGCTCTCACCTCACAGACCCCTGGAGAGCCCCCCAGTGTGCCCAACCCCTCCCCCCAAGTCACTGAGCCCCCCCCCCCCAACTGACCCAAGTAGACAGTGCTCCACGCTCAGCCCGTGCCCACTGTCACACGTGGCTCAAGGGGACCTGTGACCTGAGCCTTCGGATGCTCTTAGACACAGTTAAATGATCTATAAGTTGACCTTTGGCTTAAGACAGTACATAACAGCCCAGGGACTTCCCTGGTGGGAAGAAGATGGTTGAGAATCTGCCTTCCAACGCAGGGGATTCGGGTTCGACCCCTGGTCCGGACACTAAGATCCCACATGCCACGGGGCAACTAAGCCCGCACGCCGCAACTAGAGAGCCTGCACGCCACGACAAAAGATCCCGCTTGCCGCAACTAAGACCCGACACAGCCATAAATAAATATTTTTAAAAATGAGCAAAAATCAACGGAATAGAAAACAAAAACAAACAAACAAAAAAAAGTACAGTCGGCCCTCTGTATCCTCAGCTTCCGCATCCATGGACTCAACCACCCTCGGGTTGAAAATCATCAAAAAAAATTCCAGAAAGTTCCAAAAAACAAGAATTGGCTGCACAATCAACAACTATTTACATAGCATTTCCCTTGTGTTAGGTATTACAAGTAATCTAGAGACGATTTAGAGTGTATGGAGGATGTGTGTTAGTTTATGCAAACACTACACCATTTTATGTAAGGGAACTTGAGCATCCGTGGATTTTGGTGTCTGGGGGGATTCCTGGAACCAATCCCCCTTGGATACAGAGGGACAACTGTAATATATTTAAAATGGAAAAACCTGATCTTTTTCTTAGGCTTTTAAGCTCAGTGTATGAGTCTCTTTGGGAGCGGGGCGGGGGAGGTGTTTTTGTTTTCCATAACAGCTTTGAGATGCAATTCATGTGCCGTACAACTCACCCACTTAAAGGACACAGTTCAGTGGCTTTCAGTAGATTCACAGAGTTGTGCATCAATCACCATAGTCAATTTTAAAACCTTTTTATCATCTCAAGAAGAAACCCTGGTATGCCTAGCTGGCATCTTCCAACCCCTCCTTCCCATGACCTCAGCAACCACTAATCTACTTTTTGTCTTCATGGAGTTAGCTATTCTGGACACTTCATGTAAATAGAATCATACAATTTGTGCCCTTATATGTCTGGCTTCTTTCACTTAGCATAATATTTTCAAGGTATATCCGTGCAGTAGCCTGTGTCAGAACTTCATTCCTTTTTATGGCTGAATAATATTCCATTGTATGTTTATGCCACATTTTGTCCATTGATCCATCACTAGACATTTGGGTAATTATCACATTTTGGCTATTGTGAATAATGTTGCTGTGAACGTGAGTGCACAAGTATCTGTTTTGAGTCCCTGCTTTCAGTTCTTTTGGATGTATACCTAGAAGTAGAATTGCAGGATCACATGGCAATTTTATGGTAGACTTTTTGAGGACCCACCAAACTTTATCACAGCAGCTGCATCTTTTAAATTTTACATTCCCTCCAGCAGTGTACCAGGGTTTCCGTTTCTTCACATCCTCACTAACACTTGTTATTTTCCCGTTTTTGATAAAAGCCATCCTCATGGGTAAGAAATAGTATCTCAAAGTGGTTTGTTTTTGTTTTGTTTTGTTTTTTAATTTATTTATTTATTTTTGGCTGCATTGGGTCTTTGTTGCTGCGTGTGGGCTTTCTCTAGTTGCAGCGAGCGGGGGCTACTCTTCGTTGTGGTGCGCAGGCTTCTCATTGCAGTGGCCTCTCTTGTTGCCGAGCGTGGGCTCTAGGTGCGCAGGCTTCAGTAGTTGTGGCACATGGGCTCAGTAGTTGTGGCTTGCGGGCTTAGTTGCTCCGCGGCATGTGGGATCTTCCTGGACCAGGGCTCGAACCCGTGTCCCCTGCACTGGCAGGTGGATTCTTAACCACTGCGCCACCAGGGAAGCCCTCAAAGTGGTTTTGTTGTTGTTGTTGTTGTTGTTGTTTTATATTTTATTTTTGGCTGTGTTGGGTCTTCGTTTCTGTGCGAGGGCTTTCTCTAGTTGCGGCGAGCAGGGACCACTCTTCATCGCGGTGCGCGGGCCTCTCACTATCGCGACCTCTCTTGTTGCGGAGCACAGGCTCCAGACGCACAGGCTCAGTAGTTGTGGCTCACGGGCCTAGCCGCTCCGTGGCATGTGGGATCTTCCCAGACCAGGGCTCGAACCCGTGTCCTCTGCATTGGCAGGCAGATTCTCAACCACTGCGCCACCAGGGAAGCCCTCAAAGTGGTTTTGATTTACATTTGCCTAACGGCTAATGATGTTGAGCATATGTTCATGTGCTTATTGGCCATTTGTGTATCTCCTTTGGAAAACTGTCTATCCAAGTCCTTTGCCCCCCCCCTTTTTTTTGGCCTCGCCACGTGGTGCGCTGGATCATTATTCCTAGATCAGGGATCAAACCCACTCCCTCTGCAGTGGAAGTGGGGAGTTTTAACCACTGGACTGCCAGGGAAGTCCCTCACATTGTTTTAATTACTGTAGCTTTATAGTGAGTTTTGAAATTGGGAAGTGTGAGTCCTTTAGCTTTATTGTTTTTCAAGATTTTTTGGCTATTTGGGATCCCTTGAGATTTTAGAATGGATTTTTTTATTTCTGCAAAAAAAAAAAAAGTGCCATTGGAATTTTGATAGAGATTGCATGGAATAGTACAGTTGACCCTTGAACAGCACTGAGGTTAGGAACGCCGTCCCTAACCAGTCGAAAATCCGAGGATAACCTTACAGTTTGCCGTCCATATCCGAGGTTCCAAATCCACAGATTCAACCTACCGAGGGTCATGTGGTGCTGTAATATGTATTTAGTGAAAAAAATCCACATACAAGTGGACCGTGCAGTTCAAACCAGAGTTGTTCAAGGGTTAACTGTATTGTCTTCTTAACAAGAGTGAGTCTCCCAATCCATGTACTTTCATTTTCTCTCTTCTATTTAACTCTAGCAGGTTTTAGCAATAACTCTGAAGGGTCCATTTATAAATTTTAAATGCCTAAAATATTCTAAGTGCTTTACAAACTTAATTTATTTTTTAACTGTTCAGTCATCTGATGCAACACAATCTTCCCAAGCTTCAAAAAAATACCCATAAATGAATAAACATACAAATGCAATGAGCCAGTAATTCACTTGAACGTCCCTTTACCAAGAATAAACTTACTAAGATTGACCAGAGGCAAAACCTTACCACAGCCTGGCCTGGTGAGGACGCACAGTGCCGGGACCCAGGGCTGACTCCGGAGTCCAGTGGGGCTGGGATGTGGGCCCCATGGCTGCTGGGCGAGCACCAAGTGTCTCCCCTTCTTGACTTCCAAAAGGAAAGGTGGGAGAGGAAGTGCAGCCCAGCCTCCCACCCAGACTCGTGGCAAGGCAGAGCCTCCGTCCACAGGAAGAGTTCCAACACCCACCCCCTTGGGTGCCCAGGCCCCTGATGAGTCCATCTTTCTGATTCACACTCCCTCCCCACTCCCACACAGCGTTCCACTAACGCAAGGCGGCCACTCTACATCCCACGCGAAACCCCTCGCTCGTGCCAGGTGGGGAGGAACCCACATCACTTCCAGACTCCAGCTGGACACCCACCCCTGAGCTCAGTACAGTCGCATCTCAAAATTCTACACCTCACATCTCATTGAACAGTGAAGTTAGCCACCAGAAGATGTTTGAAGGACAGCAAGGAAAAAATACAGGTTGTGCTTGGTCCTGCAACAATCACGAGGTAGGGCTGGTCGGGCCTCCACGCTCACCATCTTGAGGTATCTGAGCCCTCGGGCCCGTCTGCAGAGGGCGCTGCCGTCTTCCACTAAGCTGGCTCCTGGACTCGGCAGTGCACATCTATGGGTCTCCAGCAGCTTGTTCCCAGTTCTCCTGGCCTCTCAGTCGTGCACCAGCAGCCCTTTCCCAGTGGAGGTCAGCACTGGTCACGCCCGTCAGCTGCCTGCTCATTCAGCGGCCGAGGTGCTCAGAACAGCCACGTGGCTGGCCTTGCCCAGCTCGGAGGGCTGTCTGTGGGAGGAAGCGCTGCTTCCTTGAGAAGCGCATTCCACGTGCAGCACCACCCGGTCACTGGGGCAGGCAGCAACAGCTTCTCCAGGGGTTGAGGGTGCAGGAGTGAGAGCCGCTTGCCCACGTGCACCAGGTGGCTCCCAGACACCGGGCGTTTTCCACAGCCCGACTCCCAGGGGCACCGTCTCCAAACTGGCACCCCGGCTGGGGCTTCCACTGGTGGCTGCACCACTCCAGCAGATCACTGAATTGGGGTCGTGGGGTGTGAGCGGTAGTTTCTTGGGGGTTTACTGCAATTTGGAATCTGAAACCTTACCAGTGAGCTTTCTGTCCTCTGCCATGTGAAAATCCATGTGTGCATCTTGCACTCTGAATGGATATTTTTACTCAGGTGTGATTTTGGTGGGTCACATATTGGTCATTTGGAAAATCTTGGCTCAGTGAGTTATGCAAATCTTCCAGATGTTGACACATTCCATCGTACAGTCTAAAAAAACCACACTCATTAATTTCACCATCCACCTTATCAGACAAATCTTTAAGTATGAGGAAGCTGTCAAGTTCACGGTGGTGGACGCAAGTTTTCCCAAATCCCAATTTTTTTCTTGAAAGCTACATGTTATCATTGGCAATAAATGCTGTCATCGTTTTCCTTTGTCCATTTTTTTAACAATAAATTTGTTTATTTATTTATTTATTTATTTTTGGCTGTGTTGGGTCTTCGTTGCTGCGCGGGGGCTTTCTCTAGTTGCAGCAAGCGGGGGCTACTCTTCGATGCGGCACGCAGGCTCAGTAGTTGTGGCGCACGGGCTTAGTTGCTCTGCGGCATGTGGGATCTTCCCGGACCAGGGCTCGAACCCATGTCCCCCTGCATTGGCAGGCGGATTCTTAACCACTGCGCCACCAGGGAAACCCTCACTTTGTCCATTTTTGAGGAAATGATCACCAAATCCCCAAGGCTGAGTGACTCGGGTGTGTTTGTCAGTTGTTCTCCCGAGTAAGACCGACCCGCTGAGCTGGCAGCTGGGGCCACACCCGCTCTCCCTAGGCAGCCAACCTGCTGATGCCCGCACAGAGCTTCCTCTCCCCCCCAGCTTAGAAAAGAGCTGCACTCAAGGAGGAGACTTAACAGTATCAATAGCTTTTACTACTCCATCAAAGACAATTCTCGGGAATTCCCTGGCCGTCCAGTGGTCAGGACTCGGCGCTTTCACTGCCGAGGGCCTGGGTTCAATCCCTGGTTGGGGAACTAAGATCCCGCAAGCCACATGGCGCGGCCCAAAAGATAAAAAAAGACATTCTTAAGTAAAACTTACCTTTTTTTAAACCGCAAGAGTGAGGACTAGAGGGACACGGCCACGACCGCTGCCCCCATTGTGACATTCTGTCACCGTGGGAATGTGGGCTCAATGAAAAGGCAACGATGTCTCTGGGTGAAAACAGCAGTGACCTCACAGGCCCCTGACAGCCTGGAGTTTCGGGGGCAGCCGGGCAGCTGCCAGCCAAGCCCTAAGGGCTGCGGTCTGGGTACAGTCACAGACTGTTTCTCTTTCAGTCCAGGCTTGAGCCTGAAATTTAGGGATTTGAACTCGTCGTATTTTCTTAGGCCGTCAGTGCCCTTGGAAGCAGCCACCTTCCTCTAGTGCCCGCTCGCAGTGCCCTCGGCCTGGCCAGAGCAGCAAAGGCCACAATCAGCCGCCGTGCTCCTGCAGGCCACGAACCCGCCAGATTTTCATTACCAGCAGGCGTTGCCAACTTTCAGCCCCAAACGGGCCTGATAACAAATTCTACATTCCTCTAAGACTCTGTGGCTTGCTACCACTCTCTTAGAAGAAACTGGCTCCTTGACAGAGAAACGTGGCTAGTTAGAAGGGTGCTGGAAGGCCTGACCCAGGCCGTGGGAGCCGGCGGGAGGCAGAGTTGGCTCAGGAGCTGCAGGAGGGGCGGGTGCAGTGAGGCAGCGGGTCGGTGGCGGAAAGCAGAGCAGGCTGGAGGGAGAGCCAAGCCCCTCCTCCTCTCTGCGGGCTCCTCAGCTGTCCCAGTGCCCTGAGGCTCCCAGCGGGGCCCTGGTAGACAGAATTAAGGGAACCCTGGCCCCCGCTGCCCTTCCCCCACACTGGGGCCTTTTTGGAGATGGCCAGGTTAGGGTCTGCAGGGCCACAGAGAGGCCTGGGGACCCAGGGGCAGGGGCAAAGGTGGCCACTCCTGCTCTGCACTGGGGAGGCTCCCCCGGGGTGGTTTCAGGGTGATAACTTCGGGCCCAGAGGGGCAGTCTGTCAAATATCCCCCTGCCCCAGCTCCGGGGCTCATGTTTCTCTTCCCCACCCCAGCCTCTTCCCTGCTCTCGGGAAGGCTGAGAGGCCCCGTTGCCCACATCCAGTCCAGGCTCAGAGCCCCCTGCACCCCACAAGCAACTCTAAGGAGGGACCCCCTTGGCGCCCTGCACCTGGCCTGCCTGAGCTCAAAGGCTGAGAGGGGGCCGCAGCTGGGAAGGCTGCCCAGGGACGGTGCGAGGGAGCCCAGGGCAGAAAGGAATTCTCCAGAAGGAAGCACAGGGAGTAGGGAAGAGCTTGGGCAAAGCCTCTTGACACACTCGAGCCCATCCTCTCCTGACACCAGGGCACAGAGGGGCTGGGGTACACAGGGAGGGCCGGGCTGGGGTTTGAGCGGAACAGGAGGGTCTGACCGTGCAGCAGCCTAGGCAAGGCAGGGAGGGCAGTGGGCAACGCCACCTTTCACGGCTACAACCAGTGGACATTCAAGAAGTGATTGGGGGGCTTCCCTGGTGGTGCAGGGGTTGAGAATCTGCCTGCCAATGCAGGGGACACGGGTTCGAGCCCTGATCTGGGAAGATCCCGCATGCTGCAGAGCAGCTGGGCCCGTGAGCCACAACTACTGAGCCTGCGCGTCTGGAGCCTGTGCCCCGCAACAAGTGAGGCCGCGATAGTGAGAGGCCCGCGCACCACGTTGAAGAGTGGCCCCCGCTTGCCGCAACTAGAGGAAGCCCTCGCACAGAAACAAAGAACCAACACAGCCATAAATAAATAAATAAATAAATAAATAAATAAATAAATAAATAATCCTTCCCTCTAAAAAAAAAAAAAAAAAAAAAAAAGAAGTGATTGGGTCTTCAGCCCCAGCACGTGGATTTGCAATACCACCTCCCACTCAGCAAAACCAAGGTTCCTTGGAGAAAGGGCCAATTCTACGTCTAGGGCAGCCTCTGTGGTAAACTGGAAAATGGCCCCCAAAGATGTCTACATCCGATCCCTGGAACTTGTGAGCGTGACCTTACTTGGAAAAAGCATCTTGCAGATATAATTATGGACCTTGAGATGAGGAGGTCATCCTGGATAGTCTGGTTGGGCACTAAATGCCATCACCAGTGTCTTTATAAGAGGGGCAGAGGGAGATAGACACACAGAGAAGGAGCCGCGTGAAGGCAGAGAAGAGACAGGCATCCAGCAGCCAGGGTGTGCTGCCTGCCACCTGAGGCTGGATCTTCCCGGAGCCTCCGGAGGGGCCCCTGCTGACACATTGATCTCAGACTTCTGGCTTCTTTCCGGAACTTGAGAGAATAAATTTCTGTTGTTTTAAGTCACCAAGCTTGTGGTAGATTGTTACAGCAGACACAGGAAACAAACAGTCGGGCGTCTTGTTACACCAGACAGCAAGACATCCCAGAGACCCTTGCGATCGTCAGAAGGAGCCAGGGGCCCACAGGAAAGACCCTCCCCAACCCTGTCTGAGCACCAGTAAGAATAACTCACTGAAGCGCAAATATGCTGAAATCTACACTTTCTTCATTCAAAAACAGACAACTTGATCATGTTTGAAGGGTGCTAGGGAACCAGATCTTGCAAAATGGTAAATTAAGAGAGAGACAGGAGCATTTACTTCCCTTTCCTCCACAAACAGGAGCCAAACAGCACCAGGGGAGCTGTTCTTTACGGCCCGGTTCTACCAGGTGAGTGAGGATGGAACTGGAGACTTGCTGTTCTCACTCTATCCGGTGGAGGGTGTTCTCAGACCCGAAACTGCCACACAGCAGCTTCTGACAACACAGGAAACAGTGGGGCTTCCTGATAAAGCACAGCCCCCACCTCTAGGGCACCCCTGCCCTCAACAAGTCAAAGCTGAATCCGACTAAGCCTCTAAATTTATTTACCAATTAGCAAGAAAGATGAGGAAAGTATATTAATAGATACCATGGGGACGCAACCAGCAAATCCCAACAGGAAGTCCCTAGACACATGAGCCACTTTCTTCAAAGGAATAAACCGCTAGTAGAGGGAAGGCAGACGCTGAACTGCAGCATGAGGGGTGCACACTTGGGGGACGAAACCACAAGCAAAAGAAGTTGATTGTCGGCCAAGGTGAGGGCTGCACCTTGGGGCCCACGGAGGGTTTCTTGGCGTGTTCTCGTGGGTCGTGTTCATGGCAGTTAACCTGACCATTTATCATGATGTTTCCTGTAGTGCGTTCTTCTAGCTATTAGGTATTTTGTATTATTGCTTTCTTGAAGGGGACTGAGCCCAGAGGACTTGGTGGCTGTTTTCAGAATGTGGAGGTGGGCAGGGTGACCCCAGGTTCTGACGCCAGAGCTGGGAGGACGAATGGCAGCAGGAATGGCCGGGCACGCGTGTCCACGAGGTCGCGGACTTGCCTCTCCCGCCCCCCGCTCCCCCAAGCGACTGCCCTGCCACGACACGCCTCGGCCTCAATGAGGGTTTGAGGGTCAGACTCACGAGCTGCTTCAAAGTCTTTATTGCAACCGAGGAGAGGGGCCCACAGGGCAGGGAACGCAGGTGGGTATGTGGGGTCCCCTAGAAAGGCCAGGGTGGGTCGTCACTGTGCCTGACAGTGGCTGTCACCCCAGGGCACCCAGCCGGGTGTGGGCAGGCCGGTCACCAGTGGAGGACACCAGGGCAGTACTTGTCAATGAGCCCCTGGTAGTAGGGCCGCAGCTTGTCCACATCTGGCAGGTCAGAGCTCTTGGTGTAGAGATCGAACTTGCTGCAGCGCAGAGGGACAGGGCCTCATGAAGCCCCGAGTGCCCTCCCCCCCTCCCCCCCACGGGCATGACCATACTTGAACTCCTGCACCCAGGGCAGCATGGCCAAGTCCTGCTCATTGCACAGCTGCTGGTAGTCGCCGCCCGTGTGCCACGGGTAGAAGGAGTGGAACCGGATGATGTAGAAGGCCTGGGGCAGGAGGAACCACACCCCACGCTCCAGCTTGGGCTGGACTGGGCCAGGCTGGGCTGCACTGGGATGAACTGGGATGGACTGGGCCAGGCTGGGCGGGGCTCTTGGTTTGGTTCCTCCCCCACACCTACCTCCGGTGGGAGGGAGAATTTGTTGAACTTCATCATCAGGTACAAGTACTCTGTGGGAGAGAGGGTGTCACCACCAGGCACCCAGAGGCATGGCCCCCACCTCGGTCCCCACTGTTCCTGTCTCTAACTGGCCTCACCGTCATGGCCCCAGGACATGAGGACGTTCTCGAGCCCACAGTGGGGCTGGTACATGCCAAGCTCTGTGCTGCAGGGAGAGACAGAGGGTGAGGGGGGCTCAGGAACACCCCGCAGAGGGGAGGACCAACGGCGAGGGAGGCATACCTGTACAGAGGATCCTGGAGGTCAGGGTTGTCCTGGAAGGTAGAGTCACAGAAAAGCACAGAGCCTTGGGGACGGCAGCCAACTGGGAAGGTGTCTCCAACGACTGCCCACTGGGGAGGGACAGGCAGCGGTGGGTGGGCCTGACTGGCCTGCCCACCAAGTGGGTGTCCAGAGCCCAGAGCCGAGGCTGCCCTGGGCCCCGCCCTGCCCACCCCCTCCACCCCTCTCCTCACCTGAGGCTCCCCTGCCAGAGCCAGGACCTTCCCCAGGTCGTGCAGGAGCCCGATGAGGTGGAACCAGTCTGGGGGAGAGAGAGAGGCAGGGCAGGCTAGAGGGGGTGCAGGGGCCAGGGCAGAGGGACAGCCTTGGGGCTGGGGTGGGAGGCAGGGCCTGCTGGGAGAGGGCCAGACCTCTACCCTCCCCCACCACCAGCTGGGGCGGGTGGGGAGCACACCCTTGTCGGGATGGGCCTTCCGGATGCCCTCGGCCGTCTGGAAGGCGTGGAAGGAGTTGGGGAAGTCCACGTCGGGGTCCGACTCGTCCACCAGCCCATCCAGCATGTCCACAGCCTCCATGACAGTCATTCTCTTATAGGAGAAGCTCCCAAACTGGGCATGCTGGGCCAGTAAGGGAGAGGTCAGCGTAGCCCCAGGGCCGGCCCTCGGGGGGTTCGGGTTAGGAGTCGTCCAGCTACCTTCCTCCTGACGAAGTCCACGGTCTGCCACGTGTGCATAAGCTTGTAGGTGGTGAAGACACGGTCCAGGAGAGGGCCGGACTGCAAGCCAGAGGGTCCGCCGGGCAGCTCGCCAACCCCTGCCCTTCACACCCAGGGGGCCACTGCCTCCCTCTCCCGGGCCTGGCCCCACAAGATGTGAACGGGGTATCCCCAGGGTGGCCTCTGGAGCTGTGCAAGGGGACAGGTGCTGCCCTTCCCAGGGGCGGGAGAGGCAGGGGCGGAGTGGGGGGCGGCCGCAGGTGCTCACCGTGTAGTTTCGGAAGCTGCCCTTGTCTTTGGCTGCCTCTGGCTCCATATCAGGCCGGTAGACCAGGGAAGGGTCCGGGTCCTGGTTGGGTGGGGGAGTGAACCCATTTCACCACAATGCCAGCTCCATGAGGAAGTGAGGACATCCCCAAGGGGGCACGAGACTGTCAGAAGTGGAGCAGCCGAGATGCAGTGGGCGCCCCAGGGCACAGCCCCTCCCAGCACAGGTGGGTGGATACTCCAGGCTCCTGGTGTCCTTAGCTGCAGGGTGGATGCCGAGGATGCCTGCTTCCCCAGTGATGCACGGCTCTGGAAGCACCCCTACCCGGCATCTCCTTCTCGAGACCTGGGTCCGCAGGGAGCCCAGGGGTTGGGCCGACGACCCTTGCCCCAGCTAGACCACGACAGGAAGGACGGAGACCTTTGACCCAGATGAGTGGGCCGGCAGAAACCCGCTGGGAGAGGGCATGGTGCTGCTGCCCCTTCCCCGAGGGAGCAGGCTGTGCGGGGTCCGGGGTGCTCACCACAGCCACCTTCATCCTGCGAGGGGGCAGAGCTCTGCAGGCCCGGGTGCCCGTATATATGCCCACAGGTTACATAAGTGACCGGACACCACCCAGCCCCTTGGCCTTGGCCCTCGGTAATGAGTGACCATCCACCCTCCTCCTGGCCTCTGAGAGTTAATGTGTCAGCACAGGAGCAGCCCCAGCGGCCCGGCCCCCCCCCGCCCCCCCCAACGCCAGCCAACCTCAGCGTCCCTGGAGCAACTGACCTGCCTGGGAGGTCGAGGCTGCTCTGTAGCCAGACTCCCACTCCTGCTTCCCAAGCTTTAAACACCTCCATGCCCCAGGCGGTAGGCCCCTCCCAACACCCTATCATCCCCAGGCACCCGGGATTTGGGGCGGGGCGGGGCTTATTTCAGAAAGTCATTTTGACACTTGTTAAAATGGGATAGAAGACTTTTATTCACGTTTCCCTAGAGGGGAGAGGTCGGGCTCCACTCTGAACACAGAGTAAATCCCCAGCACAGTCAGCTGGGGATTTACAGCCACCAGGCAGGGCGGGGGGCTGGGGTGGGGTGGGTGGGCAGGGGTCAGGAGGGAAAATTGCCAGTGGAGACATCAAGGGTGAGGGCACTCTTGCTAAACCCCAGGATTCTGTCAAGGGCGTGATTCTCGCTAATACTGGGTGAGGCTGGAGCCTTGGGCTCACGTTTGGTCCGGGGGTCTTTGTCAGGCTCTTGAAGTGAGGGGCTCCATCTCGAGTCAGCGCAGAGATGAATTCACAGCACTGGCCATGTGTGGGCTGAGTTAGGCAGGGAGGACACAGCAGGGACCGCACCGCCTGGAGCTGACTGTCCCGTCATTGGAAAGAGGCCGGCGCTCTGGCGCAGGACGGGGCACTGAGTGTGGTCAGGGTGCAGTGGGACGGGAGAGGGCAGTGGGCGAGATGCGAGGGTGCTGGGCACTCCGCGAGGCTCCTCCTGCCCACGCTGAGAATCAACCGGGCCCCACTTAAAATGGCAAAGTGCTCTTGGCCCCTGTGAGCCCACAGCGCCTCCAGCTTCCCACGTGCATGTGCATCCCTCACGCGCTGTACTTTTGAGGTTGGTTTCCTCTGCCTCCTCCCACTGGAATCTCAGTCCCTGGGGGTGGGGGGCGGGGTTTATTCGCTGTTTCCGCAAGTGCTCAGAAAATATTTGCTGCAAGGATGGAGAGGGGACTGGGGAGGTGGGACGGGGACTGGAGCCATCACCCCAAAGCAGGTGGTGGCTTGGACCAAGAGAAGGGACAAAGGGCCGGCCAGTGGATCCGGATGAGGAGAGAGAGGGGCAGCAGCAGGGGGAGGGCAGCGGGTGGGGGAGCTGGGGGGTCTGGGGGGCTGCCACCAGGCCTCCAAGCGGGGTGCCAGATAGGCAGCCAGGACACGGTCTGGAGCTCAGGGGCCATGTGGACGACAGTGCGATGCTGTGACCATGGCAGGTGACCATAAGGAAAAACAGCCCAAGGCTCAGGCAGCACCTCGGCAAGGGCACCAGGTGGTGCAATCCTGGGGGGCTCCTGGCATTCTGTGTTGCCACAAGGAGGGTGCAGTGTGGGGTGGTGTTCTGGCAGGGGGACCATCCTGCGTGGAGAACCAGACCGCAAGGGACTTTGCCCCAGGGCTGGAGCCAGGGAGGGTCTTGGCCGAGCTGAGCTCCTGACTCTCCCTGACTCGGCCCTCCTGGAGCCCTCCTCTTCCTCATCCCCCAGTCGCCCTGGCCCTGTGCCACAGCGCCCCCCTCCCTGCCTGCTCTACCGACACCCCTCGGTGACCACAGGCTCCCGGCTCTGAGGCCCAGCCTGCCGCCCATCCAGCCCCCACGCACACACCTGTTCCAGCCTCCCCCCAACATCCACGCCTCCCCTGGGCTCAGGGCCTGGGCGCTCTCAGCTCCTCCCCTGGGGCCCCTGCCGTCCTCAGTTCATCTCCCCAGCGGGGCAGGGACCAGCCTGAACTATTCCCACGGGGCCTGGTGGAGGGAAGGCGAGCCCTGAGCTGGAAGAGCAAGCACAAGGGTGGGAGGCCAGATGGAGCCTCCAGGAGCCTCCCGCCCTTAGGGGGCCCCCGGGGGTCTGAGGGGCAGGCCTGCCAGCGACCCAGGGTATGGGCTGCAGGGACCGCAGGCCCCTCCCTGATCTCTGGCTGCAGAGCTAGGATAAAGGCATGCTCTCTTCACAGGGTGGCTGAGAGGGTGACAGGGCAAACGTCGACAAATTAAGTGCTGTATGAACGTTTGTTAAATAACGGAAACCACATTTCTGAACCCATGAGGCATAGGGTGCCAGTACTACAGGACTGGCAAAAGGCTCTGGTGTCACAGCACTTAAAGCCCCTCCCCCTCCCCCCATCCCAGGTTGGGGGGGGCAGACACACACTGAGAACTCCGCCCTCTGGCTGTGGACTTGTTCCTATTTGAGGCCAGTCCCCTCCCCCAGGCTCCTGGCAAGCCTGCTCCAGCCTCCTGTTGTCCCCACGCCAGGCAGGATGGGGCTCAGGGAGTCCCTGTGGCCCGCGGAGCCCCAACCCTTGTTCGGCCATCCCTACCCACCTCGAGGTGGTGGTGCTTCTGCCTTAACTGAGACATTTGCGCTGGGAGATTTGCCCCTCCCCACTCCCACCCTGCCCTAGGGAGTGGGAAGGGTGTTCTGCCCTGCTCTGCCCCGGAACCCCTACACCCTTTCCCCAGCTGCCCTCAGGGCACCCAGGCAGGGAGTCTCCATTGCGACCTTGGGCCCAGCTGGAACAGGGCAGTCCAGCCTTAATCCTACCATGTCAGGACCAGCAGGGAAGAGACCATGCTGGGCCCACTCCAGGCCCCTCTCTCCTGCTTGCCCAGAGGTGGCCCAGGGTGTTCAGGTCCCTGGTATCTGCCCTACGTGCCTGGGCAGACCCTCTCCTCTAATGCTGCCAACCGCCTCCAAGTGTTACACTCCCCAGGGGCAGAGCCCCTGGGTGTTCAGGCTCTGCTGGGTCCACACACGTGCACTGGCTTCTGTGTCCGCGGTTGTTCGAGGTTGGCTGCTGCAGAACCTGGTGGGGGTAGGGTGGGGCAGGGGTGTCCTCAGGGGCCTGCACCGCTGTTCCAGCGACCGCTCTTTGCAGCAGCTACGGGGCTGGTTCTGGGCTGGGGGCTCAGCTGCAGCTCCGGGATTAGGGCGCAGCATCCCAGCTGGGACAGGCAGGGGTACGGCCCGCCGCGCCTCAGCCGTAGCTGTGAGGGCTGCTGGGGTCCACAGGGGCTGAGTCGTGTGGGCCGGCTGAGCCGACAAGCTGCCACAGGCGGTGGCCGAGGTTCTGCACCTGGCAGGTGCCCAGCACACAGCCCACACGCAGGAGCTGGGCTCGGGGCCTGCGGGGACCCAAGTGTCGGCGGGGGCCGTTCCGGAGAGGCTGACCCATAGCCGGGGCCAGGCTGGCACTCCTCTGGGGCTGGAGGGCCTGGTGCAGCTTCCAGACCACAGGCCGGGCTGCAGGGTGCCGGGACTGCAAGCCACTGGAAGGCGTCCGGGCTGGGGGCTCCCTGCAGAGGGAGAAGGAGGAAGTAAGCCCGGTGGGCCAGCCTTTCAGGGACCCATGAACCCACCCGCTTTCCCTTCCACACAGGCCTGGGGTCACTGGCAGGGGAAGCCCACTGAGCTCAGGGCTCAGGGCCTGGCCCTCAGCCATCTCAGTAGCCCATCTACCTGCCCCTCCCTGGGCAAGGGGCAGCCCTGGCCTCTGTGGGCCACTAAGCTCAGGACTCAGGTGACTCCCTCTCAGCCCTTCCCTTGGGGTGGGGGAAGGTGGGCAGGCCTGAGGGCCCCTCCAGCCTCGCCTCCCACAGCTGACCTTTCCTTTTGAGGGGTCTGCTTGCCAGTGGAGGAGTGGGCATGCCTTAGGAGGAGAGGCAGAGAAAGAGGGGCCTCTTGCCCTGCTCAGGGGTTGCTTAAGGCCTGGGGCTGGCCCTTGATCTAGGGGGTGAGCCCCAGCAGCAGGTGGGGGGTTTCCCCAACCAGGGGCTAGAAGGCCTGGGGAGGGGGAGGGGTCGGAGGGAGGCCTCCCCCAGCACTCCGGTTTCCTGCCCCGGCAGCCAGGCTGGTCTGAGACCTGCTCACCTGGGTCGCGCGGGCGGCCGGCTCCGGGCCAGGCCGAGGGACAGCGCGCCTGGGAGCTGCAGGTAGAGGAAGCTGATGCAACCGAGGGTGACCGTCAAGAGCCGGGCCATGAGGGCGGGGCCGGAGGGGGCAGTGAGCCGGGCAGGTGTTGGGGGCGGCCCTAGGCTGAGCCACCGCTTCCGTCCGCACCTCGGGGCGCGCGGGCTGGCGCCGGTGGGTCGGCGAGGGTCTCCAACACAAAGCGACACGAAGCGGGCGAGCGAGTCTCCTGCCGGTGGCGCGTGAACCTCCTCGGTCAGCTGGCGGTCGGAGCCCTGCTGGGGCCGGAGCTTCAGCACCTCGGGGCTAAATAGTCTTCCAGGGAGGCGGAGCCGGACGCGCCGGCGGGGCGGGGCGGGGTGCTCCCGCCCGGACCCCAACTCCGCCCGCCGCCCGAGAGAGGGCGGCGGCCGTAGGGAGCGCAGGTGGCTGGCCAGGCAGAGACCCCGGCAGGCCAGCCTCACCTCCGCCACCTTCTGGTGGGGGACACTGGCCCTGAGCCTGGAGGGGTAAAGAGCTGGGTGCTGCGGAGTGCGATCGGCGGGGCTGGGTCCCGCCCGCCACCTCTAGGTCCCTGGGCCTCGCCTCCCAAATGTCCGCGCCAATGAGTGGCAGGGGCCTGGCCAGAGGCGATTTTGAGACCCCTACTCAAGAAGTCCTAGCAGCTCTATTACTAAAAACTCTACCCTCCCCGCTCCCCACCCCCCACTATTACTGAAGTATTAACTGGTTTTTGTCAGAAATTTAAATGAGTAAAAAGTGAGAACCTCTCACTGCCATCCGGTGGATTCCTCTCCCAGGTCCGGATGGGTGCCCCGTTCTTGACTTTCTCTTGTGTGCATTTTGTTGAGGGGGGGTTGCATCCTGTGTGTGTGCACTATATACAGACACATATGCATATATAGGTAAAAATATATGTAAACATAGAGACTGCCATTCTTTCTTATGGTTGATCCTACACCAAAATGTAGGTGTTCTGTGGCTTAATTGATCCTTTACTGGGAAGCAATTAGGTGATTTCCAAGCTTTCCGAGAGCAAGAACCCTTCTTCATGAGCTCATGGATGTGTCTCTATATGATACTTCCGCAGACATGGGAATTCTGGCTGAAGGTGAGCCCGTGTTTGTGTTGACAGATGGAGCCAAACCGCTCTCCACAAAGCTGATGCACTGTCCACCGATAATGGACTTGGTGCCAGGGTTCTTCATCCCTTTGTCCCTCTGAGAGGGGACAATTATCCCATCACATGCTCAGACATTTCTGATCATCTGAGCGTCTCTGCACCCATTTGTATTTCCTCTTCTGTCTTCCCTGCCCCAGTCTTGCTCCCTCTATCGGGTCATCATGAGTGACCTGGTCACTCTCCGTCCCTCCTTCTGCACACGCCATGGGAGCTCAACAAACATTAGCTGCATGAATAAATCAACAAGTGGTGACCACCTGCCATGTTAAAGAGCGGTAGGGAAGCATCAGCAGGTATTCCCGTTTCTATTTATTTATTTTTACCGGAAGGAGGGTGGGTGATGTGATCACATTTATGTTAGAAAAGTGGAATTCAGCAGGGAGGTGGGTGCTGAAGGGCTGGCAGGAAGGGTGCAGTGGGGACAGAGCGGATGGGTCAGAGAAACAGAGCAGAGTGGGGGGGCAGATGAGGAAGGTCAGCACACCCATCTGTTTGCTGATGCAGGAAGAGTGGGGGGAGGGGTTAGCCACCTGGGGGACATCCTGGCAGGAATGTCTTGCTGGCCTCCAGCGTCCTGGGCCTCAGGCTGAAGAGAAAGCAGCCCTGGAACACAGTCTGGGGAGTTTCGGAGCTGGCAAGGCTCTGAGAGGTGAGGAGTGTGGTGAACATCACCCACAGAGAGTGAAGAGAGAGGACAGAACCTGGCGTGGGAAGAGGGGCAGGCAAGGGACCCCAGGGGTGGGCCTGGTTCTGCAGCTGCTTCTTCTCCCACCAGCACCCCCGTCCTCCCTCAATCTGCCTTCCACAGTGCTGCCAGTACCGTCTTTCCAAAACACATGTGACCGTATCACTCACCCCACCAATAAAGAAGAAATAGATAAAAATTCGCAGTCTCTTAGGCCGTCGGGCATTGCATTCTGTCTCTCAGAACACTGGCTGCCACCACAGGCCTAGGGTCTCATTTCCCCGACAGCCCACGGGCAGGGTGTCCTCTGGCCTCAGGCCTCAGCCTGGGAGCTTATTTCGCCCCTATCCCTCTTGACTGGATCAGAGACCCCCTGTGATCCCACAGCCCCTGCACAGCACAGCTCGTGGCACTTGTGGTCTGTAAGTGTCCGCGTGCCCCCCGGGGGGAAATCCACGGGCTTCCCGCACGGGTCCTCGGTGGCGGAGCCGCCGCTCTGGAGGCACCCAGAGCACCGCTCACCCACGGAGACACACAGGAAGCAGACCAGGGGTTCCCCTGGAGCGATGCTTTAGAGAGAAATCACCGTGGAGCAGGAAAAGCGAGGGTGGCAATTGGCTGGGCAGACAGCATCTAAGGAGGTTTCTCTTGAGTGTTTTAAGGTGGGAGAGACTGAGTGTAATCCCGATGGCGAGGGTCCATAGAGAGGGCAAGATTGAGGGTGGGGGTACCTAGCAAACAGCCAGAGGTGGGGAGGGGGCAGGAGGGGCAGAGCCTCTGTGGTCGCTGTGGAGGGGGAGGCGGGGCTGAGGGGGGCAGACTTGGGGTGATGCGAGTCTGTTTTCTCTGTGAAGGAGGGCAGTGGGGTCATCTCCGAGGCACGGGAAGGGGGTCAGAGGAGACTGCAGAGAGAACAGAGCTGACCGGCTGCCAGCAGGCTGGGCAGTGGGGAGAGGGCCTCCACAGCTGGGGCCGCGGCGTCACTGTGGCCACTCCGCAGCAGCTGGCACGGCAGGCCTCGAGGAGACGGACGCGCAGGGCTGTGCGTGGCTGGGGCTTGCCAGGTGAGGACGGTGACAACAGTCGGGGGGGCGACGACGTTGGCAGGATGACAGGTGACTGGAGCCACACTGGGAGGAAGCGGGCGGCAGCGAGTGCCTCTGAGGGTAACGTGGACAGTGTGGTAGCCGGGAACTTGAGTGGGGCTATCTATCATGGTCTAGAAGTGACCCCAAACCTACCCTTGACCCTAAGGTGCTCAAGGAATGGATGGGCTCCTTGCAAGGAGGGCATGAGGGTGGAACAAAATGGAGTGCAGGGTCCCCACCATCTCTGTGGAAGAGCCAGTCCTGGGCTCATGTGCTAGGCCAGAGGGCTTCCCTGGGACACTGCCTGCCCATGCACAAGCTCAGTGGTGTGGTAATGTGGCGGTGAGGACCTTTTTGGGTGTAAGTGACAAAAACCAACTCAAGACAGCTGGGGCAAAAAGGAGGGGTTCTCAGCCTATCTACCCAGTACGGTACAGAAGCAGAGGAGGCTGTGGCTGGGCATGTGCCCAGGGGCAGGGAGGGGAGCCTGGTGGTCCTCCCCCTCAGCTCTCGTCTCTGGGTTGGGTTCCACTCATTCTCCAGGCGGGCCCCTGCGAGGGGGTGGAGGAGGAACACCAGCAGTTTGTTCCTTCATAGGTTCTTGAAGCAGCCAAAGTCACCCCAAAACAAGTTCAACCCTGCCTCCCCCTCCCAGCCTGTCAGCGAGCAGCCCTGAGGCTCCCCCTCCCCCCACCCCATCTCCTCTCCTAGCGTGTTCTGCCCTAGACTCTGTGTCCCCCTTGCCCATCCCTGTGGCACTGCGGGGGAGGCCCTGGCCGGCCCCGGCCCTGAGGGTGTTGGGCACCGTCAGGGACCCTGAGTGGTGCAGCCTTCTCCCAAGCAGCGCACCCGGGCCCCGGCGCCTCACGGCCTAGTACGCGGCTCTTTACAGCAGGACGTGCAGCGCGCCTTTTAAAAAGTACATGTGTTGAAAATAAATGAATGCATGAATGAATGAATGAATAAATAAATAAATAGAAATAAAAAAATAAAAGTACATGTGTTAAGCGTTTCACCTCACTTAGACTGGCCTTCCAAGTGGGGCCAGAGCCCTCCTCAGGCTGGGAACCCCACGGGTAGGGCCTGGGTGGGTACTCCCCCCTATCACCAGGCTGGCAGCCCCAGGGGATGGCTTAGGGCCCCAGTTTGGGAGACCTGTGGGTAGGGCCGGGCCTTCCAGCTTTCCTCCAGACTGACAGCGCCGGGGGAGAGAGCCCCGGGAGCCGCGCGGACCCCAGACAGAGCTCCCAGAGGCGAGGCCCGACCCCTCTCCGCCCTGCGTGGGAGCCGCGACGGCGAGGCGCGCCCAGACCCGGCCCGCGCCTGCCGCTGACCCGCCCGAGCCGCCGTCGCTGTCACCGCTTGAGGGTGGTGAGCGGCTGAATCCCGCCCCCGGGAACCGAGCCCGCGCCGCTGGTCCAATGAGAGAGCTTCGCTCCGGACCCCGCCCACAGGGGGCGGAGCGAGGCCGCGCAGGCGCACGGCGCGGCCGGGCGGGCCGGCTGGCTGGGAAGATGGCGGCGGAAGCCCTGGCCGCCGCTGTGGAGCGGGCCCGAGGCGTCCGGGGTGCGCGGGCCAGGGCCGGGGCCGGGCCATGAGAGCGCCGTCCTCGCGTCCCCGAGCCGCGGAGCCCGCCCGCGCCCCTCGCCATGGCGCGGCTCGCGGATTACTTCGTGCTGGTGGCGTTCGGGCCGCACCCGCGCGGTGAGTGCCGGCGCGCGGCCGAGGGCTGAGGGCCGGGGACCGGGAGCCGGGAAGGGTCAGCCGGGGCGGCGGGGCAGCCCCAGGGTCAGCCGGGCACCTGCCGCCCTGGTTCGGGGTCCGGGGTCGGGGGTCACGGAGGGCCGACCTCTCCGAGGTGGGCAGCGCGGCGAGACGGGGCGGGCCGAGATTGCCCACCCCAGTCAGGGCAGAACCGGACCGACAGCGCCTCGGCGTCGCCCCGGAGGTGGGAGGGCCCTGGGGCGGCTCGGCCTCCCGACTCCCAGTTGGGTGGGATGGGCTCTCTCTGCCTTGGCGGACTGCCGGGCGGCTCTGCTTCCAGGGGCACGGAACGTTCACTTGCAAGCCCCTCCTCTGACCCCCAGTGCCTCTGGTCTGGAGCCTCCGGCCCCTGTGCCGTGTCTCAGGTACAGGAGGCTGGGGGGCATGCAGAAAAGGGGTGGGGTTCAGGGACTACTGCTTGAAGAGGTGGTGTTTGAGTTGGAGGAACTGTGGAGAGGAGAGAGAAGAGTGTTCCTGGCAGAGGGCCTGCCGACTTCATGCCTGCAGCCAAGCCCTGGGTGGGAGAGTGGCGTGGTGACTGGTGCCGATGGCCAGGAGGTCCGTGTCTGGGGTCAGCGCCCGTGTCTGAGAGCCCTTCAGCCCAGGGGGTAGGAGAAAGCCTGACAGTGACATCAGCAACAGCCGTGGAGACAGCGGCGTTGGGGTGTGCACTCAGCGTGCCAGGCCCTGCACAGCCCTTTGTGTGCGTGATCTCACTTCTTCCTCCCAGCAGCCCACCGAGGTTTCCCTGTCATTGCCCCCATGTGTAGAGTGCAGTCAGGGCTGAGCGGTTGAGTGCCTGGTCTGAGCCCCCAGAGGGGCTGGGACTCGCACCCAGGCTACCCCAGAGCTAAGCTGGGGTCTCAGATCCCAAACTGCAGGAGGGCACGCGTGTCATTGGGGGGGTGGGGTGGCTGTGTGGTCAGGCTGGGGCTGAACCTTGAGCCTGAGAGTGGGGTCGAGACCCCCAGTCTACCCTGCTTCTTGTCACCCCAGCTGCCTCTGTCACCATTCAGGACCCGGACTTGCACTCCTCTTTGCTTTTCTTCTTGCTGAGCCTATACCTGCTGGACTCCACACTCTCCAGACCCTCCTCATGCCCTTTCACTCAACACTCACTCCTCCTCTCCGCTCCTCCTGTCGTATCCATCCCGACACCGTCAGTCATGAGCACGTCTCTCCCTTCAGGGAGGGCATTCTTGTGGGCAAGGACCAGTTGTCCTCGTCCTGCAGTCTGCACGTGGCAGGCTCACTGTCAGTGTTGAACAGGCCCAGGGGGAGGGCCGTCTGCTCCAAGGCATGTGGGGAGGGGGCAGTGAGGAGGACATGCCAACTGCAGCAGCGGGGTGCACTGGATCCAGGGAGACGGGGCTGGCCAAGGTGCTGCCCCAGCGTGAGGGCCCCCAGGCTGCGTGCCAGGGCAGGGGCTGCATGAGCAGAGTGAGCTTGGAGGCTGAGGAGGCTGAGGGCAGGTGGGAGGCGTGCTGATGGAGGTGGCAGCTGGAGTGAACGTGAGGGAGGTGCGAGGAGGCACGGGTGGGCTCCGTGACAAGCTGGCTGGAGCCACGCGGGCGGTGGGCACCGCAGGTGTGCGTGGCCTCTGAGCGGAGCCGGCACGAAGTCACCCCGTGACTGGCGGGAGTGGCTCTCAAGATGTTCCTTCGGTAGGGCTGGGGGGCCATGGAGCCCCTAACCACTGTCTTCGGGATTGGAGCTGGTCAGCTGCTGGCTGGCTGCCCAGCCTCAGGGCCTCCCTTGGCATGGCCGGTCCATCCCTGTGAGGAGCAAGCCCACGAGCTGGAATCCCGGCTGTGGGACTGAGGGCAGAGCGAGGTGGTGGGGACGTCTGAAGCAGAGGAGCCCCGCGTGAGGCTCAGTGGTCCCTGCTTTGCCACTGGAACCTCTGTGACCTTGGACCAGTCTTTCGGCCCTCCGCACCTCACCTTCCTCATCTGGGGGTAGGGTGAGTGACACAGACCTCCCGGGCTGCCGTGAGCACAAGGTGGACATGCACACGTGGAGCTGCTCACACAGAAGGCTCCAGGAAGTGATGGGTGTCTCGTTAGTGCTGAGCAGCCAGTGTGTGGACGCCACTTGGCACAGACGGTGGGCACCTCTGCGGGAGGTGGGGACCCCTGCGTGCTGGCAGGCCTAGGACACTAGGGCAAGACATAGGGTCTTTTGGGTTCAGTGGAGGGTGTAGGAGGGGTAGAAGTGTTGTCCTTGGCCTGGATCTGGACATCCTGTCTGGAGCTTCTGGATGCAGGGCCTGGGTGCTGAGTCCCCGAGTCCTACCTGAGGAAGTATCCTGGCTTCATGGTTACTACCTGGCAGACCGCTCCAGGCAGGAGGACAGGGAGGGGGTTGGGGGTTCCCTTTCATTCATCCCAGAAGGTGTAGGCTCCTCCCTTGGTGAGTCGGGGGAGCTCCTTCACTAAGGACGTGGGTTTAGCCTGTATTGCACCCTGGCCCAGCTCTGGGGACATCATGGGGGCCAGAGAGACTACCTTGCCCGGTTCCTGGCCAGGGAGTGCCCTGATGGTGGTCAGCTGATTTTACACAGTGTGACCAGTGCCAGGGTGTGTCTTTGATCTGACCAGATGGCCGAGTGCATATCTGCCAGGGAGGAGGGGCTGGACCCCTCCTGGTGCTGGGGGTTCCACCCCCAAACATCTGAGAAGAAGACTTTCCACCCCTGGCCTGGCCTCTTTTGGTCCTGACCATGTTGAGCTGGCCACATTCCTCCGCCCCATCTACTCTCCCCACCCATATTCCTGCCCTCTCTCTGGAGCAGGTTGGGGCTGTTTGGGATGGCCTTGGCTGGCTCCCAGCCCCACCCTGGGAGCCCGAGGGTCCAAGTCCTTGGGTCAGAGCCAGTCGGGTCTGGCCGGAGAGGTTGGAGAGGTTGCAGCCCCTCTGCACATGTCCCGTGCTGTGGCCAGCTGGGAGCAGCCTGTGTGTTGAGGTTTGTGTTGAGGTGGGAGGTTGGGTTTGCAGCAGGACGGTGCCGTCCTTCCTACGGCCCGGCTGGTCTCAGGGCATGTGTGCTGGGTGTGGGGAGGGGCGGGCAGAGGAGGCTGCCATCCTCCCTCGCCTCTGCCCACAGCGCATGCTGGCCTGGGCCGGCCCAGGCGTCGGAGCCTGGCACTGGTGACGGCGTTGCCAGCAGATGACGGACGTGAGCTCTGGGTTCCCCGCCCCGGGGCTGGCTGTGGGGACACAGCTCTTGTCCCCGTCTGTGTTTCAGGGGACCTCTGTGCCCTTCCTCCTAGGGCCCCCCCGAGTCCCGCCCTGTGACGCACGGCTGTGCTGGTTGGATTAGTCCTGTCACCATGGGGTGGAGGTGTCCTCTCTCCTGTCTACCCCAAGGTGGGGCAGCTCTGGTGGGGCAGGGGACTCAGCTGCTGTAGGTCCCCTTCACGGCCTCAAGAGCTCGACTGGGTGGGGGACACTGGGAGATGTGGCAGAGCCCTACCCCCACCCCCAGGATGCAGGCCAGCAGCCAGATTGCAGCCCGGCCCCTGTGCCTTGGCACAGAGCTGAGGCATGGGCTGGGGTCTCAGAGAAGGGTGAGGGAGTCAGGACACATCCACGGTGCACCCTTCCAGGGAGGGCCGGCGAGCGCTGGTGTGCCTTGGGGCTCCAGGAGCTGCCCTACTGAGGAACCTGTTTGCCTGTGGGGTGCGAGCGGGGCTGACGGTGGGGGGAGGGTGGTGCCGCGGCTATCTGCGATCAGGAAGCCCTGATTCGGCGGGGGGCTGTGCAGCGCTGGACGCGGAGACGTGGCTTCTTGCTCGTGGAGCTCCTGTCTGGCTCAGCTGGCCAACAGGTGCACCAGGAATCCCGGAAGGCTGTGGTAGAGGGTGGGAGGTTCTTGGGGTCCCACTGCAGGCCCCAGACTTGGGCAGGGTGCAGAGAGCTGGCTAGAGGAGGTGAGGCTCTTTGGGCTGAGACCTGAGGGCCAAGTTTGGGGCCATCGTGGCCCAGAGGAGGAGCTGGCGGGGGAATGCTCACCTGCCTAGCCTAGCGCCATTCTCCCCCCCGCCCCCCCCGCCCCCCCGCCTCTGTAGGCGGCCCGGACACCTCCCGGAAGGCCTGCGCTCAGTTCTTTGGAGGGTGGAGCCCTGCACGTGGGAGTAGAGTAGACGTTCCACATGATGAATGGGGTAGGGAGGGTGGGCAGTGGCCGGTGGCCAGCCACTCTGCCCACTTCCCTGGGGGAGAGGCTGTGGAGAGCAGCCCCCGAAGGCCACCTGCCCACTGGCTTTGGGAGGGAGATGGGGCAGAGGCTACTGTCCCCATCTGCACACACCCCCCTTCCTTCCTTCTCCTCCTGCCTCGTGGCAAGAACTGGGTGAGCCCTGGGTGCCAGCCAGGGCTGAGCCCAGATGGTGGTTTGGGGCTGCACACAAGTTGGCCCTGGGGGAGGAGCCACCATTCAGGGTGAGCCAGCCTGGGCCTGTTGATGGTGCCCCTTGGGAGTGGGCCTGGAGGGACCCTGGGGGCTTCGGGGGGTGGGTGTATGTGTGTGTGTGTGTGTAGGTAGGTGAGGCACCAGCAGACACCTGTCCTCGTGAGGCACCAGCAGACACCTGTCCTCCCCCACTCTGTCTTGTCTGCCACCTCCTCTCCGTGTCAGTGGTGGGAGGGGGAGGGGAGCAGGAAGCTGAGGTTTGGTGAGGCGGAGTCACGGTCCCTCACTACCCCTGCTCCCCCAGCCAGCAGCAGCCTGCCTGCTGCTGACCTTTTAGGCCTTGCCTCCGTGATCCTGGAGGGTGGCGGGTTCCTAAGATTGCAGCCCAGCTCCTCTGCCTCTGGGGGCCTGGGGAGTGTGTGCTCTTGGGCTGCTGGGGTCCGTTTGCCAGTGCCCTTGGGTCCAGGCCTGTGCCCAGGCCCCCAGCTCGGTCTGAGGCTCCTGTGCCCACTCAGGTCACAGGTGGACCAGACAGGCTGGACGTGGGACTGCATCTCACAAGTCCTCAGAGGCTGCACACGGTGGCTTTCTGGGCCTTCCCTATCCGCCCCTGCTCTTCTGCTGGTGTGGGCAGCAGTGTTGAGGCTGGTCTGAGTGGAGGGCTGGACCTGCTTGTCGAGTGTGGGAGGTGAAGGTGGAGAGCTTTTGTCTTTCCTGCTTCAAGCTGCTGCCATGCTGGGTGGGAGCTGGGGGAAGAACAGGGACCCCCGTCCTTCCTCCACGACGCCTGGGTGAGTGCTTCCCTGACTTGACCCTCGTCATGCCTCCAGGTTTGTCTCCACAAAGGGTGGGCAAGAGGCAGGGGCCTCCAGCTAGCCCTGCCAGTGTGGACTGGACCTGGGAGCACTGCCCTGGGCATGTAGTGGGGGGAGCAGACCAGAGGGGGCTCAGCGGGCCAAGTGGTTTCGGGAGTGGAGGGGGGTCTCTGGGGAACACATGGGGGGCTAGCAGGCTGGGGGTGCAGGGACATGCCCTTCTCCCTGGTCTAGAGGACCCTCAGGGCTGCACATGGCGACCTGGTCTGTGGCTGTGTGCAAGGTGGCCTTTGCGGGCAGGGAGCAGGCCTGTGTGCCAGCATCTTCAGGGCTCAGGAGAGCCCTCCTGTCCTTCCTGCCAGCCCCACCCCTCTCTGGCTGTCTTCTGGGACCTTTGCTTGTCGCGTCTGCCTCCTGAGGCAGCGGGGACAAGCAGCAGTTTGGGGCTGTAGGCACGGGTGGTCCTTCCGCCAGCACAGGTGGCAGGTGTGAGACCTCTGCACCTCTCAGGTGGGCCCAGGGCTGGCAGGTGAGGCGGAGGCAGGGAGCAGGGCTGTGGGCCGAGTGCCTAAGCCGGGCGCTGGCTGTGGAACAGTCTGGAACAGCTCTCCCCTTGCTGGAGGGGCAGGTGCTATGCAGTTGGGCGGGCACGCTGGCATGTGGCGGGCTGGGTGTGAGTTCTGGCTGGGGGTGTTGACACAGTGGGCGGGACCCAGGAGGTGGGTAGTGGGGGTGGGAGTAGGGAGTATCCCCCCCTACTCCCCTGGGCTGGGGCTCCTGTGCCCTTTTTTTTTTTTTTTTTTTTTGAGGCTCTCACAGTTTATTTTATTTTACTTTATTTTTTAAAATTTCCAGGTCATTTAAAAAAAGTTTTCTATTGGGGTATAGTTGATTTATAATGTTGTGTTAGTTTCTGCTGTACAGCAAAGTGAACCAGTTATACATATACATACATCCACTCTTTTTTAGATTCTTTTCCCGTTAAGTTCATTATAGAGTACTGAGTAGAGATCCCTGTGTTATACAGTAGGTCCTTATTAGTTATCTGTTTTATATACAGTGGTGTGTATATGTCAGTCCCAATCTCCCAATTTATCCACCCCCCCGCCCCACCGGTAACCATAAGTTTCTTTTCTGCATCTGTGACAGGCCTCCTGTGCTCTTGGTGCCTGGCCCAGCCAGAGGCTTGCAGGGACCCCAGCCCCACAGCAGGGGCTTCTCTCCACGCCCTCTGGCGGTCCTGGGGTCTGTGGCTGCCTAGCGGCCCCTCCGCACAGGACTGTCTTGAGGGAAACCATAGGTTTGGGAGCTGGGACTGGTCTGGTGCCACGTGAGGGCCAGGACGGGTGAGATGTTTCCACTCGGACCCTCGAGGCTCCTGACCGGGTGCGGGTGTGGGAGGTGGGAGGTGCTCTGACCCCTGCTCCTGTCCTCAGGGAGTGGGGAAGGCCAGGGCCAGATCCTGCAGCGCTTCCCAGAGAAGGACTGGGAGGACAACCCGTTCCCCCAGGGCATCGAGCTGGTGAGTGCGGGCGTTCCCCCGGGGCCCGGAGCCGAGGGCTGGGGTGCTGAGACGGTGGGGGGCAGGCACCGTGAGGACCCCACTGGGTACAAGCAGACATCAGCTGCGTTGGAGAACGTGGGGCGGGGGTGCAGGCTTGGCTGGTCGGGCGCTTGGTGCCCACATCACGTCCTGTTGTCCCTCCCTCGTGGTGGTGGGGACCGTGCCCTGCGTCACAGGGTTCTCGCCCCACACAGTGAGGCCGGAGGCTCTTACTCTCCTTTGTGGGGGAGAAGGCTGAGGTCCAGGAGGCAAGGCACATGGGTCGCAGAGCAGGGTGCTGCTGGCTGCACTGGAGCCCGGCCTCCAGGCCCTGGCTGTGCAGTCCCTCGCAGGCAGGGGGCTAGAGGGAACTGACTGCTGACCCCCGTCCCCTTCCTCCCCATAGTTTTGCCAGCCCAGTGGGTGGCAGCTGTGTCCTGAGAGGAACCCGCCGACCTTCTTTGTTGCCGTCCTCACCGATATCAACTCCGAGCGGCACTACTGCGCGTGCTTGACTTTCTGGGAGCCCGTGGAGCCCACACAGGTAACCCTGCAGGGGCCGAGCCTCTGGCTGTGGCCGACTCCCTCTGTCCTGTGTGTGTCTCCCCGTGTGTGTCTGGTCCTGGTGACCCAACCCCACAGAGGCTGAAGTTTCCAGAGGGCCAGTCCTGTCTGAGTCACCTGTGTCCCGTCCGCCACCTTCCCCCCGCCACCCCCGCCCCGGGCCTCAGGAGACCTGCCTGAGAGCCTGGCACATGGAGCTTCTGTCCACAGGAAGGGCTGTGCACCGAGGACACTGCCGAGAGGGAAGAGGAGGCAGGTGAGAGAGGCCTAGTGGGACTGTCACCCGCAGCCCCTGGCCCGCCCGGCCAGCTTTTTGCTCCAAAGACGCTGGTGCTGGTGTCTCGATTGGACCATGTGGAGGTGTTCAGGGTGAGGTGGGCAGCCAGGGCACAGGGCAGGATGCGGGGTGCTCCCGCTGGCTGGGCCGTCATTCCCCGATCTGTGGTCCTTGCAGAACAGCTTGGGTCTCATCTACACCATCCATGTGGAGGGCCTGAACGTGGGCCTGGAGAACGTGGTTGGGAACCTGCTGACGTGCGTCATCCCTCTGGCCGGGGGCTCACAGGTGGGTCAGGAGGCAGCTGCTGTCCACCCACAGCCACAGGCCCCACTGGTGCCTGAGGCCACGGGGTGGGGCCTGCTAGGCATTCGGAGTCCAGCCTGGGCAGAGCGCGGCCCCGGCCTCGGACACTGTCCTGCGTCTTGGTGCCGCCGCCTGTCCCCTTTCCTTGGCCCTGCCTGTCTTGTGTCCCATGTCGCACCTGGCTCTCTACCTGGCACCCTTTGGTTCCTCTGTCCTCTCGCTCCTTGGGTGTGCCTGTCTCTGGGTGTCAGTGTTGGCTTATCTGTCCACCCCCCGTCTGTGTCCCCGCGTGTGGGTGTGTCTAACTGTGTCTCTCTGCCTGTCTGTCCCGTGCAGCTGGACTCTGTTGAGGACGGAGTGGTACGGATTCTTTGTTTCTTCTGCCCACCCAGGCCCCGTCCCCACCCCAGGTCAGAGGCCCGGAGTTTTCTCTGCAGCACTGCTTGGGCCGACAGAGGCCGGGCGTGGCCTTTCCCTTGTGCTGTGCTGCCCGTCCCGGCCAGTCCCGCCTCGGGGTCTGTCCTTCCCCCAGGCCCGCCTGAGGCTGTGAAGCTGGGGGTGACCCAGGTCTGGGTGGAGCAGCTGAGCACTGGTCCCTCTCTCTCCACAGAGAACCATCTCTTTGGGGGCTGGGGACCGGCAGGTCATCCAGACGCCACTCACCGACTCGCTGCCCATCAGCCGCTGCAGCGTGGCCCTGCTTTTCCGCCAGCTGGGTGAGTCTGGTGCCCCCAGCCCCAGCCCTTGCACAGTCCTTCCTCTCCCCTCCCGGGGCCGGTGGACAGACATCGAGGTTTTGCTGCAGGGCGGGCGCCTGCGCCCTCTAAGCCTGTCCTCCTCCTCAGGCATCACCAACGTGCTGTCTCTGTTCTGTGCGGCGCTCACGGAGCACAAGGTGCTCTTCCTGTCCCGGAGCTACCAGCGGCTCTCGGACGCCTGCCGGGGACTCCTGGCGCTGCTCTTCCCTCTCCGATACAGGTGCTTACCTTACCGCTGCCCACTGCCCCGCGGTCCCTCCGCTTGGCCCCGGCCCTCGGGCTGTCGCACTGAGCCTTGGCCTGTTGCAGTTTCACCTATGTGCCCATCCTGCCGGCGCAGCTCCTGGAGGTGCTCAGCACGCCCACACCCTTCATCATCGGAGTCAACGCTGCCTTCCAGGCAGAGGCCCAGGAGCTGGTGAGGGCCCTGCTTTGTGTCTGCCTCGCTGCTCCAGGCTGGGCCGACCCCAGGCCCCGCTGACCGGCCCGCGGCTCCCTGACCTCTCGCTCCCTTTGGTCCACAGCTGGATGTGATTGTTGCTGATCTTGATGGCGGGACGGTGACTGTGCCCGAGTGTGTGCACATTCCACCCCTGCCAGAGCCACTGCAGAGCCAGACGCACAGCATTCTGAGCATGGTGAGGCAGGACCAGGGGCCTTGGGGAGGCTGGTGCCTCGGGCAGGCTGGGGTGGAGTCACTTGGTGGCCAGAGGAACCCAGAGCCTGGGGCTCGTGTGCAGCTGACCCTGCTCCCCGCTGCTTCCACAGGTCCTGGATCCAGAGCTGGAGCTGGCAGATCTTGCCTTCCCTCCACCTACGACGTCCACTTCCTCCCTGAAGATGCAGGTGGGGGTCGCTACCCCTCTGGGGGCCCAGGCCCACCCGGTGCTGAGCGCTCCTCCAGGGGGTCGCCAGGGCCGCGTGGGGTGGGTGTGAGCCTCGGAGGGTCCTGCACAGGAGTGGCCGTCGGCGCCGAGTCTTAGAGGAGGCACTGTGGCTTGTGTGGAGGAAGGTTGGAGGGTCAGGAGGGCGAGGTGCCTGGAAGGCTCAGGGCCTGGCACTCACCTGCCCTCACGTATGCCCCAGGATAAGGAGCTGCGCGCCGTCTTTCTGCGGCTCTTTGCTCAGCTCCTGCAAGGCTACCGCTGGTGTCTGCACATGGTCCGCATCCACCCGGAGCCTGTCATCCGCTTCCATAAGGTGGGCGTCAGGCGGGGGCGGGGGCGGGCAGAAGGTGAGTGCCCGAGGGGCTGACTTTTTTGTGCACCGCAGGCAGCCTTCCTGGGCCAGCGTGGGCTGGTGGAGGATGATTTCCTGATGAAGGTGTTGGAGGGCATGGCCTTTGCAGGCTTTGTGTCGGAGCGCGGGGTCCCCTACCGCCCTACGGACCTATTTGACGAGGTGCACCCTGACCCCACCTGGGAGGAGCCGCCATCACCCCCCTCCCTGCCCCAGCCAGCCCGCCTGACCCTGCTTCCTCCCCCAGCTGGTAGCCCACGAGGTGGCGCGGATGCGGGCGGATGAGAACCACCCCCAGCGTGTCCTGCGTCATGTCAAGGAACTGGCAGAGCAGCTCTACAAGAACGTAAGGCAGGCGGCACGAGGGGGCGGGCTGGCCAGGTGAGGTCCCTGTGCTGCCCTGGCCCGGGCTGCTCGCCCATCCTGCCTGTGTCCCCCCCCAGGAGAACCCGTACCCTGCCGTGGCTATGCACAAGGTGCAGAGGCCAGGGGAGGCCAGCCACCTGCGGCGGGCGCCCCGGCCCTTCCCCCAGCTAGACGAGGGCACGGTGCAGTGGATCGTGGATCAGGCCACAGCCAAGTTGCAGGGCGCACCCCCGGCCGTGAAGGCCGAGAAGAGGACCACCGTGCCCTCAGGGCCCCCCATGAGTGCGTAACCGGGAGGGGGAGCCTAAGTGTGGCCGAGGGTGGACGTGAGGTCAGAGGTAAGCACGTTCTCTGCTCCCCAGCCGCCATACTGGAGCGGACCAGTGGGCTCCACGGCAACAGCGCGCGCCGGCTGGAGGTGGTCCGGAACTGCATCTCCTACGTGTTCGAGGGGAAGATGCTTGAGGCCAAGAAGGTGAGGGTAACCCGGGCACAGGGAGCCCTGTGGGCTCTGGATGGGGGCGGCCTGGGCCAGGGCAGCGGCTCTCAGAGGAGCCCTGGCCCTCGTCCTCCTGCAGGGGGCTGGAGGGCGCTGGGCTGGCGAGAAGGGCAGGTGGACGCCAGGTCCGCCTCAGAACAGCTGGGGGCAGCCTGCTGGGGAGGCTCAGCGGGAGGAATTTACTTCAACTTGTAGTCATCAGAACGCTCTGAAAGTTCCTACTGTTAAGTTTCTTCTTTATCTCTCACAAAAACTAGTGTAGACTCACACGTGTGTTTTGTTTTACTTGCAGAAAGTGGAGTTCATTTAGCATTCTGCCCTCTGTGATGTCCACTGACACTTTGGGTCTCTCAGGACAGCCAGTTTGAGTCTGTCTTGTGTTTCACAGCTGCGTGGTTCTCTGTGAAGCACCTAGTTCTTAAACCAGCCCTTTATCGGGTTCCTGGTTGTTTCACAGTGTGCGGTAGTGTCAACAGGACAAGTGCAGCCCTTCCTGTGGCCCGCCCAGTGCTGAGCTGGCTGCGGGCTCTGCGTTAGGCTTGTGCGTTCTAGGCGCTGGGGCCCTGGCTGGCCATGGGGCCTCGCTCAGAGCGCTGGCAGTGTCGTGAGCTTCGCGTGGGGAGGGCTGGCTCAACTAGAGCGTTGGTCTCTTTTGGGCAGTGAAGCCCCAAGTCTGGGCACACCTGACCGGATGGCTTCCGGTCTCCTCTGTGCTGAGAGCCTGGGCTCTGGCCCCCACGTCTGGGCCAGGCCTTCCCTGTGCCTCAGGGCACGGTTGGGTCCACATAGGCTCGTGCCCTCATCCCTTTGTTTCCCTGTCCGCAGCTGCTTCCGGCTGTGCTGAGGGCCCTGAAGGGGCGTGCGGCCCGCCGCTGCCTTGCCCAGGAGCTGCACCTGCACGTGCAGCAGAACCGGGCGGTCCTTGACCACCAGCAGTTCGACTTCGTGGTCCGCATGATGAACTGCTGTCTGCAGGTGAGGCCGGGCCTCACACCCTGCTGGCGCCGTGGCCACAGGGTGGGGCCGGGCAGGGGTTGCCCGGCCTGCCCATAAGGGTGCACCTTCTGGTGGAGCCGACAACTGGGGAGACCCCAGTCTGCCGGTGAGGGTGGCGTGGGGAGAATCCTTGTTGGAGGCTGGTGCAGGGGTCTCCTGCCCTCAACCTCCGAGCAGCCCTGGGGAACTGGTGCAGACGGTTCAGGGACTGACGGGAGGTGCTGCTCTGTCGGCGGTGCTGGTGGGGGTGTGAATGGCGCGGGCCCGGGATCCGACGCCCCCGGCCCTACCGCAGGACTGCACCTCCCTGGATGAGCACGGCATCGCAGCTGCTCTGCTGCCCCTGGTCACTGCCTTCTGCCGGGTGAGTGCTGGGGCGGACAGAGTCTCCCCAACCCCCTCCCGGCTGCACCCGCTGACTCCCTCTTGGCTTCTGCAGAAGCTGAGCCCAGGGGTGACGCAGTTTGCGTACAGCTGCGTGCAGGAGCACATAGTGTGGAGCACGCCGCAGTTCTGGGAGGCCATGTTCTACGGGGATGTGCAGACCCACATCCGGGCCCTCTACCTGGAGCCTGCCGAGGACCGAGACCCCTCCCAGGTGTGTGGGGACTCCCTGGGCCCGCGGGGTGGGGCTGGCCTGGCTCTGGCTCACCCGCGGCCCCTGGGGCAGGTTGGGGAGGCACCCGCACAGGCGGACGAGCGCTCTGCCCTGGACGTGGCCTCTGAGCAGAGGCGCCTGTGGCCCACGCTGAGCCGCGAGAAGCAGCAGGAGCTGGTGCAGAAGGAGGAGAGCACCGTGTTCAGCCAGGCCATCCACTATGCCAACCGCATGAGCTACCTGCTCCTGCCCCTGGACGGCAGCAAGAGCCGGCTGCTCCGGGAGCGCGCAGGGCTGGGTGACCTGGAGAGCGCCAGCAACAGCCTGGTCACCAACAGGTGCGGTGTGGCCTGGGGGCGGGACCTGAGCGGGACAGGCCTTGGGTTGGGTGGCCTGTGCCCACCGTGCCCCTCCCCGGCCCAGCATGGCAGGCAGCGTGGCGGAGAGCTATGACACAGAGAGCGGCTTCGAGGACGCAGAGACCTGTGACGTGCCCGGGGCCGTGGTCCGCTTCATCAACCGCTTCGTGGACAAGGTCTGCACAGAGAGTGGGGTCACCAGCGACCACCTCAAGGGGCTGCATGTCATGGTGCCAGGTATGGGGTCTGGGCCTGGAAACACTCCCCTTGGATGGGTGGGCGCAGGCCAGGGCATCAGAACTGCTCTCCCCCAGACATCGTCCAGATGCACATCGAGACCCTGGAGGCCGTGCAGAGAGAGAGCAAGAGGCTGCCCCCCATCCAGAAGGTGAGTAGGGGCCGGGGCTGGCGGGCACTAGGACTGCGCTATGTCTGAGGCGCCGCTCCTGTCCCCACACAGCCCAAGCTGCTTCGGCCACGCCTGCTGCCCGGTGAGCAGTGCGTGCTGGACGGCCTGCGTGTCTACCTGCTGCCGGACGGGCGTGAGGGGGGTGCCGGGGGCAGCAGGGGCGGCCCCGCACTGCTCCCGGCGGAGGGCGCCGTCTTCCTCACCACGTACCGGGTCATCTTCACGGGGATGCCCACCGACCCCCTGGGTGAGCCTTTGGACCCCTCTGCCCCCGCTCCCCCGGGCCAGGTCTTCGGACTAGTGGGACTTCTTCTGCCTCTCCCTCTCCCCTTCTCAGGGGTTTAGGGTCTCTGTGGGAGATAGGCTGTTGTCTTTCCTCCCCACCCTCCCGGTCTACCCCATAGCTCTGGTACCCTGAGACTCTGTGACCCCTGGCTCCTCCCGTCCCCCTGACTCTGCACCCGGCTTGTTATAAGTGGGGGAACAGGTGGTGGTCCGCTCCTTCCCGGTGGCTGCGCTGACCAAGGAGGAGCGCATCAATATCCAGACCCCCAGTGACCAGTACCTGCCGGACGGGCTGCAGCTGCGCTCCTGCACCTTCCAGGTCGGCTGGGGTGTGGGCTGGGTTGGGTGGGGTCTGTGGGCCCCTGAGTCGCGGCCCTCTCCAGGATGCAGCATCTGAGCCTTAGTCTTGTTCTCGTGAGTGGGTGTTGAGCCAGCATTGAGCCCTTTGTGATTCCTGAGTTTACGGGGAAGTCGCTGTGCCTTAGCTTGGTGTCCTCTGCCTGCACCATGTGCCAGTCTTTGGGGCTCTCCCGTTTCCCTTGCAAGGCCCGAACACTAGAGACCGTGTCTGGAGTGTGCTGCGTGAGCCCAGCCCAGCTGAAACCTACACAGATTAGATGAAACACAAAGACTGGGTTCCTGAGTCTCCCGCTACATGCAGTCTGGGTAGCAGGCCCTCGGCTAACCCTCTGTCCTTGGGGCGCTCCTTCAGGACGTGTCCATCACCAGATGGAGAGGCGAGCCTGGCCCTTCACAGTCCCACGGTAGACCTAGCCGCCTTTCTCAGGGCCGTCTGGCCACAGGGCCCTCACCCGTCCATCCTGTTAGAAACACCTGAGTTCCAGTGATGCAGCATGGGGCGTCCCGTAGGCCTGTCCACCTTTGTGGCCAGGGCTCAGGCCCATGGGCCTCCCAGCCTCTGAGGGCCTCATGTGTGACACAGCTGCTGAAGATGGTCTTTGACGAGGAGGTGGGGTCTGACAGCGCTGAGCTCTTCCGCAAGCAGCTGCACAAGCTGCGGTATCCGCCAGATATCAGGGGCACCTTCGCACTCACCCTGGGTTCTGCCCACACACCCGGCCGGCCGCCCCGTGCCACCAAGGACAAGGGTCCTTCCTTCAGGTAGGGAGCTGGGCTCCAAGGCCAGAACACCTTCCCTTCGCAGAACCACTGTGTGTGTGTCCCCTTGTCCATCTCCTCACCTCTGCTGACCCTGTAACTGTACTCCTCGGGCCCCCCCAGGACCCTGTCCCGGAACTTCATGAAGAACGCTAAGAGGACCATCGGGCGGCAGTATGTCACTCGGAAGAAGTACAACCCCCCCAGCTGGGAGCACCGGGGCCAGCCATCCCCTGAGGACCAGGAGGACGAGATCTCAGGTGGGGGTGTGGGAGCCATGGGCGGTCTGGGTGAAGACCCTCACGTGGAGGGGTAAGGGACCCGGGCAGCCTGTGGGTAATGACCCCCGTGTGCCTGGCCTGCCCCAGTGTCGGAGGAGCTGGAGCCCAGCACGCTGACCCCTTCCTTGGCCCTGAAGCCCTCGGACCGCATGACCATGAGTAGCCTGGTGGAGAGGGCGTGCTGCCGGGACTACCAGCGCCTGGGGCTGGGCACGCTGAGCAGCAGCCTGAGCCGCGCGAAATCCGAGCCCTTCCGGATCTCCCCGGTCAACCGCATGTACGCCATCTGCCGCAGGTGAGCAGTGAGTGCGGCAGGCTTGGTGGCCTCCAGGAGGCCGAAGGCCCAGGGGCGCCTGGCTGTGGGTCCAGAGTGCCTTTGGCCTGCTTCTCCCCTCACGTCCGCCTCCTCGCAGCTACCCGGGGCTGCTAATCGTCCCGCAGAGCGTCCAGGACAACGCCCTGCAGCGCGTCTCCCGCTGCTACCGCCAGAACCGCTTCCCGGTGGTCTGTTGGCGCAGCGGGCGCTCCAAGGCCGTGCTGCTGCGCTCAGGGGGCCTGCACGGCAAGGGGGTCGTCGGCCTCTTCAAGGCCCAGAACGCGCCTTCTCCGGGTAGGCTCCCTGCTCACGCTACAGCCCGCCCCGCCCCCGGCGCCCCGGCGCCCCACCCCCAGCGCCCCGCGCCCGGCGCCCCGCCCGCAGCTTCACTTCCTCCCGCAGGCCAGTCCCAGGCCGACTCCAGCAGCCTGGAGCAGGAGAAGTACCTGCAGGCCGTGGTCAGCTCCATGCCGCGCTACGCCGATGCGTCCGGTCGCAACACCCTCAGCGGCTTCTCCTCGGCCCACATGGGCAGCCACGGTGAGGCTGCTCGGGGCGGGAGGACCTGGGGGGTTGTGACGGCATTTATGGAGGGCAGGCCAACAAGGGGGCAGAGTGGGGTGCGGGAGCAGGTGAGTGTCCTGAGGCCCAGCTCTGACCACTCCTCTGGGGGTTTACAGAGGAGGCAGCAGGCCCAGGAGTTTGGGGCATGCGCCCAGGGGCCATCCTGGGCCCTACCCCTTGCCGTTGGGGTACTGGTGCAGGGTGACCCTTAGAAGAGCATGTTGTCCACAAGCGGTGGTCTGGTCTCCTGGGGTGACAGGCGGGGACCCTGTTGTGGCAGGGTGAGCCATGTGGATGCCTGGTGCTGGGAGAGGACTTTAGACAGAAGACACCCAGGAGGGCCCCAGGGCGTGCAGGCAAGGGAGGGTTTGTGTCAGGATGGGCAGCCTCACCCCAGGGTCTTGCTCCAAGGCAATCGCCTCTGCACCCCGCTTACCCTCCACCTGACCCCATCCTGCCCCCGCACCTCCCCCATCTCCCCCCGTGACAGCCTCTCCCCTACCTGCCCCTGTCTCCCCCCATCTCCCCTCTTGGACCCTCCGTCACTGATCTTCTGGTCCCGTCTGGTTCATCCTCTTGGCCCTCCTGGAAGCTGCTGGGCCTCCTCGAAGCTGCCCTCTAGCCCATGTTGGTGCTCATGTTGGTGATCCGCGAGCTGCCTCTCAGTGCGTGCTTGGAGGTTTCATCACCCCGCTGGAGGCATGAGGGCTGGGGGGCTGCCCGCACTGGGCCTGACCATTGCCCAGATGCTGGCCTGAGCCAACCCCCGCCTGTACCTCAGCAGATGCAGTGACAGTGTCTACCAGGGATCTGTACACACCTGGAGCCGTCCTGGCGGTTGTGTGTGCAGAGTTGGCAGATGTCACACGAGGGTCACTTCTCTCTGTGAGACCCTTCCCCCACCCTGGCTTGTGCAGGCATCACACCAGGGGTCACTTGTCGCTCAGGCCCTCCTGATTCCCTCCCTCTCCTCACACTTGTGTGCGTTTTTCTCTGCTGCTGCTCTAGCTTCCAGATGCACTGGCTCCCAGATGCATTGCTCTAGCTCTCAGGTGGCTTGGGGGCTGGCAGACCACCTGTGGGGCTGAACCTTCTAGAAGCCCGGGCATCGTCCTTGATTCTCTCCTCTCTGCCCACCCTGAGTCCTGTGAGCTCACCACCCGAGTCTGCAGCCATCCCCATGGCCAACTGCCCCCACGCTGGCCCAGGCTGCTCCTGCCCGTGGCACAGGGCCTCCTGGGGCAGCCGCCACTCGTTCCTGTAGCTGGAGGGCCTTCACCCCTCCCAAGTGAGGCCCGAGGAGCACCCCAGCCGCAGGCACCTCCGCTGCTGCTGGCGCACAGCAGCCCCCAGTGCCCGTGCAGCCTGTAGTTCGGTGCTCCGTCTGCAGCTGTTGTCACCACTTGCTGGGCGCCGGGGCCAAGGGGGCTGGGAACAGGGTGGCCAGGCTGTCCTCACGGTAGGTAGTTAATGGGGACGCTGCCCTAGGAAGCGCTGGACGCGGTGCCACCTTCCGAAGCGGCACAGGCCTTCCTCCTCTTGGTCCTCTGCTGGGAATACCACTCTCTAGTTTGAGTGGCTTTTAGTTTTCCCAACATCAGAGTCCATCACTAAGTATGTTTCATGGTTACGCTGTCTTCCTGCCTTCTGCCCCCTTCAGAGGTTCTGATTGGCCCCTGCAGGCAGCACCCTCCCCACAGGATCTTTCGTCTCCTAGTGCCTGTGTCTTCCCTAGTGTTGCTTGGGCATCTCTGACTGTCCCCACAGCCCACTGGTGGTGCTTCTTGGTGTCCCCCGAGTTCTGGGCACGGGCCTTCCCCCTCATTGCCTAGGGGCGTACAGGGTCTCGGCTCGCCTCAGCCGTACACCGGTTCCAGTCCAGACTCTGTGTCACGAGGACACACCATCCTCACTGTGGGTGACCGTGCTTCTGCCTGCAGCGCAGTGGGCTAGCGCCATGCTGGCCTCTGGTGCCCTGCGCCCTCTCTGTAGAGGCGAGTGAGCCCGGGTCAGAACCAGGTGCAGGCTTTGGAATCCAGAGGCCACTGTGGATCCGCCTCCTGCGGGCTCCCTGTGCCTCCAAGCTGGGCCGTCCCAGCCCGTAAGCCTCGGGCCTGGTCCTCACAGGTGGCTCTGTGCTGGGACTCGGGCCTGCCTGTGTCCTGGATTGAACCACCCTCCGAGGTTCCAGGCTGGGAGCTCCCAGGCTGGGCCTCCTCTTCTCTGGGCTGTGCCTCACGGGCACCTCCTGCTGCTGTGTGCTGGGCAGAGGCCGCTTGGTGGCCGTGTGTCATGAGCAGCTTAGGCAGTGTCCACGGGGCTGAGGGTGCAGACGAGGCGGCCCAGGGTCCTGCCTGTCCCCTGAGCCTTTCTACCTGCCACCGGGTCCTCTGTTCCCTAGTTTGCCCTGGGGGCCCAGAGGGCCTTGGTGCTGATCCTCACTGTCTCTGGAGCCCCCGGGGGGGTTGGTGGCGACCCAGCCCTGCACCCAGTCTCTTTGGGCCACAGCTCCCCACTTGCTGGGCGCACCCCCGGGCCTGGGGCCAGGCCTGAGCCTTCTCTCTGCTGTGCCCCCAGTGCCCAGCCCCAGAGCCAGGGTCACCACGCTGTCCAACCCCATGGCGGCCTCGGCCTCCAGACGGACTGCGCCCCGAGGTACCGTACTGGCCGTGCGGGCTGGCTCCCCACTCCTGGCACTGATGGCCCCGTGTGACTGCTCATGGGCACTAACGTCCCCCACACCTGGCACTAACGGCCCCGTGTGACAGACCAGCATAACCCAGCCCTCCCCACAGCCCCGGGCACTAACAGCCTGACGCCCTGAGTCCCGCCCTTGCCCTCCCTGGGAGCTCAGCCCCAGGTAAGTGATGCCCTGGCCCTGCTTTGGTGCTCACCTGGTTTCTCTGTGCAGGTAAATGGGGCAGTGTCCGGGCCAGTGGGCGCAGCGGTGGGCTCAGCACTGATGTAGGCACCCGGCTAGCAGGCATGGGTCCCCCCCAGGCCAACGGGGCCCCCCCCGACCCAGGCTTTCTCCGGCCCCAGCGTGCAGCCCTCTACATCATTGGAGACAAAGCCCAGCTCAAGGTGACTGGGACGGGGTCCTGGGGTCAGGTCGGGGCACAGGCCCTGGGCGCGTCTCACCACAGCCGGCTTCCTCCAGGGTGTACGGCCAGATCCCCTGCAGCAGTGGGAGCTGGTGCCCATCGAGGTGTTCGAGACACGGCAGGTGAAAGGCAGCTTCAAGAAGCTGCTGAAGGCGTGTGTCCCTGGCTATCCTGCCACTGAGCCGGGTTCAGCCTCCTTCCTGTGCTCGCTGGAAGACTCAGAGTGGCTGATCCAGGTCTCTCCACTGCCCCTGACCCACTGTGGTGGAGGGCTACCCGGGGGGAGGGGATGCAATGGGCCGGGCCCCCCACTTACCTAGAGCCGTGGGTGGGTGGGGTCTGGGCTTGCTCTTTTGATAGCATTGGGCTTCAGGAGGGGATGATGGCCACTTCCCAGTGGTGGTACCTGGACAGGGGAGGGAGGCCAGGGCCCAGCTGTGTTGGAGACCTCTGCTCTCTGTCAGGGTGGGGCTGGGCACGTCAAGGAGAGGGGGCGCCTCTTCAGGCCCAGAAGATGCTGATAGGCGGGTGGGTGGGCGGCCGGGTGGGAGGAAGCACGCCAGAGCATTTCGGGTCCATCCAGGCTGTGCTGCCTTGCGGGGTGTCCCCTGGCGTGGGCCCGCGCGGCCGCCGCTCCTGTGGATGTGTGGGTCCTGGGGGCCCGGCTGGGTGCTGGAGTCTTAGGTCGCAGGCTCTGGGAGGTGCTGAGGGGCTGCGGGTCCCTGCAGATCCACAAGCTGCTGCAGGTGTCGGTGCTGGTGGTGGAGCTCCTGGACTCGGGCTCCTCTGTCCTGGTGAGCCTGGAGGACGGCTGGGACATCACCACTCAGGTGCGCAGTGGCCGGGGTTGGGGGGGGTGGTTGGGCCAGGTCCCCACGCCCTGCTGACCCACGGCGCTGCTGGCAGGTGGTGTCTCTGGTGCAGCTGCTCTCGGACCCCTTCTACCGCACCCTGGAGGGCTTCCGTCTGCTGGTGGAGAAGGAGTGGCTGTCCTTTGGCCATCGCTTCAGCCACCGCGGGGCCCACACCCTGGCCGGGCAAAGCAGTGGCTTCACGCCAGTCTTTCTGCAGTTCCTGGACTGCGTGCACCAGGTGAGCGGGCGGCCGTGGTGGGGGGCGCTGTGCGTGCTGACCGCTGGCCGCTGACTCCTGACGCCCCACAGGTCCACCTGCAGTTCCCCATGGAGTTCGAGTTCAGCCCGTTCTACCTCAAGTTCCTTGGCTACCATCATGCGTCCCACCGCTTCCGGACCTTCCTGCTGGACTCGGACTACGAACGCATCGAGCTGGGTACGGTGGGGGCGGGGGCCGGGGACAGTGGGCGGGGGCGGTGGGCATGGGGGCGCGGTCGGCAGCCGGGGTGGGGCCGCGCTCAGCGCTGCCCCCCGCAGGGCTGCTGTATGAGGAGAAGGGGGAGCGCCGGGGCCAGCCGGCCTGCCGCTCGGTGTGGGAGTACGTGGAGCGGCTGAGCAAGAGGACGCCGGTGTTCTACAATTACCTGTACGCGCCCGAGGACACGGAGGTGAGCCGGGGCCTGGTCGGGGCGGGCGGGCCCCTCCGTGCCCCGGTGCTCACGCTAGGCCCGCCCCCAGGTCCTCCGGCCGTACAGCAACGTGTCCAACCTGAAGGTGTGGGACTTCTACACCGAGGAGACGCTGGCTGAGGGCCCCCCCTATGACTGGGAGCTGGCGCAGGGGCCCCCTGAGCCCCCGGAGGAGGAGCGGCCCGATGGGGGTGCCCCCCAGAGCAGGCGCCGGGTGGTGTGGCCCTGCTACGACAGCTGCCCCCGAGCCCAGCCCGACGCCATCTCCCAGCTGCTGGAGGTGCGTGTGGCCCCTGAGAGGGGAGAGGGGGTCCTAGCGCACGTCAGTTCGGTGGCCCTGCCCCTGCCCCCCCCCGCCCCCCGATGTGGACGGTGCTCTGCTGGGTTCCCTCCTGCCTGGTGGTTCCCCCTTCAGAGAGAGATGGGCCTGGAAGCTTGGGGTTGATGTTCAGGCTTCTCTCACCCTCCCTTTGCCAGACTTAGTGGGCGTGTCTGCTTAGCCTCAGCAATCAGGATTCAATAGGACATGGGCCCCCGGAAGAGAGAAAAGAGCCCCTTGGGGTTGGGGTTTGGGGGGAGGCTGGGGTGGCATGGAGGGTGGCTGTCCGGTGGCCGGAGTTCTCCCCCGGGGCCTCAGGTCCGGACCACAGGAAGGTTTGCATGCCCCTCCCCACCCCTTGGCTGGGTGTCTTTGGAGGGATATCTAAGCATCCTGATCATCTGCTTCCTTGTGGGGAAAGTGGGGAGGCTGATTCCTGCCTCTCGGGGAGGTGGTGAGGTGTAAACAAGCAGGTGACAAGGTTTTGACAGCCCAGCAGTGGCCCAGGCTGAAGGCACTGGCCACCCAGGGTTTGGGGAGCCTGGGTCATGGTTTTGTGGGTGAAGGGGATCCACAAGCACAGAGAGCAGAGGACTGTCCTCTTATCTCTGGTACTACTCGTGGTCTTGGAGTCGGTGTCCCTAGGCCAGCATCTGTGTGGCGTGATGTCTGTAGTGCTTTCACTTCTGACTGGTCTGTGTCTTTACAGTTAAGGTGAGTTTCTGGATGGTACTCAGCATGTGGTTAGGTCTTCTTCTTACCCATTTCTTTCATTGGACTTTTTTTTTTTTTTTTTTTTGCTACTTTCTTCCTTTTGTTATTTTTCCTGATAGTTGAGTATTACTTTTCCATGTTATCTACTTTGTGTGGCTTTTGAGCTGTATCTTTGTGTTATTTTTAGTGGTTGTCAGTGACTGCAGTCCCAGCCCATCTGGGATTGAATTGCACACCCCCCCACGGGAACTGCCCACTCCTGTCCTTCTGCCTTTGTCATCACCCCTTTTACTTTTACCTGTGACATCAGCACAGAGCATGGATTATGGTTGTTTTAAATGGTCAACTTTGTTTTAAAAAAATTAGGAAACAAGGAAAAAGCCTTCTATGCTTTTATGCTTTTTGCTGCACCCAGTATTTTTCATTCTCAGTGTAGATCTGGTATTGTATCATTTCCCTTTAGCCTGAAGAACTTTTTTTTTTTTTTTTTTTTTTATTTATTTATTTATTTATTTATTTATTTATTTTTGGCTGTGCTGGGTCTTCGGTTCGTGCGAGGGCTTTCTCTAGTTGCGGCAAGTGGGGGCCACTCTTCATCGCGGTGCGGGGACCGCTCTTCATCACGGTGCGCGGGCCTTTCACTATCGCGGCCCCTCCCGTTGCGGGGCACAGGCTCCAGACGCGCAGGCTCAGCAGCTGTGGCTCACGGGCCCAGCTGCTCCGTGGCATGTGGGATCTTCCCAGACCAGGGCTCGAACCCGTGTCTCCTGCATTAGCAGGCAGATTCTCAACCACTGCGCCACCAGGGAAGCCCCTGAAGAACTTTTAATGTTTCTTGTAATCCAAATCTGCTAGTGACAAATTCCCTCAGCTTTTTTTTTTTTACCTGAAAATGTCTTCATTTTTTCTTTAATTTCACCATTTCTGTTTTTATTGTATAGTTAATTTACAATGTTGTGTTAGTTTCAGGTGTATAGCAGAGTGACTCAGATATATATATATCCTTTTATAGTGTCTTTTCCATTATAGATTATTACAAGATGTTAACTATGGTATGCTGTGCTATTCAGTAGATCCTTGTTGATTATCTGTTTTATATATAGTAGTGTGTATATGTTAATCCCAAACTCCTAATTTATCCCTCCCGCCATCCCCTTTGGTAACCATAAGTTTTTATTTATTTATTTATTTATTTATTTATTTATTTATTTGCTGCGTCGGGTCTTATTTGTGGCCCGCTGGCTTCTCTCTAGTTGTGGTGCGCGGGCTCCAGAGCACATGGGATCCAGAGCATGTGGGCTCTTTAGTTGTGGCCCATGGGCTTAGTTGCCTGACCAGGGATCGAACCTGCGCTCCCTGCACTGGAAGGCGGATTCTTAACCACTGGACCACCAGGGAAGCCCCCATAAGTTTGTTTTCTATGTCTGTGAGTCTATTTCCGTTTTGTAAATAAGTTCATTTATATCATTTTTTTAGATTCCACATCATATGATATTTCTCTTTTTCTGTCTGGCTTACTTTACTTAGTATGATAATCTCTAGGTCCATCCACGTTGCTGCACATGGCATTATTTCATTCTTTTTATGACTGAGTAGTATCCCATTGTATAAATACGCCACATCTTCTTTATCCATTCATCTGTTGCTTCTGTGTCTTGGCTTTTGTGAATATTGCTGCTATGAACATTGGGGGGGGGGGTGCATGTATCTTTTTGAATTAGAGATTTTGTTTTTTCTGGATATATGCCCAGGAGTGGAATTGCTGGGTCATATGGTAGTTCTATTTTTAGTTTTCTGAGGAACCTCCATACTGTTTTCCATAGTGGCTGCACCAATTTACTTTCCCACCAGCAGTGTAGGAGGGTTCCCTTTTCTCCACTCCCTCTCGGCATTTATTATTTGTAGATTTTTTTAAATTTTACGTTTATTTATTTAATTTATTTATTTTTTTTGGCTGTGTTGGGTCTTCATTGCTGCGCGCGGGCTTTCTCTAGTTGCGGTGAGCGGGGGCTGCTCTTTGTTGCAGTGCGTGGGCTTCTCATTGCGGTGGCTTCTCTTGTTGCAGAGCACGGGCTCTACGCACATGGGCTTCAATAGTTGTGGTGCACAGGCTTAGTTGCTCCGTGGCATGTGGGATCTTCCCGGGCCAGGGATCGAACCCTTGTCCTCTGTGTTGGCAGGCGGATTCTTAACCACTGCCACCAGGGAAGTCCCTCCCCTGTAGACTTTTTATGATGGACTTCTCACTGGTGTGAGGTGATACCTCATTATAGTTTTGATTTGTATTTTTCTAATAATTAGTGATATTGAGCATCTTTTCATGTGCCTGTTGGCCATCTGTATGTCTTCTTTGGAGAAATGTCTATTTAGGTCTTCTCATTTTTTGATTGGGTTGTTTGTTTCTTTGATATTAAGCTGTGTGAGCTGTTTGTATATTTTGGAAATTAATCTCTTGTCCGTAGCATTGTTTGCAAATATTTCCTCCCAGTCCATAGGCTATCTTTTCATTTTGTTTATGGTTTCCTCTGCTGTGCAAAAGCTTTTAAGTTTAATTAGGTCCCATTTGTTTATTTTTGTTATTATTTGTTACTCCAGGAGATGGATCCAAAAAAATACTGCTGTGCTTTATGTCAAAGAGTGTTCTGCCTGTGTTTCCCTCTGGGAGTTTTATAGCGTCCAGTCTTCCATTCAGATCTTTAACCCTTTTTTTTTTTTTTTTTGGTGGCGCCATGCAGCTTGTGGGATCTTAGTTCCCTGACCAGGGATCAGCCCTGTGCCCCCTGCAGTGGAAGCGTGGAGTCCTAAGCACTGGACTGCCAGGGGATTCCCTTTAATCCATTTTGAGTTTATTTTTGTATATGGTGTTAGAGAATGTTCTGATTTCATTCTTTAGCACGTAGCACCACTTATTGAAGAAGCTGTTTTTTCTCCATTGTATATTCTTGCCTCCTTTGTTGTAGTTTAATTGACCATAGGTTCATGGGCTTATTTCTGGGCTCTCTATCCTCTTCTATTGATCTGTGTCTGTTTTTGTGCCAGTACCACACTGTTTTGATTACTGTAGCTTTGTAGTATATTCTGAAATCAGGGCACATGATTCCTCCAGCTCTGTTCTTTCTCAGGATTGTTTTGGCTATTCGGGGTCTTTTGTGTTTCCATACAAATTTAAAAATTTTTTGTTCTAGTTCTGTGAAAAAGGCCATTTGTAATTTAATAGGAATTGCATTGAATCTGTTGATTGTCTTGGGTAGTGTGGTCATTTTAACAGTATTGATTCTTCCAGTCCAAGAACACAGTATATCTTTCCATCTGTTTGTGTCATCTTCAGTTTTGTTCATCAGCATCTTATAGTTTTTGGAGTACAGGTCTTTTGCCGCCTTAGGTTTATTCCTAGGTATTTTATTCTTTCTGATGCAACGGTAAATGGGATTGTTTCTTTAATTTCTCTTCCTATGCCTTTATTTATTTATTTTTTAAAGGAATATTGATTGATTGATTGATTGCCACGTTGGGTCTTCATTGCTGCGCTCAGGCTTTCTTTAGTTGCGGTGAGCAGGGGCTACTCTTTTTTTTTAAGTGTTTTGTTTTTGTTTTTTTTTAAGAAATTCACATTCTTTATTTATGACTGTGTTGAGTCTTCGTTTCTGTGAGAGGGCTTTCTCTAGTTGCGGCAAGTGGAGACCACTCTTCATCGCGGTGCGCAGGCCTCTCATTATCGCGGCCTCTCTTGTTGCAGAGCACAGGCTCCAGACGCGCAGGCTCAGTAATTGTGGCTCACGGGCCCAGTCGCTCCGTGGCATGTGGGATCTTCCCAGACCAGGGCTCAAACCCATGTCCCCTGCATTGGCAGGCAGACTCTCAACCACTGCGCCACCAGGGAAGCCCGGGGCTACTCTTTGATGCTGTGCACGGGCTTCTCATTGCAGTGGCTTCTTTTGCTGTGGAGCACGGGCTCTAGGTGGCTTTCAGTAGTTGTGGCTCGCAGGCTGTAGAGCACAGGCTCAGTAGTTGTGGCGCACGGGCCCAGTTGCTCCGCGGCATGTGGGATCCTCCCGGACTAGGGCTCGAACCCGTGTCCCTTGCATTGGCAGGCGGATTCTTAACCACTGCGCCACCAGGGAAGCCCTATGCCTTTATTTTTTAAAGGGTGTTTTCTTTGGATGTAGAATGCTAGATTGACAGCTTTTTATACTTGGCAGTTTAAAGATGTCGTTCCAGTGTTTTCTGCTTGCATTGTTTCTGATTGAGTGTTGGTGCTCGTTCTTATCCTTGTAAACCGTGTGTAACATCACCCTTTTTTTCCTTGACTACCTTTAAGGTTTTGTCTTCATCTTTAGTGTCAGCAATTTGGCCATCACATGGTTTTTTTGTGTGTTTGTTCTGCTTGGAGTTCTTTAAGCTTCTTAGATGTATGGGATGATAGTTTCAATCAAACTTAGTACATTTTAGGCCATTCTTTCTTTAGTCTGTGCCCCGCGGCATGTGGGATCTAGTTCCCCGACCAGGGATCGAACCCACGCCCCCTGTGTCGGAAGCGCAGAGTCCCAACCACTGGACCGCCAAGGAAGTCCCTAGGCCATTGTTTCTTTAAAAAGTTTTTTCTGCATGATCTTGTCCCTCATTTCCTCTGGGACTTTTTTGCCCGATAGGTCACTGAGGCTGTATTTGGTTTTTTCCTCCAAGCTCTCCTGTCTGCAGTTTTTTTTATGATTCCTATTACATTGTTTTCAACTCTACTGCTCTTTTCTTATGTTTAATGTGCTCTTAAGCCTATTTAATGAATTTTCCATTTTAGATATCGTATTTTTCAGCTCTAGTGTTTCCATTTTTTTTTATAGTTTTTCTTTTCTGTAGAGATTCCCCATTTGCTCAACCATTATGTCCATCTTTAAATCTTAAATGTATTTATAACAACTGTTTTGAACTTCTGGTATGCTAATTGAGTGTCTAGTTCATTTCTGTATCTGTTTCTTTTAACTTTTCCCCTGAGGATGCTTCTTATTTTCCTGCCGTTCTGCTTGTCTAATAATTTTTTTTTAAATTTATTTATTTTTGGCTGCGTTGGGTCTTTGTTGCTGCACACGGGCTTTCTCTAGTTGCGGCGAGCGGGGGCTACTCTTCATCGCAGTGCGCGGGCTTCTCACTGCGGTGGCTTCTCTTGTTGCGGAGCACGGGCTGTAGGCACGTGGGCTCAGTAGTTGTGGCGCACGGGCTTAGTTGCTCCGCGGCATGTGGGATCTTCCCGGACCAGGGCTCGAACCCGCGTCCCCTGCATTGGCAGGTGGGTTCTTAACCACTGCGCCAGCAGGGAAGTCCCTTGATTATATTTTTTGATGTCTCTTCAACTGTTGTCTCCAAATACTGATTTTGCCCAATCCCTCCCCCTTGCCTCCTCCTCCTCCTCCTGGACAACAGTTATACATTCGTTAGATCTTTTCCCTGTCTCCTTTCGTACATCTTCCATCCTTTTATCCTTTCGTGTTCTAGTCTGGGTACTTTTCTTCTGCGTCATCTCTCACTGATTCTTCTCCAGGAGCTGCAGCGGCTGGAGACAGAGCTGGGCCGACCCCCTGAGCGTTGGAAGGACGCCTGGGATCGGGTGAAAGCTGCCCAGCGCCTTGAAGGCCGGCAAGACGGACGTGTGAGCGGGGGTGGGTGTGGGGGGCTGGGGTGGGCTTGCTGCCAGGAGGAGGTGGAGGCCACCCCCCTGACACGGGCCCACCCTCCTGCCCCCAGGGCACCCCCAGCTCCCTGTTGGTGTCCAGTGTGCCCCACCACCGCCGCTCGCTGGGTGTGTACCTGCAGGAGGGACCCGTGGGCTCCACCCTGAGCCTCAGTCTGGACAGTGACCAGAGCAGCGGCTCAACTGCGTCCGGCTCCCGCCAGGCAGCCCGCCGCAGCACCAGCACCCTGTACAGCCAGTTCCAGACAGCTGAGAGCGAGAACAGGTGTGAGAAGCAGCTCTCTCTGCACCACGGACACCTCTGAGCTAGAGGGACTCAACTGGGGTCCCAGGCAATTCTCAGATGGGTGGGGGGCAGGTGCCTTTGGGGAGCTTCTAGTTATTTCTTAGGTGGACTGATTTGCGCGGGAGGCCATGATGGTGGCCTGAGCCTAAGCTGTGACCATTACTGGGGAGAAGCAGGTGGGCTTGGAAGGGGTTTGGGATATAGAACTGGTGACCACAGCCAGGCCACGGTGGCTGCGGAGGAGGAGAGGGACAGGGACCATGGGATACCTGTGAGGGTGGGCCAAGTGCCCAGTGAGGTTGGGGCAGCTTCCAGCAGAGGCTGGGGCCCGGCAGGCTGCATGCCACCCTCTGGGCCTGGAGGGGCCACGTTGCCGCAGTCGCCTCCCCAGACCTGCCTGCTCCGTGTCAGGGGTCCCTGCTCTGCATGTAGGGCTATTTCCCTGAGACCCTGAGGCTCTGGTGTGGGACCCTCCCGAAGTGTCTGTGCTGTGACGGGCGTGAGGGGGTCCTTTCTGGGAACAACCCCAGGCTGCTTCGTGTTCCCTTGCCCAGTGCTCCGGGCTTGGGTCGGTCTGGGGACAGGGACCTCGGTCTTGCTGCTGGGGCTGGCGGGGCTGGCGAGGCGGGGCCGTTGCGGGCCCTGATGGCTGTGCCGGCCGGTTCTCCTGCAAACGCAGGTCCTATGAGGGCACCCTGTACAAGAAGGGGGCCTTCATGAAGCCCTGGAAGGCCCGCTGGTTTGTGCTGGACAAGACTAAGCACCAGGTGAGTGGTCAGTGGGCCGGCAGGGGTAGGGAGTTGAGGGAGCCCTACCCTGACCTCCTGCCCTGCTCAGCTGCGCTACTACGACCACCGAGTGGACACGGAGTGCAAGGGCTTCATCGACCTGGCAGAGGTGGAGGCCGTGGCGCCTGGCACTCCCACTCTGGGTGCCCCCAAGACCGTGGACGAGAAGGCCTTCTTTGACGTGAGCTGCGGCTGGGGGATGGGGGGCGCGGGGGGGGGGAGGTGGCCCGCGTGGGGCCGTGGAGTCAGTGTCCCGTGTCCCCAGGTGAAGACGACGCGTCGTGTTTACAACTTCTGTGCCCAGGACGTGCCGTCAGCCCAGCAGTGGGTGGACCAGATCCAGAGCTGCCTGTCGGACGCCTGAGCCCGGCCCTGCTCGGCAGCTCTGCGTCCAGTCGTTACAGACCACTAGGGGTGGGCAGGGCCCCCCGGCCATGTTTACAGCCCCCGCCCTTGACAGTATTGAGGCCCCGCCCCCAAATGTGTGTACAGCCCCCACCCCGCCCGGCCAGCTCTAACTTATTTTGGAGCCCTGGCTGAGCACCCGCCGGGAGCAGCCACGGTACAGCCCTCGCGGTGGGCCTGTAAATATCCCCCCTCCCGCCCTGTCAACGTGCTGGCCCCGGCCGGCCAGCCGCAGACAACCTGTTCCTAGAACCAGAGTCTATAAAGAGCGCTAATGACACCCCACACGCCTGCGTCTCCTCCGTGTCCCGGGGCCGGGGTGGGCGGCGGGGGCCAGCATCACCAGGCTTCTGCTTGGTGCCCGGCCACCCATCCCTCCAGGCCTCAGAGGCGATCCTGGGGCTGGTGCAGAAGGCGCCACCTAGAGGTGTGTGTGTTGTGAAGAAGGGGGTACAGGGGAGGTGGCCCCCAGGAAGCTGTCCAGAGTCCAGACATGCTGGTTCTTCCCTGGTCAGATGAGAGTCAGTCAGTGGGATGGGATGGATGGAGGAGTGGGACGGGGCCTGAGGAGGGGGAGACAACACCAAAGAGGGTGGGCTCTCTGGAGAGCAAGGCTGCTTGAGGGCTTGACATGGGGGGGCTTATGTATGGGGAGGTGGGTCCCCAGGGACCCGACGGCCTCCGTTATGGGCACTTTGCTCCAAAAGCCTGTCTCTGCCTCTCCCCTGGGGTCCTGACCATCCTCACCCCGCCCCAGTCTTGGCTGTAATGTGGGTCACTCTCCCATTCAGACGTGAGTCCCACCCAGGCTAGGGCCTCACTTGCAACGGGTGCCAACCAGGGGCGGGGCAGGGCTGGGTGGGCAGCAGGTGGGGGTGTGTGGGGTGGAACGTGGCACCGCGGAGGCTGGGAGAACATCCCAGAGTGGTCGGGGTGGCGGCCACAGCTCCTGGTCAGAGGGGCTGGTGGTGCGGGGGGCCCGGCCAGCAGCGGCACCCGTCAGTGGGCGCCAAGGCGGGGCTCACCCAGGTCCTCCCTGGGCCCACGGACAGCCGTCGGGCTGATGTTCCTGTTGCCCAGGAACCTGTGGATTTGGGGTCCCTGCCCGAGACTCAACCTCCAGGCAGAGCTCGTTTCACAAAGAAAAAAAAGCTCAGTCTTTACTCAGGAGTTGACTCAAAGACGGGCCCGGGGGCAGCAGACGACCCCTGCTGCCAGCCAGGTTGGGAATCCAGGGCCCGCAGCGTAACAATACGCGGGTCTGTCGGTGAGAATAACAACTTTTATTGGGAGTCGTGGGGTCTGGATGCCCTGTCAGATCATTAGAACAGTAACATGAGATACCCCGCCCTTCCCGGCAGGTGCAGGGTAGCCCCCTACGCCCGGGCACTGCTGGGCCCTCCGCACCCCGTCCTGCACGCCTGTGGCCAGCTCCTGCCAGGCGCCCCCCACTGCCCACTGCGGACAGCCTGCCAGGCTGCGGGGGGCTTTTTTTTTTTTTTAAGGCAGTCAAGTTTGCAGCCTGGCTCAAGGCCAGCTCCCAGGGCCACCGGGCAGCTAAAACCCCGTCTGGCCAGCCCAGCTCCAGACCCACATTTGTCCCCAGAGCCTAGGAGACCCTCTCCTGCGCTAGATTAAAAAGTGCAAACACGTGGCTCTATCCGCATTTGTTAAAAAATGGATAAAAACAGGCTCAGAGCCTGTGGCGCAGGCAGAGCCCCTGTCTGAGGCCTTATTGCTGTGCGTGGGGCTGGACCCTCAAGGCCCACCCGGAGTCAGGCAGGAGAAATGCAGGCTGGGCCGTCTGACTGGTTCCAACTGCCAGCTTTACCAATGCAGCATTTATTTTAAAATTAAATTAAATTAAATTAAAAAAGACAAACTGCGTCACCAGGTAGTTTTCTTGGTTGGGGCGCCAAGGCTGGGCGGCGGCAGCATCACACGAGGCCATTTAAGGCGGCTCCCGCGGGCAGCGGCCCGTCAGTCTGCCTGCGGGGGTGGGTAGGAGTCGCTCAGGGCAAGGGTCCCCACCCAGCCCCTCCCCTGGTCCGACCTGCTCACCTGTCCTTTGTCACCGTCCCCAGGGTGGCCGCTGTGGAGACAGCTGGGCCAGCTGGGGCTGCAGGGGTGACGGCCACGGCCAGCACAGGAGAGACTGCTGGGGTGGCCGGGGCGGGGCCGGCGTTGCCTGGTACTGTGGTGGCCGCCACGGCAGCCTCGGGGAGGACGGCCCCGACTGGGGCAGAGGTCACTTCCACAGGCGCAAGGGAGGCCAGGTCTGGAGGTGTGCTGGTGGCGCACTCAGCCCTGCGTGGCAGACAGGCTCCGGTTACTGGACCACCTCCAGTGGGGCTCCACCCTGCAGGGTGGCCCAGGCCCCTCTGCCACCCCAAGTTCCAAACACGCCAGAGACCGCCTGTCAGTCCACCAAAGCGTTGAGCCTCCTCCCCAGCAGCACTCATCCCGGGCATCCCGTCCCCCTCGGCCCCCTCCAGATGGCCCTCGCCACACCCCCACCCCAGTCTGGAACATGCCGCTTAGGTGCTCCCAGCAACCCTCCCTCACCACTCTGTGGACCACACAGGCCCAGGGCCCTTCCCTGGACACCTCTTAGGCCACGTCTGTCCACAACACTCCCGCCCACACCTAGAAAGGCTGAGAGCAGGAGGCAGGCGGCCTCGGGACACCCAGCCCTGGCACTCAGCTCTGGTCTGCGGCCCGGAGAGCAAGCCCATGGTCCCCCCACCAGCCCAGCGCCTGCTTCTGCTGTGTGCCATCTCCTCCAGCCTGGCACTGACCCTTGCGAGCCAGTGAGGGCAGAGCCTGGAGACAAGCCCCGCGTGTCCACCCACAATGGCCCAAGGCTTGTGAAGACCGCAGGCTGCGCGAAGACCACCCCGAGAACCAGAAGGCTTGCTTTCAGAACATCAACTGCTTCTTGGAGCCGGGTGGGTGTTTTGGGGAACGGGGAGTTAAGAAGAGGAAAAGGTCTTAAGAATTTCGACGACTCTAAGCTTCAAGAAGGAATCAAACCGTTTGGGAGCCGCGTGTGCACCTTTACCCCAGCACTGAGGTTCTCCCTGGGCCCAGGCGTCAAGCTCGTGCCACCCTGCAGCGGCGGCGTGAACCGTGCCTCCCCCGACACGCACTGCGCAGCTTGACCCTGCTCCCTCCAGGCTGTGCCCACTGCTGCGAGCCCCAGCGCAGGGCGCCAGCGGGGACAGGCGCGCCCTGGGGTCCTGGGAGCTGGACTGGACCCCCAGCATCAGCAGGGACGCTCCAGGGTCACTGGGTGGGGACCTCACAGGAACAGCACCGTCACTCTCTGCTCCTCGTCCCCTCGTGGGGGTCTGGCCTGGCCCCCTGACCCCCCGGGCCCCGCCAGCCCCTTCAGGCCTTGACCCCAGCACCACCTTCTCCCTCACGTCTCACCAGCCCTCCTGCCCTGTTCCGTCTTCACCACACGCGGTTCCTCACGCTGCCCACCCGCCCCACCCACCCAGCCAGGAGGCATGTGTCCACCAGCCGATCCCAGAGGCCTGGACCTTCCCCCTGGGCGCAGGGGTGGGGTGCGCGGGCCAAGCCTGCAGGGAGGACGACCCGGGTCAGGGCCCCAAGCAAAGTCCCGAGACACCCCCGTCCTACCGGTCCAGCGTGATGGACATGTGCGTCCGAGGCGCCCGGCTGAGGTGGGCGCAAGTCTGGGACTAGGCACCCGCCCCAGGAGAACGGCAGCTCCAGAGCCCACCCGGAACCCCAAAAGCCTGGCCATTCTCTCCGATGTGGCCTGAGATGGGCTAGCCCCGTGCTGTCTCAATGACCACCCCAGCTTCCGCTTGGACGAAGCGGTGTCCCTCCTGTCCAAAGCTGGCCTCCAAGGAGCCACGGGGCCACCAGGGCAGGAGGGTCGGCCTGCTCCCAGGCCAGCGGGGTGCTGGGGACAGCCAGACCTCCGTGTGCACCCGGCGGCCCCCCACCCAGCCTGTCCTGCTCACCTGGGGACGAACACAGGCGGCGGGGGAGCCTCCCGACCGGGGCCCATCCTAACGGCCTCCGAGGAGACAGCCACCTTCTGCTTGTCCTCGCGGCCGCTGGGGGCCCCCAGGGGCGCCTTCCTGGCAACACATGCGTTCCAGGCACCCGGAGCGGCCGGGCCAGCTGCAACACAGGGAGCCGGCGACACCAGGTGAGGACAGAGGGACCAGTACGGCGCACGCGAGAACTTCAGCCTGCAACTGGCGACAGACCTGTCCCCCACACCCCCCGGCCGCGTGCGTGTGACATGCACACGTGCGTCTGTGAATTCACAGGAACTTCAGGAGGAACGGTCCTCCCTGCAGGGAGGGCCACCACTCAGCCTTGCGGCTTCCAAGTCCCTCCCCGTGTGGCCCTGATACCCTGGGGGGGCTTCCAAGCCCATCTGACAGGGAGCTCAGGGCCAGGGCCCTCAGCAGGTCCTAGGACAGGCACTGGGGTGGCACGGCGCACAGGTGTGATCCACACCTAGAAGGCGGCCGGGCCTGGGGAGACAGGCTCTGCCGGGGGTCCTGGCAACACAGACGGGTGTGGGCTGTTCGGACCTGTGCGCTGAGGCCAGCCCAAGGGCCTCGCCGGCCGTCCTGTGCCTGGAGCCGGGGCCCTGCCCCTTCCACACACCCACTCCAGTCCCCGCACGTGGCGCCAACCCCAGCATCACCAGGGCAACACGGCGGCCCCGAGGTCTTGGCCTCCCTCTCCCGCCCCCCTGCCCCTGGGGCCGCCCCTACTCACGGGTTCTCTCTGGGCCCCGGTTCAGGCCACCCTGGGCATCGCCATGACCTCTGTCCACGGGGGAGCTGCACCTGGGCCCCGACTCAGAGCTGCAGACAAGCCCAACTCTGAGCCCACGCCCAGGAGACCCGGCCGCCAGGCAGCCGGGGCCGCCCCCCACCCCAGCCCCGCCTCACCAGCAGAAAGGCTGGAAGTCGGCGAACTTGGCCCAGCCTCTCTCCTCTGCAGCCGAGGCGCTGGGCGCGCTGGCCGCCCACACACTGGAACCCACGTCCATCGCCACTGCCGGAGCCAGGCCCGAGGCCGTGGAATTCACCGGCTCATCAGACACCGTCCACGGGGCGCCTGCTGGGGGAGACGTGGTGTCCAGGCCCCACAGCAGTGGTGCGGGTGTGCCTTCCCCCACGGTACTGGGGCACACCCGCCTCTAGCCGTGACGGCGTGGCCACGAGTGACTGTGACGGGGCGGGAGACCAAGGGCTGAGCGTCACCACAGTCAGGGGCATAGGAGCATATTTGAAAGTGTGTGCCGGGGGGGTCAGTGGGCATCAGGCCCACGGCAGCCCAGCCACACACACACAGGCCAGGGCACCAAATCCTCTGTCCCCCTTGTTCCCGCCCAAGCCCCCTGCCCGGCCCGCACCCTGTGGCCCCATCATCTACCTTCTGAGTCGCCGACACGAGGACCTTCCTTCCGGACGGCAGCCCGAAGGGCGCCCGCCCGAGCCCCGTCCCCGTCTGCTTCCGAGCTCTCCTCCCCACCTTGACCTCGGCGCTCCGGGCCGTCCTTCCGGCAGCTCTCTGAAGCGTGAGGGCCCCCGAACCTGGGGGGAGACCCACGGTCAGAGCAGCCCTTCCCGCCCGCCCTGGGCGCCACGGCACGGCTGAGACAGGGCTGGTGCCCGTGTGGCGCCCAGGCCCACCTGGCCCACCTGGCTCTGGTCACTCGGGCCACACAGTGTGTCTCCTCGTCCTCCCAGAGGTCGTCGTCCTCGTCGAAGGGCTGGATGTGGTCACTGCAGCAGGCCTCAAACAGAGTGGCACCGGGCTGCAGGAGAGCACACGTGGGCCACACGGCCCCCACAGCCGGCCACCCCCAAGGGGCACCCACGGGACTCACGCTGTCCTCGTCAGCGTCGACGCTGAAGCTGATCTCCGCGATCCTGTCAAATGGGGCGCTGCGAGGACAACAGGGACGCCGTCAAGTCCCACCAAGAGGGAGGAGGAGGAGGCAGCCCACCAAGGGAGGCAAAGGCAGGGGCGGGGGGCCAGGGCTGCAGGCCAAGCCCGGGTGGGTGCACGGGCTCCCCTCCCCCACCTCTGGATGGGCGGCCAGGGGTGACCCCCACCCGGCTGCTCTGCCTCCCCAGAGAGCGTCTCCAGGCCGTTGGGTCACATGTGGCTTCCAGCTGAGGAAGCGGTGTGATGGCCCCGAAGGCCAGGCAGGGCTGAGCCACAGGCCAGGGACCTGGTCACACCAAGCAGAGCCTGGCTCCCTCCCAAAGGCAGGAGGGTGGGGCAGGTGGGCACGTCCCACTGGGCTCACTTGACGCTGTCGTCCTGCTCAGCAAACTCCTCGTCACTGAAGCCAAATTGGTCCACGAAGGTGGTCGTCATCTGCTGGACCTGGTACTCGGAGAAAGCCTGGGCGACAGGACCCGGCTGCTCTCAGGAAACCCCCTGCTACTTCAGTGGGCTTCTCCCAGGTCCTGCCCTCTCGGCTGGGCGCCCACAGGCAGCCACGTCCAAACAGCCTGTGACTCTAACTTTCCATTCGCCTACCACGTCCCCAAGGGTCTCATCAGTGTCAAGTGGCCCTGGGGGCGCCCCCTAAGCAGAGGAGGGTGAGGCTGCGCCCCCTGCAGGAGCGCGGGGATGAGCGCCTCCCCTGGTCCCGCCCAAGGCTCTGGTGACGCGGGCAGGACACTCTCGAGGCCGAAGCGCTGCCGAGAGTGTGGGGATGAGGGGGCCTGGTCTCACGCACCTGCTGAAGGGACAGCTCATTAGGGAAAACGCCCTCCATGTCCTCGTCTTCACTCGAGGGGTGAAGATGGTGGGTGCTAACCTGCAACGGCCAGGGTGGGCGGGCATGAGTCGGCGTCCGGGGCCGCGCCGACCCACCCTCCCCACGCAGGGCGCACCAGGCCTCGGGCACCAGGAGTCCAGCGAGCCCAGGTTGGGCAGGGACCGGGGTGAGGACAGCGCTCTGCCCGGCCGGCCTGGGGCCTGCTCACCAGGTCCACCGCGTTCCTGCGGTTGGCCTCCGTCAGCGTCTCCTCCACAAAGCTCTCCCAGCGCCCGCGGCAGTCCGAGGGGAGCCCTGCGCGGAAGGCTGCCCGGTGAGCCCTTGAGACGGAGCCAGCGGCTGCATCCTGGTCCCGTGAGGGCTCACGGGCAGACCGGGGAGCACCGGGGACACAGGAACCACGGGGCACAGTCACGTCCCTCTTGGCCTCACAGGCCCAACCCAGCAGGCCTGGGTGTGTCTGTTTCTCTGGGGAGGTCGGAGCCCAGAGACATTCACAGTCCAGAAGGAGAGAGCCTCATGCTCGCCCCCAACCCCACACCGGGCCGTCCCGGGTGCGCACAGGTGCCGATGGGCTGGGGGCCAGACCCCAGCCCAGACACCACCGACCGAGAGCACCCCCCCGAGCCTCCTGGCTCACAGCTGCCCCGGGACCACAGGGGGCCACGGCCAAGGTCACCATGGGGCAACTAGGCAAGGGCACAGGGGCGGGGGGCCATGGAGGCCACGCCCACTGCACGACCAACTGGATGTCTGCGGGGCAGCTTCCCCAGCCCAGGACAGGGACAGACCCAGCACCTCCCCTGCCTGCCCCGGGCTCAGGGCACCACGGCCCCCAGAAGGGATGGGGACCACCCCACCCCGACAGCACACACAGCGCTCAGGGGCCCCTCAGACGGTGCTCACTCCCGTTCGCTGTTCACTGAGCCCACGCGCCCCCCTCCCCCTTGGCCAGCCCTGTCCTCAGGCCCCCACACAGCGCGGGGGACGAACTGTCTTGGCTGTGAGACCAGCATGAGCCCCCAAGTGCTCTGTGGGCCGCCACTGTCCATCACCCTCAGGCCGCCCCGAGCGCATGCCCCTCCTGTCACCCTAGCACGTGCTGCTCCTGCCCAAGAGGCCACACAGGCCCTTCTAAGCTGCCCGCCTTCTTCCATCTGAACCGAGACCCCTCGGGCTCTCCCCAGCTCAGGCCAGAAAGCCCAGTGCCTGGGAGCTGCAGACTGGGTGCCCAGGATGTGCGAGGGCTGGGAGGGGGCGTGGGCGGTGGCCCCCCAGTCGGGGCCCCGGATCGCGACGAGGAGGCCCGGGGGGTATGAGGGAGAGAAGGCCTGGCCAGGGGGGGCCTCTGCTCAGGCCCTGCGGCCGCTCTCAGGACACAGAGGCCCCCTCGCCAGGCTCCCCAGATGAGCCACGAGCTCAGAGAAGAGCCGGACGGTGGGGCAGGAGTGCAGGCGTTCGGGCAGGCGCGGGTGGTCCAGGGCACAGGGGAAACTGCCGCCCAGGCCCAGGCCCAGCTGACAGGACAGCCCCCGTGGGAAGGTGGGCCAAGTGCCTGGTACCAGTGCTGGTCCCGTCCACTGAGGGGCCGAGGGCAGGGGCAGGGCACCTCGAGTAGCGACACCTGGGCCTGGAGGCGCTCACCTCGGAGGACCTCGCTGACCTGGGTCTGCACGGGGCCCCCCTCCAGGCTCTGCACCACTGCGTTGGCGATCCGCGTGAGATGGCCCATGTTCCCGCGCCTCATGCCACCCGCTGCCCTGAAAGAGAGGGTGGCGTCAGGGCTGCCGCCAGCCCTTCTCTGCGGTGCTTCCACCCGGCCCGGCCTCGGCCCTGCAGCCTCCCACGGGCCTCCTCCCCGCGGCCCCCACTGCCCTGCGAATCTGTCTCGTGGCCTCGCCTGCAGACCGCTTGTTTTTGGAGCACCTGCTCCGCACCAGCGTCACTCCACTCCCCGCCTAGAAGTGAGGTGGGCATTCGCTGCTCCCACTCTGCGCAGACCGCAGGCCTGCAGACCCGTGCCCAGTTGGGGCTGCGAGTGTTGACCAAGCACGTCCCGAGCCCCCAGAGAAGACCGAGGATGGACCCAGGACCCGGGAGTGGGCAGAGCAGCAGGGGCAGTGGCCTGGCTCCCGTCCACGTGCACGTCCCACACGGCCGCCAACACATGGCTCTCCCTCAACTTCTCATCTCTCCCACATAGGACCCAACAGAACAGCGCGTCTTCAGATCCCTGATGCACTAGGAAGAGCATCAGATTTAAGACTTCCGCGCATCTGTTACAGAATCACAGCCCTTGAATCCCAGAGTGGACAGCACTTGCTTTCAGCAGTGTTCTCTCTCTTCAGAGCCTGACGACAACCAGAGAGGAAGCGAAGGTGGTCCTCAATCGGTGGGCCCACCCGGCAGAGGAGGGGGGTCAGGACAGACCGGGCGGAACTGGCCCAGAGGTGAAGCGGGGCTGAGGGTGGAGGCCTGTGGGCAGCTGTCCAGGTCGCAGAGGACTGCGCTGAGGCCGCGGCCTGCAGGCATCCAGGCTCCCACGCCCGTCCACGGCTTACTATGGCCCAGGGACCCCTCGGTGACAGCAGTGAGCCCCCCCCCCCCGACACAGGCACACACATGTGCACCAACACGCAGAACACACAGGAGCAGATTCGGCACAGGACCCCCTGGGCACTATGCACACCGGCCCCATCTTGCTTGTTGCTACTTGGGAGCGGACGCAGATGTGTGGATTCAGTAACAGCAGGACAGAAGGGATGAACTAGGTGAGGTCGCAGAGCTCTCCCCACCTGCCCAGAGCAGCCCCTGGTAGGGCAGAGTAGGAGCACAGGGGGGGCCAGGGCTGCCCACTGGAACCTGCAGTCACACCAGGGACCTGGGCAGTCAAGACTTTCAAGCAGGAGGTGACACCACCTGCTGGTTTCAGAAAGATACCAGCTTATCATGCAACAAGAGGGCAGATGGGGCAAGAAGGAAGCAGAAAGTGGCCCAGATGCTCTTTCAAGGGTTTGAGGCTTCAGTAAGAGAAGTGGCTGGAGGCTGGGATCGGGACGTGGGAGGATTCGGGACACAGTGCAGGCACAGGATTGGGGTCTCCGCTGATGGACGGGCAAGGGAGGAAGAGGGTGAGGGGCCCACGGAGCCAGGGGCTGGGGTGTGCAGGCCGCGAGGAGCAGGACCAGGACCACAGCCCAGGCCGCGTTACCCTGCCCTGCGCCCCAGCCCCGCCAGCAGCACTGCAGCTGCTCCCAAGCGGTGGGACCCTTCCTTGAAAACAAACCCTCCATGGCAGCCCTGGAGCCCCACGCCGAGCCCCAGTGGTCCTTACTGTGTGTGGTCATTGGCTTCCCAGGCCTCCAGGATCCTCTGGACCAGGCAACACTTCTGGAACAGCTGGCAGACAGGCGGCATGAGTCAGGGCCAGCAGGGCTGCACACTCCCCTCCACCCACCCGAGTGGGCTTAGCAGGCAGCAAGCTCACACATCAGCCCCAAGTTCGCTGTGGGCAGTGACAGCATCACAGCCCAGCCCTGTGGTCCCCATCCGACACCCAGGCCGGCGCTGCTCAGGGTCGTCCACATGGAGACGGGGGTCAAGTCAGGACATTCTCATTCCCCAGTCTCCCGGCCGGTCGTGTACTCCCCCTTGGGCCACTCTACTGCCTTCTCTGTCCAGGAGGAAGGCCAGCGGCCCCAGGGCTCACTTGCTTCCAGGCCCTCACCACAGGCAGCTTCCAGCACCTGGAGTGTTTGTTCCGGGCCCCAAATCACATGCCCACCCGCGTGTGGCCTCACTCTCTGAGTGAGGGTCCCTTGCTGGCCTGCATGGCCGCCGCACACGCCCAGTCCCTGTGGCTCTCAGCACTGAAACCGCCCGCTCCAGGCCATGTACCCCCTTGGCTGTGTTCCGGCTCAGGCCTGCAGGTGCGGCCCTTCACGACCCTCTCCCAGGCCTCTGACCAGAGACCTAGGGGCCCCGTGGCCAAGCCCCTCCTGTCTGAGCCTTGCAGCCACCTGGGGGTGGGGGGCAGAGCTGACCCCCAGGGCCCCGCATGCAAAGGTGGGCTCCTCGGCTTGGGGACCGTCTGTGCCACGTGCTCCACCCACGTGCTGCTTCCTTCTTCCTTCCTTAGCGAACACCCACTGCAGCCGCTCAGGATGCCTCTTGCTCGCGGCCCCGGGAAGGGCAGCCCCAGGGGGTCTCCGCACGGTGTGCTCGGGTGAGCGGGAAAGCGTCAGGGAAGAGGCGGGCCGTGCAGGGCACCCACACTTTCCAGAGGCTCAAAATCCCAGAAAGTCTTGTGAGAACTGGCCATGTTCACGCCTCCCCTGGCATTTTCCCGGCACGGCATTCACACCACGACGGGGCTGCTCGCCCTCACGGCCTGGAGAAGCCGACTCGGGGGCAGCAACAGGGCTTCTTCCACACCCCTCCCGGGCCCTCCACTCGACCAGCTCTGGGGCCCTGGCTAACAGGGACACCTTCCTGGTGACTTCCCGTCTCACAGGTGAAAGGAGAGCAGCGCACCCGTGTCACGGGAGGATTAGAGGAGAAAACACATGAGGGCCCAAAGCAACGTTAACGTCCCTATGGTCTGGGTGGGGTTCAGCACACGCAGCAACACACAGGATGCACAGGACATGCAGTGACACACAGGACATGCAGGACACAGCTACACACGTGACACTGGCTGGACTTACGTGGGTCACCATCGTGCTCTCGGGGCGGCTGGCGGCAGGCTGGGGGGTCTCTGGGTCCCCACTGGAGGGTGGAGGCTCCACCCCACCCTCAGGTCCACTGGTCACAGCCCTGTCCTCCCGGGCAGCGTGGGACAGGATGGCGGCTATGCACAGCTCCACTTGCAAGTGCAGGAAGTTATTCCAGGCGTACTTAACAAACAGGTCCTGGGGAGACAGAGGGTGAGGGAAGCCCCGTGTCCTGCAGACTGAACGTGAGGGGCCCTTCTGCCCTGCCCACCTCCCCATGCTGCATCCTGACGTCTGGGCGGCCACGGGCCTTCCATCTCCATCCAGCTCCGTAATCTCTGCTCGTATGACCGCTTCCTATGGTTTCTTTATCCTCTGTCCTAGGTTAGAAGCTTCACCCGCAGACCCTCAGCCTCCCTCCTTCTCCAGTGCATCTTTACAAGGCTGTACGTTTCCCTGTAAAATCCACCTCAGCTACACTCTACACATTTTGCTATGTAGTATTTTTATCGTCTTTCCTTTATGATTTTATCTTTGACCCACAAGTTACCGGGAGTGGGTTCAATTCTCCAACCCCTGGGGATCCTATCCAGGAGGGCCATGGAATCAGGAGGCGCACACATGGACACTCCCCAAGGGAGCCCCAAGGGGCCCAAACAGAAGCTCCCAGGCGGACGCCCCCACAGAGGCTGAATGGGCAGCTGCATCCCCTCTCCCATGGCCTTTTCCAGACCTGCCCCCGAGGTGAGCAGGGTGGCACCAGCAGGGAGGCGGGACAAGCACACCTACCACGTCCGCAGGGGCACCTCACACCCAGCAGGGGCCACAGCTGCCTGCACCCTACACCCTCTGCTGCTTACATGGAAGGAAGTGGGGTGTGCAGGATGGGGAGACGGGGCTGGGGAAAGGGGTGTAGACTCCAGCCCAGGATATAAGTCTGGACCCTTCTTTCCCACTACGCAGTGGGGAGCTGGATAAGGAAGGAGGCCCGTCTGCCTGATACAGCTCTCCTCCCCCACAGAAACACAGTCTCCAGTCTCGGCTTCACCTTCTCTGCCTGTGTGACTTTGGGTGACACTGGAGGTGGCTTCATCCATGCTGCCTCGTCTTCAACAGCGAGACCCACCTCCCAATAAAGAAACGCCCATACCAGTTGCCTCAGGCAAAACAACCAACAGGGAGGGAACCCAGCCCCACCCATCAACAGTCAAGTGGATTAAAGTTTTACTGAGCTCTGACCACCACAGCAACAGTCAGCTCTACCCACCACCAGAGCCTCCCATCAAGCCTCTCAGATAGCCTCAACCACCAGAGGGCAGACAGCAGAAGCAAGAAAAACTATAATCCTGCAGCCTGTGGAACAAAAAACCACATTCACAGAAAGATAGAAACGATGAAAAGGCAGAGGGCTATATACCAGATGAAGGAACAAGATAAAACCCCAGAAAAACAGCTAAATGAAGTGGAGATAGGCAACCTTCCAGAAAAAGAATTCAGAATAATGATAGTGAAGATGATCCAGGACCTCGGAATAAGAATGGAGGCAAAGATCGAGAAGATGCAAGAAATGTTTAACAAAGACCTAGAAGAATTAAAGAACAAACAAACAGAGATGAACAATACAATAACTGAAATGAAAACTACACTAGAAGGAATCAATAGCAGAATAACTGAGGCAGAAGAACGGATAAGTGAGCTGGAAGACAGAATGCTGGAAATCACTGCTGCAGAACAGACTAAAGAAAAAAGAATGAAAAGAAATGAAGACAGCCTAAGAGACCTCTGGGACAACATTAAACGCAACAACATTTGCATTATAGGGGTCCCAGAAGGAGAAGAGAGAGAGAGAGGACCAGAGAAAATATTTGAAGAGATTATAGTCGAAAACTTCCCTAACATGGGAAAGGAAATAGCCACCCAAGTCCAGGAAGTGCAGAGAGTCCCATACAGGATAAACCCAAGGAGAAACACGCTGAGACACATAGTAACCAAATTGGCAAAAATTAAAGACAAAGAATAATTATTGAAAGCAGCAAGGGAAAAACGACAAATAACATACAAGGGAACTCCCATAAGGTTAACAGCTGATTTCTCAGCAGAAACTCTACAAGCCAGAAGGGAGTGGCATGATATACTTAAAGTGATGAAAGGGAAGAACCTACAACCAAGATTACTCTACCCGGCAAGGATCTCATTCAGATTTGATGGAGAAATCAAAAGCTTTACAGACAAGCAAAAGCTACGAGAATTCAGCACCACCAAACCAGCTCTACAACAAATGCTAAAGGAACTTCTCTAAGTGGGAAACACAAGAGAACAAAAGGACCTACAAAAACAAACCCAAAACAACTAAGAAAATGGTCATAGGAACATACATATCGATAATTACCTTAAACGTGAATGGATTAAATTTTCCAACCAAAAGACACAGGCTTGCTGAATGGATACATAACCAAGACCCATATATATGCTGTCTACAAGAGACCCGCTTCAGACCTAGGGACACATACAGACTGAAAGTGAGGGGATGGAAAAAGATATTCCATGCAAATGGAAATCAAAAGAAAGCGGGAGTAGCTATACTCATATCAGATAAAATAGACTTTAAAATAAAGAACATTACAAGAGACAAGGAAGGACACTACATAATGATCAAGGGATCAATCCAAGAAAAAGATATAACAATTATAAATATATATGCACCCAACATAGGAGCACCTCAATACATAAGGCAACTGCTAACAGCTATAAAAGAGGAAATCGACAGTAACACAATAGTGGGGGACTTTAACACCTCACTTACACCAATGGACAGATCATCCAAACAGAAAATTAATAAGGAAAGAGAAGCTTTAAATGACACAATAGACCAGATAGATTTAATTGATATTTATAGGACATTCCATCCAAAAACAGCAGATTACACTTTCTTCTCAAGTGTGCATGGAACATTCTCCAGGATAGATCACATCTTGGGTCACAAATCAAGCCTCAGTAAATTTAAGAAAACTGACATCATATCAAGCATCTTTTCTGACCACAACGCTATAGATTAGAAATCAATTACAGGGAAAAAAACGTAAAAAACACAAACACATGGAGGCTAAACAATACATTACTAAATAACCAAGAGATCATTGAAGAAATAGAGGAAATCAAAAAATACCTAGAGACAAATGACAATGAAAACGCGACGATCCAAAACCTATGGGATGCAGCAAACGCAGTTCTAAGAGGGAAGTTTATAGCTATACAAGCCTACCTAAAGAAACAAGAAAAATCTTAAGTAAACAACCTAACCTTACACCTAAAGGAACTAGAGAAAGAAGAACAAACAAAACCCAAAGTTAGCAGAAGGAAAGAAATCATAAAGATCAGAGCGGAAATAAATGAAATAGAAACAAAGCAAACAATAGCAAAGATCAATAAAACTAAAAGCTGGTTCTATGAGAAGATAAACAAAATTGATAAGCCATTAGCCAGACTCATTAAGAAAAAGAGGGAGAGGACTCAAATCAATAAAATTAGAAATGAAAAAGGAGAAGTTACAACAGACACCAAAGAAATACAAAGCATCCTAAGAGACTATTACAAGCAACTCTATGCCAATAAAATGGACAACCTGGAAGAAATGGACAAATTCTTAGAAAGGTATAACCTTCCAAGACTGAACCAGGAAGAAATAGAAAATATAAACAGAATTACTTTCAGTTTTAAGTAGTGAAATTGAAACTGTGATTTTAAATCTTCCAACAAACAAAAAGATGGCTTCACAGGTAAATTCTATCAAACATTTAGAGAAGAGCTAACACCCATCCTTCTCAAACTCTTCCAAAAAATTGCAAAGGAAGGAACACTCCCAAACTCATTCTATGAGGCCACCATCACCCTGATACCTAAACCAGACAAAGATGCTACAAAAAAAGAAAATTACAGACCAATATCACTAATGAATATAGATGCAAAACTCCTCAACAAAATACTAGCAAACAGAATCCAACCACACATTAAAAGGATCATACACCATGATCAAGTGGGATTTATCCCAGGGATGCAAGGATTCTTCGATATACGCACTCAATCAACATGATACACCATATTAACAAATTGAATAATAAAAACCATATGATCATCTCAATAGATGCAGAAAAAGCTTTTGACAAAATTCAACACCCATTTATGATAAAAACTCTGCAGAAAATGGGCAGAGAGGGAACCTACCTCAACATAATAAAGGCCACATACGACAAACCCACAGCAAACGTCATTCTCAATGGTGAAAAACTGAAAGCATTTCCTCTAAGATCAGGAACAAGACAAGGATTTCCACTCTCACCACTATTACTCAACATAGCTTTGGAAGTCCTAGCCATGGCAATCAGAGAAGAAAAAGAAATAAAAGGAATACAAATTGGAAAAGAAGAAGTAAAACTGTCACTGTTTGCAGATGACATGATACTATATACATAGAGAATCCTAAAGACGTCACCAGTAAACTACTACAGCTAATCAATGAATTTGGTAAAGTTGCAAGATACAAAATTAATGCACAAAAGCCTCTTGCACCCCTATACACTAACAACAAAAGATCAGAAAGAGAAATTAAGGAAACAATCCCATTCAGCACTGCAACAAAAAGAATAAAATACCTAGGAATAAACCGACGTGAGAAGGTAAAAGACCTGTACTCAGAAAACTGTAAGACACTGGTGAAAGAAATCAAAGATAACACAAACTGATGGAGAGATATACCATGTTCTTGGATGGGAAGAACCAATACTGTGAAAATGACCATAGTACCCAAAGCAATCTACAGATTCAGTGCAATCCCTATCACATTACCAAAGGCATTTTTTACGGAACTAGAACAAAAAATCTTAAAATTTGTATGGAGACACAAAAGACCCCGAATAGCCAAGGCAGTCTGGAGGGAAAAAAACGGAGCAGAGGAATCAGACTCCCTGATTTCAGACTATATTACAAAGCTACAGTAATCAAGACAGTATGGTACTGGCACAAAAACAGAAATACAGATCATGGAACAGGATAGAAAGCCCAGAGATAAACCCACACACGTATGGTCAACTGATCTATGACAAAGGAAGCAAGGATATACAATGGAGAAAAGACAGTCTCTTCAATAAGTGGTGCTGGCAAAACTGGACAGCTACATGTAAAAGACTGAAATTAGAACACTCCCTAACACCATACACAAAAATAAACCCCAAATGGATTAGAGACCTAAATGTTAGACCGGACACTATAAAACTCTTAGAGGAAAATATAGGAAGAACACTCTTTGACATAAATTACAGCAAGATCTTTTTTGATCCACCTCCTAGAGTAATGGAAATAGACCTAATGAAACTTAAAAGCTTTTGCAAAGCAAAGGAAACTACAAACAAGACGAAAAACAACCCTCAGAATGGGAGAAAATATTTGCAAACGAATCAACAGACAAAGGATTAATCTCCAAAATATATAAACAGCTCATGCAGCTCAATATTAAAATAACAAAGAACCTAATCCAAAAATGGGCAGAAGACCTAAATAGACATTTCTCCAAAGAGGACACACAGATGGCCAAGAAGCACATGAAAAGCTGCTCAACATCACTAATTATTAGAGAAATGCAAATCAAAACTACAATGAGGTTATCACCTCTCACCAGTAAGAATGGGCATCATCAGAAAATCTACAAACAACAAATGCTGGAGAGGGTGTGGAGAAAAGGGAACCCTCTTGCACTGTTGGTGGGAATGTAAATTGATACAGCCACTATGGAGAACAGTATAGAGGTTCCTTAAAAAACTAAAAGTAGAATTACCATATGACCCAGCAATCCCACTACTGGGCATATACCCTGAGAAAACCATAATTCAAAAAGACACATGCACCCCAATGTTCACTGCAGCACTATTTACAATTGCCAGGTCACGGAAGCAACCTAAATGCCCGTCGACAGACGAATGGATAAAGAAGATGTGGTACATATATTCAATGGAATATTACTCAGCCATAGAAAGGAACGAAGCTGGATCATTTGTAGAGACATGGATGAATCTAGAGACTGTCATACAGAGTGAAGTAAGTCAGAAAGAGAAAAACAAATATTGTATAGTAATGCATATATGTGGAACCTAGAAAAATGGTACAGATGAACCACTTTGCAGGGCAGAAATAGAGACACAGATGTAGAGAACAAACGTATGGACACCAAGGGGGGGAAGCGGGGTGGGGGCGGGCTGTGGTGGGATGAATTGGGAGATTGGGATTGACATGTATACACTGATGTGTATAAAATGGATAACTAATAAGAACCTGCTTATAATAAAATAAAATAAAATTCAAAAATTCAAAAAAATAAAATAAAAGGCATCTAAATTGGAAAGGAAGAAATAAAATTATCTCTGTTCACAGATGATACAATCTTTTTTTTTTTTAAAGGTTTGCATTTTTTTTAAAATTTATTTATTTATGGCTGTGTTGGGTCTTCGTTTCTGTGCGAGGGCTTTCTCTAGTTGTGGCAAGCGGGGGCCACTTTTCATCGCGGTGCACGGGCCTCTCACTATCGCGGCCTCTCTTGTTGCGGAGCACAGGCTCCAGACGCGCAGGCTCAGTAATTATGGCTCACAGGCCCAGTTGCTCCGCGGCATGTGGGATCTTCCCAGACCAGGGCTCGAACCCGTGTCCCCTGCATTGGCAGGCAGATTCTCAACCACTGCGCCACCAGGGAAGCCCCAATACAATCTTATATGCAGAAAACTGTACAAATTCCACATAAACTGTTAGAGTTAATAAACAAATTCAGCGAAGTTCCAGGATACAAGATCAACACACAAAACTCTGTTGCATTTTTTCCCACTAACGATAAACAATCCTAAGAACTAAATCTTCACACATATGGTCAATTTATTTTCAACAAGGCTGCCAAGACAATTCAGTGGGAAAAGGATAGTGTTTTCAACAAAAGGTGTTGAAAGAAATAACAAGTGTTGGCGAGGATGGGCAGAAGAGAGGACCTTGTGCACTGGTGGTGGGAATGTAAACTGGTGCAACCCCTGTGGAACAGTGTGGACGTTCCTCAAAAAATTAAAAATAGAACAATCATATGATCCAACAATGCCATTCCTGAGTATTTACCCAAAGAATACAAAAACACTAATTTGAAAAGATATATGCCCCTCCATGTTCACTGCAGAATTATTTACAATAACCAAGATATGGAAATGACCTAAATGCCCATAAACAGATGAACGAATAAAGAAGATGTGGTACATACATACAATGGAATATCACTCAGCCATAAAAAAGAATGATATAATGCCATTTGCAGCAACATGGATGGACCTAGAGGGTATTATGCTAAATGAAGTAGGTCAGATGGAGAAAGACAAATACCGTATAATTTCATCAATAAGAAACAAACAAAATAAACAAACCAAACAAAAACAAACATGTAGATACAGAGTAGTGGTTACCAGTGGTAAGGGGGGGGGGTAGAGTGGAGGACGAAATGGGTAAAGGGGATCAGCTGTATGGTGACAGATGGAAACTAAATCTTTGGTGGTGAGCATGCAATAGGGTATACAGAAGTAGAAATATAACCTATGCATGAAACTTACATTCAAAAAACGAAACAAAACAAATGGTGCTGTGATATCCACATGCAAAAGAATGAAGTTGGACCCTTACCTTACACTGCATACATATACAAACTCAAAATGGACCAAAGACCTGAAAGAGCTAAAACTATAAAGTACTGAGAAGAAAACACAGGGGGAAAGCTGCATGACAGTGGATTTGGCAATGATTTCTTAGGTATAGGTATGACACCAAATGCACAAGCAACAAAAGAAAAAAACAGATAAACTTGGGACTTCCCTGGTGGCACAGTGGTTAAGAATCCGCCTGCCAACGCAGGGGACATGGGTTTGAGCCCTGGTCCAGGAAGATCCCACATGCCGCAGAGCAACTAAGCCTGTGCGCCACAACTACTGAGCCTGCGCTCTAGAGCCCACGAGTCATAACTACTGAAGCCTGCACGCCTAGAGCCCGTGCTCCACAACAAGAGAAGCCACCGCAATGAGAAGCCCACGCATCACAACGAAGAGCAGGCCCCGCTCGCTGCTACTAAAGAAAGCCCACACACAGCAACAAAGACCCAACGCAGCCAAAAATAAATAAAATAATTAATTAAAAAAAGAAAAAAACAGATAAACTGGACTTCATCAAAATGAAAACCTTTTGTGCATCAGAGGACACCATCAAGAGAATAAAAAGACAACTCACAGAATGGGAGAAAATATTTGCAAATCATGTATCTAAGCGCTTAATATCCAGAATATATAAACAACTCCTTCAATTCAACAACAACAACAAAACAAACAACCCAATTCAAAAATGGGCAGAGGACTTGAACAGACAGTTCTCCAAAGAAGATACACAAATGGCCAGCAAAAGCACATGAAAAAATGCTCAGCATCACTAATCATTAAGGAAACGCAAATCAAAACACTGTGAGATACCACCTCAGACCCATCTGGATGGCTATTATCAAAAAAATGGAAAATACGTGTTAGTGAAGAAATTGGAACCCTCATACATTGCTGGTGCGAATGTAAAACAGTGTACCCACTGGGGAAAACAGTGTGTGGGTGCCTCAAAAAGTCGAACATAGAATTACTATATGACCCATCAATTCCACTTCTAGGTATGTAGTCAGAAGACGTGAAAGCAGGGGCTGAAACAGATATTTGTACATCCATGTTTATAGCAGCATTATTAAAAATAGCCAAAATGTGGAAGCAACCCAACTGTCCACCAACGTATGAATGGATAAACAAAACGTAGTATATCCATACAATGAAATATCATGCAGCCTTAAAAAGGAAAGAAATTGTGACACATGCTACCACATGGATGAACATTATACTAAGTGAAATAAGCCAGACAGAAAAGGCCAAACACTGTTTGATTCCCCTTACATAGGAATCCCTGGAATAGTCGGGTCCATAGAGACAGAAAGCAGAAGGGTGGGTGCCAGGGCCGGGGACTGGCGGGGGAAGAGGACCGAGCAGTTAATGCTCAGAGCTGGAGAAGATGAGAAAGTCCTGGAAACAGTGGTAATGGTTATACAACAATGTGAACGTTGAACCATACGCTTGTAAGTTATTAAAATGGTGTATTTCGTGTTACATATATTTTGCCACAATAAATGAAAAGCAGAAAGGGGGAGTGGGAGAGAGAGAACTTTCTCGGAGAAGAGGAAAGGAAACGAGGTCTTTCCTAGTCGCCCTCTGACCCACATCCAGGTTCTACAGTCACAGCAGAGCCCAGTGACTTCCAAACGCTGGAAGGACTCCTGAGGCAGGCAGTCCTTCAGGCCCAGGTCCAAGGCAGCTCCTGGGATTGAGACTTAAATTTAAGGATATTTCAGCTTCCTGGGAGCAGAGGCCCAAGGGCAAGGCTGAGGAGGCTGGGGATGCAGCAGCCGGGTGCACAGCGTGGGCACGGTCCCCTCCCTGTCAGCACCGCCCTGTGGTCGCTGCCTGCAGACCCTCCCTCAGACGCCCAGGGCGTGCTCACCAGAGGAGCTGCCCACAGGCTCTGCCTTTACTGTGGGGACGAGGAGCAGCTCTTGAGGGCGTTTTAGGCTGAAGAGCTACAAAGTTCTCCACTAAGGCAGAAATCAGAAAGGGGAGGGACCATATTACCCGCCCCCTCTGCTTCCAGGGCAGCCCTGCATGAGCCTACGCGGAGGCGGGTCCCAGCGTTGCTCAGTGCGCCTCACCAGCGACCTGGCGTCAAGCCTGGGGGGCAGGATGCAGTCTTTGCACAGACTGTGCCTGTCCCAGGACCGAGCCAGAGCCTCCCTTCGGGCAGGCCGTCACCGGGGTGCTGAGGTCCGGCTGCCCAGCCCCGAGGCCCCAGGCCGGGCAGGTGTCCGCTCACCAGCAGCAAGCCCATGGTGTTGAGCCGGCAGAGCTCCTGGTTGATGCTGGGCGTGTGCGTGTGCAGCAGGGCGGCCACGAGGCGAGCTCCGTGCAGGCGGGCGTTACCCAGGGGCTCCTCCAGCACGCCAATGGTGGTCAGGATCGCTGCTTTCTGCAAACACAAAAGGACTGCCCAGTTAGAGCCCTGCGACCAGTGTGATCACCACCCACACGTGGGCTTCTCTTTGACCTGGCCCTGCTCAAAGGGCCAGGGCCGCCGCTGCATGACGTGGCCCAGCCGGGAGGGGTCCTCAAGGCAACGCGGTCTGCAGGAGGAAACGAGGGGTCAGTCGGGTTAAGAGCCCCACCGCTCCCCTCAGGGCTCACAAGAGTGACTGAGGGTGGGCCGCTGCTCCTGGGTGCCTAGGGCACTCTGGTCTCAGCCTGCCAGCCGAAGGGATGTGACCTCAGCGTACAAGACAGAGGAGACTGATGACAAGGCTGGCCTCGTGAGATGGGGTGATCCCATACATGGAGCACAGTGCGTCTACCTTTTCATTGGCAGAATGTTCCAGAATCCCTGACTTCATGAGTCCTCCTTTCTAGTGGGGAAGGCAGACCACAAGCAAGCTGATAAATGTAAGAAACAGTATGGTAGACCACAGCGGATGCCAAGGAGAGGCACCAGGAGAGGCGAAGGGGCTGTGCCCGGGGCACTGAGGTGGAGAGGGACTGGGTCTTCCTCACCGTGACCACCGCCGCTCAGCTGAGCAAAGGGTCTCTCCCCTGGGACCCCTTGACCCCTTGGCTGGGTGCCCCCAACTCAAGAGTCCGGTTCTCCAGTGCACTCTGGCTCTCGGACACCCCCCTGTCAGAAGGCAGGAGTTGCCTGGGGGGGTGGCGAACCGTCCAACTCCCCAAAGAGAAGATGGACACTCGGCAGATGGGGTCTGAGTGCGCTTGTCATCCTGGGCGACGAGTGGGGTCCTTGCCTTGTAAGCAACCCAGCCCACGTGGTCTCCTGAGCCCCCCTTTGCTCAGAGCACCTACCTTTGGCGGGCTAAGCAGAAGCTGGTGGAAGTCCTTCAGCCGTGGCTCGATGCCACGCAGGACGCCGGAGCTGACGGCACACAGCCTGTCCAGTCCCTGAGAGCAGGAGTCCAGCAAGCCCTCCATCCTGTGGACCACAGGCAGCTGGACATGGGGACACTGGTCCCATCACACCACACCCCCTACCGACATGCCCACTTGTTGCCTCCAGGGAGGCTGCTGACTGTATGGGGGTGGGGGCCGTGCCCAGGTGATGGCCCTGACGGGCTGTGGGCGTCACACCCCCGAACCAGCTCTGCTCCCTCCTCCCGCCTTGAAAACCTTCACTGTCGACCCCACTCCTCGGCTGAGAAACAGACAGGACTGGCCATAAAAGGATAAAAAAGGCCACATAAAAGGATAAAAAAGCAAAGAGAATGAACCGGCTCGTCTGTTTTCTGCATTGTCATGCTGTCCCTGCATCGCAGGCGAGGCCCTCACCAGAGTCCCCACTTCCTGCGGGAAGGGCCCAGCCTTCCTGGGCTCATAAAGATGAATAAGCAATATTCTGGTTTCTAACTAGAGAAAACGATGATAACATCATAATTCTATTTTTAGGTAATAAACTAATAAATATGTATTGGGTACCAGAGTGAGAGAAAGAAACTGCTAATAATCTCACCAAGATTAAGTCAATTTCTTGTTATTTTCTGGTTGTTCTTTTTCTTTAAAAAAACAGCACAGGCTATCAGTGCTCTGGGGGCTACAGTGAAACTCCTTCCAGAGCGAGGGCACGAGGGAACTGCAGCCTCCTTGGGAGTCAGACCACCAGCACAGCATGTGACAGGACAGAGCAGACAGAAGTGCACACGCACACACACATGCACACGTGCGTGCGTGCACACACACACGCGTACATATACACACATACATATACACACATATAGAGAGACACACACACACACACACACACACACACGTGCTCGGGGTACTCATCGGGACAGTCCTTGGGGAAGCCCACTGGCCGTGCCTGTTCTGCACACACGTCTATAAACACTCTGCAAGCTGGCGACAGGGCGTGCCTTTGGGCTGAGGTGGGAATGTGATTGATGGCGAAGGTCAAAGGGGACTTCACAGCCGTAAAGTTTATCTTTTCAACAAGGAGAATCTATCCCCGTGATTACTTGCATCATCAGAAGCACTAAAAACACAAACAGCACACCCGGCCAGCCCCCTGGGCCTCGCGGCACTGAGGTGGCAGCACTCTCCCTCTCGCGAGACACTCACCCCGCCCGCCTGGGCTCAAGCAAGCTCAGTAACACCTGGGTCCCGCTGACGAGGCAGAGCTCGGTCTGGGCTCCGTCAAACATGTTCCTCAGCAGCTGCTCCACGCAACCCTGCCTGCCGGACACACGCAAGGTCACTGCCTGGCGGAAGGGGCTGCCCGCCGAAGGAGCAGCGCCCTGCCTCCCGGAGAGGCCCCGCTCGGGGCTCAGGCCACGCACCCAGGGTTTTTAGGACACGGCTGCCCCGGGGGCCCGCGCTCTCTGAACCTGCCAGGACACACGTCCCGTGAGAAAGAGGCCCATCAAGTTAACTCTGGATCGGGGCAAGTTCCTCAGAAACGATCAGAGGAGGTGGTGGTGCCCCTGGCCCCCAGCCCAGGCCCCCCAGCGCCGCAGCCCACACTCACGACTCCAGCACCGTGAGGAGGGGGTCTGGCTCTGGAGCCTCCTGCAGCTGGCTGCCCTGCTCCCTGCCCAGCCTGACGATGTCGCAGAGCGTCTGAGAAGCGTTGGACTGCCTCTGAAAAGACAGGGATGAAGAGCTGCCTTCAGGGCCAGCCTGCCGAACGGTCAGAGCGGCTCCTGTGGTGGGTCCGCTGAGGCGCTGGACTCGAAGCCGGTTTGTCTCAGAGACGCCTGGCCTGCCTCTCACCACAGGGCGCAGATCTGGCCGCCCCCCAAGAGCTCCCACGGGGCCTTGACGGTCGAGCACGCCACGCAGACACCGCTCTACCCTCCGACAGACACCGCGAGTGTGCCCGTGGTACTGACACAACAAGTGGCTATTAATACACAGGGTGGGTCCTGTGAGCTCATGAAAACAGGACAGTTGCTACAGAGAAAATAAAGGACTCAACTCTTCTAGAGAAACGTTAAACCCATACAGATTCAGAATCTCCGATTCGGTGCCTTTGCCCACCACGTGGGGGTGCGTCTGTGGAGCAGGTGAACAGGGTCAGAGAGAGACTCAGGCGCCGGCTCGGCGCAGGGAGCATCTCACAGGCACCTTGGCGTGCACGCCACGGGAAACGGAGCGGAAGGAAGCGCTTCGTGCCTGTTTTAGGCAAGACTGAAAGCAGCCAGGTCGCCTCCGCGGCCTCCCAGCTGCCTCGGGGACTGGGAAGGGGCCAGTCAGCTCACAGCGTTCACACTGGTGGAGGGGCGTCTCCCTTCCCCGATGTGGAGCACAGACACCCTTGCCCAGCTGCCTGGCCAGGCCCGGGGGCCAAAAGAGCCCCAAACAGCACAGCCAGGCAGCAGCAAAGGCTCAGACACGAGTCAGCACCACCGTTCTCCAAAGTGCTGAGGAGACCATGCGTGTGCAGTTGTCACGTGTAGGAAAAGGCCTATCGGGATACACCCCACACTCTCAACAGTGATACCGCAAGGAGCGGGCAGGGGCTGAGAGAAGGAGCCCCACTGCCACCCCACTCGCTCCCTCCGGAGCTCACGCCCCTGCAGACCCATCTCCTCGAGCGCAGGCTGGAACCAGCACTCACGGGAGCGGGATGCCGCCGGCGAGGACTGTCACCTGCAGGCCAGGTGCCTGCCCCAGAGGAGGCAGCAGCAGGCTGCGAGCCGCCCTGCGGAGAGGCCCAGGGGGGGCGTGGGGCCAAGGGCAGCCTCAGCCAGCAGCCCTCAGGAAGCTGAGTCCTGGCACTTCGCTGGTGGTCCAGTGGTTAACTCTGCGTTTCCAACGCAAGGGGCATGGGCAGGGGGCGTGGGTTCGATCCCTGGTCGGGGAACTAAGATTCCACATACCACAGAGCCAAGAAATAAAAAAAAAATAAATAAATAAGGAACTGAGTCCTGCAGAGCCACCGGTGACCCTGGGGGTGGACCCTCCCCTCGTTGAGCCCTGAGGTAACCATAGTCTTGTGAGAGACCCTGGGCAGAGGACCCGTGACCCCTGGCCCATAAAAACTGAGATAAAAAATACTTACTGTTATAAGCAACTAAGTTTTGGGGTCATCTGTTACTCAGCCATAGATAACTAATACAATTCTATTCAGATTGTTTTTTTATAATATGTATGTACTATATTTTAGGAAAAAAAAATCTAGAAGTCAGTGCTTGATTAAAGGGAGAAGAGCGTCTGAGGAAAGGAGGGACTTGCCCCTCAGACAGCAGCGGAGAGCGCTCTCCGCCAGCCCGGAGTGAGGGGCTCCTGCTCAAAGGTGGGGTCCACGAGCCCCGTACTCACGTCTTCATCCTGACTCGGATGGATCAATTCCACGAGCCTCTGGATGATCTTCTCTTCATTAAGCCACTGAAAGGGAGAAGAAGGCCTGTAAGTGACTCTGCTCACACCTGACGAAGTGGAAGGAAAGTCCTTCAGTGCGACAGAAATCCACGCACCAGGTTCTGGCACAGAGATACTTCACCCAACACGCGCGTCCACCCAGACCCAGAAAGCACAAGCACTGGCCGAATTCTGGAGTGACCCAAAGATGATAAAGGAGGGAATGCCCTTCCACACGCCCTAATGGTTCAGACTCTTAAACACACGCGAGCTCTGTTTTCGGGACGTCTCCAGAGCGGAGCCTGGAGCCACCCGCGCTGGTGGGGCCCTCCCAGCGCACAGCCCAGCTGCCCCCTGCAGCACCCGGGCCTTTCCAGGCCAGTCCGGCTCCTCCACGCACTTCCTTATCCAAAAGCGGGCCCAACGTAGTCAGGGCAGGCTTCCCACTAACGTTCGGCAACGGCTGATGTTCACGCTGTTCTCACTGCACCACATCAGCTACGATGATTAATTCTCAGTGGGAGGCTGCCCCACAAGGAAGCGAGTTACGAATCGAAGCGTGACAACTGTCACCTCATTCCAGGAGCTGGAAAACTGTCAAGAAGGACCAGTGGTTTACTTATTCTGTTTTAAGCTGCATTACAAACAAAACCTGCCGAACAGCAGCAAACAGTTTGTCCAGCACTGATTTCCTGGGCTTCTCTGGGTTGAGCATCCCCTTTTCTGGGAAAGCCCTCAGGGAGCTGTGGACAGCCCCTCTCGCTGTGAATACTGTCAGGACAGACACAGGCACACGCTCCAGGACAAACAACAGGCCAACTCTGGTCTTCGAAACTTCTCTGCATGGAATCCTCTTCGGCGACTGTTTCCTCTCGGGCACAGGACCAGCGCCCATTGGAGACCTAGCAGCCCTGGGGGTGGGGCACAAGTGAGGAAGCCTACTTCTGTTCTCTGCTAATGAATGGACTGAGGCAGGAAAAGAGAAAAGGTGCAGACACCAGACCCAGTCTCAAATACAAGCCTTGACTAGAACCCGTGAGGGGTTCTCATCCGGAGGGGAAGGTCCTGCTGGGTGGAAAGCTGGGGTGCTGGGCACCCCGGTGCTGCTTCACCAGCTCCAGCCTCCTTGTACCAGGCACTTACTCCACACTCAGAGAATGTGCAGAACCCACGCAGACGGGGAGGGGCTCCAGGGAGGAGGGGGCCCACACACTCACATGCAGGACCTCCTGCCGGAGCCCGGCGGGCTCTACGCAGCTGACCAGGCGCAGCAGCAGGTCCATGAGGGCCGAGGTGCCGATGTGCTTCAACACCAGGCTGATGAACTTGTCCTTCTTCCTCAAGAACACTATCACCTGCAACCAGACAGCCCCTGAGAGGTGAGCAGGGCAGACCCTGACCACCAGGAGATGCTGCCCCCAAGAACTGCCACGGGAAAGATTCACTTTCAACAACAGTGAGCAGAAACAATGGAAAGACGTGGAAAGAGTTGTAAGAAATCCCTCCCCGCGCCGCCCCCCAGCAATGACTGGCAGAGACCTGAACACAGGCGAGTCCACGAGGCGGTGGGGGCCCGGGAGGACCCCGGGCTGGCGGAGTTTGCCGCACACCGAGACCGGGCGCCAGTGCAGCCCCCGCACCCGAGTGAGACGGCACAGCAACCGCTCCACACGCACCAGCTCAAGTCTTCCCAGCAGAAATGACCAGTGCAGACGGAGCTGAGCCTGGGGTGGCCATCAGTGACAGCTCCCGGGCAGGGGACACAAACCCGGGGAGCTGACAGGCCCCACAGGTGGCTGAAGGGAAAGGACTGCGGTTTCAGAAAAGCAGAGGCGGAGGGGTGCGGCTGGCTGGTGACCAGAGCCGAGGAGACACGACGCAGCTGGCTGGCTGAGTGTGCAGTCACAGGGTGTGGTGCCTGAGCGCAGAGGGGTGGGAGAAGCCCGGGCAGAGGCCTTCTTGGCCACGTGTCGGCAAGCTCGGCTCAGTTGGCCACAGAGATGAGGTGTCTGCGAGTCCAGGCCACTGCACAGACCCAGGAGTCTACTGGGGGCAATGGGGACACGGAAGAGGCAAGGGATCCCAACCATACTCATGCCAGAAGTGAAGGGGAGGAGGGGAAGGAGGAGGAAGAGGGAGAAGAGAGGCAACAGGGGTGGGGAGGTGGGGGTGGGGTGGGGGGGAGGGGTGGTTCTTTGAAAAGCGTGATTAAACTCCTAGAAAGACTGAAAACAGCAGAGAAGGCTCCAGGGAACATCCTTACACACCCTATTACAAGAGGTTATCCGGAACAAGTTTATGCCAATTTCTGTAAATTTGGAAAAATGAAAAATTTCTTTGAAAAACTCACTTAAGTAAACTGACAAGAAGAAAGAGAAAATCTGGAGTTGTAGACCGTCAAAAGAAACAAAATCTCTAATTAAAAGCCTCCCCATACAGAAGACTCCAGGCTCTAAAGGCTTTACTAGTGAATTCTATCAAACATTTAAAGAAAAATAACCCCAATCTTATGCAGGACTCTTCCAGGGAACATAAGATGAGAGAATATGCCCCATATCATTGTATGAGGACATAAAACCTTGATTCCAAAAACTTGATGTGGGCACTTTAAGAAAAGGAAATTATATAAGGACCTACTGTATAGCACAGGGAACTCTACTCAATACTCTGTAATGGCCTATAAGGGAAAAGAATCTAAAAAAGAGTAGATATGTGTATATGTATAATAGATTCACTTTGCTGTACACTTGAAACTAACACAACACTGTAAATCAATTATACCCCAATAAAAATTAAAACACAAAAAAGAAAAGGAAATTATAAGCCAATCTCACTGATGGCCAGAAATACAAAAATTCTTTTAAAAAAAGCAATATGGGGGGCTTCCCTGGTGGCACAGCGGTTGAGAATCTGCCTGCCAATGCAGGGGACACGGGTTCGAGCCCTGGTCTGGGAAGATCCCACATGCCACGGAGCGACTGGGCCCGTGAGCCACAATTGCTGAGCCTGCGCGTCTGGAGCCTGTGCTCCGCAACAAGAGAGGCCGCGATAGTGAGAGGCCCGCACACCGCGATAAAGAGTGGCCCCCACTTGCTGCAACTAGAGAAAGCCCTTGCACAGAAACGAAGACCCAACACAGCCATAAATAAATAAATAAATAAATAAAATTTTTTTAAAAAAAGAAGCAATATGAAAAAAAGCATAATATATCACAATCAAGTTGGGTATATTCCAGGAAATCAAGGTTGGTTTAACATTAGAAACCCAATCAGTGGAATTTACCTATTAACAGAATAGAGAAGAAAAATCATATGATGAACTCAATAGATACGGTAAAAACATTTCATACATTTCAACATTCATGTTATAAACTAAAAAGACTAGGAATAGTCTTATAAAAAAAAATCTACAAAAACTCCACAACAAACAACATACTTAATTGTAAAACAGTGAAAGCTTTTCCTCAGAGGCAATAAACAAAACAGAGGCCCACTATCACCACTTCAATTCAACAATGTATTAAAGGTTCCAGACAATGCAACAAGGCAAGAAAAAGAGACTAAAAGTGTAAGATTTATAAAGGACAAAATAAAATTGTCATTAATCACAGATGGTATGATCTTATACATAGATTTAAAAAAAGAATATAAGGAATTCCCTGGCAGTCCAGGGGTTACGACTCCATGCTTCCACTGCAGGGGGCATGGGTTTGATCCCTGGTGGGGAACTAAGATCCCACATGCCGTGCGGCGTGGTCAAAAATAAAAATTTAAAAAAAATTTAAAAAGAATTTAAATTATTAGAACAGCAGCTTTATTGATAATTTCCAAAAACTGGAATCAGCCCAGATGTCCTTCAACATGTGAATGGTTTAACAAACTGTGTTCCATCCACACCATGGAACACTACTCTGCAATAAAAGGGAATGTACTCCTGATACATACAGCAACTTGGGTGACTCTTCAGGGATGTGTGCTGGAAAAAAAAGCCATAAGGCTATATGTTATATGATTTAATTTAAGTAACAGTTTGAAAAAACAAAATTTCTGAAATGAAACAGACTAGTGGTTGCCAGAGGTTAGGGATGGGTGAAGGGATAGAGGCCAGAGCAAGGTGGGAGTAGTTATAAAAGGGCAACACAAAGGATGCTTATGGTTTAAGAACCGTTCAGTATCTTGACTGATGGTGGAGACACGAACCTACACAAGTGATAAATTGTATTGAACTTAATACACATACACACACAAATGACTACAAGTAAAATGTCAATGTCCTGGTTGTGATCTTCTGCTAGTATTTTACAAAATGTCACCACTGAAGGAAACCAGGCAAAGTGTACAAAAGATGGCTTTATATTATTTCATAAAACTGCATGTGAATCTACAATTATCTCAATAAAATTTTTCAATAAAAAAGACACTGCTTAGAATAACATGAAAATATCAACTACCTAAGGATAAACATAACGAAAAATATGTAAGACCGCTACCCAAAGAACTAGGTTACTGAGAGAAATTAAAGAAGCCCTAACTACTCAGCGTTTTGCTATAGCACAAAAGCAGCCATAGATAATATGTAAACAAATGGGAGCAGCTGTGTTTCAGTAAAGTTCCTTTTACAAAATAGGGGCAGGCTGGTTTTGGCCTGTGGGGCATCATTAGCCAACCCCAATCTATAGGAAATGCAAGCCTAATCAAAATTTCAGCGGGTTTTTCTGGGGAACAGGGGAGAATGTGGAAACTGACAAACTCACTCTAAAATTTGCTCATCCTAAAATAATGCAAAAGGCAAAGAATAGTAAAAACAACCTTGAAGAAAAACAAAGTGAGAGGACTAATTCCACCGAACATCAAAACTTACAAAGCTACAGTAATTAAATAGTGCTGTGTTCATAATTACAAACAGGACAGTAGAACAGAAACATATACACACATGATTGCTTGATTTATGACAAGAGGGACACTGTAAAGCAATTGAGAAAGAACGGCCTTATCAATACAGTGCTGGGTCAACTGGATAACCATATTAAAAAAAATACTTCAATCTTACACCATTTACAAGAATCAATTCCAGGTGGATTGTAGGTAGAAATATGAAAGGCAAAACAATAAAGCTTCTAAAAGAACACAGAAGAGTAGGAAGAGCATTATCTTTATGATTTCGAAGTCGGCAGAAGTTTCTTAACAAAACAACAGCAACAAAAAAACCAAACAGAAATAAAGAGAGTTATGACTTGGACTATATGAAAATCAGGATCTCTGCTCATTAAAAGATACCATTAAGAGAGTAAAAAATAAAACAAAACCCAGCAAGCAGAGTGGGAAAAGATGTTTGCAACACAAAAATCAACAAAGGGGGAATTCCCTGGCAGTCCAGTGGGTGGGACTCTTGGCTTTCACTACCGAGGGCGTGGGTTCAATCCCTGGTCAGGGAACTAAGATCCCGCAAGCTGCGCGGCACGCCCCCCCCCCCCCACCAAAAAAAAATCAACAAAGGACTTGTATCCACGAAATAGAGAGAATTCCCACAAATGAAAAAAGAAGAGACAGCCGGATGGAAAATGGGCAAGAGACTTCACACAAAAAATATCCAAATGGCCAATGAATATATGAAAAGGTTCTCACCCTCACTAGTCACCAGGGAGACGCACACTAAAAGCACAATGCTGTTATATACACCATCAGAAGAGAAAAGATAAACTGACTGATAATATTAGTAAGGGCTGGAGAGGAAGTGGAAGAGCAGGAACTGTCACGCTCTGCTGCTGGGACTGCAAACTGGCTCAACCACTCTCACTTCAGCCATTCAAGCTGACCACACGTACAGCCTAGCTACGACCACGTGGCGTAATGCCTGGAGAAAAGAAGTCCTTATATTTTAGAGATACACACTGAAATATTGACAAAAGAAATGACATGCCGTCTGAGGTCTGTTTTGAAATAGTGCCCGGGGGATGGCGAGCAGGGATAAAGGCGAAAGAAGACTGACAAGGCCGACTCCTGACGCAGGTAACAGGCACAGGCGCCAGCAAACCTCACGCCCCTTCCGTGCCATCCACGGTGTGTGGTGCTGAAGCACGCCAGGGCAGGTGCGAGGCAGGAGCAGCCGTGGAGCAAGTGCGGCCTCCAGGAGGCCCACGCTCCAGCTGAATGAAACGAGTTCACTCCCTGCTTTTACAGAAACGTATTAGTAGACATTTCCTTTTTCTCTTTATTTTCTTTTTTGGCTGCACCGCGCGGCTTGTGGGATCTTGGTTCCCCAACCAGGGATCAAACCCACAACCCCTGCAGTGGAAGCACGAAATACTAACTGCTGGACGGCCAGGGAAGTCCTAGGCATTTCCTTTTATTTGCTTTGAAACAATAAGTGCCCTAGACATACAGGCACCCGCCACCCACACAGATGCAGCAGCAGACACCCTAATGTCCTGCCATGATGCAGGCATGTCCTGGATCTCACACCCATGACTGGTCAGTGACAGAACGAGCTGGCCTAGTTTGGGGCCCTGCGCAGCTCCCAGGGGTGGCAGAAGTGCTGCTTATTCCAAAGCCGGCCAGAGGAAGTCTCTCTTGGGAAGCCACTTTCTTAATCAAATCCCAGCTCCCACAGCAGCAGCCCACACTGCTCCACGTGTGTCCCACGGACAGTCAGAAGCCTGCCCCCCACAGCCTGATGCACGGGTCACACAGCAGTGGCTGAGGGCAAGATGCGGTGGCGTCAGCCACGCCTCCCTCCCACATCTCGCGGGCTTGGCGGATGAGTACCTGTTCAGTTCTTCTTGCAATGAGACTGCCAATGGTCTTGCTGAAAAAACTGGCGAGGAGAGGATTGAGAGGCGGCTCACGGTTCAAGAAGTCGTAAAGAAGGTTGAGCAAAGTCTCGTCCCCTCCCAGCCTGTCACTGATCTGCGGCACGTCACACGTCAGCAGCTCACAGGCTGTGTTTGGGTACCTGAAGGGGCACAGTGCAAGCAACTGGAGGTGAGTGAGACTTCTCCACCGCTCAGCAAGCTACTTGAATAATCTGCCTCTTAGGAAGCAGATCTACAGGCAAAAACCAAACATGGCTAGACCTTGGAACAGAATAAAAATGTGATTATCCTGTGACCAACCAGCATTTTTGACTATTAGAACCTCAATGTTTTTATCATACCTTTTTCTGGCTCCTCATACCCTAAACTCTGACATCCCACATTTTCTGACTCTATTGCCATTCTCTACGGAACCTTTCCTGATCTTTTGGCTTCTCCTCTGCCCTCGTACTCAGCTGCCATGTCTCTCACCTCCATCAGGTTCGTCCTCCCCTCTCCATGCCCTTCCTGACCCCACGTGTCAACAAGCACAGATCCAGCTTGTTCCCAAACTGAAGAGATGCTTCATCAGCAGTTTACAATGCAGTACCAGTTCTGAAGTGTTATGCAAATTATTATTAAGAAATACCAATACATGTAAACTATGTACTATTCACTTGATAAAAATGATCAGACAGGGACTTCCCTGGTGGTGCAGTGGTTAAGAGTCCGCCTGCCAATGCAGGGTACGTGGGTTTGAGCCCTGGTCCAGGAAGATCCCACGTGCCGCAGAGCAACTAAGCCCGTGCGCCACAACTACTGAGCCTGCGCTCTAAAGTCCACATGCCACAACTACTGAAGCCCGCGCACCTAGAGCCCGTGCTCATCAACAAGAGAAGCCACCGCAATGAGAAGCCCACGCACCGCAACAAAGAGTAGTCCCCACTCGCCACAACTGAAAGAAAGCCCACGCGCAGCAACTAGAGACCCAATGCAGCCAAAAATAATAAATAAATAAATGAATAAATTTATTTATTTACTTATTAAAAAAAAAATCAGACACAAAATGATCCTGATCCCATTACGTGTAATCCCATACCACTGTGCTCCCTGCCTGACCCTCTGACAGACAGGGGGTCACTGCTGTGGTCCTGGGACAGGCCTACCCAATGTCTGCTGCATCCAGGACAGAGCCCACCATAGCAGTACAGTGACAATGCCTGGGGCCACACTCAGCACATCTGGGAACACGGGTGAGGGTGCCCAGGGCCAGAGCAGGCAGGGACCTGGCGGGAGCATCCTGTGGGGCTGACTGCCCTGGAGCACACCTGGCGCCGAGCTACACGGGACATGCTGTGCAGCCTCAGGCTCCTTACCCATAACGTCTCTGTGTCCAGGCTGCTTTATCTGAACATGGAGGACTGAGTGTCCGCCTTCCCCACGAGGCTGTGTACAAAGCAGAGCAGCAGCGCCTGGCACACAGTAAGCCCGGGATCAAGGTCAGCCACTATGACCCTCCGGCTTCTGGTAGCCACCCACACGGCCCCAGCAAGGGCCTAACCCCAGGTGGTCACTGTGGTCAGCTAGGGCCTGGGTTTGAGAGTCTAGAGGAAACAGCTGGTGGAGCGCGCGGCCGGCCCAGCGTGGAGGGGAGGGGACAGGATCTCAGCCTGGCTGTGGGGTGGGTGCTCCCCGTCACCCAGAGAAGAGGGCCTTCTGAAGCCAAGCGGGCAGCCGTGTATGAGGGAACGCCCGATCCACACAGAGGGGCCCAGAGGAGGTGTGGCCAGCGCCCAGCTCATGGGGTCGTGACGACGATGAGATGGGGCAGCTCCGTACCGTGGACGTGCCCCACGGTGACCAGCACAGCAGACAGTGCAGGGCCGCCAGGGGCAGAGGCCAGAGAGCCTGCTCAGAGGGCAGCACCCAAGGCCGGCATGAGGTCCCACAGGACACGGGCGGAGAGGTGTCCACCAGACTCCAAACAACAAGACAAGACTCGCCAGGCAACAAGGGAGAAGCATGCCCCAGAGAAAGGCACAGAAGCTTTTCCAGAGCACACGGAAAGGCTCCCATTCAGTCTCTGCGTGTGCGCGCGCGCACGCGCACACACACGAATTGTGCACGTGTGTGGCAAGCTGAGCCACAAGGCACTGTTGTACTTAGACAAGGTTGCATCTAGGTGGAAGGACTGAGATCTCTATTAGTATTCTATAATTATTCTTCAGAAAAACAGGTACTACTCTAATAATTTATATAATTTATGCAGGGAATAGCCATTCCAGTTAAACACGGCAGATGGAACCCTGAGGTCTGTGGCCATGATGCAAAGAAGAAAAGACGAGGGAGGTAGAAACTACGCGGAATGAACCTGGAGGGTGGGCAGCCAGGGAAGCGGGCCAGGTGCACGGGGCAGGTCTGTGTCTCAGGGTCCTGGGGGAGGAGGGTGGACAACCAGACACACAGCTCACGAAGCCGAGAAGGACCCCGTGGAGCCCTCCAGGGCACAAAAGCCTTTCTGTGTCCACTATTTCTTGTTTGTAGGAAATGGGCTTCATTCCGCCTCCTTGACACTCCGCACGTTCCAAAGGGCAGGTTCCAACAGTTGCTGATCAGGGAAGGGAGGGGCAGTCAAGCACCAATGGTGCTGGTCCTGGTTCCTCCTCAAGGGACACACATAAGGTATCTTCGAGCTCTTCGGCAGAACTAAGGCCTCCATCCAGGACAGGACAGTAACTTCGGGCTGAGCCCAAGGTTCCTGGAGCTCCGCCCTGTCACCTGACTACCAACCAACGAGAAGAAAGCCACACACCCCGCAGCCCTCACCCCAAATTCTCCCTATAAAACTTCTCCCCTGAAATCAGGGAGTTTGGGGTTTTTGAGCATGAACCACGCATTCTCCCTGCAGGGCCCTGCAATAAAAAACCTTTCTCTGCTCCAAACTCTGCCGTTTCCGTTTGTTTGGCCTCACTGTGCTTCGGGCACACACACTTGCGTTCTGTAACACTCAGAGAGGCCTGGATGGAGACAGCGTCCACCAGGCAGGTGGAGGGTCGAGTCGGTGCACTGAGACTCCCAGCCCCTCCTCCTTGTTTTGTTTGCTTAGTTTTATACTTATTTACTACTAATTTCTCCCAAACTCTTTGACTATAAAACTCTCCTGGATTATTGGTGCTGCTTCTGAGATTCCCCTATCTTAACCCAGGGGATAAAGTTACATTACTGGGAAATTCCAGAGCAACAGGATTAGAAAAGGCCCTAAAATGCCCCTAAGGAAAGCTGCAGACCTGTGGCATCAGACTTGTCAGCAGCAGGGCTGGAACTAGGAACTAGAAGATGTGAATGAAAAATGCTGCTGCCCTGTCAGTAAACAAAGGATGCTGCAGCCATCAAGCCACTAGAGCCTCTCCGGCGGCCCCGCCCCGGGAGCCCTGAGGGAACTCAGGAGAGAGGAAAGCGGCTCAGCCGCAGCAGCCACCCTCAAGGATGGGAAAAGCACAGGATCCTGGCCCTAGACAGCTGAGGTGCAGATCAAAGGAATGATTTCAATGAGCCCAGACTCCTCATTGGTTTTTTTTGGCTGTGTTGGGTGTTCGTTGCTGTGCACGGGCTTTCTCTAGTTGCAGAGAGTGGGGACTACTCTTCATTGCGGTGCATGGGCTTCTCATTGCGGTGGCTTCTCTTGTTGCAGACCACGGGCTCTAGGCGTGCAGGCTTCAGTAGTTGTGGCTCGTGGGCTCTAGAGCTCAGGCTCAGTAGTTGTGGCGCACGGGCTTAGTTGTTCCGCGGCATGTGGGATCTTCCCGGACCAGGGCTCGAACCCATGTACCCTGCATTGGCAGGAGGATTCTTAACCACTGCACCACCAGGGAAGTCCCGAGCCCAGACTCTTGCATCTTTCCATACGCAGAAAAGTGCTAAATTCCTTAACTTAAGATGTCTGGTTTTCTTTAATGAACAGTAAGCTTTTCAAGTCCTGACTAGCTGGTCTTTTGTTGCAAAAACTCCTATATATCCTGGCCCCTCCCTCACTCTTTAGAGCTGTCCCTCAGAGCGATCTGAGAGTCCTGTCTCCAGGGCTTGAAGTCCTTAGAAATTCCACCAAATAAAACATAATTCTCAGCTTTTAGGCTGTGCATTTTTTTTTTCAGTCGACGAAGACACCTATGGAGTCTTCAAAATTTCAGGAGACGCATGTCCAGTCTGGACTGGAAACCAGAGGGAGCTTAGAGCCAGCAGGAAGGAGAACGATGCACTCAGGCTGCGCCCCAACCTTGCCACCCACGCAGACCTCCTCAGGAAGCTGCCAGAGAAGAGGATTCGCCAGGGGAAGGAGACAAAAAAGAGGAAGACGAAATCCTGGAGCACAGAAGGTGGACTCAGGAATTATCAGAGCGAGGATGGGAGAGTCCAGGAACCTTAACGGCGGGGATTCATTCCCTCTCCCCTCTTCACGCCTCCCTCTGGGCCCTGCCCTGCTGCTCCCCAGGGGCTCAGCTGGGCAACTGGGCTCAGCCGTCCTCTCTGCTCTGCCCCTTAGTGCGGCAGGCAGGGTTATTTGGTGGGGGTGGGGGTGGGGTCCTTCCTGGGGTCCTGCCCTGACCCAGCACTGCTTCCCGCTGGGTGAGCAGTTCTAACTCTGATTTGGAAAGAGGAAGCCCGCCACTCAGAGCTAAAACAACATCCCCCCCCCACCACCGCATGAGGAGCAGAAGTGGTAACTTGGCATCCATCTGCTGGCTTTTCTGTCTTATTTCTCAAATGGTCCAGAACTCCGCAAAGTGCACAGGAATCTCAAGAAAAAGGCCAGAAGCATCCGCAGGGTTCTCAGGCTGGACCAGGTGGCCAGCTCCCGGCCCAGGGCTGCTCCACAGAGGTCTCAGCTGCATGGAGCAGTCTCTGGCTTTAGCAGAACAGCCAACCACTCAGGGCAGCTCCTCTGGACCCGTGTGGCTCGGGCACACTCCCTGCTCTCGGGAAGGGTCTCTCCGTAACCAGCCTGCAGCCACGAGGGTGAAGCCACACCAGCTGTGCTGCAGAGGCACAAAGGCGGCTGGAGGAGGTGCTGCCGCCCTGCCCAGGCGGCCTGGGGCGGCCATCTAGAGGCCGAGCAGCACAGGCACTCGCTCCGCGCTCTCCGCCGTGTCACCTGCTGCTGCCGCACGCTCCGAGGCCGAGCTGAGCGGCTCGACAGAGACCTACGGCTCAAAGCCTGCAACCGGGCCTATCTGTATCTTCGGCATCTTTAAAAAATGATCTTGACCCCACTTCTTCCTTCAGCTACTACCTCATCCATCTATCCAGCCTATTCCTCTTCTCAAAAAGGACGTTTTGATTTAATTTTAATTAAAAGCAAATAAATTTAATTTTAAAATTACTTTTTAAATTAAAAGCTTTTTACTTTTTTTAACAGGTGAAATGGGGACTTCCCTGGTGGCCCAGTGGTTAAGACTCCACGCTCCCAATGCAGGGGGCCTGGGTTCAATCCCTGGTCAGGGAACTAGATCCTGTGTGCCGCAACTAAGACCCAGAGCAGCCAAGTAAATAAATAAATATTTTAAAAAAACAAAAACAAAAAACAGGTGATACGCACAAATGCTTTTAAGACTCTGTATGACAGGGCTCGTGAGGAAGAGCGGCCCCCTCCTTTCCCACTCCCACATCCCACTCCTGAGACAGTCACCACAGGCTCCTGGCATTTTCTGTATTACTGACCTCCATGTTTCCAAATAAAATACAAGTACACTTCTTCATCTAGCAATTTTAGGTATTACAAATTGACTTCTTATGGTGGAAGATGAAGATGTAGCTCTCACATCTCACATCACCCTGCCCTGCCACCCCACTGCCCTTTTCCCCTCTCTCTATAAAATTATACCACAATTTCTAGTTAAATCCATGTCCCGTGTTGCCCTCTGTATGAACATGCAAACACTGTTCTATTTGCTTACTTACATACATCCTTCCCTCAGAGTTAAAGGTTTTCTCACTGCCTTGTTTGCTTTGTTTGTACTCACCCACTGCTAACCTCTCCCAAACTCTGACTATAAAGCTCTCCTGGCTCACTGATGCCACGCTGGGACCCCTCTACCCAGAACCACAACATCTGCCCCAGCCCTTCTCCCCGTCACACTGTCGCCAACACCCTCCAGACAGGGAGACTCTCGACGGGTCAGCAACAGGACACACTTGGGAGTGAGAGAGTGAAAGGAATGGAGCCCATTAATGGCGATGATGAGATAAGAGGCGCTGACCAAGCACATCTCAGGGACGATGGCCTCTGATCTATCACAGCTGATCACCATGGCCCCAAGCCCCTGGCTCCTCCACAGCAAGCTCCCGCCTCTTTCCAGAGCTCTCCTCCTCCAGCGCAGGCTGACTCCCTGTCAGAGGGGCGCGGTAGACCACCACGACCGCAGCACTACTCCCCATCACCCCATCCTTCTTTATTTGCCTCCTAAGTCATCAAAGACTTTCTGTAAAAAGTAAAGGGCCAGAGAGTCAATATTTTAGAACGTCTATGTTGTCATGGCCAACGGGTCATGGGTGTGTCCAACAAGACTTTACAACGAAAATGACGGACAAGGAAATGTGAATTTTGTCATTTTCATGTGATATTATTATTTTTCTATTTTTTCCAACCATTTAAAAATGTAAAACCATTCTCAGCTTGCAGGCCTCACAAAAACAGAATCTGACCTCAGGCCATAGTTTCCCAACTAAGACTTTACCACCACACGCCGACTCCCTGTGGGGCACATGAGCAGCTGAGGGCACCCTGTCTGTCCTGAATCCCTCTGCACCACTAGCCCCAGCTCCCCCGCTTCCCAGAGCCTGCTGGGGCCCAGAGAGGCACGCTCAGAGCCAGAGGCCGGCTCTGCTGTCCTTCCTGTCACCCGAGGCCCGACCCGTTCACACTCTGTCCTCACTCCAACCCTTGTCCCAAGTCCTTGCCCTGTCCCTTTTGTCATCCCCTAACATCCCAGGCCGCCTGTTGAATGGAACATTTTACGAAAAACTCTGAGAACGTTCAGGATCACTAATGACACAAAATACATCCTCCAGGCCCAAGACCCCACAGTCGAGCAGTCAGATGCCGCCTGTCTCTGGGGACTGGCTGTTTCACCAGTCAGGCCGAGGCTGCACCCATCCGCCTCTGTCAGGGCTCAGCCTTTCTTCAGCACATATTCACCCAAAACGCTCCAACACAGTGCAGCTCGCTATAACCCAGAGTGAGGAATCACACACAGGAGGTCCCCAAATCTTCAACATCACAAAGCAAAGCCCACTGGAGGGGCCTTCTCACACGTCAGGCGGGGCAAACGTTTACGGTCAGCCATTCTGTCAGAAAGCCCGGCTCTGACCGTCCTCCAGCCCTGCCCGCTGCCACCCTGCACACTGCCCAGCTCCAGGCCACTCAGAGCCGCGGTACGTACTTGAAGCGGACCTTCTCTTCCATGTCCGGGGCCGGGTCCTGGGTGACGAGGCTCACCAGCTCCTCCATGCTCTGCTGCCTGCACAGGAAGTCCAGCAGCTTCCGGTTCTGGGCCTTGCACTCCTGCAAGATGTCATCTTCGTCCATTAACTCTCGCAGCGTCACGTCCTCCTTATCCAGCAGCTTGTCGACGTGGGACGTGGTGTTCAAGTCAAACTTCCAGAACATGGTGACGGCCACAGAGCTGCAAGCAGACAAGAGGGTCACTGCCACCACGTGCGAATCCGCCTCAGCAACCCCCGCACCCAGGTCCCGAAGTCCACCCACAATGGGGCCTGGGCTGCAGGGGGCGCTCCCCCACGTACGGCAGGACAGCTTGGCCTCCTGTCCTCCCGGGGGGCCCCCGGAGCTCTCATCACTAGCCCCTTGGCTCCGAGGCCAACACATGCCGGTCTCCCACACGTCAGACGGGGGACGCCCCTCCACCCAGAAAGCGAGACTCGCAAACCTCCTCCCCAGTGCCCAGCCCCTCCTCAACGAACACTGGACATCTCTCCCCAGACATCTCTGTATCGTATATATTTTTAATTTTCTGTATATTATGTTTTGACATCTTTAAAAAACATTCTGATTGAGGAGAGACTGCCCCTCCCGGGCGGCCAACTCCTAGAGATGGCAAAGGGCTCCCAGGAGCACTCCTGTGACCTGCAGACTGACCCCCCGGAGCCCTCCTCCTCCATGGGCCCACACACACCAGGGGACTCCGTTCCACTGCCTTCATTATCCCAGGGCCAGGGGCCAGGCAACCAGGAGCCACCCATATAGCTTAGAGCCCGCCGAAATCATCCAAGCAAGCTGACCTGAAGCTGTGCACCCTGCCCAGCCTTGCCTTCCGCGTGGAAACCCCAGTAAAAGCCGCAGCCTCGGCTCTGCCCTGGCTCCTCCCCCTTCTGCCTCCTGCCCCCCTGGGGCTTCCCGCACGTGGCCCGCGTGAGGTCCGTGCCTCCGGCCTCCAGGACCCAGGAGTGTAACAAGCTCTGCTTCCCTGTCCCTCCTACGCCTCCTCTCGCGGCCGCCCCCGCCTGGCCATCCCTCACGGGACACAGAGCAGCGCCCAGACCAACCTCAGCAAAAGCCAAACTCAGGGCAGCTCCTTCTGCTCGACCCTCTGCTCCTCTGCCGCCCCCACCTACTCGGCCCCTCGTTTCCTTGCGTCACCTTGCTGAGTGAGCCAGGGCTGTCCCTGAGGCCACCACCTCCCTCACACGCACACACCGAGTACTAGGTCCTGTCACGCCACCTAAGGACTCTCGATCCACCCACCCCTTCCCCTGCACCCCACATCACCCTCTGCGGGCTCCTGCTGTCTCTGCCTGGACTCTACAAGGTCTGAAGCACTCAGTGAGTCTCATATGTCAGTCTATGGGCCTAGGTTGGTTTGCAACAAAGTTTTCGCTGTTGGATACAAAATGAAAAACATAAAGCCTGCATCTTCAACAAAGTTACACCTGTATCTTGAGGTTATCTTTTCAATGTTACACAGATCACTATGTGCAAAATCATGGTGATAGTAGATGGGACTTACCTAATAGTTCTACTTAGAAGAGCAAAGAACTTTCCACGTGACATGAGCCCCAGTGTGTCTGTGCATGAAGCCCAGCTGCCCAGGAGTCCCGGACACAGGCTCCTCAGCTGTCCAGCCACACCCTCCACAGCCTCTTGTTTTTGCTGCGTCAAACTCACTTTCCCAAAACACAGACACACGTCTTCATGTCCCTCTCATGGTGGTTTAAAGCCTGTGCTGGCCCCAAATGCCCACCGCTCACCAGGCCGCCCCTCCCGACATGCCTCCAGGTCCTCTGGGCACTTCCCGCTGCCTCCCCGACCCCGAGGATGCCGTGTCTCTCTTCCCACACACACCGCACTCTCTGCCTTTGCCCGTCTGCGCACACTCCTGTGCTCAGTCCCTTCGCTGACAAAATCCCACCTGCCCCGCCAGACTCAGAGGTGGGGCCGCTTGGACTCGCAGCGCAAGGGACTCCACAAGCTGACCTGCACTCAGTTTCCATCTAGGTCCTAATATCTTCCTTATTTCTCTCGTGAGGAGTGCAGATGGGTATATGCCGGTGTTAGTTACAGACTCTGGGGGACCAGAAATAATGATTACTAGATGTAACTTCAGGAAAAGATGGATGTCCCCACACACACATCAGGTGCCCTCTCTCCTAAGGCCCTACAGAATGACTCATGTGCTTGGATAACATACAATCCAGGTAAAGAGGGGAACCAGAGGGAGGACCCCCACCTAGCCAAGGCTTTGTTTCCAAACAAGAACTTGCCAGACATGGCAGCTAGAGGTGGCTTCTATGCGTCCTGTTTTCAGCGAGGGTGGGTGAGTGTCTTGAAGTGAATATAGAGTATCTTGAAGTCTGCTTTGTCTGACACTATTACAGCATACCATTCTTGTGGTTTATATTTGCTATATCCTTTAACATCCTTTTACTGTCAACCTATTTGTATTTTTATATTTAAAGTGGTGTGATGAATTGGGAGATTGGGATTGACATGTATACACTGATGTGTATAAAATGGATGACTAATAAGAACCTGCTGTATAAAAAAATAAACAAAATTTTAAAAAAAAGTATGATCCTCAAAAGTCACATAATTCTAAAAAAGACTTGAGACAATATTTTATAAAATATTTAATTTTACTCATATGCTTTGTTAATTCATTGAAAAGCATGTATTTAGCACCTATTATAAGCCAGAACTGCATTACATATAGGGGTTATAACAGTGAGCAAAACACATACAGTCTATGATTTCATGGAAAATTCAGCCTACTAGGGGAGTTTCATAATGATTATATAATCGTGCAAATATATAATCAGTTATACAATATTTAAAATTTTATGTACAATAGGTATAGAGAGCTATGGAAATATATGATACAGGGGCAGAACTCAATGACTAATTGGATGTGGGAGAAAAAAGGTCAAGGATTAATTTTGGTTCTTGACTGCATACATGGCTGGAGACGTTTACAGATACAGGACTCTTAAAAGATCATTACATTGCACAATTTCAAAGGGCATCATTCACACGTTTGCAGTGCAAATCATTACCTTCTTTGGCTTTGTACACAAGCTTGATATTCATTTGAAAGATCTAAGAAAATCTGGCATGTAGGCAATTAGATGTATGCATGGTAAACTCAGGGAAACAGTTTGAGGTGGAGAAATAAATGAAGCCACAGAGAATAAATGAAGCCATGATATTGTAGAGAAAAGATATAGGATGAGAAGAAAATAGCATCTGTGAAGCTAAAATATTTTAAGGCCTAATAGTGGTCCTGAGCAAAGAATACAGACTAAGAATAGCCAGATAAATAGAATGAAAATCAAGACAGTATGCTAATTAGCTTAATGGTGGTAATTATTTCATGATGTGTACATATATCAAAGCATCAGGTTGTACACCTTAAATATGTACAATTTTTATTTGTCAATGATACTTCAATAAAGTTATTCTTAATTTAAAAAAATAAAAATAAAAAAAATAAAGTGTTTCTTTTTAAACAGCAAAGACTGATTGATAAGGTCTTGCTTTGTTATTCCGTCTGTTATTCTCTGCCTTTTAATTAAAATATTTAGATCATTTACATGTAATATGGTTGGGTTTGAGTAATTTGAAAAAAATACAACACACTTTCATGACACTCTCAATAAATGAGGAATAGAAGGGAACTTCCTGAACCTGATAAAGGGCATCTACTAAAAAACCTAAAGCTATCAGCACACTTAATGGTGAAAAGACTGAATGCTTTCCTCCTAAGATTGGAACAAGAAACTCTAACCACTTATATTCAAGATTGTAGCGAAGGTCCCAGGTAGTACTATAAGACAAGAAAAAGAAATAAAACACATACAGATTGAAAAAGAATAAGTAAAATTTTCTTCACTGACAAATGATATGATTGTGTAAGCAGAAATGCCTAAGAAATCTACAAGGAAAAGAGCTACAAGAATTAATGAGAGTGAACAGCTAGCTTACCAGTTACAAGGTCAATATCCAAAAAGTAATTGTATCTCTATATACTAGCAATAAAAATTGGTAAATAAAAAATATTTAACTTCTGCTAACAACAACATTCAAAAACGTGAAATACTTCAGGATAATTTAATAAAATATGTGCAGATCTGCACACTGAGGGACTTTCCTGGTGGCACACTGGTTAAGAACCCACCTGCCAATGCAGGGGACATGAGTTCAATACCTGGTCTGGGAAGATCCCACATGCTGCGGAGCAATTAAGCCCATTTGCCACAACTACTGAGCCTGTGCTCTAGAGCCCGCAAGCCACAACTACTTAGCCTGCGTGCCACAACTATTGAAGCCGGCGTGCCTAGAGCCCATACTCCGCAACAAGAGAAGCCACCACAGTGAGAAGCCCCCACACAGCAACAAAGAGTAGTCCTCATTCACCACAACTAGAAAAAGCCCAAGCACAGAAACAAAGACCCAACGCAGCCAAAAATTAAAAAAAACCATAACCATTATTAAAATTAAAAAAAAAGAGTTCGCATGCCACAACTAAGAAGTCAGCATGCCGCAACTAAAGATCCCTCATGCCGCAATGAAGCACCCGTGTGCCACAACTAAGACACAGAGCAGCCAAAATAAATAAATAAATATTAAAAAAAAAAGAAGAAGAGAAGAAGAAATACCCATGACAAAAGATCTTAAGTTCAGGGAGGTTACACACACACAAAAAAATTAGAATGTGTAATTTTAATCAGCAGTAAAACAAAAACAAAACAATCTATCCAACGGAAAACAGAAAAGGAGAAATAAAAGCAAAAGGAAAGTATTAGTAAATGAAAATGTGAAATAAAATGGTAGAAATTAGTACTAATACACAACATTGTAAATCAACTATACTTCAATAAAAATAAATTTAAAAAAAGAAATTAGCACTAATATAATAATAATTTCAACAACTGAATATGGGATAAACTAATCAATGCAAAAGAGTTTTCTCAGATTTAATTTTTAAAAAACAATATCCAACAAAAGACACACTTTAAAAAAACTGAAAAAGGTAGAAATGAAAAGACTGAAAAACATACACAAGGCAAATGCGAACCAAAATAAATCTGAGCCACAATCTTTATGTCTGACAAACTAAAAGTTAAGATAAAATGAGATGCAAAGGATGTTATAAACAGGTAAAAGGGACAATAGGACAAGAATATATAACCATCACAAACACAGAGGCATTTTATAATATTGTTCAACCTCTATAAACTTTATTGCAGCAATTGAGAGAAATCCATAGATGAAAAATGCCTTGGCCCTGGGCATTTATTCTAGAGAAATAAAAACAAGTTCAAACAAAATCCTGCACATGAATGCTCACAGTAGCTTTATTTGCAAAAAGTCAAAAACTGGAATAGGTCCAGATGGTCCTTGACACATGAATGCTAAAGTGTGGTCCATCCATACCATGGAATACGACTCAGCAACCAAAAGGAACAAACTACTGATACGTGCAACAACTTGGATGAGTCTCTACGGCAGCAGTCCCCAACCTTTTTGGCACCAGGAACCAGTTTCGTGGAAGACAATTTTTCCACAGATTGTAGGGGGGTTGGTTCAGGCAGTAATGCGAGCAATGGGGAGCAGCAGGAAGCAGCAGATGAAGCTTTGCTCACTCGCCCACCGCCGCTCACCTCCTGCTGTGCGGCCCGGTTCCTAACATGCCATGCACTAGTACCAGTCCACAGCCCCGGGTTTGGAGACCCCTGCTCTAGAGAATTATTGCTGAGCAAAAAAAAAGCCAATCCCGGGGACTTCCCTGGTGGTCCAGTGGGTAAGACTCCATGCTCCCAATGCAGGGGGCATGGGCTTGCCCTGGTCAGGGAACTAGATCCCGCATGCACACTGGAACTGAGAAGTCCGCATGCTGCAACTAAGAAGTCTGCATGCCGCAACTAAGAAGCCCACTTGCCGCATCTAAACATGCCACAACAAAGATCCCTTGTGCCACAACTAAGACCCGGCACAGCCAAAATAGATAAATTTTTCTTTTTTAAAAAAGCCAATCCCCAAAGATTACACACTGTATGATTCCATTTATATATAACATTTTTGAAATGAAAAATTTTAGAAATGGAGGACAAATTAGTGGTTGCCAGTGGTTAGGCATGAGGAGCAGATTGGTGGAGAGAGGGAAATGAGTGTGGTCATAAAAGCGCAACAAGAGAATCCTCGGGGCTTTGGAACTGTTCAGCATTTTGTCTTTGATGGTGGATACACAACCACACAGACGACAAACTATAGAACTAAACACCTGCACACACAATACAAATGCAACTCAGGAAGTATGAGTAAGATCAGTGGACTGTATCAATGTCAATTCCTGGTTGTGATTTTTCTACTATAACTCTGCAAAATATTACCACTGGGGGAAACTGGACAAAGGGTACAAGGGATATCTCTGTATTATTTCTTACAGCTGCAACGTTAAAAAGGTGAATATTATTAATAAGCTCAAGCTATAAAAGAGACACAAAATTCTACACCCAAAGGACAGAGGATACAAATTCTTTTTGAAAACACCATGTAACATTTACAAATACAAACCAGATATTAAACCAATAAAGGAAGCCTCAATAGACTCCAAAAGACCACTATCTTGCAGACTGTGTTCCCCAAACAATAAAGTATAGAAATTAATATAACAAGGATAGTTTTAAAAATCAGTGATAAGCTGATCCTAAAATCCATATGGAAATGCAAGTGGCCCAGAACACACAAAACAATCTTGAAAAGGAACAAAGCTGGAGGACTCATTCTTCCTGATTTCAAAATTTACTACAAAGTTTCAGTAAACAATACAACGTGGTACGGGCCTAAGGAACGACATGTAGATTGATGGAATAGAATTGAGACAAGAAATAAACATTCATGGGCTTCCCTGGTGGCGCAGTGATTAAGAATCCGCCTGCCAGTGCAGGAGACACGGGTTCGAGCCCTGGTCCGGGAAGATCCCACATGCCGCAGAGCCACTAAGCCCGTGCGTCACAACTACTGAGCCTGCGCTCTAGAGCCCGCGAGCCACAACTACTGAGCCCGTGTGCCACAACCACTGAAGCCTGCGCACCCTAGAGCCTGTGCTCCGCAACAAGAGAAGCCACCGCAATGAGAAGCCTGTGCACCGCAACGAAGAGTAGCCCCCACTCACCACAACTAGAGAAAGCCCGTGTGCAGCAATGAAGACCCAACGCAACCAAAAATAAATAAATTTAAAAAAAATAAACACTCAGATTTACAGTCAACTGATTTTTGACAAGGGTGAAAAAACAATTCAATGGGGGTTAGAATAGTGTTTTCAATATATGATGCTGGAACAACTAGATATCTGCATGCAAAACAATAAATGCGGGCTTCCCTGGTGGCGCAGTGGTTGAGAATCTGCCTGCCAATGCAGGGGACACAGGTTCGAGCCCTGGTCTGGGAAGATCACACATGCCGCGGAGCAACTGGGCCCGTGAGCCACAGTTACTGAGCCTGCGCGTCTGAAGCCTGTGCTCCGCAACAAGAGAGGCCGCGATAGTGAGAGGCCCGTGCACCGCGATGAAGAGTGGCCCCCACTTGCCACAACTAGAGAAAGCCCTCGCACAGAAACGAAGACCCAACACAGCCATAAATAAATAAATAAATTTTAAAAAAACAACAATAAATTCAGACCCTTATTTATACACTATATACAAAGATTTACCAACATAGATCAAAGACCTAAATTTAAGTGCTAAAACTATAAAACTCTTAGAAGAAACAATCATGTATTTGCCGATGGTTTCTTAGATATGACACCAAAAGCAACAAAAGAAAATATAACTTGGACTTCCTCAAAAATAGTTTTTGTGCTTCAAATGACACCTTTAAGAAAGTGTAAAGACAACACACACAATGGGAGAACATTTTCACAAAAGAAAATTTTTGCATATCATATATCTGAAAAAGGACTTGTACCTAGAATATATAAAGAACTCTTACAACTCAATAATAAAAAGACAAATTTTAGAACAAGTAAAGGATCTGGGATTCCCTGGTGGCACAGTGGTTAAGAATCCACCTGCTAATGCAGGGCACATGGGTTCGAGCCCTGGTCTGGGAAGATCCCACATGCCACAGAGCAACTAAGCCTGTGTGTCACAACTACTGAGCCTGAACTCTAGAGCCCGCAAGCCACAACTACTGAGCCCACGTGCCACAACTACTGAAGCCTGCGTGCCTAGAGCCCGTGCTCCGCAAAAAGAGAAGCCATGACAATGAGAAGCCCGTGCACTGCAACAAAGAGTAGCCCCCGCTCACCTCAACTAGAGAAAGCCCACGCACAGCAACGAAGACCCAACACAGCCGAAAATTAATTAATTAATTAATAAAGAAAAAAATGAGTAAAGGATCTGAATAGACATTTCTCCAAAGAAAATATCCAAATGGACAAAAAGCATACAAAAAAATGCTCAGTACCATTAGCCATCCGGGAAATGCAAGTCAAAAGCACAATGAAGGGACTTCCCTGGTGGTGCAGTGGTTAAGAATCCACCCACCAATGCAGGGGCCAGAGGTTCGATCCCTGGTCCAGGAAGATCCCATATGCCGCGGAGCAACTAACCCCATGTGCCACAACTACTGAGCCTGTGCTCTAGAGCCTGTGAGCCACAACTACTGAGCCCGAGAGCCACAACTACTGAAGCCCGCACGCCTACAGCCCGTGCTCCACAACGAGAAGGCACCACAATGAGAAGCACGCGCACTGCAACGAAAGAGGGGCCCCCGCTCACTGCAACTAGAGAAAGCCCGTGCGCAGCAACGAAGGCCCAAAGCAGACAAAAATAATAAAATAAATTAAATAAATAAAATTTTTTTAAAATGTGGTCTATCCATACAATGGAATATTATTCAGTAATAAGAAAGAATGAAGTACTGATAGGCCCCCACGGAGCCTGGTAGGTTTCACCGCAGCAGCACAGAGGCGGCCTCAATGTGCCAAGCGCCCACACTATGCTGCTCTGCGTGATGCCAGCGCTGCACACCAGGCCTGGGTCTGCACACGCCAGCCCACAAGCCACAGGCTCCTTCATGGTGGGGATGGTCATACACCTTATGTGTTCCACCAGACAGCACCGGAGCACACACAGAACAAATCTTGACCAACAAATAAAACCAAAATTTCACCCAAATAATCATCATCATGCTACTCGCTTATTCATACCTTTTATAGTTTGAAAGAATAAGCTAAGTTAACATCTACTTATTTACCCCTAAATCATAAAAGAGCAAGTCTAGGCAGGATTTCCACCCTCTAAAAAAGAGTAAGACACTCAAGGGCCTCTGAGAACCCATACCTTCTGCAGAATCTGGTGCACCAACTTATCTACCCCAGGGCCTGTGTGCTAAAGGCGGCCCAGCTCAACGTTCCAAGACACGGGGATTTCACAGGCTGGTTAAGTTCTTTTCTTTTTTTTTTTAAATAAATTTATTTATTTATTTATTTTATCTTTGGCTGCATTAGGTCTTTGTTGCTGCACGCAGGCTCTCTCTTGTTGTGGTGAGCGGGGGTTACTCTTCGTTGCAGTGCGCAGGCTTCTCATTGAGGTGGCTTCTCTTGTTGCGGAGCACAGGCTCTAGGTGCGCGGGCTTCAATAGTTGTGGCAAACGGGCTTAATTGCTCCATGGCATGTGGGATCTTCCCGGACCAGGGATTGAACCCGTGTTGCTTGCACTGGCAGGCGGATTCTTAACCACTGCGCCACCAGGGAAGTCCCAAGTTCTTTTTTTTTAATTTAGAAAACTAACAGGGTTGCCAACTTTTTCACTCTGCCAAGCCAGGAGGAGGGAGGGAGGGAAAGAGAGAGAAAGAAAAGCAGACACAAAGGGGCTTCCCTGGTGGCACAGTGGTTAAGAATCCACCTACTAATGCAGGGGACACGGGTTCAAGCCCTAGCCCGGGAAGATCCCACATGCTGTGGAGCAACTAAGCCCACGCGCCTAGAGCCTATGCTCTGCAACAAGAGAAGCCACCACAATGAGAAGCCTGCTCACCGCAACGAAGAGTAGCCCCCGCTCGCCACCACTAGAGAAAGCCCGCACGCAGCAACGAAGACCCAATGCAGTCCAAAATAAATAAATTAAATAAATTAAATTTTAAAAAAAGGAGGAAAGGATAAACTGTCATCTACAATCACCTTTAATTCAGACAACAATGGCTTTTTCAATATCAAAAGAAGAAAGCCATAATATCAGGATTGAGGATTACGTCTCACTTTAAAAAAACAGTTTTAAGAAAAGCTCACCTTTGCTCATCTCACCAATATTACATACAGACCAGCATCTGAGAACCTCTATTTACATTCCCACTGACACCTGAAATAAAAATAGGTTACTCTCAAAGTCATTCACTTAGACTGTGTGCCTCACCAGCTCACACCTAGGCCATGAAACCAAAAATCTCTGTGCAGCAACGTTTCTGTGCTTCCGTCAGCTATTCATGCATTTTAAGAAATACGTAATCTCATCAGTGGCATCCCTTAAAGAGTTCATAGCAATGGTACTGGTTTAGGTGCAGCTAACTTCACTGCCTAAGGAACTGGTTTAAACTGGTTCTAGAACTGTTACTCAGGTAATACTGCATACTTCTTTTCCAAACGTTTCAAGATGACTTTACTTTTTTTTTAATATTTACTTATTTATTCATTCATTCATTCATTTTTGGCTGTGTTGGATCTTAGTTGTGGCACTCAGGATTTTTCATTGCGGCGAGCAGGCTACACTCTGGTTGTGGCATGTGGGCTTAGTTGCTCCGCGGCATGTGGGATCTTAGTTCCCCAACCAGGGATCGAACCCGTGTCCCCTGCATTGGAAGGCGGATTCTTAACCACTGGACCACCAGGGAAGTCCCTTCCAAACGTTTCTTGTATCCCAACAACTATGCACTATCCTCCAAAGAGATGCTAGCATTCTCTTAATCGGCCCTCACCTACAGGAAGGCTAATTTTCCTTCCTTAGATGACCTAGAGGCCCACCACCGACAGCATATCTTTAGAACAAGCTACTGGCTCACAGTACTGGCGTGTTGACTTGAGACGTCTCTGGTTATACGTGAGATGCAACACAGCACAAGGATTCCCGTCACATCCTGACAACAGCCTCCACAGTCTGTCTGGAATGCCAAGCAAAGTATTACCAGCATCTTCTAGACTCTTATCCAACAGCCAAATGAGAGGAACTTCAAGTTCCTCTTAAACTACCTCTCATTTACTTCTTCTGGTTAGTATAACCATCAGACACAAGGCAGCTTCCAAAGAGAAATGTCGTCCATACGATCATGCAGTTCCATGGACAGAGCCCTTCAGAAAAGAACATTCTGCAGTAGAGACTGTTGCTAAGAGAAAATGAGAATCTGAAACGCACCCTATACCTGTCTGACCAATTGCTTTTTAAAAAAGTTTCACAACCAAGGTCCTGGCTCTGCTATGTGACCTGACCTCTTGTGCCCTGGTGTCCTCACCTGTAAACTGGGGACAAGGAGCACCCTCCACGTAGAGCTGCTGTGAGGATGAACTGAGCTACCCCGTGAGGAGCCCAGAGCAGGGGCTGGCACACTTCCTCCTCAGTCTCCTGACTGCAAAGGAGAGAAGGAAACAGAGACAAGGTCACCTTGCCACAGAGGACGGGCTCAGCAGTGGCTGGGGAGGCATGACTTGCTCACGGGAGCTGACCGTGAGCCTCTCCCAGTGCCACCTTCAAGTGGCATCACACTGGTAGCTCAAGGTGGACATGACAGAAGTATTAGCCCTGCAGAAATCGACAAATGCTACAGGCCAGGAGATTTTTGTGCTTTTTTTGTTTTTGACTTTTAAAAAAATTTTTTATTATTATTTTTATTTTTAGCTGCATTGGATGTTCCTTTCTGCACACAGGCTTTCTCCAGCTGCAGCGAGCGGGGGCTACTCTTCATTGCGGTGCGCAGGCTTCTCATCCTGGTAGTTTCTCTTGTTGTGCAGCACAGGCTCTAGGCGCGTGGGCTTCAGTGGTTGCAGCACGCGGGCTCAGTGGTTGCAGCACTCGGGCCCTAGAGCATGCTGGCTTCAGTAATTGCGGCACGCGGGCTCTAGAGCGCAGGCTCAGTAGTTGTGGCTCACGGGCTTAGTTGCTCTGGGGCATGTGGGATCTTCCTGGACCAGGGATCAAACCCGTGTCCCCCACATTGGCAGGCGGACTCTTAACCACTGCGCCACCATGGAAGCCCCGTGGCCAGGAGGTTTTTGACTCTCCCAGAGAGCCAGATATTAAACATTTACCAACACACCACTGGAATTCTATTGGTCTGGAAAAAAGCGACAATGTGAATCCATGGAGAGCAGTGGATACTTGCACAACCAGTCAAACAACAAACAAGACCATGTCTATACTGGGCACAGTCCACTGGGGGTGGCGGGGGGATGGGGGGACCAAAAAGAAGGGGGTGGGGTGGGAGGAACAGATGAACAAAAATCTAAAATCAGAAGTGAAAAGAATAGCCATAGGACGCCCCTGGTGGCACAGTGGTTAAGAATCTGCCTGCCAATGCAGGGGACATGGCGGAGCAACTAAGTCCGTGTGCCACAACTACTGAGCCCACGTGTCAAAACTACTGAAGCCTGTGCACCTAGAGCCTGTGCTCCACAACAAGAGAAGCCACTGCAATGAGAAGCCCGCGCACCACAACGAAGAGTAGCCCCCGCTCTCCGCAACTAGAGAAAGCCCGTGCACAGCAATGAAGACCCATGCAGCCAAAAACAAATAAATAAATTTATTTAAAATAAGTAAATAAAAATAAAAATAAGGAGTATGCTTATTTAATAGTCTGTTTCTTTTTTTAAATATTTATTTATTTATTTACTATTTATTTTTGGCTGCGCCGGGTCTTAGTTGCTGCACGAGGGATATTTAGTTGCAGCATGTGGACTTCTTAGTTGTGGCATGCAGACTTCTTAGTTGCGGCATGCAAACTCTCAGTTGCAGCATGCATGTGGGATCTAGTTCCCCGACCAGGGACCAGAACCCGGGCCCCCTGCACTAGGAGCGTGGAGTCCTGCCACTGGACCACCGGGGAAGCCCCAATAGTCTGTTTCTGATAATCCCCAAATCTAAAATCTAGGAGGGCTGTTTCTACTGGTTTTCATGCATGGTGCCTTACTTCCTTGTGTGCTTGTCCAGTTTTGTCTGTGTACTAATCAACATCCTCAAAAAATATTCATAGGTGTTTTTTGCATTTTAGGATGATGGTAACTTCCTCCAGAGAGGTTTTATGTTTGGTCCCACTGTTGCCTGAAGGCATTACCAAACCAGAAAACCTTAAATTCATGCTTCATTTCCCTGAACTACCAAGTAATATGAACCTGGGCCACAAATCCTCCTGAAGGCCAATCCACAGCCACAATTTTCCCCCTTTTTTCCTGCTACACTTAGTAAAAAGGTGGGGGCAAAGATGGAGATAGGCAGGTATGCTTCTAGTTCACCCTGCCTCTGAGGGCACTGACTTTCAGAGCCCATTTAATATGAGGAGGGCCCCTTTTAGGTTCTCTACCTTGAGAGGACTGCAGATCTTCACTTCAGAGGCCGGCAAGGACTCAGAAATCAAAGCCCCACTTTGTCCAAATCAGCAGATGTCCTTAAGGCAAAGGCAGATTCCATCCTATGGTGTTTAAATTACCTTTCTGGGTTCTTTCTTTGTTATGTTTTGGTTTAAAACTTCCTTGCAATATTGTCAGTCTTTTTTTTTTTTTTTTTTTTTTTAAAGAGCAAGTGATATACAAGCTGGCTTTTTTTTAATTTTTATTTTTATTTATTTAAACACTATTTTATTTATTTATGGCTGTGTTGGGTCTTCGTTGCTGTGCGAGGGCTTTCTCTAGTTGTGGCAAGTGGGGGCCACTCTTCATCGCGGTGCGCGGGGCCTCTCATTATCGCGGCCTCTCCAGACGTGCAGGCTCAGTAATTGTGGCTCACGGGCCCAGTTGCTCCGCGGCATGTGGGATCCTCCCAGACCAGGGCTCGAACCCGTGTCCCCTGCACTGGCAGGCAGACTCTCAACCACTGCGCCACCAGGGAAGCCCTATTGTCAGTCTTTTGATTTTTTTTTTTTTTCTTTTTGGCTGCGTTGGGTCTTCGTTACTGCGTGCAGGCTTTTCTCTAATTGCAGAGAGCGGGAGCTACTCTTCGTTGCAGTGCACGGGCTTCTTATTGCAGCGGCTTCTCTTGTTGTGGCCCATGGGCTCTAGGCACTCGGGCTTCAGTAGTTGTGGCACGCGGGCTTCAGTAGTTGTGGCTCACGGGCTCTAGAGCACAGGCTCAGTAGTTGCGGCACCCAGGCTCAGTTGCTCCATGGCATGTGGAATCTTCCCAAACCAGGGCTAGAACCCGTGTCCCCTGCATTGGCAGGCGGATTCCCAACCACTGCGCCACCAGGGAAGCCCTTGATTTTTTCTTTAATCCAATAATTTTAATTGTTTTCCATAGGGTGGGAGATGGGAGGATAGCAGGTAGTCCAAATAATCTAGCCTAACAATTATCAAATACATAAAATCACTGATGTTTTTCTGTAAAATATATCTGATACACAATTCTATACTGAAACTTATATTCTCTCATCACTTTGAGGAGATACTCCACTCTCTAGTGGCCTCTATTCATGCTAATGAGACATCCGTTGTCAACCTAACAGACATTCCTTTGTAGGTAATCTCTCTTACCTCTGGCTTAAGGTCTTTTTGTCTTTGTTGCTATACAATTTCAGTGTATGGGTGTGGGTTTCCTTTTACTTATACTGTTAAGGACATTGTGTGCTTCCTAAATCTACAGATTTATCTCTCATTAGTTTCTGAAAAGTCAACACTATTAACACTTTGAATAACGCCTCTCCTCCTTCTCCCTACTTTTCCATCTTGGGGTTCCAACTACACAGTCACAGCACACTTTTAACCTACCCTCCACTTCTCTAGTCTCACTTTCCATCTCCCATCTCTCAATGCTGCACACTGGATAATTTCTTCAGGTATTTATTCCAGTTCACTAATTCTGCCTTCAGCCATGTTTATTTACTTCACATATACTGTTTTTTTTTTTTTTTTTTTTTTTTTTTAAAGGATTTTCTTATTTATTTATTTATTTATTTATTTATTTTTTTGGCTGTGTTGGGTCTTCGGTTCGTGCGAGGGCTTTCTCCAGTTGCGGCAAGCGGGGGCCACTCTTCATCGCGGTGCGGGGACCGCTCTTCATCGCGGTGCGCGGGGCTCTCTCTATCGCGGCCCCTCCCGTCGCGGGGCACAGGCTCCAGACGCGCAGGCTCAGCAATTGTGGCTCACGGGCCCAGCTGCTCCGTGGCATGTGGGATCCTCCCAGACCAGGGCTCGAACCCGTGTCCCCTGCATTAGCAGGCAGACTCTCAACCACTGCGCCACCAGGGAAGCCCCACATATACTGTTTTTAATTTCAACTTTTTTTCATTTCTGAAAGTTCTACTTGGAATCATTTTGATACCTTGGTTTTCATTACTAATTTTTATTCTGTTTTGTATTTCTTCAAAAATTTCATACATTATTATATATACTGCATCTGATTATCCAATACCTGCAGACCTCGGGGCATCTAATTGTGCCAACTCCTCACAACGGTGTGTGTCCTGAATATAGAATGAAGCTTGCTTGGACTTCCCTGGTGGTGCAATGGTTAAGAATCTGACTGCCAATGCAGGGAACACGGGTTCAAGCCCTGGTCCGGGAAGATCCCACATGCCACGGAGCAACTAAGTCCATGCGCCACAACTACTGAGCCTGTGCTCTAGAGCCCGCGAGCCACAACTACTGAACCCACGTGCCACAACTGCTGAAGCCCACAAGCCTAGAGCCTGTGCTCTGCAACAAGAGGAGCCACCGCAGTGAGAAGACCATGCACCGCAACAAAGAGTAGCCCCCGCTCGCCGCAACTAGAGAAAGCCCGCGTGCAGCAACGAAGACCCAACGCAGCCAAAAAATAAATTAATTTTTTAAAAAAAGAAAAAAGAATGAAGCTTGCTTAAACGTAATCTACAGAAATCCCGAGGGCCTACAATGAGTATGCTTTGCTCTGAAAAGGATTTAACTTCTCTTCAGCAAGGAGCAAAAGAGTGCTATCATAATACTCACTGTTTCTTTTCTTTTCTTTTTCTCTTTTGGCTTTTGAAGAGTTAGCTTAATTTTTAAGCACCAAAGTGCTCCCGGGAAGTTGTATCTACTGTAATTTATCCAGCATCTATCTAATTGGATTGCGATGGGCAAACCTTTTAGGGGCATCTACTACAGCTGGAGGCACAAGCCCCTCCCCGCCTTTTCAGCTTCTACTTGGAATGTGTTCTGACAGCGGCCATAACACATATAAGCCTATCTCACCTATTCCCCACGGGTGAGACACGGCATGTTCCTCACTACATATGCATGACTGTCCCTGTTTTATTTGGATTACCCTTTGGCTTGGAGAGACCAAGTAACTTTTCCACAACACAGCACCTCAAAACCAGACACAGGAGGGTCAAGAATCCCTAAAAGTCAGGACACTATATGCACATCTTCAAAACTAAAATTTTTGCTGTCATCCATCTTCAAATGTCCCCTTATACAGTATATTTGCATAAATTACACAATAAAACAGAACCAAAAACAATTATCTTACCTTCTGTGGAAACTCCTTGTTTAAATTTTGTATTTAGGCAGAATATAAAAACATTTGGGATTTTCTCTTGGAGTATATGCAACTTTAAGAAAAATTTTTTCATTCAGTAGACTTATAATCTCTTCACCTGAAAAGTAAGAGGAAGACACTTATTTTAAGTTCTACTTCTGTAAAGTTAACTCACCAAAATGATAGGGAAAAGGAAAACAAAAATCATTAGCTTTACTTAGTATTTAAATTACCAGAACGTTTCATGATTAAGGATCTAAAAACTCCCTTGTCCATGTTGTTCTACAGAGATTGGTATCAACGATACACACCCATTTTAAATCTGGTTAACTAACTCAATGGTTGGAATTGAAGGACATGAGGAGGACCTCTGTGAAGTCATCTAGTTTCATGCCTACACACTATAACTATCAAGAGACACATATCCTGGTCACAAGATGACTGGACGGCTCACTGATGATCCATCACAACTTCTAGAAGAAAAGTGTTCCAAAGTGCTCCAGGTGTGATCCCTAACACCATTTCCAAATAACGTGACTAGCGCTCCTTGGCAAAAGGACTGACTTCAAGGCATACAGCAAAAACACAGACTAGGGGGCTTCCCTGGTGGCACAGTGGTTAAGAATCCACCTGCCAATGCAGGGGACACAGGTTCGAGCCCTGGCCCGGGAAGATCCCACATGCCGCGGAGCAACTAACCCGGTGCACCACAACTACTGAAGCCCACGCGCCTAGAGCCCATGCTCCACAACGAGAAGCCACCACAATGAGAAGCCTACGCATCGCAACGAAGAGTAGCCCCTGCTCACCATGACTAGACAAAACCTGCGTGCAGCAACGAAGACCCAACGCAGCCAAAAAAGTAAATAAATTAAATAAATAAATTTATTAAAAAAAAAAAAAAAAAACACAGACCAGCAGAGCCCAGGACTGTTCATTCTGTATTTGCATGGAAGTCATGATTTCACCTTTTTTAAAATAACTAATTAATTTTTTTTTAATTTATTTTTTTGGCTGCGTTGGGTCTTTGTTGCTGTGCGTGCGGGCTTTCTCTACTTGCGGCGAGTGGGGGCTACTCTTCGTTGCACTCCACGGGCTTCTCATTGCAGTGGCTTCTCGTTGCAGAGCACAGGCTCCAGATGTGCAGGCTTCAGCAGTTGTGGTTTGCAGGCTCTAGAGCGCAGGCTCAGTAGTTGTGGCACACGGCCTTAGTTGCTCCATGGCATGTGGGATCTTTCCGGACCAGGGCTCGGACCTGTGTCCCCTGCACTGGCAGGTGGATTCTTAACCACTGAGCCACCGGGGAAGCCCAATGATTTTACCTTTTGAAAATTATACTTTAGCAATAAGGAGGGGTGACTGTTCTAGAATATAAGAGCCCTAAGAGACCTAATCATCAAATATAATATTTAGATCTTGTTTGGGTCCAATTAAAACGAATCAACTGGAAGAGTATATTTTTGAAGCTATTGGGGAAATCTGAATATGGACTGATATTAGATGGTATTAAGGAATTACTGTAAATCTCTTAGTTGTAAAAATGACATGACCACTATGTTTTTAAAAATAAAAACTTTCAAAAAAAAATAAAAATAAAAAAAAAAATAAAAACTTTCCTTGTCTGTTAGAGAGAAAAAGTGAAGTATTCATGGGTGAAATGACATTATTTCTTGGATTTACTTTTAAAACACTCCACCGAAACACAAGAACGAAACAAACTTTAAAAGCGTGAGAGAGATATTACTCAGCCATAAAAAGAAACGAAATTGAGTTATCTGTAGTAAGGTGGATGGACCTAGAGTCTGTGATACAGAGTGAAGTAAGTCAGAAAGAGAAAAACAAATACCGCATACTAACACATATATATGGAATCTAAAAAGAAAAATGGTTCTGAAGAACCTAGGGGCAGGGCAGGAATAAAGACACAGAAGTAGAGAATGGACTTGAGGACATGGGGAGGGGGAAGGGTAAGCTGGGACAAAGTTAGAGAATGGCACTGACACATATACACTACCAAATGTAAAACAGATAGCTACTGGGAAGCAGCTGCATAGCACAGGGAGATCAGCTCGGTGCTTTGTGACCACCTAGAGGGGTGAGATAGGGAGGGTGGGAGGGAGACGCAAGAGGGAGGGGATATGGAGATATACATATGCATATAGCTGATTCACTTTGTTATACAGCAGAAACTAACACAACACTGTAAAGCAATTATACTCCAATAAAGATGTTTAAAAAAAAAATAGACGGTTCACAACATTAAAAAAAAAAAGTGTGAGAGAAAAAGGGACAGATTAAAAAATAATAATAATAACTGGCAAAGTACCAATCACTGATAAAGCTGGGAGATGAGTACATGGGTGCTCATTATCTTTTCTGTACATTTGTGTATTTTTAAATTTCATATAAAAGTCAAGCAAAAAAAGGCACTCGAAGTTGTGCTACTAAGCCAGGAATAAGTCAGTGTTATCTCCTAAAATAGGAAAATCTTTTTACATCTGTGAAACAGAACAAAGGAAACTTCGTTTACAATAGAGTCAGGAGGCCAGAAGGGGAGCCCGCACCCACTGCTACTCAGCCTCAACCACAGACCCCCATGGAGGAAGGTTTCCTGTTTGCCCAGCAACTCAGCCAGGGAGAAACCATCACCACCCTGAACTCTCACTTTCCTCCAATGGACTTTTGTTCAAAATAGCCCCTCCCAACTTCCTCCTTTTTCTCTACAAAGTAACCTTCCTCTGCTTTGTTCATGAGACGTGCCTATGGCTTTTGCTATTGCTTGCTTGCCCTGAACTGCAACTCTCTGCTAAGAGTTTCTTTCTCCAAAGAAACGCATTTTGCTGGTAAAATAACTAACTGGTTGTTTTACTTTTAAAGTTGGCACATCTAACATTTCAACATTATTAAGTAAATAATTCAAAATTGGCTTTTCAGCACTTTATACACAGTTTCAAAATAAGGAAGTATCTCTGTAAGGGCCCTGAGACCTGTTTATTCTGACTTTGAACCAGTGCTTTTATAACATACATCTTCTTGACAAATTCTGCTTAGTCTGAGCCGGAGGAAGCCCGAAACAGCCGGGACCTCACGGGGGACACGCAGCCCGGGAATGAGTGGCACCTTCTCCTCGGCGGGCACACAGCCTGAGCGTCCTCCCCATGCTTGCACTCCCTGGCAGCGTCACCCTCTCCCACATCCTCCCACTGCAGGTACGAGCGTTCTGTCACCTGTGGCCTCCAGCCCACACCCCGCGGGCTCTTCTTCTCAGCAGGCCCTCAGGATCTCATTCTGTAGCCTGGTTCTCCTGTGACACCTTTCTCCCAAGCCCTATCCCCACCTCCTTCCCTAAACACATGAATTCCCTTCATGTCCACCCAGGTAAGGCCACCTCTGCTCTACCACCCAGGCATCCCGAACTAGAAAGGGGTCAGCATTCTCATAGGTCCCATCACTATCTTCTATGCTTCCTAATACCTTCATTCAAATACCTGTTTTTGATACTTTTGCTTCTGGCCAAGACGAAATAACAGGGACCAAATTTACAAATGAAATGGTTTTCAAGACACTGGCTATCCTGCAGTGAAGAACAGTGATCCCTGACAGGAGGGAAACAAGAGGAGCCCCTTAACTGCCCAGTTTCCTGCCTGACAAGTAGTTCTGGGTAACAGCAGAGACACCAGGTGGGGTCCAGCAGTCCCCCGAGGTGAAGAAACAGCACTGGGAGTCCAGGAAGGCCAAGGCGCTAGAGTCCACAGGCAGAGCACTGGAAGGGACAGAGTCGCAGACAGCGCTGAGGATCTGCTGGCTCCAGCCAGGTACTGATCAATGCAAGCGTGTAAGAAAGGCATCCAAGCCAGGGATTAGCAGGAACACCCTCCGAGTTCACGGGGGGCCAAGGAGAGTTACTCTTTCTCCCAGTCACAGTGGAAAATTTCCTAATTTCGGGGCACTGGACAAAGTACTCAGAAGACTTTTGCCTCAGTGGTGGGGCAAAGTGACAACACTGGACTCAACATAACTCTGGTCCCACCTAACAAAGCCTAAAAGCCAGACCCACAGAATCAAACTGTTTCTAAGTAATTTAACAACATTCCAGAACAAAGGTCAAGAATATTTATAGAAATACAAAAATACCCAGCATCCAACAAGATAAAAGTCACAGTGTCTTGGCATCCAATCAAAAATGACCAGACATGCAAGGAAGCAGGAAAACACAAACCATAATCAACCTAGAAATGACACAGATGATAAAATTAATAGACAAGGATATTTAAGCAGTTGTTGTAACCATATTCCATATGTTCAAAAACCTAGGGGAAATATTAGATGTGTTAGAGACATGAAAGCTATATGAAGACCCAAACAGAATCATAAATATACTCTTAATCCAAAAAAAAGGCAGAGAAAGAGGAAAAGGGAACAGAGAGCACACTGCCAGCCTCGACACCAGGCCACATTAAGTGGGGCCACCACTCGACACAGTCTCGGTTCTCTTTCCTCATCCCCACCCACCTCCCCAACCACACCAGCACCCACTACTTCTTAAATATGCTGCGAGTCTCTCATAGCTGACACCGTGGCACGTGGGTCCTCTCTGCCTGGAACACCCTTCGTCCCATCTTCCTACTTGGCAAATTCCTGTCTGTTCCTCAAGTCCGAAATTCACCGAAAACCACTTTTGTCAGTTCACTGAGTCCTTCCTCAGTGCTCTCACAAGAGCACTTCCAGAGAATCAACACACTATAATAATCTGGTTTTACGTATTTTTATTTATTCTGAATTATGAAAATATTTAAAACATAAAAAGGTCCAGAGAAGAATATAACAAATACCCATGTACTGAGATTTAATAAATGTTAACATTTGCTCACATATGTCACCTACTTAAAAAAAAAATAAATCGTTTCTAATACACTGAGGAATTGACAACCTATTTAACTCCCTTCGTCCACAGAGATAATCATTAATTTGCAGTATCCATAACTTCATTCTTTTACTACTTATATAACTGTAAGTAATGCATTATTTTAAGAGTATATTTAGGACTTCCCTGGTGGCACAGTGGTTAAGAATCCACCTGCCAACGCAGGGGACACGGGTTCGAGCCCTGGTCCGGGAAGATCCCACACGCCACGGAGCAACTACGCCCGTGCGCCACAACTACTGAGCCTGTGCTCTAGAGCCCGCGTGCCTAGAGCCCGCGCTCCGCAACAAGAGAAGCCACCACAATGAAAAGCCCGTGCACCGCAACAGAGTAGCCCACGCTCGACACAACTAGAGAAAGCCCACGTGCGGCAACGAAGACCCAACACAGCCAAAATAAATAAATTAATTAATTTTAAAAAATAAAAAATAAAAAGTATTTGGAGGTACCGGAGACCAATCAAGAACATGCAGAAACTGGAGGGAACATAATCACTGGAAGAAGGAGAGCAAGGAGGAAAGAGGCCAGAGTTCAGGGCGACCAGCATGGCTGAAAATCCAACAGGAAAACCAGAAAAGAAGGGAGCCCCCCAAACCTGCATTAAATTCCTCCCAAATCCTTGGCTGACTCCTAAACAGCAAGTGGTGGGATGAGACACCAAGAAACCAAGCAGAAAAATAAGTCAAACTCAAAGAAATAGAGAGTAGAAAAGAGGCTGGGGGGCAGGGGGGTGCAGGGAGAGGTTCGTAAAAGGGAGCAAACACTCAGCTATAAGATGAATAAGGTCTGAAGATCAGATATAAGAATATGGTGACTACAGTTAATAACAATGCATTGAAATTTGCTAAGACGAAACTTAACTGTTCTCACCAAAAGTATATGTGTATGTGTATATATATATAGCGCTAGCTGTGACAATTAACTAGTTAATTGTATACTTGCATCAAATCATCACGATATACTTTAAATATCTGAAAACAGCTATGTGAGGTGAAAGAGCTGAGCCAAGACTCAGCAGTCGTCCAGCACTGTGGAGACAGACTCTGGAGTTTAAGTTCTGCCAAACTAGAAGGGTTTTCTATTAAAACCCCAGAAAGGCCATGCCTTAGGAGTAAAAAACATGTTCCAGAATTAAAAGCTATGCCCTAAAACTTAGTACAAAGCCAAAACAGATCTACCCTAGAAAAGCTCCTACAGGATCGAGATCATCTTCCAGTCATTTAACAGCCTGCCCTAACAAAACTCAACACTCTTTAAGGACAGATAACCTAAAACAGAATTTCTAGAATATACTATCTACAACGTCCATTTTGCAATAAAAAATTATTACACGTGCAAAGAAGAAAAATATTACCCATGATCAAGAGAAAAAACAATCTACAGGAACCAAAAATGACCATACATTGGAACTGGCAGATGAAAACGTCAGAACAGCAATTATAAATATTTTTTAAAATTTTAGGAAAAGGGAACAGAAGAAATGAACAGGTGGAGAATATTAGCAGAGAAATGCAAACTTGAAAGAAGAACCAAAAAGAAATTCTGGAACTGAAGAATACAGTATCTGAAATTAAAATGTCACTGGACGGAATTAATAACCGAATGAGCACAAAGAAAAGCAGGGAATTTGAAAATAGATGAAAAGAAAATATACAAATATAAACAAAGAGAGAAAGAAGAATTTTGAAAATACCAACACATTCGAAACCTGTGGGACAACATCAAACAATCTAAAACAGATATCATTGGAGGGACTTCCCTGGTGGTCCAGGGGGTAAGACTCCACATTCCTAATGCAGGGGGACCGGGTCCAATCCCTGGTTGGGGAACTAGATCCTACATGCATGCCACAACTAAGAGTCTGAATGCCGCAACTAACAGTCCGCATGCTGCAACTAAAAAAAAAAAAAAGGGCTTCCCTGGTGGTGCTGTGGTTGAGAATCTGCCTGCCAATGCAGGGGACACAGGTTCGAGCCCTGGTCTGGGAAGATCCCACATGCTGTGGAGCAACTGGGCCCGTGAGCCACAACTACTGAGCCTGCACATCTGGAGCCTGTGCTCTGCAACAAGAGAGGCCGCGACAGTGAGAGGCCCGCGCACCACGATGAAGAGTGGCCCCCACTCGCTGCAACTAGAGAAAGCCCTCGCACAGAAACGAAGACCCAACACAACCAAAAATAAATATAAATAAATAAATAAATAAAAATTTAAAAAAAAATCCTGTGTGCCGCAACTAAGACCCAGAGCAGCCTAAATATATAAATATTAAAATAAAATAAGGGCTTCCCTGGTGGCGCAGTGGTTGAGAATCTGCCTGCTAATGCAGGGGACACGGGTTCGAGCCCTGGTCTGGGAAGATCCCACATGCCACGGAGCAGCTGGGCCCGTGAGCCACAATTGCTGAGCCTGCGCGTCTGGAGCCTGTGCCCCGCGACGGGAGGGGCCGCGATAGAGAAAGGCCCGCGCACCGCGATGAAGAGCGGTCCCCGCACCGCGATGAAGAGTGGCCCCCGCTTGCCGCAACTGGAGAAAGCCCTCGCACGAACCGAAGACCCAACACAGCCAAAAATAAATAAATAAATAAATAAATAAATAAAATCCTTTAAAAAATAAAATAAAATAAAATAAAATATATATCACTGGAGTCTCGAGAGAAGACAGATGATGAGGCAAAAGAATTATTTAAGAGGCAATGGCCAAAAAGCTTCCAAAGTTGATTAAATACATCAACCCACAGATCCAAGCAAATACAAAAACAGCACACCTAGAAGATTACAGCCAAACTGAAGAAAAGTTTTTAATAAAAAATTTATTTAATAAAAATAAATATACATCTTAAACAGCAGGAAAAAGGGTATCAGTTAAACAAAAGTAAGAATGATAGCTGATTCCTCATCAGAAACAACAGAAACTAAAAGACAACAGAGTAACTTTTTCAAAGTGCTGGGAAAAAAAGCTGTCAACCTAGAATTATCCAGCAAAAATATCCTTCAAAACTGAAGGGTAAATAAAGACTTTTTCAGACAAACAAAAGTTGAGCGATTCTGTCCCCAGTATACCCACAACATACAAAATACTGAAGGAAGTGCTTCAAGCCAAAGGAATATGATCCCATACAGAAATCCAATCTACGAAAAGAAATGAAGACCTTCCCAACTCACTCTCTGGGGCTGGTAGTACCCTGATACCAAAACAAAAGATATCATACGGGAGGGACTTCCTTGGTGGCACAGTGGTTAAGAATCCGCCTGCCAACACAGGTTCAAGCCCTAGTCCGGGAAGATCCCACATGCTGCGGAGCAGCTAAGCCTGTGCACCACAACTACTGAGCCTGTGCTCTAGAGCCCGCGAGCCACAACTACTGAGGCCGTGTACCACAACTACTGAAGCTCACGTGCCTAGAGCCTGTGCTCCGCAACAAGAGAGGCCGCGACAGTGAGAGGCCCGCGCACTGCGATGAAGAGTGGCCCCCGCTCGCCGCAACTGGAGAAAGCCCTCACACAGAAACGAAGACCCAACACAGCCATAAATAAATAAATAAATAAATAAAATTAAAACTGATCTATAGATTCAACGTAATCCCAACCAAATTCCCAGCAAAAATTCCTATCCAAATTGAAGAGTTTATTCTGAAACTGGCAACATAATTTTGTAGAGGAATAAAGGTGGAGGTCTCACACTACCTGATTTCCAGACTGACCATAAAATTACAGACATTAAGACAGCATGGGGGGCTTCCCTGGTGGCGCAGTGGTTGAGAGTCTGCCTGCTAATGCAGGGGACACGGGTTCGAGCCCTGGTCTGGGAGGATCCGACATGCCGTAGCGTAGCGGCTGGGCCCGTGAGCCACAACTACTGAGCCTGTGCGTCTGGAGCCTGTGCTCTGCAACGAGAGGCCGCGATAGTGAGAGGCCCGTGCACCGCGATGAAGAGCAGCCCCCGCTTGCCACAACTAGAGAAAGCCCTCGCACAGAAACGAAGACCCAACACAGCCAAAAGTAAGTTAATTAATTAATTAATTAAAAAAAAAAAAGACAGCATGGTACTGGCACAGGACAGAAAAATAGACCAATGGAACATAACAGAAAGCCCAGAAATAAGCCTGCATACACATGTTCAATTAATTTATAACAAAGGCTCCAATGCAATTTAAAGGAGGAAAGGGCTTCCCTGGTGGCGCAGTGGTTGAGAATCTGCCTGCTAATGCAGGGAACACGGGTTCGAGCCCTGGTCTGGGAAGATCCCACATGCCGCGGGGCAGCTGGGCCCGTGAGCCACAACTACTGAGCTTGCGCGTCTGGAGCCTGTGCCCCGCAACGGGAGGGGCCGCGATAGTGAAAAGGCCCGCGCACTGCGATGAAGAGCGGTCCCCGCACCGCGATGAAGAGTGGCCCCCGCTTGCCGCAACTAGAGAAAGCCCTCGCACGAACCGAAGACCCAACACAGCCAAAAATAAATAAAAAATAAAAAAAATAAAGGAGGAAAAAGAGTCTTCTCAACAAACGATGCTAGAATGATTGTATATCTCATACGGGGAAAAAGTGTACCCTTTTTCCACCTCACACAAAAAATCATGCAAGATAGATCATTCATAAAGGAGATCAGTATTTGCTTGGACGTGGAGGGGCAAAAAAAGGGTGGAAAGGAGGGATCCAAAGGGGCATTAGGAAATTTGGGAAATGATGGATACATTTCCTATCTTGACCGTGGTGATGATTTCACAGGTGTACACATATGTCAAAACTTACCAAATTTTACACTTTAAACATGTGCAGTTTATTGTACGTCATTTGTATCTGAATAAAGCTGTTTAAAAGAAAAAGAGCGGGACTTCCCTGGTGGTGCAGTGGTTAAGACCCCATGCTCCCAATGCAGGGGGCCCGGGTTCGATCCCTGGTCGGGGAACTAGATCCTGCATGCCGCAACTAAGAGCCCACATGCCGCAGCCAAATAAATAAATAAATACAAGACCCGGCACAGCCAAATAAATAAATACAAAAATAAATAAATAAAAATATTTTTTAAAAAATAAAAGAAAAAGAGGAATCATAAACCTGAATACAAAAGCTACCACCGTAAAGTTTCTACAAAGACAAAACATTGGACAGTGTCTTCACAATTCTGGTACAGGCACAATTGTCTTACAACACGTAATAAACGTAAAAATAAAATATTGACCAATTTTGACTTCATCCAAATTAAAATTTTCTGCTCGTAAAAAAATACCATTGGGGGGACTTCCCTGTTGGTGCAGTGGTTAAGAATCCGCCTGCCAATGCTGGGGACACAGGTTCGATCCCTGGTCCAGGAAGATCCCACATACTGTGGAGCAACTAAGCCCATGTGCCACAACTACTGAAGCTCACGCACTCTAGGGTCCATGTGCCGCAACTACTGAGCCCGCATGCTGCAACTACTGAAGCCCGCACGCCTAGGTCCCGTGCTCCGCAACAAGAAGCCACCACAATGAGGCAATGAGAAGCCCGTGCACTGCAACAAAGAGTAGCCCCCACTCGCCGCAACTAGAGAAAGCCCGTGCGCGGCAACAAAGACCCAACACGACCAAAAATAAATAAAATTAAGAAAAAAGAAAAAAGATACCATTAAGAAACAAATAGGCAGGGGCTTCCCTGGTGGCGCAGTGGTTGAGAATCTGCCTGCGAATGCAGGGGACATGGGTTCGAGCCCTGGTCTGGGAAGATCCCACATGCCGCGGAGCAGCTGGGCCTGTGAGCCACAACTACTGAGCCTGCGCGTCTGGAGCCTGTGCTCCGCAACAAGAGAGGCCGCGATAGTGAGAGGCCCGCGCACCGCGATGAAGAGTGGCCCCCGCTTGCTGCAACTAGAGAAAGCCCTCGCACAGAAACGAAGACCCAACACAGCCAAAAAGAAAGAAGCTTTCATTAAAAAAAAAAAAAAATAGGCAAACCACAAAATAGGAAACATTCACCCCTCACTTCCTCTCCTCCTCCCACTCCCTCACTGTATATGTATGTATGTACAAACACACAAATATCATAAAGGACTTACAACCACAATATATTTTTTTAAATTTATTTTTATTATTTTTGGCTGTGTTGGGTCTTCGTTTCTGTGCTAGGGCTTTCTCTAGTTGCGACGAGCGGGGGCCACTCTTCATCGCGGTGCGCGGGCCTCTCACTATCGCGGCCTCTCTTGTTGCGGAGCACAGGCTCCAGACGCGCAGGCTCAGTAACTGTGGCTCACGGGCCCAGTTGCTCTGCGGCATGTGGGATCTTCCCAGACCAGGGCTCGAACCCGTGTCCCCTGTATTGGCAGGCGGATTCTCAACCACTGCACCACCAGGGAAGCCCCACAATATTTTTTTGAATTCCTAAAACTGAATAATAAAGACAATCCAACAAAAAGTGGACAAAAGACCTGACACTTCACAAGAGATACACAAATGGTCAAAAAGCATATGAAAAGTTGCTCACCATTGTTATTAAAACCATAATGAAATACCACTACCACCAGAATTAAAATTAAAAAGACTGACAATAACAAGAGTTGGTATAATGTGGAGAAACTAGAACTATCATACATTACTGATGGAAGTATGAAATGGTACCAGTTTGGAAAACTGTTTAGCATTTTCTTTTTCTTAAATTTATTTGGCTGCATTGGGTCTTTGTTGCTGTGCACGGGCTTTCTCTAGTTGCGGTGAGCAGGGGCTACTCTTCATTGCGGTGTGCAGGCTTCTCATTGTGGTGGCTTCTCTTGTTGCGGAGCGTGGGCTCTAGGTGCGCAGGTTTCAGCAGTTGTGGCACGCGGGCTCAGAAGTTGTGGCTCTTCGGCTCTAGAGCACAGGCTTAGTAGTGGCACACGGGCTTAGGTGCTCCATGGCATGTGGGAATGTTCCCAGACCAGGGCTCGAACCCATGTCCCCTGCATTGGCAGGCAGATTCTTAACCACTGTGCCACCAGGGAAGTCCCTGTTTGGCATTTTCTAAAAACAAATTAAACATATATCTATACTATGACCCAGCAATTCCACTCTTAGATATTTACCCAAAAGATATAACACATGTCCACAAAAGAACGTACGATAAACTCAGTGACTTTACTCACAACAGCTAAAAAGTGAAAGCAACCCAAATGTCCATCAGTAAGAAAAATATTTTCACACAAAGGAGTACTACTCAAATAAACTATAAAACCATAAACCTACAGACACAGGCATCAAAATCAATAAATTTCAAAAACATTATCTGAGCAAAAGAAGACAGACACAAAAGAGCATATACTTTGTGACTCCATTTACATGATGTTCAAGGACGTGCAAAATTAATCTGTAAAAATAGAAATCAGAACAATTGTTGCCTTGCGATTTTGAAGGATGGCTTTAATACCTGAAAAGGGACACATAGAAACTTTAAGGGATGACAGAAATGCTCTATATCTTGACATGAGTGATGGACACACGGGTGTATACATTTGTTAAAATTCATCAAACTTGGGGCTTCCCTGGTGGCGCAGTGGTTGAGAATCCGCCTGCCAATGCAGGGGACACGGGTTCGAGCCCTGGTCTGGGAAGATCCCACATGCCGCGGAGCAACTAGGCCCGTGAGCCACAATTGCTGAGCCTGCGCGTCTGGAGCCTGTGCTCCGCAACAAGAGAGGCCGCGATGGTGAGAGGCCTGTGCACCGCGATGAAGAGTGGCCCCCACTCGCCATGACTAGAGAAAGCCCTCGCACAGAAACGAAGACCCAACACAGCCATAAATAAATAAATAAATAAATAAAATTAAAAAAAAAAAATCAACATCTTTGAAAAATGCTAAAAAAAAAAAAAATTCATCAAACTTATATACTTAGGATCTGTACTTTGCATTGGGTGTAAAATACTCTTCAATAATTTTTAAATGGTGGAATATTTTTAAAGAAATAAAAGATTACACATTGTGTTAAAAAGAGAGCTGCTTGCTGTATATGGACATGACATGATTTCCAAGAGGAAGAGGATAGCTGATGGACAGGGTGAGAATGATACACATTTTGGTGCCCTTTGAATTTTATGCTGAGTTCAGATTACCATGTACATAACCACCCACTGGAGTCTGACCACATGGGCTGAGTCCTGGCTCTCCCATTTATTTACTGCTACCCTTGGGTACATTACTTGTTTGTGCCTCAGTGTTCTCACATGAATATTAACAGGAGTATTAAGAGTAACGACCTCATTAACTTGTTTTTAAGAATTAAATGGATTTCTCTGGCGGTCCAGTGGTTAAGGCTCCGTGCCTCCAATGCAGCAGGCGCAGGTTCGATCCCTGGTCGGGGAACTAAGATCCCACATGCCGCGTGGCACAGCCAAAAAAAAAAAAAAGAATTAAATGATTACTGGGTTAGATGTCCAAATATAGAATTTAGCACTGGTTTTCACTCTCTGGTCTATAGTAAATTCTGCACAAGTCACGTACTCACTTTATGTCAAAATGTTATGTCTCATGAAAATACAAAGCTAACAACAGGTAAAGCACTTTGTTTAAAAAAAAAAAAAAAATCGGGAATTCCCTGGCTGTCCGGTGGTTAAGACTTGGACTTTCACTGCCGTGGACCCTGGTCAGGGAACTAAGATATCACAAGGCGCGGTGCGGCCAAAAAAAAAAAAAGGTAAAAAAGATTAAATGAGGCACTTTATTTTTTTTAATGAGGTACTTTAAAAAGTGGCTGGGCTTGTTTTCTAAATGAAGTTTTATTGGAACACATACGTGCACAAACACCAAAGTGCCTAATACATAATCGATTACCATTATTATTCAAAAATGTAAAAACAGTACTTTAAAAGTTAGCCTTTTCCTTAACCAAAAAAAAAAGGGGGAGGAGAGGCTTTAACCAGCCAGCCTGGGATGCAAATCCTGGCTCTACCACCTATTTGTTGTATATCTTAGTTTCTTCATCTATAAAACAGGAAAATAATAGTTCCTATACCCTAGGGTTCCTGTGAGGATTAAACGAAATAATTCATATTAAGCATTTAAGACAGCAGCACACAATAAACGATCAAAGTGTTCTGCTACGTGTGTGTGCAAATAAATAGCCATTTCCTAGGCTTCAAACATTATCCTGTGCTGAGGTCGTATACCTGCAGCCTGACCTCTCCTCTGGGCTCCAGATTCTTCTGCGAGATTCCTTCTCCCTAACGACCCTTTAACTTGTCAGACTTCTCCCACTACTTTCAGCCACAAGAAAGCCTTGCTCTCCGCCTCCAACCTAAAACAACTCCCCTGCAACTGCCACCACCACCCCCAGCTTCCCCATCCACCCATCCAAAGTGCCCCAGTCCACCCATGTACGCCACCAATAAGCCTGGAAATCATCCTGAGTCCTCTCTTTCCCTCACACCCCTCTCCTAATCCATCAGCACGTCCCAATAGCTCTACCTCCAAAATCACTCCCTCAGTCGTCACCAAGGTCTAAACCACAAACACACTCACTCCCAATGCCTTGCCTCTCCCCCTCTTATTCATGTGTTGATGGCCCTCCCCAACTCAATCTCCAGCCAGGCTCCCTCAAACTCAGACTCAACAGCCTTCAAGGAACAGCATGATTGGAAGGCCAATGCCCCAACCAAGGCTCTTGTGTGCCTCCCCCTAACCCTGGCCACATATCAGTCTCATCTAGGTTCCTGGAGGTCCACCTCAGGGCCTTTGCATGTGCTGCCCCCTCGGTCTAGAAGTCTCTGTCCCCCACTCTTCTCATAGCCAGCTGCTTCTTGCCTTCTAGAGCTTAGCTGACATGACAGTTTGAGATGCCAAAAGGGAAGAGAAGCCAGAAAGGAAGGGACGTGAAGAAGAGGTGAACAGCTGAGAGTGCCAGTGAGGGCCTGGGCGCTGAGAGGCCAAGGGCATGGCAGGAAGAGGCCATGGGGGGAGGCAACAGGTGGGTGAAAGAGTAACAGGCTGGAAAAGGCCCTAAGGACAAGACAGGTGGGCACAGGGACAAAATGGGGGAGGGGGTACAGTGAAATGCAGGAACTAAGCGGAAGGGACAGACTGAACGAGCTGGTGGTGACAGGGCAGGGGCGGTAGCAAAGTGGGAGCGGTCAGTAACAAATGGGTGGACGATGCAGGTAGTCAGGCGGTAAGGGCACAAGGCAGAAGTGGGGGTGTGTGGACGCCGTCACAGTGATGGTGGGAGGACATTCAAGGGGCCCGTAAAGTACACGGGGGAAGGTGACAGGCGTGAAGGGAAGAGGTGATGGAGATGAAGGAAGAAATGGGGCTGTGAGGGGTAAGGAGGTGACAGAATGGGGGTGGGTGACTGGAGACACATGAGCCCACATGGTCATGGAAAGGGGACAGTAGCAGGGAGAGGAGCCAGTGAGTGGATACGGGGACTGACGACAGCGGGCAGTGGGGAGGGGAGAGGCCCACATCGGCAGGCAGGAGAGCGGCCCTGGCGGGCACTGCGAGGGGCAGCACTGACAGGTGGGTCAGGGCGCTGACCGGAAGGGTCCCTAACAGAGAGACGTGAGGGAGGAAGCAGCGAGGAGGGGAGTGGGGACACCGGCGATCGTGGGCGGACTGATGGGGGATCTCGCCTGGGGGGGCACGATGCTGGAGGCACTGGCAGCACGGGGGGAGGAAGGACATTAAGGGGGAGGTTACCGACAGGGAGGAGGGCACCTGGGGGGTCGCTGACGTGGGAGACACTGACCGGAAGGGCACCACAGGTGGGGGTGAACACCGCTCTGGGGGACTCTGAGGGGGTAAAGGAGGCGGGAGGGCACTGACATGGGGCACTAACGGAGTGGCGCGGTGCACACTGGCGGGAGGTCACTGGGGCGGGCGGACCGTCATGGGAGACACTGGCGGGGGACACTGACACGACGTCACTGTCGGGGTGGGCACTGCTGCAGAGGACACTGACGGGGCGGGCACTGACACGGGGGAAACTGACCTGGGGGACGCTGACCAGGGTGGGCGCTGACAAGGCGAGCATCACGGCGGCAGCGACGGGCGGGGCGTGGACGCTGACAGAGGGGTGGACACTGAGGGGGCAGCGACAGGCGGAGGGTGGACGCCGACATGAGGACACTGACGGGGTGGCCCCTCCGGGCCCGGCCGGCCAGTACCGCCGGCTCTGAGCGGCGGCCGCACTCACCTGCCCCGCGGGCCGGGCGTCGCGGCGGCTCCTCGGAGGCCCGGGTGGAGGCCAGGGCGCGGGCGGAGGCGAAGCCCGGGCGGCCTGGGGCGGGCCGCGCGCACATGGGCCCGGCCGGGCGAGGCGCCCACGGACACGGCGCCCACAGACTCAGCGCGGCGGGCCGGCTGCTCGTGACCGGCTCGGGCCGGCTCCGGTCACCCCAAAATGGCGGTGGCGGCGGCCGGGCGCGCGCACGCCGGGGGCGGGGCCTCGTGCGGGGGGCTCGCGCTCGCAGCGGGGCGGGGCCTCTAGGTGGGCGGGGCCTCTGTTGGGCGGGGCTGCGCGGGGTGGGGCGGGCGCGGTTTCCTCCTCCGCTGGGCACTCTGTGAGGTATCGCAAAATTTCTGCACGAGCGTAAGTAAGTTTTGATGGGATAATGCGTTTGCGGTGATAAATTTTCTAACGCAACGTCAGCAACAGAACAACCCCTCCGGAGGCCTGAAACGATTTGAGGATCACACATCTGGGGCAGGGGTATCCCTGCTCCCTGGGAGCCTTCCTCTAAGGCTGAAGGCCTCTGCGACTGGGGCAGCTGGGTGTCTCCTGAACTCCTTGGGCACGTGGCGTGGACACGGCCAGAGCAACAGTGAGCAGTGGTCAGCTCTCCGTCCTCTCTGCTACCCAGACTGGGAGCGTCGGAGCAGCAGCCACCAGACCCATGGTTTTTCCAGGTGCCCCCCAGGTTCTTGTAGTATTTTGCACATTAAAATATGTGCCCATTTGGCATTTGTCGAAGTTGTTTGACTCAATCAAACTGATCTCTAAAATGAGAATTGTTATTTCAGGTGGCAGCGTGAACCATGGGAGACGTTGGAAAAAGAAATGGAACACGTAAGGAACATCTAACGCTCTTGCCAGTCATCCCCTTACTGCCTCTCGGCTTCCAACGCACGTGGTCCGTGGCCGAAACGGATCTGACCCCTGGCCATGCTGAGCCTTGGCGGCAGAGGGCGCGGGAGAGGTTGCGGCAGAGGGTTTGCTCCGGGGCTGCTCGGCGGGCGGGAGGCGCCCGCTTCCTCACGGCCGGCTCCTGCGGAGACAGCTTCCCTGAACGTCTTCCCCAGGCAAACGGCAAGGCAGATTTCTGGCAAGTTCTGTAGAATGAACTTTCAGGAAGTGGGTATAAAAAAAGCGTCAAGCTTACAGCCGAGAACAGATTACAAGCCCTGCAAGCGCAGACCCCACCCCCAAGGCTGGAGGTGCGGTGGGTAGAGCTGCAGAATAGGGGCTCAGGGCTAGGAGGCCCAGTGCTTGAGATGCTCCCACCGGTTGTCCTGCTGTGAGTGCCTGCAACCCTCATCCTGATCGTGATGTTCTTCTGGGGTCAGCCAGGGCGCCTCCCCTCTCCCACCCCACCCTTGGTTCATCTGCACGTCCCTCAACTTCTAACTGCAGCCGGCTCTCCTCCTGCAGCCCTGGTCCAGGTTTCCCTCACCTGACTCACAGCAGCAGCCTCTCAACAAGCTCCCTGCTTGTATCCTGCCGCACTTGCTGGAGGCCAGCTTGTCGCAGTCAGCAGAGCACCCAGTGAAAAGAAGTCCAATCCCATCCCTCCCCCAGGGGTTCCCGTGTCACACAGCACGAAAGCCAGTCCTTGCTGCCACCCGCAGGTCCTACACAATTGGGTCTCATTTGTGCTCTGCCCCTTGTTCATCTAGCTCCAATCAGGAGACCCTCCTGCCGCAGGCCATTGAATGTGCATCCTGTCACACCCTCTAACTGTCCCCATGCTAACTGACCTCCTACATCTTACTCCATTGTCCCCTTCTCCATGAGGACTTCCCTGGCCTTCCTATTGGAAATCTCAAACCTACATACATGCTTGCACAGACAGACACGCACATGCATGCACATGGGCACACTCACAGCCCCTTTCCCTGTTTGGTTTTTCCTCCTTGTATCAGTAGTCAGGGTTCAATAGGGGACAGAGAGCACACAGTGACTTCAGAGAAAGTTTGATATAAAAATTACTGAGGGACTTCCCTGGTGGTGCAGTGGGTAAGACTCTGCGCTCCCAGCTTAGGGGGCCCAGGTTCGATCCCTGGTCAAGGAACTAGATCCCACATGCATGCCGCAACCTAGAGTTCACATGCCACAACTAAGGAGCCTGCCTGCTGCAACTAAGACCTGGCGCAACCAAATAAGTAAATTTTGTTTTAAATTACTGATAACGGGATTAATTATAAAGGAGTAAAGAACTCTATGTTCAAGAAAGGACAAAACATTCCCTGCTAAATGCTTCTGGGATCCAGCTCCATTATTGCAGAGCAGGCAGAGAAGTGGATTTGGAGCTGAGGCAGTAAGTGGAAAATGGGCAGAGTCCGACCTTCTGGAAAGTCAGCTTCTGTATGCAGCCTTTCAAGCATATTTGAACTTCCATACAACAACAAAACAATGCTATATTTTCACCTAACAAGGTACATCCATCCTTATTGCAAGTGAAGAAATTCTCACTTTCCCCCAAATGAGCATAAGTACAGTCCCAGCAGTCATTGTATCTGTCACTGGCTACATTCATTACTCCTCAAATTCTGTCACTGTCCCACTGAATACTCTCTTATGCTCTTAAAACTAAATAGTAGGGCTTCCCTGGTGGCGCAGTGGTTAAGAATCCGCCTGCCAACGCAGGGGACACGGGTTCAAGCCCTGGTCCGGGAAGGTCCCACATGCCACGGAGCAACTAAGCCCGTGCGCCACAACTACTGAGCCCGCGTGCCACAACTACTGAAGCCTGCGCACCTAGAGCCCATGCTCCACAGCAAAGAGAAGCCCCCGCAATAAGAAGCCCGCGCACCGCAACAAAGAGTAGCCCCCGCTCGCCGCAACTAGAGAAAGCCCACGTGCAGCAACGAAGACCCAACGCAGCCAAAAATAAATAACTAAAATAAATTTTTTAAAAAACTAAATAGTAAAGTTAACTTCTGACAACTTGTATTTTTTTTAAGTAAATTTGTTATTATTCAGTATAATATATATTATTCCATCTCACTCAAATTTTTTTAAAAATTGGAGTATATTTGCTTTATAATATTGTGTTAGTTTCTTGCTGTACAGCAAAGTGAATCAGCCATACATATACATATATCCCCTCTTTTTTGGATTTCGTTCCCATTTAGGTCACCACAGAGCATTGAGTAGAGTTCCCTGTGCTATACAGTAGGTTTTCAGTTATCTATTTTATGTATAGTAGTGTATATATGTCAATCCCAACTTGTATATTTTTAAAAAATGGAAAGCAGAGGGGACAAAATGGTTAGTTTATATATTATATATGCAAAGAGAAAATGTGCAAAGCTACTACAATCCTTTTTTCTGTAATTGGTCAGAAGAAGTAGTTGATAGTTACGGCTCTTTAACAAAAAGATGAGTGGGTACCAAGGGGTAGGGGGTCAGGAGAGATACACAGGTAGAGCACAAAGGATTTTTTTTTCAAAGGAATTCCTTTATTTTTATTATTTATTTATTTATTTATTTATCTTTGGCTGTGTTGGGTCTTCGTTTCTGTGCAAGGGCTTTCTCTAGTTGCGGCGAACGGGGGCCACTCTTCATCGCGGTGCGCGGGCCTCTCACTATCGCGGCCTCTCTTGTTGTGGAGCACAGGCTCCAGACGCGCAGGCTCAGTAGTTGTGGCTCACAGGCCTAGTCGCTCCGCGGCATGTGGGATCTTCCCAGACCAGGGCTCAAACCCATATCCCTTGCGTTGGCAGGCAGATTCTCAACCACTGCGTCACCAGGGAAGCCCAAACAGTGTTCTCTTCTAAACTGCCTTATAGTGTGCACAGAACAGTTAGAACAAAGCAGGCTGAATTCAGTATTTCTGACACAGAACAACCAAATAAAATAAATTCTATCACTACAAACACCAAATGCAAAATTATTCATCAGTCAATTAGAAAATGTAAAACTCTGATATAAAATGAGTGTGCCCTTGGAGCACAATCAGAGCAGGAGGAACTGTGGTTCTGTCCTCTCCTTCTCTTCAAGAGCCCCAACGGCGCAGCGGGACACAGACTGGGACATCAGACGACTACTGCTCCATAAACCAAGTAGGATCAACACAGAGAAGTGGGCTTCCCTGGTGGCGCACTGGTTGAGAATCCGCCTGCCAATGCAGGGGACTCAGGTTCGGTCCCTGGTCCAGGAAGATCCCACATGCCACGGAGCAACTAAGCCCACGTGCCACAACTACTGAGCCTGTGCTCTAGAGCCTGTGAGCCACAACTACTGAGCCCGCGTGCCGCAACTACTGAAGCCTGCGCGCCTAGAGCCCGTGCTCCGCAATGAGAAGCCCGGGCACCACAACGAAGAGTAGCCCCCGCTCGCCGCAACTAGAAAAAGCCCGTGCACAGCAGCAAAGACCCAACACAGCCAAAAATAAATAAATTTTTTAAAAAAACACACAGAGAAGTCCACACTTATATACACCGTAACCAAATTCCTGCATGCCAAAGACAAAGAAAACCATGAAAACCACAAGAGAAAAGTGACCCATCACATAAAGGGAAAGAATGATACAATGACTAGCTGACTTCTCCCAAGAGATGATGGAGGCCATAGGCAGTAAAATGGCATACTGAAAGTGTTGAAGGAAAAAGCAAACCTGTCAATGAATAAATTCTATACTCAGCAATACTATCCTTCAAAAATGAAGGTGGGAGAAAAAATGAAGGTGAAATAAACACATTGCCAGATAAACAAAACAGAAAATGTATTGCTAGGAGATTTGCCTTACCAGAAATACTAAAGAAAGTTCTTCAAGCTGAAAGAAAATGACATAAGATGGGCACTCAAGTCAACAGGAATGAAGAACCAAATTCAGCAACATGTAAAAGGCTTATCTACCAAGACCAGTGGGCTTTATCCCAAGAACACAAAGTTGGTTTAGCATCCAGAACTCAAATCATGTAATACACTGTATTAATAGGATAGAGGATAAAAACCACAGGATTGTCACAATAGCTGTAGAAAAGGCATTTGACTAAATTTAATACCTGTTCATGATAAATACTCTAACAAATTAGGACTAGATGGGAAATTCCTCAACTTCGTAAAAGGTATGTAGGAAAAATCTATAGCTAACATCAGACTTAATGGTGAAAGATGTAATGCTTTTTAAAGATTGGAAATGAGGCAAGGATGTCTGCATTCACCACCTCAATTCTACACTGTAGGATTCTGCATGCAAGGAGCTTGGAAGTCACCAATCCATCCTAAGAAGTAAAGGGCTAAACAGACAGAAGAATCAGCAACTCTTCTTGGATCTATAAGAGAAGGGAGGACACAGAGCAAACCACTGCTCCCAAGGTAGGAGAGACAGGCAGGTGAATACAAGTCATCACAGCTTACCAGAGCAAAGATTCATGAGAGAAACCGGCCTGAGAACCTGTGTGTGCGGGGGAAGCGGGGTGGCGGGGTGCTGAACTGTAATTGATGAATTTCTGGAGGCTCAAAGTCATCAGCAACTGTGAGAGTTAAAAACTCCGGGGGACCCAGTCATAAGGGAGCCCACACCATACTGTGCAATTTACCCCTGGAGCATGAGCAGGTTCCCAAGTAAATATCAGAGCCACGTCCTCTCAAGCTTTCTGCAGGGGGAGGGAAGGAGCCATTTCCTAATGTGACAGCGCACCCTGCTCTCCTTAACAAGGCTGCTCTCAAGGCAAACTCGTTAACCAGAGCCCGACCTGCTGGGGTGTTATCAGAGCCTAACTGACCAGGGGAAGGGAAATGCCCAGCTCCAGCCTCCTCTGGGCAGCCTGCCCCAACCAAGGGGAGATAAAGGACTGAGAAACACTTGTGAAGTTCACAGTCCAGAGGCACAGGCTCAGTAAAAGAACTGAGGCCCGATCACAGGACCATAGAAGGCTTCCCCTCTCCCACACCTCACCTCCACGTTATTGAGGCCTACTTATAGCAGTTCCTTTCAGCCAGTACATCATGTCTGGCTATCAGGGAAAAATTACAAGGCAAATTACACAATTAAAAGGCAAAAAAAACACAATTTGAAGAGATAGAGCAAGGTTCAGAACCAGATATGGCAGAGATGTTGGAATTATCAGACTGGGAGTTTAAGCAACTATGATTAATATGCTAAGGGCTCTCATGGATAAAGTAGACGACATGTAAGAACAGATGGGCAATGCAAGCAGAGAGATGGAAATGCTAAGAAAGAACCAAAAAGAAATGCTAGACATAAAAAACGCCATAGCAGATATGAAGAATGCCTTTGATGGGCTTATTAGCAGACTGGATAACACTGAGGAAAGAATCTCTGAACTGGAGGATATCTCAATAGAATCTTCAAAAACTGAAAAGCAGGGGCTTCCCTCGTAGGCGCAGTGGTTGGGAGTCTGCCTGCCAATGCGGAGGACGCGGGTTCGAGCCCTGGTCTGGGAAGATCCCACATGCCGCGGAGCGACTGGGCCCGTGAGCCACAATTACTGAGCCTGCGCGTCTGGAGCCTGTGCTCCGCAACAAGAGAGGCCGCGATGGTGAGAGGCCCGCGCACCACGATGAAGAGTGGCCCCCGCTTGCCACAACTAGAGAAAGCCCTCGCACAGAAACAAAGACCCAACACAGCCATAAATAAAATAAATAAATAAATAATTTTTAAAAAAGAAAAAAACTGAAAAGCAAAGAGAACAAAGACTGAAAAAAACAGAACATCCAAGGACTTTTGTTCTACAAAAGGTGTAACATACACATAATGGGAATATCAGAACGAGAAGAAAGAAACAGAAGAAATATTTGAAATGATTCTACATTGCACTAAAGGTTCTAGTCAGTGCAATAAGGCAAGAAAAAAATTAAAGGCATACAGATTAAAAGGAAGAAGCAAAATTGTCTTTATTCACAGATAACATGATCATCGATTTAGAAAATCCTAAGGAATCTATCAAAAAAATCTGCTAGAGATAATAGTTTAACAAGGTCACAGGATACAGTATCAATATACAAACAACAGTTGCATTTCTACAATTAGAAACAAACAATCTGAAAATGGAATTAAGAAAAAAATTCCAGGGAATTCCCTGGCCGTCCAGCAGTTAGGACTCGGCACTTTCACTGCTGAGGGCCTGGGTTCAATCTCTGGTCAGGGAACTAAGATCCCACATGCCACACGGTGTGGCCAAAAAAAAAAAAAAGAAAAGAAAAGAAAAAGATTCCATTTACAACTGCATCAAAATGAATAAAATACTTAGGAATAAATATAACAAGAGAAGTGCATACAGAAGAGTCAATGCAGCAGGCTAACAACTTATCAAAAAACAAAACAAAATCAAACAAACAAACAAATAAAACCCCTGCTTACACAGTTAGCCCTTGACTGACATCTGAGAACCTGGATTTCGGGAAGGTTCCCACCATCCCTGGAAATGATCAGAATGGCTCTTTGAGCCAAACAATATGACTTATGTTGAAATCTGCTTTCTTTCCGGGTGCCTGGAATTTTGTTAGGCACCGGGCAGAGACTGCCTATGTGGCCAGCCCTGCAGTGGATTGAACAGTGGCCCCACCCAAAAGATATATATCTACCCAAAACCTGTGAATGTGACCTTTGGAAAAAGGGTCTTTGCAGATGTTATTAAGTTAAGATCTCAAGATAGATCATCCTGGATCAGCATGGGTCTTATATCCAATGACAAGTATCCTTCTCAGAAAAGGAGAGAAGACACACGGAAGAAAGTGATGTAAAGACAGAGACAGAAATTGGAGTGATAAACCTACAAGGATTGCTGGAAGCAACCAGAAGGTAGCATAGAGGCCTGAAATGGATTGTCCCTCGGAGCCTCCGTAAGGAACCAACCAGGCTGACACCTTGATTTCAGGCTTCTGGCGTCCTGAACTGAGAGAGAACAAATTTCTGTTGTTTGAAGTCTCCAAGTTTGTATCAGTTTGTTACAGCAGCCTTAGGAAATAAATATAAGTTCCCAATAAAACCGTGGGTGCTGAGTTTCTGATGAACTTACCTGGTTGGCAACATTTCACACCCATTGTCACAACTCCCTGGGACAATTAAGTTTGTCCTGTGTAACTACGTGACGACACTGGAAGCTGGCACCTGGTCTACCCCAAACTTAGCCCCATGAGCCTTTTCCCTTTGCTGATTTTACCTTGTATCCTTTTCCTGTAATAAATCATGGCCATGAAAATGACTCTATTCTGAGTCCTATGAGCCCTCCTACAAATCATCAAATCTGGGGGTGGTCTTGCAACTCCCATGCAATAAAAACTACAAAACATTGCTGAGAAGAATTAAACAAGGCCTAAATAAATGGAGAGACATGCTATGTTCATGGATTAAAAGACTCAATATTGGGCTTCCCTGGTGGCACAGTGGTTAAGAATCCGCCTGCCAATGCAGGGCACACGGGTTCAAGCCCTGCTCCGGGAAGATCCCGCATGCCGCGGAGCAACTAAGCCCGTGCGCCATAACTACTGAGCCTGAGCTCTAGAGCCCGCGAGCCACAACTACTGAAGCCCGCGCGCCGAGAGCCCGTGCTCTGCAACAAGAGAAGCCACTGCAATGAGAAGCCTGCGCACCGCAACGAAGAATAGCCCCCACTCGCTGCAACTAGAGAAACGCCCACGCGCAGCAACAAAGACTCAACTCAGCCAAAAATAAATAAATAAATTTATTTTTAAAAAATTCCTTAAAATAAAAAAAAAGACTCAGTATTGCCAAGATGGCAATTCTCCCCAAACCTGATCAATAGATTCAGTGCAATATCGGTGAGTTTTTCAGCAGGTGTTTTTTTTTTTTAATAGAAACTGACAAGCTAATGCTAAAATTTACACAGAAATGCAAAGGATTGAGGTAGCCAAAACAGTTTTGAAAATTAGAGGACTCACACTTCTTGAATTCAAAATGTACTATAAAGCTAGAATAATCAAGACAGAATAGAATTGGCAGAAGGATAGGCATATATATCAATAGAACAGAGTAGCAAAAAAAAAACCCTCAAAAATATGACCAATTGATTTTTTTTTATAAAGGTGCTAAGTCAATTCAATAGGGAAGCAATATCTTTTTTTTTTTTTTTTTTTTGACCACGCTGCACAGCTTGTGGAATCTCATTTCCCTGACCAGGGATTGAACCCAGGCTGAGGCAGTGAAAGCCCGGAATCCTAACCACTAGGCCACCAGGGAACTCCCAAGCAATATCTTTTTTTTTTTTTTAAAGAGACAGTCTTTGACTTATAACGATTTTTTAAAAATATTTATTTATTTATTTATTTATTTATTTATTTATTTGGTTGCACCGGGTCTTAGTTGTGGCAGGGGGGCTCCTTAGTTGTGGCATGTGAACTCAGTTGCGGCATGCATGTGGGATCTAGTTCCCTGACTGGGGAACGAACCAGGCCCCCCTGCATTGGGAGCGCGGAGACTTAACCACTGACTACCAGGGAAGTCCCCCAAGCAATATCTTTTTAAAAAATGATATTGGAAAAATTGGTTATCCACATGCCAAAAAAAAAAAAAAGTTAAACCCTTACTTCACACCATACACAAAAATTAGTTCAAAATGGATCACAGCCCTAAATCTGAGAGGTGAAATACTTCTAGAAGAAACTTAGGAGAAATTATTTGGGTTAGGAAAAGATTCGATAGATATGAGACCATAAACATACTACCAAAAAGAAAAATATTCATAACTTAGACTTCATCAAAATAAAAAACCTTTGCTCTTCAAAAGATGCCATTAAGAAAAATAGAAGACAAGCCACAAACCAGGAAAAAATTTTTAAATCGTATGTCTGATAAAGGACTTGATTCTAGAATATATATTTTTTAAAAATCTTACAACTCATAAGACGAACGACCCAATTTAAAAAGAGGCAAAAGATTTAAATAAACATTTCACCAAAGAAGGTAATACAAATGACTTACGGGCACATGAATAGATGCTCAAGGGACTTCCCTGGTGGTCCAGTGGTTAACACTCTGTGCTCTCAATGCCGGGGGCCTGGGTTCGATCCCTGGTCAGGGAACTAGATCCCACATGCATGCCGCAACTAAGAGTTCGCATACCGCAACTAAGAGCCCGCATGCCACCACTAAGAGCCCACATGCCACAACAAAGATCCTGCGTACTGCAACTAAGACCTGGTGCAGCCAAATAATTAATATTAAAAAAAAAAAAAGATGCTCAACATCAGTCATCATTAGGGAAATTCTAAATTAACCCACATGTCACTACACAACCCCTTGGATGGCTACAATTAAAAAGGCTGACAACCTCAAATGCTGGTGAGGATGTGGAGAAACTGGAACCTTCATACATTGCTGGTGGAAACGTCAAATGGTAAAGCCACTTTGGAAAATAGTTTGAGAGTTTCTTATAAAGTTAAACATAAACTGAACATACAGCCCAATACTTTCACTCCTAGGTTTTTACCCAAGAGAAGTTAAAACAGGTGTCCACAAAAAGACCTGTACAGGAGTGTACATAGCAGCATTATTACAGGCAAAAACTGGAAACGTTCCAAACATCAATTGGTTTGTTGACTCTAATAACATAATAGCCAGTTGTTTCACCAGCAAAACCAAGTTTATTCAGGAATAGCTAGAGGAACTGTAATTCATGATGTGGAAACTATGGCAGACTACAAGTAAATCCAAAAAACACGAAAAGGGAATTTGCTTTTATAGGGAAAAGGGGTCAGTTGGGAGGTACTGTGATAACTAGAGTCCACTGGAGGAGCATGGAGGCTTCCCATTGGTTGGGCTGTGACAGTCTCTGATTGGCTGGGATGTCCTTGGGTCGGAAGGATTTCTTCTTCCTGTTGGAGAGAGTAGAGGCACCTGTCTTCCTGTTTCTGGTAATTGAGGATGCGCGGTGGGCATGACAGAGCCCCCTAACGACCTGTCCTGGCTCCATCTTCAACTGAGGTTTCTTTAAATAATTCCACTGTGAAAGGTTAAGGAAAATGTCATGTATCCAGACAATGAACTACTATTCATATAAAGGAACAAACTACTGATATATACAACAACATGGATAAACTTAAAAAATATTATGCTAAGTGCAAGAAACCAGACAGAATAGGCTGCATATTGTATGTATTAGCGTCCTAGGGCTGCTGTAACAATTACCACAAACTTAGTGGCTTAAAACAATGCACACTTATTATCTTACAGTTCTGGAAGTCAGAAATCTGAAATGAGTCTTACGGGGCTTAAATCAAGGTGTCAGCAGAACCGCATTCCTTCTGGAGGCTCTAGGGGAGAATCGTTTCCTTGCCTGTTCTAGCTTCTGGAGGCTGCCTGCATTCCTTGGTTCATGGTCCCTTCCTCCATCTTCAAAGCCAGCACTGTGGCAACTACCAGTTTCTCTCTCTTATTCCCTTATCACATTGCCTTCTCTGACTCATTTTGGCCTATGGACTGTAGGCAGAAGTGCTGTATATATCAGTTGTCGGCCAACGCAGTTAATAGCTAGCAGGCCTCCATTAATCTCTTTTCCACTGCCAGTGACCTAGGAGGCCATGTGTTCCAGAGGTAAGTCAAGGAGAGCCACCTGACTCTCCCACCAGTCCATGCACAGTGAAAAACCTGCTGAGGACTTGAGGGTTGTTACTCCAACCTAGCCTAGCCTAGCCTAACTTTGGAGTGGGGAGCTCTAGTTAAAAAAAAAAAAAAAAGTAGAATATATATAGCGTGTCAGTTAAGTTATTGTCTCAGCTCCAAAGTCGCCCTTCCATGATCGGCTGTGTGATGCTGGGGGGTGGGGGTGGGGACTCTGAGGCCACATTTCGAGGAGCAAGGGCTGGTGCCTGGCTCTGCCAAGAGGAATGCTGGAGGGAGATGCGACGTCAAAGAGGGAGGGGGACTTGCCCACCCCTCCAGCCACACTTCGCCGCCGCAGCAGAAAATAAAACGGCACAGGTGGCTCGAATTATGTGTGTTATACGCTGTGTCTGGTTTCGACAGACAGGTCTGGGACAGTGTGCAAGGCAGTCCAAGAGGGGGCCCGGAAAAATCTGGAAGAGCGCTGGACGCAAGAGGCGAGGAGGGGACTGGCGCGGGCGGGTCTGCACGCACTGACGACCAGGCCATTGGAAACAAAGATGCCCCAGTGGTCAGACACGAACCCCGGACGTGACAGCCCTCTGCAGGACCCCATATCCGGAGGCGACCCCAGGGAGAAAACTCGAGGGACTCCCAGAATCGCTGGAATCTGTGTGTGATAGTTGGTAGAATGGGAGCTCGTAACGACGAAATCCGGTTAGGAAAGCTGGCCGGGTAAGGTACCCGCCAGTCTCTACTTCGCCCGTCCTCACGGTGGCCCCGCGGCCGCGACCCCGCCCTAACACGTCTTCCCGCGGGCTCACACGCCCCGCCGGAAGTCCCTCCTCCAGGCTTGGGGCCGCTCTGGCCCGCGCGGTCCCTTCTCTTTGGTGGGCTCGGCGCTGCTCCGCCGCACGGCGGTCTTCCGGCCGCCAGGGGTGTGCGAGGCCGCGTCCGGGCCGTTCTGGTCCGCCACGGCCGCTCGACTGCTCCGCGGAGCGGTCCGGGCGCGCCCAGGCCACTGCCTCCAGTCCGTTCCCCCGGCAACGCCTCGGGCCGTTCCCCCGGCAACGCGCGGCCGTTCTCAGTAGCCGGGTCCATGGACCAGGGGTCGGGCGCCGGGCCCCACCGGGCTTGCGGCCGCCTCGGCGCGCCGTCCTGCGGAGCGCGGGCTCCGGGGGCACCCTGGGCACGCTTCTCGGCCTGGCTGGAGTGCGTGTGTGTGGTCACCTTCGACCTGGAGCTGGGCCAGGCGCTGGAGGTGAGGGGGGCAGCGGGCCGGGGGGAGGCCGGGGAGGGCGGGTCCTGCTCTGTCGCCGCCGGCTAGTGTGGCTCAGGCATCGCCGAGGGGCGGCGGGAATCCCTCCGCAGGTGAGGTACCTTCGGGCAGACAGACCCCCCAGGTGGCCTCTTCCTCCCCAGAAACCCTGCACCTGTCACTTCCTGAAAGGTGCGCTCCCAAGCAGAAGAAAAAAAGTTAAGTTGCCAAGACCGCCCTTTGGGGTGGAGGAGCGAAGAGCCCTGCACCTCGGATACCCAAAGTGGTACTCTTGATTTTTCTCCCAGTAAAAAGCTGTCTCCTCTCCCCTCCTCTCCCCCGCCTTTCCCACACTATGATACCTTCTAACCTCATTTACTCCAGCCAGAATCCCAGGGGTCACCCTTGACTCCTCCCCTCCCTCCACCCCACATCCCATCCGGGGACAAGGCTGACAGCTCCACCTACAGCAGGGCTGTCAGATTCATTACCACTGCTACTGTACCCCCAAGTCCAATATTTGTGGCTCTCTTGCTTAAATCTTTGGAAACCTCCTTGTTCACTTAGAGTCTGATCCAGACCCCTTGCGGGTCACGACCAGACCCAAGAGCCATCTTTCTGTTCACTGACTGCCCCCAGCCCACCCAGCCTGGGTGTCCCCACTACCTGCAAGACTCTTCCCTACCCCCACCCACGTGGGTGTAGGTGAAAACATGACAGACTCAGGGAGGAAGGCCTTCTGTAGTAATGCAGGCCTGGGGGGATGCCCTTCTCCAGGCCCTGAACGCCATGACATAGACCATGGAGCTGATCAGGGCAGGGGAGGCTGGGAGGTACGCTTCAGCACGCTGTCAGAAGGGCCTTTCTGAGAAGCCAGGAGGTGGTGCATCCCGTGACTGCAGTTGGCTGAGATGAGGCTGATCAGCCAGCGTTGGAAAGCCAGCCTCAGGGTGAGAGGGTGTTTTCCAAGGCCTTGCTGAACTCCATGAGGCTGTGGGAAGCCCAAGTCCTAACAAACGGCAAGGGCTGACACTGCCCAGCTCGCTGTGGAGACCCCGTTCCACCACACCAGTCCCCACGTGGCGCACGAAATTAACTCGGCGCAGGGACCTGAGCGCAGAGAGGTGAGGTGATTTGCCTAACGTCACAGAGCCCACCTTCCTGCTGGTGCCCAAATTGTTCCCAATAAAATCACAAGAGAGTCTACTGTTTCCTTAAGGCATTCTCACGTATGATCTTCTAGGACTTAACCATTCAGGCAAGAACTGTTAAAGGCTCCATGTGCTTGGGCTTCTGAGCTTTGCTGAGGCTGTATAGCTGAGGGAGGGGGTGTTGGGGGGACCCACGGCCCCTCCTAATCATCAAGTCTGTGCAGGAATCGGGCAGTGCAACCACACGACGCTCATCAGGTTTGCATCTTGTCTTTCTTCTCTCCCCTGGAAATCATGGGGAAGATCAGGGGTCATTTCAGCTGCGTCCACAGTCACTCATGGAGCATCTGCCCTGCGCTCGCTTATTCCGGGCTTGGCCTGGCCGAGCACCACAGAGGCTCTGGCACTGCGCTTGGCACTGGGACATGATGGAAGACCCAGGGACTGCCTTCCAGGAGCTCATGGATCACGGAGACTCCATGGACAGATGCAGCTCAGAGGAAGGAATGGGGGTTTGGCCATATCTTGGAGGATGAGAAGGAGGCAGCCGGGCAGGGGAGAGGGGGCTGTTTCAGGTAACCCCTCCCCCAAAAAAGCCAACGAAAACAAAGGCAAGGAGCCAATCATTCACTCATTCAATAAATCAAGTATTGGGCAACTGCCACCAGGCAGGCCCCACGGTACTGGTGCTGGACACATGGACACAGAGCTGAATGCGATGACAGGGCCCTGCCCACCAGGAGTTCACGTTCTGTGCTAGAGATGCAGAGAGTAAGTGGCTCAGGACCCCCTAGAGCGCATAGGGTATGTTGAGGGGGGTCCCACCCACATGGGTGCACTGGAGCCTGCAGGCGAGGCAGGGATCAGACACGAGGGGAGAGCGGGCAAGGCTGTGCACATCAGCTGAGCAAAGGGCCTGGCTCCGCTGCCTCAGCCCTTGGAAACTCTCCTCTCGGCATCCCCGCTGACCCGAGAAGCCCATGCAGTGAACCGCGGCCCGGGGCCCAGAGGGTCCCTCCTCTCCCAGGTGTCCGCATCCTCCCAGCTGCAGCTCCTGCACTGCCCAGTCTCAGGACCCTTTTAGTCTTCAAAAGTACTGAGGGTCCCAAGGGGCTTTTTACGTGGGTCGTATCTATTGATGTTTCCTATACTAGAAGTTAAAACAGAAAAATTAAAAATGCTTATTAATCCATTTTAAAAAACAACGGATACCATGTGTAAACAAGAGAAGCCACCGCAATGAGAAGCCCATGCACCACAAGGAAGAGTAGCCCCTGCTCGCCTCAACTAGAGAAAGCCCGCGCGCAGCAGCAAAGACCCAACGCAGCCAAAAATAAATAAATAAATAAATACATATTTATTTTAAAAATATATATATTTCCACAAAAATAACCATATTTTCAAAAACAAATTCAGTGAGGAGAATGGCATTATTTGACACTTTTACGTCCCTTTTTAAAGGCCAAATAGAAGGCAGCGGTATCTTCACGTCAGCTTCAGTCAGTTCCCCTTGATGGCCTGTGTCACAGCCTCCGGAAGCCGCACTGCACACAGTGAGAAGAGAGTGAAAAAGGCAGCTTCGGCCTCTGGGAGCCTAGGGTAGCCACGCCACCCTTCGAGAAGCCCTTTCCTAGAGGCACCTTCTCCAGCAAGGCGAGGCTCGCTGCGTCCGTCTTCCTCAGGGACGACTGCGTTACAGGAGCTGCAGCCCCTGCAGACTGGCTCCCGCGGAAAGGACGGGAGCCCTGTGGTTCCAGGGCACAGGGTTCATCGTGCGGCAGCCTCGTCGCTCTCTGCCCCTCTCTGAGGGTCTGCTCCATTCCTCTCCTCAGTCAGGCAGGGCCGTCCCTCCAGCTCTGCTCCCAGCTTGTGAACGCTGAACTTGGAGCCCTGGGCGTGGCTGCGGAGCCTCCTCAGATGCTACAAAACTCCTGTGACTGCAGACCAGATTCAGACCCCTGACCTCAGCACCGAGGGCCCATCGTGGCCCTGTCCCCGCTGCCAGGCACCCGCCTTTCCTCTGCCCTTCTCAACAAGGACACGCAGGGGCCCGAGTGGTCCCGTGGCCCCTCCTCTCTTGGAGCCATCGCAAGGTACCTCTGTGGGTCCGCCCCACAGACAAATACTGTTTGGCTGGCTCCCCTCCCTCCTCTTGGCCCTTCCTTCTTGGTGCCTCCTTAGCTGACATCTCCTTGAGATTTCCACATGCCCCACCTGTTCCATTATTCTTTGGAGACATGTTTTCACGCACTCCACAAATACAGGCACACCTTGGAGATGTTGCAGGTTCGGTTCCAGACCACTGCAGTAAAGCAAGTCACACAGATTTGCTGGTTTCCCAGTGCATATAAAAGTTATGGTTACACTAGACTGTAGTCTATTAAGTATGCAAGAAATACCATTGTATCTTAAAAACCAATGTAGATACCTTGATTTCAAAGTACTTTCCTGCTAAAAAGTGCTATCATCTGAGCCTTCAGTGAGTTGTTAATCTTTTTGCAATAGTAACATCAAAGATCACTGATCATAGGTCACTGTAACAAATATAATAATGAATAAGTTTGAGATACTGTGAAAATTACGAGAATATGATGCAGAGATGCAAAGTGAGCAAGTGTTGTTGGAAAAATGGCACCTGTAGGGTTGCTACAAACCTTTATTTTGTAAAAAATGCAACATCCGCGAAGCACAATAAAGCAAAGTGTGATAAAACGAGGTGTGCCTGTACAGTATTTGGTGAGGGTCTACTCCCTGCCAGGGGCTGGGAGGCAGAAGTACCTGGGGACACGGTCCCTGTCCTTAGGACACTTGGTGGCAGCGGAGGAGACAGAATAGGCCCAGAGCAGCGAGCCCAGAGCAAACAAAGACAGAAGCTACATTATTACAACAGTGCAAGTCCCAGGGCACAGTACCTTACCATCTGGGGGTTCAGGGCACACCCCAGAAGAAGCCTCATGTCAGCCGAAACCCAAGTCCTCCTCCGCATGGGAGTTTGGCCGACAGAGTGAGGAGGGGGCCACGCATGCAGGCCCTCAGCTCCTGGCTCCCAGCATAGCCGCTTCCTGGGAGAGCCGTCCTACAGCATCTGAGCACGGGCCAGGGCAGCAGTGACGCCCAAGGCGCACCAGGTCCCCAGGAGACGCCTGGGGGCCTGCAGGGAGTGAGGGCTCTGGAGGTTCCCTGCCTTTTTCGTTTTCTGCAAAGAAATCCATTCTGGCCATTTGCCTGTGTGCAGGGCTACTGGCTCCCCTAGAGTGTGGCCTGTCTCCCAGGTAGAGCCTGTCGAACTGGTCAGCTCACTGTACACTCCAGGGGCCTGGGTACTCCAGGGGTCACACTCCAAGCGGGGAGCAGGCCGGAAGCTCCCGGACCCCTGAGTAGCAGGGGTTGGAGTGAAGATGCTCAGAGGCAAGGGTGCCGGTGTCGGGCAACGTCTGAGTTAAGACGGGATGGGGAGGCTGGCCAGGCCGTCTGGAAGAGCAGGCCCAGAGGAGCCGCAGAGCCTAAGACCCTCTGGCTGGGGGGGGTTGGGTTCGGAGCGCTGAGAGGGTACAGGAGGTGGGGGCCAGCAGGCAGGGCCCTGCAGCCGCTCTAGGCGGGAGAGGAGGCTATGGGGACAGACCGTCGGGACATGGGGGCAGGGAGGCCCAGTCTGGGCGAGTGGCCTTGAGGGCGAGGGGTGTGAGAAGGGGGTCGAGGAGCTCACCCAGTTGTGCGCTGGCCAAGAAAAGGGAAGGATGGAGGCCAGGAGTGGCCTCGGGCCGAGAGGGGCCTGGGGAGGCGGGGCAGGGGGCTGGAGCCCTGAAGGGAGGAGGAGGGGTCAGCAGGGAGCCAGAGGTGGGGAAGAGCCAGAGGGTCTGACAGTACTGGGAGGTGGGGGGGGGCGACACACCTGCAGCCCAGCACCAAGCCTGCCAAGCCCACGTCACCGAGTGCTCTGTGTCCCCCGCAGCTGGTGTACCCCAGCGACTTCCAGCTCACGGACAAGGAGGTGGGTCCCAGCCCTCCCAGGAGCAGCCCTCACCCGGGGAGCAGGCCCTCACTGGCTTTCCTGTGTTTCAGAAAAGCAGCATCTGCTACCTGTCCTTTCCCGACTCCCACTCAGGTAGGCCGCCCCGCCTCTCCCCGGCCTGGGTGTCTCTCTGGGGCTGTGGGGAGAAGAAGAAGGAGGGAGAAGAGGCTGCCCAGGAGCCCCTGCGGCCAGGCCTGCACAGCCTGTAAGCCCCGGTCCCGCTTCCCGCTCCAGGGAGACAGCCAGAGCCCCAGGCCGCAGCAGCCAGTTTCCCCGGTTCCCGTGGAAAGAGGTGTCTCTGGGCAGTGGGGTCTCTGGCCTCCTTCACCCCTGCAGAGGGGTCACCAGGAGCTGGGTCCTGGCCTCTGCTCCTCTCCGGGGCTCGGGTGTCCGGGCCGGCCTGGTTTTCCGCCCCAGGCAGGCTACGCCAGGCCACATGCGACCCCCCGCCTCTGCTTGCCCACAGTGCGCACGCTGCGGGGCTGTGGCTGTGCTTCTCTGTGGGCTGAGTTTAAACCCTTAGGTGCGGGAATCTAGGACACGGGGACCTCTGTCGGGAGACACAGAGCCGGAGGGCTGGGCTTTTCTGAGGCATTTGCAGCCCGGCGGAGGCTTCGCCCCCTCCCTGGCCCCCCGCCCCACATGCTGGCAGCAGAGGCTCCAGCCCAACCCGGACACAGCGTGAGGGGACCACCTCCTCCCCAGGCTGCCTCGGGGATACTCAGTTCAGCTTCCGCATTCGTCAGTGTGGAGGGCAGAGGCGCCCCTGGCACACGGATGACAGGCACTGTGACAGTGGGGCCCCCGTGTCTCTGCAGGTGAGCCGGGCTGCCTCTCACCGCTCCTCCCCTCCCCCTGCAGGCCAGGGTCAGGCAGGCGCGAGCGGCCCTTCAAGGCGCCTGGCCAGCCCCAGCCAGCAGGGTCTCCAGCTGCCGCAGCCTGGCCCGGCACCCCAGCCTCGACTGGGGGTGGGCCAGCGCTTCTGAGGACTTGCCAGGGTCCCTGGAGCTTTTCCTGTGCTCCACGTGTGCGCCAGGGCGTGGCTGGGTGTGCAGAGGCCGGTGCACGCCTGCGGGTGCTCTCGGGCCCCTGAACCGCTGACCACTGTGTCTGCGGAGATGTCCCTGGAGAGCGGTTGCCTGCCTTCCGGGCCGTGACTCCCAGGCAGACCCCAGCCTGCGTGGGGGTCCGAGGGGGCAGGAGGGAGCGTGAGAGGTGGGCGCAGCCTGGCCGATACCCCTCCTTCCAGAGGGAGCCGGCACACTACTTTGGCTACGTGTACTTCAGGCAGGTGAAGGACAGCTCCGTGAAGAGGGGCTACTTCCAGAAGGTGAGCTGCTGGCTGCTCTGGGGTGGCCCCACTGAGAGTTGGGCGCCAGCAGCCATTGGGAGAGGCTGATGGTCTGGGGGTGGGTCCTGAGCCTCCAGGAGCACCCACCCCTCCGCAGCCCTAGCCACTTGGCCCTGGGCAGGGGCCACCGCACCACCTGGGGGCGGGGGCGGCCTCTGGGGAACAGGCTCCGCTGCCCCTCCCTCGCCCAGCCCGGTCTCTGGCCCAGGCTTCCCTGCGCCTCGCTGCGGGAGGAGGGGGGCCCTTGTCACACTTTCAAGATTAGGACGACTTCAGTCTTGAAGTCAGACACCAAAAGCAAAAGCTGCTTGAGCCCCGGGGAGACCATCCCATGAGCCTGGCCACGTGCATTTCCCTCTGAAGGCCTGGGGTCCAGCCCTGCCCTGCTGCACCTGGGGTTTTCTAATAGCCTGGAGTCCCACGTCAGGCCATTCCTGGGAAGTCGGTGGGACACCCTGCCCTGGGCGACCCTGGATGAGCCGGGCCTCAGGGGTCCCCGCAGGGTCCCAAGGGGCTGGGGCGACATCTCACCGGCCCCGGGCCCTGCAGTCTCTGGTGCTGGTGTCCCGCCTGCCCTTCGTCCGGCTGTTCCAGGCGCTGCTGAGCCTGGTCGCCCCCGAGTACTTCGACAAGCTGGCGCCCTGCCTGGAAGCGGGTGAGTGGCCGGCAGGCGCTGCCAGAGCTGCCTCGTCGCCATCCCAGCTGTAGCTCCTGGCGGCTCCGGCGGGCAGCTTTCTCCAGGACAGGCTTCTGACGCTGGCCACCTGTGTTCGCAGTCTGCGATGAGATTGACCAGTGGCCGGCCCCTGTGCCGGGGCAGACCTTGAACCTGCCTGTCATGGGCGTCGTCCTGCAGGTGAGGGCTGGCTGGCTGGGGTGCGACGGCCCCAGCGCATGTCGACACCCCACCCGGCCCCACTGGCAGCTGCTTCCTTCACCCATAGGTGCACATCCCATCCAGGGCAGACAAGCCTGAATCCGGTCCTCCAAAGCAGTGCAGCCACGAGGTGGGCGCCCTGCTCCCAGGCTGGCGGCCCCGTACCTGCCTCAACCCTCAACCCTCCCACCTGCCTGGGCCTCCCCACCTCACCTGCTGGGGGCCCTGGGGGTTGGCCAGACCCCAGACACAGGGGCCTGCGTCTCCGCGCAGGGCCGTGGGGCGCGGGGAGGCACGCGGGTAGGGACTGCGGCCCCCGGGACTCCCCCGGGGTGACCGGTGCTGCTCGGGGCTTGTGGGGTGCCGTCCTCCCCCTCGCCCGACCCCACCCCCCCTTCCTCTCAGAACCTGCTACCAGCCCCGGTCGTCCTCACCAGCGTCCACGAGCTGGACCTGCTCAGGTGAGCCCGGCAGGCCACCGCCTGCTGCCCCGGTAGGTGATGAGTGATCCCACGAGGCTCAGGCCCATGGGGGCGGGGGCGCTGGGGGCCGTCAGGAGTTAGCCCCCAGCCCGTTCTGAGAGGGAGAGTCACGCAGAAGAGGAGCCCGGTGCCCCGATGTCTGCCCCCCGAGGAAGTGAGCACCGGGGGCAGGAAGTCAGGGCCTGGCAGGCAGGTACAGGGAAGGGAGCCGCTGTGGTGGGAGATGCTGCCAGAGGTGCCCTCTGTGGGGGGCCAGCAGAGGACCCCACCTTTGGAGACCCTCTGGCCCCGTGCTGGGCCCAGCAGGAGCCAGGGCTGTCGGTTTCAGGCACAGCGGGGGCGCGAGGCCAGGCAGCACAGGTGGAGGGTCAGAACCGGGTGGCGGGGGAGTGCCCTGGACACGCCCTCGGCATCTTCACAAGGCCTCACCGCCGCCTTCCCTCTGGAGTGAGGCCCAGCCTTCACCCAGACAGGGCCTGCCTGGGCCTGGGTGGGGGCAGGTGGGCAAGGGCTGGGGAGCCTCCCACCCGGCCTCCCCAACGCCCCCGCCGGCCCAGGTGCTTCCGGCCCGTGCTGGCCCACGTGCAGCTGCTGTGGGAGCTCATGCTCCTCGGGGAGCCCCTGCTGGTCCTGGCGCCCTCGCCCGCCGTGTCCTCGGAGATGGTGCTGGCCTTGACCAGGTGGGTCGGGCGGCAACGCGAGGGGCCGGGGGCCCTGGACCAGCCCTGCGAACTCACTGTCCCTGCGGGTCCCTCCCCACAGCTGCCTGCAGCCCCTCAAGTTCTGCTGCGACTACCGCCCCTACTTCACCGTCCACGATAGCGAGTTCAAGGAGTTCACGACACGCACGCAGGCCCCGTAAGTGCCGCCCTGCCCGTCTGCCCGCCCTGCGCCCTGCGCCCTGCGCCTGCGTCTGCCTCTCCTCCCTCCCTCCCTCCCTCTCTCTCTCCCTCTCTCTCTCTCTCTCTCTCTCTCTCTCTCTAGACCAAGCGTGGTCCTGGGAGTCACAAACCCTTTCTTTATCAAAACGCTCCAGCACTGGCCCCACGTCCTCCGCATCGGGGAGCCCAAGATGCCAGGTGAGGCCCCCGGCCTCCGCCCAAGGGTCCTGGGAACGCGGGGCCTCGCCAGGTCTGAGCCTGCGGAGGCAGAACTGAGACCCTGAGGCCCGGCCATGGGGCGTGTCTCGTAGGGGACCTTCCCAAGCAGGTCAAACTGAAAAAGCCCTCAAGGCTGAAGACCCTGGACACCAAGCCAGGTCTGTGCCCCTCCTCTCCGCCCGGGACCCAGAGACACGCCTTGGGGCGGGGTGGGGCGGGCAAATGTACTGGCACAGCTGAAGGGGGTGCCCCGCCCCCGAGGAGAGCGCGCTGCCATTCCGCCCTCCCCAGGCCTCTACACTGCGTACACGACCTACCTCCACCGAGACAAGGCCCTGCTCAGACGACTGCTTAAGGTACCGCTGGGGGGCGCTCCGGGGGCGGGGAAGCTGGGCTCGGTGTGTGCAGGGGGCGCGGCCGGCCTGCTGTGGCTCAGCCCTCGCCCCCCAGGGCCTGCAGAAGAAGCGGCCGTCGGACGTGCAGACCGCAGTGCTGAGGCGGCACCTCTTGGAGCTCACGCAGAGCTTCCTCAGCCCTCTGGTGAGGCCCGGCCGGCGGGGAGGAGGGGGCCGGGCTGGAGGGGCAGGCAGCAGGCTGTGGCCCAGACTCCACACTCACTCCCCTTCCCCCCCAGGAGCACTACATGGCCAGCCTCATGCCCCTGCAGAAGAGCATCACGCCCTGGAAGGTGTGGTCCAGGGAGGGGCTGGGAGGATGGGCCCTATGCCGATCCTTTGGGGGGCGGTGCAGGAGCCCCTGGGGCCAGCCTGTTCCCACCACACCTGCAGGTGGCCCTCACAGGGAAGAGAAATGCGGGCCACATGGAGAGGGGAGGGGTTCGAGGCCCTCTTCTCTGGGAGGGTCACCCTGGGATCTGTCCCTGCAGGGTGGGGGCTGGGGGACACACAAGGGGTGTGTCTGCCAAGTGCCCTGGGGAGGGTCCTGACCAGCCAAGGCGCGGGGCCTGCGAGGCCGTGCCCCCCCCCAGCACCCAGGCTCACCCAGCCCCTGTCTCAGACCCCTCCCCAGATCCACCCCTTCCACCAGGACGACTTCCTGCGCAGCCTGGAGCACTCGGGGCCCCAGCTCACCTGCCTCCTCAAGGGCGACCGGCTGGGCCTCTACAGGTGGGCGGACAGTAGGTAGGGTCCTGGGGCTCCTGCTGCTGGTGGCCGCGCCCATCCCTCAACACACAGGGTCAGCCCACAGCTGCTGCCCCTTGCCCCCCACAGGCGGTTTTTCAAGTCCCCCCATTTTGATGGCTGGTACCGACAGCGGCACAAAGAGATGGCCCAGAAGCTGGAGGCCCTGCACCTTGAGGCCATCTGTGAGGCGGTGAGGGGGGCGCTTGGCTGCAGGAGAGCGCAGAGGGGTGCGAGCCCCGAACAGGGGCTGGAGGAGAGTGCAGGGAGGGGCGGACACAGGCCCAGAGCTGGGCGAGGGCCTTGGTGACGGATGGCCTCATCTTGTCCCCGCAGAACATCGAGATCTGGATGAAGGACAAGTCCGAGGTGGAGGTCGTGGATCTGGTCCTGAAACTTCGGGAGAGGCTGGTGAGATGCCTCCCAGCCCTGCCCCGCCTCGGCCAGCCAGATGTGAAGGTCGCCTGCCCCTGACCACCGCTGCCCCTGCAGGTTCGGGCACAGGGCCACCAGCTCCCCGTGAAGGAGGCGACGCTGAAGCGGGCGCGGCTGTACATCGAGACAGTCATCGGCTCCCTGCCCAAGGACCTGCAGGTCGTCCTGTGCCCTCCCTAGGATGGGGCCCATGGCCTGGGGCCAGGGTCTGGCCGAGCTTCCCTCCCCCCAGTCAAGCACGAGCTCCCCCACCCAAGCTCCCGGCTGCCCCTGGCCCTGGCCCCCCACCTGGCACCACCATCATCCCAGCAGACAAGGTGGCATTTGGAACTACAGCCTGGCCCCTGACTGTTGGCGGATCACGTGCTGGCAGAGCCTCCCCTCCCCCTGCCCTCTCCAGGGTCTTAGGCAGGGGTGGGGGGCAGGCTGTGAGCCCTGCTGATCTGATCTGGGCCAAGGCCACGCACCCCTCCAGGAGCCCATCTGCCCGAGCCCTGCAGGCCCAGGCGTTGCATCTGATGCGTCCTTTAGACCCACCAGGCTGCCCAGCTCAGGACGGAAGGAGGCGGCTGACAGGCAGACCCCTCTCCTCACACAGCCCGCCCCCCCCTGTCTTGCCTGGGGGCTGAGGGGGGAACCTCGCCTGCGGTCATCGCTTGGGAGGGGAGAAGCCACTTTGCCCGGAGAAGAGCTATGCCCTGTGGTTCGCTGGGATGCCGCCAGGACCCGCGTGGCTGCCAGGCGGGTCCAGGGCATTGTCTTTGTTCCACTCCAGGGACACCTCACTGGGCACCTTCTCCGTTTGCTCTGCCCTGCGCCGCTGCTCGGCTGGCAGGCCCTCGAGTCGCCCCCGTGTCCATGCAGCCCCACAGGCAGCGAGGGGCTTGGACTCTAGCCTGACCAGGCCCCTGCAGCCAGAGCCCTTCACAGCCACCGCGGCCTTGGGGCACCAAGCTCCTCGGCAAGGAGCGAAAGTCCCTCAGAAGGGATCCACGCCCCCATGTGACACCTTGGAGCGCTGGGCCAAGCAATCACCGGTGCTGCCATCAGCACCATCAGAGCTCAGCACAGAGTGGCAGCACTGCCAGCTGGCGGGGGCGGGGGGGGGTGGGGCAGGGGGTGAGGCGTGGGCCCAGAGCTGCAGGCCTTTGGGTCAGTCCCACCGTATCCAACCCCAGACGCCTCACCTGAGGCACAAGGCCTCGTAGACGCCCGCGTGGGCCTCGGCGGCAACCTGAGCCGAGTCCTGGCTGCGCGAGGTGGTGCGGGAGGCAGGCCCTTCTCTCCTGAATCCCCACAGTCCGTGTCCCGGGATGGAGCACTGACACAGCCACTCCTCCCAAGCGGGCTTCGGTGGAGCCGCCAGACGACAGCAGGCGCTGGCCTCAGAACCGCCAGTGTCGACTTGTCCGGCCCTGACCACTGCCTAGGACAGCCCGGCGCGTCCCCAGCCCGCAGACAGCTGAGCTCGGCCTGGTGTGTGAGTGCAGTCAGAGGACAGAATCGAGGCAGCAGAGGGAGAGACAAGCTGGAGGCCCTCAAGTGAGGAAGGACTTTGTGGCCCCAGTGCCGCTTTGGACGGCCTGCCCTGCTGTCTGGCCTGGAGGGGTGGCCCACGGGCCGTGAGGGGCGTGCCCCAGCACATTGCACGGTCCCCTCCCTTGGCTTTCTGAGGGCGGCTGCAGGTGATGGAGGGCTTCAGGGGAGGGGCTGCAAGGGGGCCTCCGCAAAGCCCTCAGGGACTTTTGCCTCCATCAACCCAGGAAGGCACAACCAGATTCCCCTGAATCCCTGCATCCTCCCTCGAGGACTCTGCTTGAGTCCACGCAGCAGCCCCTCACAGCGGCTTGTCCTCAGGAACACTGGTGCAGGGGGATGTCGGGGGAGGGACGCCTGGCAGGGTGGGCAACACTGCCCAGGGTGGAATCCAAAGCTGAAGGGTAGAGGTGGGAGGAGGTCCCTCCCCTGGGGTGCCTGGGGCTGTGGAGGGGCCTCCTCCTCACAGCCTGATCCCCCTGCCCAGACGAGGCCTCTGAGTACAGCGTAGCCTGCGGGTGCGGGCCGGGGGTGGAGTCCTGCTAACTCCATCGTCTCCCCCATAGGCCCCCGGGTTCCCTCTCAGGATCAGGTCAGCTCCGGCTGGGCTGAGCCTCTGTCCCCCCACCAGGCTGGGGACAGGCAGTGAGGAGGGAGGGAGGGGCAGGAGGGTCGAAAGAGGCAGACCCACCACCTACCAGAGCCCCGTGGACAGAGGGCCTGGGTGGGCAGGAACCAGTGGTCCAAGAGGGCGCTGTGGTCGGCGGCCAGTGAGTGAAGCCGCCTGCTTTTGGGGGTTGTGTGTGGGCCTGGTGTGGTGGCCGGGATGGAGGTGGGAGGGCAGTGGGCTGACCCAGGGACAGGAAGGACGGTCTTCACCCCCAAGCTTCCTGCGCTCTATTTAAAGACTCCGCTTTAGTCTGGGATGGTGGACTTCCCACATCTTTGCTATTAAAATGTCCTTCTGTGACACAATACTTGTCTTTTAACTTCCTTTTCTGATAAAAAGTTGGCATCCCTATCAGAGCCTGGTAACTTTAGGGTCCTCTTGGTGGGCCGTTGGGTGGGCCTTGGTGTGGATGTGTTCAGGGCTAAAGGGGTGAAGGTGTGGCCTGGCTGGTTGGGGGTGGGGGGGTAGCAGAAAGAACTAGTGAGTTGACCCTCTCCAGTGGCTTCACCTGAGTGGGGTGTTCCTGAGCATCGGGGGCAGGTCCCAGGCCCGGGCTGGGTGGGGTGGGCAGGAGCAAGTGGGCTCTCTGCCGGGAACGGGAACGTCTGGGTGGAGGGCAGGTGCCCAAGGAAGGGGGGGGGGTCCCAGTGTGGGAGTGCAGGTTAGGGCTGGGGAATGGCCCCACATCCTCCCTGGGTCCCCAGCTGCTGCTCGGCACAGCGGGGCTTGTGACTGCAGACTGTCCTGCTGGGAGCAAGAGCGCACAGAAGAGCTGGCCCCCTAGGGTTCCCCAACTCTGCTCGAGTTGTGGTGGGAGCGGCCAGGGGCGTCAGGACCAGGGCTGATGGGGGCTGGAGTGGCCAGAAGTGGGGCAAGCTCTAGTCCAGAGCTGGACGCCCCAGGGAGAGGCTCGGTCTCACCACCCACCTCCAAGCACTTCAGCAGGGGTTGACGGGTCCTGGGTGTGGGGGGAGGGAGGCGGGAGGGATGCGGGGGAAGGAGGGCGCTGGAGGCCAAGGACGGCTTGTGAGGGGACTCAGGGCAGGCGTCCTCTTCCCCTTGGAGGTTGGGGGACAAGGCCCAGCAGCCCCCAACCGCCCAAAGGGTAGGGGTGTGGCCGGCCTGTTCCCCAGTTGGAGGGTCAGGGTGCCGGGGACCTCGGTCTTGCCGGCGTTCTCCCCTAGAGCCCAGACTTGGGCTCCTCTGGCGCGAACCCGGACGCGGACCGGGCCGAACCTCCCCGGCGACGCGGTGTATTTGCCCACTGCGGCCGCCAGGCGCCGGGGACGCGGGGGGGGGGGCGCGCGGGGGGCGCGCGGGGAGCGCTCCGCCCGGCGGGCCCCCCTTCTCTCCCTCCCCACCCCCCCTCTCTCCCCTCTCCCTCTCCCTCCCCCTCTCCCTCCCCCTCTCCCCCGCCGGGGGCGGGGCCGCTGCTCCCGCGCGCTCCGGCCCCTCCGCGGCCACACAAAGGCCCGTCTCCATGGCAGCCGCGCTGGCCGCAGCGCAGCGCCGATCGCGGCACGGGCGCCATCGAGCCTCGGCGGCAGACGAGCAGGTACGGGAATGGGGTACGGGGCCCGCGGGGCGGCCGCGCCAGTGGGGGCTTCGCCGTCAGCGCCGCTCCGCCCTGGCCTGCGGCGCTCGGGACGCGGGGACTCGGGCGGCTGCCGCCCCGCAGAGGGAGACTCGGGCTTCGGCCGCCGGCCGTGCGTCCGGCCGGCCGGGGCCGGGCCGCTCCCGCCTCGCGCTCTTCCAGGTGGCGGGCGAGGCCCGCGGCGCCGAGGGCAGCGGGCCTGGCCCGGCAGAGGGTCCCCAGCCGGGCGCCGCGCCCTCTCCCGCCGCCCGCGTCCCTCCGGAGCCGCTCGGACCGCTTCTCGGTCCCGATCCTCTCTCCCTGCTCATGCCCGCTGCCCCTCCAGCCACCGGGATCCGTGCACAGGGCGGAGATCGGCCCTGTTGTACAAGAGCTCCAGGCCCGCGCCCACCCAGCCTTGGTTCCTGGGGTGGCCGAGCCCCGGCTTTCCCCAGGGAGCTGGGCCCGCGATCAGGCCTTGGCCGCCCCCAAACCCCTTGGGGACTTGTGAGGCAGGCATAAGCCAGGACCACCCTGGGAGCCCCTGGTTTGCACCTGGCTGGGCTGGAAGGAGGGTGCAGGGTTCCCGGTTGGGACTAGGGGTGGCTTGGCACCAGCACCAGCACCTGGCATGTCCTGGTGGCCCTGGGCCTGCTTCACCACAGAGCCGGCTCCCACAGTTCCCAGTGTTTGTTGGTGTGGTGTTTGGGTGGACACTCTGGGACCCAGGAAGTGAGTACAGGAAGTCTCTGTACTCACTGCCAGGCCTCTGCCCCTCTATGTGCAGCCTCCTGCAGGAAGCCCTCCGAGATGGGCCCTTCCCACCCATCTGTGCTCAGGTTGCTTGGCAGATACGAGGGGGGTCCCTGAGCCCAAGAGCCTCGGAGCTTCCTGCCACTCATTGGCCTCCTCTTCCCAGCAACTTGGAAAAGGAAGGAAGGGGTCTATCCGTGCCCTGGGCCTGTGGTGGGGGTCAAGACTAGGGGTGAAGCTTGACTCCAAAGCCAGTGGAACGTTCTGGAGCTCGGAGAGCTCTCTGTGCCTGCCCTGGGGAGCCCCTGTCATGTCTAACTGCAGCCCCTGTGTGCCCCACACACGCCCGGGCCGGGCCCCGTGGAGATGGGAGAGCACGGCCCCCAGGGGTGGGAGCTCTCAGCCTGACCCCGTGCGGGATGTTCCCCGCGCACAGAGGGGAGAGTCTGAGAGCTGGACAGCTGCCGGGGTGTGGGGGGGGAGGCGTTCTTCTGCTCTGAGGTGAGGGTCCTGGGAGGGTAGGGGCAGCATCGGCCTGCCTGAGCCTGTTGGGTGTTTTTTATGGTGTGTCAGCTTTTAGAAATCCCCAGAGAAGACTGAGGACGAGCAGGTGGTCTCGGCAGATCTGAGCCTGTCACCTTTGCCCACCGTACCTATAGGGGGCCCACCTCCGTCTGCCGGGTAGGGGGAGGCTTGAGGTCTGGCCAGGGGCTCCTTGCCCCAAGAGGGGAGGGAAGTTACAGAGAAAAACAAGGGTTTGGAATGCAAGTCCCCCCTCCCCCGCCGGCCGCCTGCCAAGCAGGAATTATTTTGGATTATCCAGCCGTGTCCAGCCACCCACGGGGGGAGGCTAGAGCTGGGGGAGGCTACAGCCGTGGGAGAGAGAGCCACTTCCGGGGCCGTGGGTTGAGAGCCCCAGAAGGGAGGGACGGGCAAGTCTGGGCAGCTCCACCCCCTCCCGTGGCTGCTCAGACCGGTCGGGGGCGGGGTGGGAGGGGATGCGTCACCCTTGAGATGGAGAACGCCCGAGGTCGGCCCCAGCAGGCCCCGCCCAGTGAGCCTGGAGTGGGCCCAGGCCCCCCGGGGGAGGCGGTGGGGCAGGAGGAGTCCTAGACTCCAGTTCTGGGGGCCCGGGGAGTCCTGTGTGGCCGCCCTCCAGCTCTGGGTTCAGGGACACGCCTTGGGTGGCGGGGCAGGTAGGGGCGCGACTTAGGCTGCTTAGAGCGGTGGGGCACTGGGGTCTCCCTCGGGCCGAGTCTCTGGCCGTTCTCCTGCCTCTTGACTGACCCACTAACCAGCAGCTGACGGATGCACCACTTCCCGCCAAGCCCCTCGGACAGCCCAGCCCTCACCCCCACGTCCCCACCCAACTTGGATGTGGCGCCTGTTAGTCCACCCCGCGGGTGAAGGATCCCATGGGGGAGGGGGTCCCACAGGTGAGGAGCCCCAGGCCAGAGAGGCAAGGAGCCGCCTGGGCCCCCAGGGTCCGTGCAGGCATGTGTGCATGTAGGGGGCCCCTGCAGGGGCCACGCTGCGAGGCAGAGCTGGCAGCTGGGGCAGCGTGCAGGAAACCCAGGGGCCTGGCCTCAGCCCAGGTGAGTAGAGCAGAAGAGATTGGACTGGAAGGCACTGGGGTGGGCCGGCAGCCTGGGGACGGATCCATATGGCAGAGCCCCTCTCCCCCTGGACAGCTTGGTTGCAGGCACTTGAGCCGTCCCAGGACCTGGGCCATTCTGGGGACATCGTGATGTCCTGTTCCCTGCCTTGAACTCGCATCCTGGGGGCCAGAGCTGGTGAAGCCCTGGGACCAGGGGAGTGAACTGGTGGGGACAGGCTGTGGCTTCAGTGCCCTCCCCCATGGCCCCTTCTCTGGTCTGGGCAGATCCGCGCTGAGGTGCTGGGTCCTGTGGTCCTCCTTCTGTGTCCTTCTTACTCACGTCAGGCCTCAGTCCTTTCTGCTGCAGCAACAGGCACCGGCCTTCTGCCTTGGCTTCCTGGGTGGGGGGAATAAGCTTTTCTTCCCTGCTGAAGAGCCTCTTGGGCCCAGAGCCTGCCCTGGACCAGGGTGTGGGGAAAGCAGTCAGGGGAGGAGGTGAGCTATCAGACCTGCCAGAACTCAACCCAGGCTGGTCTCCCAGCTGAGCTGGATGCAGGTTCACTGGGGGCCAGTCCCTAGTTGGCAGTGGGGGCTGGGCAGAGTCCCTCCCCCTGAGGCTAATGGCTATTTGTGTTTGGGGTGGGGTGGGATGGGTGGGGCCTCTAAATGTCTTTGGTCTCAAATTACAGGCTGGACCCGTGGTCGGTGGCCTGTAATTGGTGGGGGGCACTGGGGTGCATGGGGGCTGGGGGAAGCACTGTTGCTTCCCTTTTTTTCTCCAGGCCACATGTGGTCCCTTCATGGTTTTCCCTTCCGTGATTTCACATCCTCTGATGGGCTCCTGCTTCCCTCTGTCCCTGGGGCTTTGAGGACCTCGTTGCCCCTGCTGACCAGGCAAGAATCCTGCCCTTTCCTGGGCCCCCGAGCCAGACCGGGGCACAGCTGCTCCCAGCCCTTCCCTCCCATCCGGCAGGGCTTCTGAAGGGTGGGGCAGGGCCTCTGCTGTCCTGCCCCCAGTGCCTACCCCTGTGGTATTCACGAACCTGTGACAGTGACTGGACCCAGAACCCCAGACGGAGCCCGTGGTGGCCAGGGGCACACCTGTCGGTCTGCCCCTGCGGTCACAGGGAGGAGCCCAGGGCTGGTCCCCCACCTGGAGCTGGGGTCCTATTTCCCACCCTTTGTCACTCTTTGGTCCCCCATCTGCAGCTCAGCGCCCCCTTCACACGGAGAGTGGCTCCCCCAGCACTGCTCCCACCGTGACTGGCAGCTTTCCGCCCTGTGGGCTGGCCGCTGGCCCACCCGAGTGCCTGGTGCCCCTGTGCACTAGGCAGAGGAGGTGCTCTCCTGGGCTGGGGGTGGGGCATCTGGGAAGAGGGCTCAGCTTGGTGCCTCCGTCCTCAGCCCCTAAGATCACGTGGTTTCTGAAACCTGGCAGTTCTCCATCCTGGTGCCAGGTGAGTCCTGGCCTGGGGACCATGGGAGCAAGAGTGAAGCCTTTGGGTGCAGCCTGGATTCTGACCCCAGCGCTGGCATCAGCCCTGCCCTGCACTCGTCCCTTCCGGATGTGGAGACCAGAGCCCTCGGTGCAGTTGGCCGGCAGTTCCCATGGGGGGTTCTGGGAGGAGGGGCACCGTGTCGAGCTCAGATCTCGAGCTCAGATCTCTGTGACGCTGCCCCCGCTGGACCCCCTCCTCAGGAAGAGCAAGAAAGAGGAAAAAGGTTTGATGTCAGCCCTGCAGAAGGCCACCTGTGTCAACACAGAGTCTGGCAGGGGCGTCTGCTCCCGAGGCAGGGACAGTTCCGGCTCTGCTCTGGGCCCCCTGAGCCAGCACGCCACCTGTGCAGGGCACGGGCCCTGGGTTGACTGGGGCTTTTCTGGGGGGCGCCATCGGCTCCCCTCCAGGCACCCTGCCCGGCGCCAAGCTGGTGGCTGAAGGCTGAGGCGGCTCCTCGGCCACAGCCGGACGTGCAGCGTGGGTGACGGTGGGAAGAGGGTGACTGGCTTGGTGCCCACCTGGGTCCTTGAGTGCTGGAGGCAGGGGTGCGGAAGGGGTCTGGGGACAGCCCTGATAGGTTAGGGAGCAGGGGTCTGTCTTGGGGTACAAGGGGGCCTGTGGCGCGAGCGGCAGGATTGGGGTGGCCAGGGGGTGTGGACCCGGCCATGGGAGGTAAGCTCCCGGACCATTAAGAGGTATGGGCTCTGGGCCTGAATGTGGATTCTAGCCCCCAGCCCCAGCCCAGGGCGTCCTCAGAGCGGGGGGGCCTGCTTTGGAGGAGGGCCAGGGCCCAGGACACTGCCGCGGCGAGGCTGCTGCCCTCCCCAGGGAAGGTGGCTGCTGTCCCGCTCGCACCCGGGGGTGGGACCAGAGCTGGGTGAGTTGGCAGGGGCGAGGGCAGGTGGTGGGAGGGAGAGGCCCCAGCGCAGCCCACCTGCTCCCTCTCAGCCTTGGAGTTGCTCCCCCAGGCTGGCCAGGGGACGTGAGGGGCTGGGCCTCCTCCCATCTTGGCATCGGGCCTGATTCGGGAGCCACTGTGAGCCGTCTCAGGACCCAGGGAAGGATGTCAGGAGGCGGGATGGGAGGCCAAGGAGGAGCAAGAGGGGGAGACCCAGGCAGGAGACCCAGCCACGCTTCCTGCAGGTGGCCCCTGGCCCTGCCCCTGTGTATGACAGCTCCTTGCTGAACTGAGTGAGCCACTGAGGGGGTGGGTGCTGGGCCTGGCCCCGGGGAGCTGTGGGCTACTTCCTGGGTGTGTGGTCACAGGGAGGCCGGGTGCCCGCCTCCCCCCATGCAGTCCTGGCCACCTCGCTGCCCCCTGACCCCTGCACCACTGTCCCACTCACCACTCTGCCTTACCCTGAGCCGGGGTATTTCCTCGCTGGAAACTCCCGGTCCCTCTGCCCTTCCAAAGCCTAACCCTAACCCTGACCACTGCCCCACCCTGAGCCTGGACTCCTCCAGACCCTACCCAGCCCCCCAAGCACCCTGCACCTCACCAGGCCCCGACCCTGCCTGGACAGAGACCGGGCCAGCGGCCTGGAGCCATCCCCCCGCGCAGATGGCCCTGGCCCACCTTTCCCACACAGGTCCCTCGAGGCCAGCTCCAGGCCTGCCCAGCTCCTCCAGGCCCCTGGGCCCTTCTGGGCGTGCTGGGCAGACGCAGTGCTGGGGCTGCCCGAGGCTCACCCAGCCCAGGTGCTCGGGTCTGGGGCTCTTCGTCCCGGAAACACTCTGGGCCTGGGGCAGACGTGTGTGCCTGCACATGTGTGCTCACGTGTGTGTGAGTGGTGGCTGGCATGCCAGCTGGGCACAGCGCCTCAGGCTACTTGTGGGGTTCGGCTGTGATGGAGGAGGGGGCTCGGGGTGACCGCTGAGGCGCTGACGGACTGACTGGGAGATGACAGTTCTGGCCGGCCCCTTGCTCGCTCGGGCCCTCACCCGTCCGCCGCCATGCCCCACGCCTGCCTCCTGCACACGGCCTGGGAAAGGAAGGGGGCTCCTGGCGGGCAGCATCCAGCCAGCTGTGGGAGGTGAGCCTGGAAACGGGAGGTGAGTGCGGGCAGCTCAGCGGTGGGCGCTGGCAGGCGGGGGCCGACCTCAGAACCAGTGGCTCCTGCCTGCGTGGAGCCCGACGCCCCCAGCACTGCTCCCAGCCTCTCCCGGCTGGGACTGGGGGACGGGGGCGCGGCTCCTCGTCCAGGAGCCCCTCCAGTGCTTGGGCGGCTGGGCCGCTCCCGTTGGCCTCATGTGTGCTCCGGACGCCCTGCAGTGCCCGCCCTCTCTCAGCCGGCCCCAGCCCACATCTGGCCTCTCCCAGTATCTCACCCTGTCTTCCTGTCCCTCTCAGCCTGACCCTGACAGGCTGTCCACTGGAGAGGTGGTCTCTGGAGGGTGTCTACACTTAGGCGCCTGAGTGCCAGCCCCGTTCATCTGTTCACCGGGTGTTGACTGCGGCTGCTGTGTGCCAGGGCCGACAAGCTGCTGGGAGCTCCACGGGGGCTCCCGGACCCTGGAGGGTGGAGACTTGTCCCTCTGTCCCCAGCACACAGCACCGTCGTGTGGCACACAGGAAGCGCTTGGGGGCTTCGGGCTGAGCAGATGGGGCAGGTCAGCGGGCCCCTTTGGGGGGTCCCCACGAGCACGGGGAAGTCGATGGAGGCGTTAAGCTGAGGGTGTTCTGACGGGAAGGACTGCTCTGCAGAGGAGGGACATGGGCGAGCCTGGGGGGGGGATCAGAAAGGGGGCCCAAACCGAGTCCAGGTGGGACACAATGGTGGCTGGGACTCAGGGGGGCAGCCAGGAGGAGAGGTGGGTCTTGCATCGTGGTGGGGCGTCTGGGCCCCAGAACCTACTGAATCCCACCTTCTGTCCTGAGGGTCTGGGAGGCCCAGGAGGCTGTGGGCTGCTGGCGGCGCCCAGGCAGGTGTTCTTGAAGGACCGTAATCGACTGAAACCAAGTCGTCCTAAGCCGTCTCTCCACGAGGTTGGGCACTGCATGGTGAGGCAGTGACTGGGACCGGAGAGGGGCCCGACTGCCAACAGCGTGGGGATCCCAGTCTGGGTCAGCGCCCACACGGCGGGGTCTGCAGTCATGGGGGCGTGCGAGGCTGCGGCTGTGGCACACACCCTGGGGCTTTGCCAGGTGAGCCCCTGAGACGCCTGAGGGCGAGGGCTGGATGCAGAGACGCCGGTCACGGTGACCTCGGGTATCAGACGGAGCGGCTGAGAGGCGGCCTGGGTGCACAGGGCGGGAAGGGGTGGGAGGCTATGGACTTGGCTGGGGGGAGGCCCATGGGATCGGGGGGGCGGGCCCGGAGACCCCAAAGGCAGGTGGCAGAGAGAGCCCTGGGGTTTCTCTGCGCCCACTCCCCCTTGGCCTGGGGTCTTGGGCCTTTGACCTTCTCGCAGCCACCAGGCAGGGGTGATTTTCGTGCTGGGACCCGGAGCCCAGGCTGCAGGGGGAGGCTGATTCGCCTCCCCAGCCCCGGCGGGGATGGGCACTCTGGCCCACAGCCTCTGCTGGTTGACGGAGGAACCGGGCTGTGAGCCGGGCTGGTGGGGAGGTGACACCCTATACCTGGGAGGGGTCCTGTGGGAGGCTCTCCCAGCGCTGACGCAAGGCTCAGGCTAGACGTCAGGCTGTCCCTAGAGCCCGGCCCCGCCCATGCCTGATCCTAGGTGGCTGTGCGGGGAGCTCGGCCTTTGCCCGGTGAGTCTGGCGGGATGGGGGTTGGGAGCCATGCCGGCTGCGGCTGGGGCCTCGGCGGATCACTGGCCGACCGCGGAGCGGGGGGCCTGGCCACTGCGCGCTTCCCGGCCAGAGGACAGCCTTGGCACCCCACGAGGCTCCTTGGGGACGGGTCCCCGGGCCCACGTGGCCGCCGTCACGGCGACCGGAGGTCAGGCTCCCGCCGACCGTGCGCCCTGGGTCCCCTGGGAGGCTCGTCAGAGGCCCACTTGTTCCCCCCGGGGGCGCAGGGTGCGGGCGGGGCTTCCGGAGGGGTCGTCCGCCGGAGCCGCGCCGCCACCTGGTCGCCTGGGGTTAGGAGGCCAGGCCGGCCCTCCCCGTCGGGGGACCTCCCCACCTCCCGGGCTGAACTCAGACCCGGGGCCCCAGGCGGGCGCGGTGGGACCGCGGGGCTCCTCTCGCCCTGGCCCGGGGGCCCCGACGCTCCACCCGGCCCCATTCGCGCCCCTCCCTCGCACTTGTTCTGAAAACGGCGGAGGCTCGGATTTGCCGGCGTCTCGCCTGTTTAGTTTCCTCTGATTTGTTTCGCGGTCCCGGCTAATTGCAGATTTGCATTTTCGCCTCGAGAACGGAGCGGAGGCCGGTCCCCTGCAGCCAGCTGCCGGGCGGGGGAGGGGCGGTGCCCGAGGCGGGACAGCCACCCTCGCTGCCTCCTGGCCTGGCCCCGGGGCGACGCGGCCCCCACCCTCGCCGCCGGGTGTTGGCGCCTCCACCCCCGCGTTGTGGGTCCGTAGTGCCCTCCACGCGGTGCTAAGACTCCTCCCCCCACACGTCTCAGGGTGTCCCTGCCTTGCGCTTGAGCCTTTGCCTGAATCGTCCGTTTCTCCGTGTCTGCCCGAGCCCGAGTCCCCATCCTGGTCTCTGGGTCCCCTTCCTGAGCCCACAGGCTGCCAAGGGCCTCCACAGACCTGGCTGCTGTGCGTTGTTTTGACTTCAGCTTTAAGAAGTTGCTCAATCTGTGTTTGCTTGAAAATAGTGACAGGGAGGTCTAGCCGGCACCCCAGGGCCCTCCTCCCGGGGGGCCAAGACGACGGGAGGGGGACCCTGACAGCCCTTGCCTGGCCTGGAGTGAGGACCCTGCCCTTCCCCAGTGGGCACCTCTTGTTTACCTTTTGCTGGTGTGGGGGGGTAGCTACTGCTTAGAAGAAAGGAATCCGAGGAGGGGGAGCCTCAGGGGACCCGGTGGCCCAGGCTCCTTCCTACTGCTTCCCACTCCTGTGGACGTGCGAGGAGAGGCCTGGACCGCCCGCAGCCCTGTCCCCATCAGCGCCCTGGCTGGGGGAGGACACACCACCGTGTGCGTGAGGCTGAGGGACCAGCTGTAGGGGCACATGTACTTTCAACTTCCTCTGCTGTGTGTCACCCCCTTGCCGGTTCACTGGGCTGAGACCCACCTACGGTCTCAGATCCTGTGTTCAGACCTTGCTCACCAGTGAAGACCACAGACCACAGCGGAGGAGTGACGGTCCTGCAGGGCCAGGTCAGGATGGGTGTCTCAGGCTTCTGAGGGATGGGCAGGAGTTTCCCAGGGGGAACAGCAAAAGCAGAGACATGGCGACATCATGGCATCACCCCGAGTTCCTCCTCCACTGAGAGGACAACCGAAGGATTTCTGCACACGGATTCACTTACACCTCGTGGCAGCCCACTTGGGTTGGTGCTGTTATTACCCCCGTGTCACACCCGGGAAACTGAGGCACATTGTAAGTTTGTAAAGAGCCCACATAAGCCAGGTAGAAAGAGACAGACCTGGGGTTTGAACCCAATAGTGTGGGCTCCAGAGCGCAGCCCCTGAGGCCCCTCTGGGCAGCAGCACTGGGTGTGTGATTGCGGGGTGGGGGGACACCCATGGCCTCAGGGACCTGTGGGTGTTCAGGAGAGTGGCCTTCATCTGAGCTAGAAGGAATGACCCTCGAGAGCAGAGGCAGGATGGACACGCTGGGGCAGCTGGGGGCCAGGACCGGGTGGCTGAGGCCGAGTTAGGGAAGGGGAGGGGGGGAGGGGATCAAGTTTCATTCTGGAGGAAGTGCTGGCTGGAGGAGCCTGATGGGAGGAGAAACTGGAGGGTCTGAGAGGTGGGTCCACCCCAGTGGGTCACTTGGGGCAGGTCTGTCAAGGGGTGAGGTGGTGGCTGTGGAGGCTGGGTGTGTGGGCTCAGGAAGAGCATGTCCCTTGGAAGAGGCTAGCCTCCCTTGGCGACACCTGCAGCACGCACACCCCCGGCCAGGGAGGGGCCTGGGCCAGTGGAGGGCGGTGCACAGGGCACATGGAGGCCAGAGCGATGTCCCTTCAGGGTGGCAGGTCTGCATGCCCTGTGCCCTCGTGTGCTGTGGACCCCGAGCTCAGCCTCCACCTGGACTGGATGCAGCCTCGAGGCCAGGCCCGCTCTGGAATTCTCCTGACGCCCTATGGTTTGGCCCCTGAGTTTGCCCCTTTCACAAAGGCTGTGTTGTCGAGTGCCTAGGGCAAAACACACCCCTCACCCTCACACCTGGAGCCCTGAGCCCCTCTTCCCGGGTTAACCCTTCACTGCTCAGCCAGGGGCTGAGGGCCCCAGAGGGATTTCCTGCCTGTGTGCGCAAGTGTGGCACCCACCTCCCCGCAGGCCTTGCCCCTGCTGGTCTCCTTTGGACCTGCCGTGGGTCCTCCCAGGCCTGGGCCCTACTCGCAATGTTGTTCCCCACGTCGGGGGCGTGCCTGGGGGGTACGGGGGGAGCAGGGCCTGACCCTGGTGGAGGAGGTGTTGGGGGCACGCTGCTGGGGAGGGCAGCCAGGCAGGGAGTCAGTGGGCCATGGCCGAGGACACCTGGGATAGGCCCGGAGAGACGGTTGGGGGGTGGTCACTGAGAGCCTGGAAAGCCGTGTCCTGAGGCAGAGTGGAGCTGGAGGGGGGATGATGATGATTATTATACATACCTCTTTTTATTTAGACAAGTAGTACATTAATATATTCTTCTAAAATTTTTTTCCAAAACTGGCAAATGAAGTTGCTTTGCTGTCCCAGCCCCCTCCTCCCTGCCCGGTGCCCCCCCCACCCCCGCTTCACCTTGACTTTCAGTTTGGATGAAGGCTTGTAGAACTTCTCAGTTAAACCATGTGTGTCTGTATCGACACCCACGTGTGGCGATACCTGGAGTTCTGCACCACAGCCGTCCCCAACAGGTCTGGGCTCCGTTGGGTCAGCATGGCCCACCCACCTTCATCAGCACCATGGTTTTTCAGGGTCCTCTGGTCTCATGCTGGGTGGCTGCCAAATTTTCACTGTAATGAACCGCACTGAGAAGTATCCTTGGACTAGTCCTCCCGGTGGATACACATGGGTGTTTATCCAGGAGAGGATACAATAGCAAGTGTTGCTGAGTGCTACAGTGTAACAGGCTCTCCAGAGGCTTTTCCGGGAGGAATAATTTAGTTCTTAAAAACCCCTGGGAGCTCACTATGACTGTCTCCACTTCACAGATGGGGAAATGAGGCTCAGAGAAGTTAAGTAATTTGCTCAAGGTCACACAACTAGTAAGTAGAATTGCGGGGTCGTGTGTATGCATGTTTTTCAGAAAGCAAGTTTAAATTTTTTTTTTTTAAAGATTTTATTGATTGATTGATTGATTGCTATGTTGGGTCTTCGTTTCTGTGCTAGGGCTTTCTCTAGTTGTGGCAAGCGGGGGCCACTCTTCATCGCGGTGCGCAGGCCTCTCACTATTGTGGCCTCTCTTGTTGCGGAGCACAGGCTCAGACGCGCAGGCTCAGTAGTTGTGGCTCACGGGCCCAGTTGCTCTGTGGCATGTGGGATCCTCCCAGACCAGGGCTCGAACCCGTGTCCCCTGCATTAGCAGGCAGATAGATTCTCAACCACTGCGCCACCAGGGAAGCCCCGCAAGTTTAATTTTAATCAAAGTAATATATTTACCTAGTTTAATAAGCAGACAGTACCAAAAGACTTAATGAGAAGCTGTTCACTGCCCTTTTCTTCCTCTTTTTTTTCTTCCTTTTTTTTCTTCCTCCTGTTCAGCGCAGCTTGCAGAATCTTAGTTCCCCGACCAAGAATTGAACCCAGGCCCTTGGCAGTGAAAGTGCAGAGTCCTAACCACTGGACTGCCAGGGAATTCCCTCTGCCTGTTTTGAGCAGAGGCAAGAGGGGCGGTGTCAGGCATACACACCAAATGGACATGTGTGCACTGGGGTGCTGGGCTAGGGGCTGGGAGGCCAGTGTCTGAGGGAGGGGCTGTGAGGGCGGGGTGGAGGAGGCTGGAGTTGAGGTTCTCCTGCTCCAGGGTGGCAGAGGCCAGCTGGGGTCCCATGGGCTGTTCCTCGCCCCCCCAGATGTGGAGCAGAGGAGAGATGAGGCAGGGGCCAGGCTTGTGGTGAGACCACTGTCTCTCCTTTGCTTCCTAGAGGATCTCCATGCTGGCCTGGAGCAGAGACTGAGCTGGACCACTGGAGCCTGGGTGAGTGAGGGCTGGGCACCAGCAGGGGAAGGCAGGGGGTCCACAGCCACGCAGTGAAGGCGTGTGGTGTCCCCAAGGCTCTGGTCCGGCCGGGCGCGGTGTGCAAACGTCTGCCCGACCCCAGGTGCCCTAGCTGTGGGGGCCGCTGCCAGGCCCCCCAGTTCTCTGATGGGGGGACCAGGATTTGCTTGGGAGGGGTGGGCTCTGCTGCGAGACTGGGGCGGTGTTTGGGCGCTGACTGCAGTGCTGGAATCTGGAACGTTAGGGCTGGGAATTTGGGCTGGGGGAGGGGGCGCCTGTCCAGACGCTTTCCTGGCCAGCAGCGGGCTGGAGTTTGTGCGACTTCTTGGAAGTGCACCTCCGGGCTTCGGCCAGGAAGAGGCGTCTGATGCCCCTGAGGAAATCCCCGCTGGCCCGGTGAGCAAGTGGGGGGTCCCAGGCTGCCTTCAAAACAGGAAGCGCCCGTTCCAGGAACGCCAGCCGCAGGAAGCTTTGCCGGCTGTGCCTGGCACCTCCCGCGAGGCCGGCCTGAGCGCTGCCTCTGGTCAGGTGGTTCACCCTTTGCCCCTGTGGGCCTGGCCAGGCAGGTCACCTGAGGCTTTGTTTGTCCAGGAAGTGGAGGGAGCTGCTGCCTATCATTGTCACCCAAGTCCCTCCTGCCAGACCGTGTGACCTGGGCTCAGCGTGAGGGGCCCTTGGAACCCTCGGACTTGAGGCTCACTCTGCCCACCCCTCAGAGGGGTCCTGGGGCAGGGAGCCCAGGTCTGGCCCTGGCCTGCTCGAGTGGGGGCGGGGCAGGGGCAGCAGCACAGTATCTGGGCCAGTCAAGACCTGGTCCCGCTCGGTGACGGCGCACGTGGCTTTCACGGGGCACTTCTGGTGTGCCAGCCCTGGGGGCCCCTGGGGCCGAGGACAGGGCTGGGCTTCTGCCCCAGGGGCTCAGTCAAGTGAACGTTAACCAGAGGGAGACCAAAGCATTCTTTTTTATGCCCTGTGACCCTCCCATCTCCTGGGTCCTGTCACGTCTGTGAGCTCAGGACTGAGGCAGGGCTCAGGGTCACAGCAAAGCTCTTTCAGAAGCGGGGGGGGGGGCGCCCCAGGAGTTCCCCCGCTTGGTCGGTTCTGGGTTCAAGTCCTAGGCGCGCTGCCGGCCGGCAGAGGGGCCTGGACACGGGTCCATCGGGGACCAGGGGGCCTGCTTCCAGGGGTGGCCTGGGCTCGGGCGGCTCCAGCTCCGGCCGCGGCTCCGCCCCCGCCCGCCCGTCCGTCCGCGCCCGCAGGTCCGCCCCCGCCCGCCCGCTCCCTCCCTGGGCTCCGGGAACATTCCATTCATTCCCCGCTTGCCGCGGCGGCCCTTGGCCGGAGCCGCAGCCGCCGCCAAAGCCGAGCGGGACCAGGGTCGCGGCGGGGACTCGGGTGAGCGGGGCCGGGGCGGGGAGGGGAGGACGGCCAGCCTGGGCTCGAGGCCGAGGGGCCTGGACGCCCCCCGCCTCCGCGGCGCCGGGGAGCGGACTTTGGGCCGCGGCGGGCGAGCCAGCGAGCGCGGGGGCGGGGCGGCCGGGACGCTTGGGCGGCGGGGGAGGGGCGCCGGGGGGCGGGGCCCTCCAGCCTTGCCCTTCCCCGCCCCCTCTCCCCGGGCCCTGAGCAAAGGTACCAGAGGGTGCCTGAGTGCCCGGGGCCTCTCCTGGTGCGCCCGGTTCCGTGCAGTCCTGGCGTCGCGGGCGTCCCAGCTCCAGCCTGGGGATCTTCTGAACTGCGCCCTCCTCTCCCCTAGACGGCCTCAGTTGTCTGCGGAGCCGAGCGGAGTCTGCGGTGGCAGGGGCCCGCCTCCGCCCAGGATCTGCCCAGCCTGCGCGCGGTCCTGTGAACTCTTCCTGTCTTTGACCAAAGGCACCATCTCCTCCCCAACCTGATCACCTCGTCTTGGTGCGGCCTGGGGTCACCCTGTCTCCTCATCCCACCGCCTTCTCTTAGGCCATTTTCACCTCGTTCCCAGGTCCCTACTGTCTCCTGGACACTGTCAAGCCAGCCTGTGGGTGGCTCCTCTCCCAGCAGCTTGTGAGGAGGCCTGTGGGGTCCCCAGGGGCCCGGCAGGGACTGAGCCCTCCAGAGCAAGGGGCTTCTGTGCTTCAGTGCACAGCTGAGGGGCACCTTCCCCAGTCCTGAGACTTGCCCCTGCCAGTGCCCTGTGGTGATTCTGGGGTGCAGAGGGCTTTGTCACTTGGTTGCTTCTTGGTTACGCTTCCTCGAGGGGCTTGAGGAATGTTGTGGAGGAGATGCGGTGGGGGATGGAGAAGAGCCACAGCCTGGCCGGGGGGCTTCCCAGTGGCTCAGGCAATGAAGGAAGCTGGCTTGATGTGGGAATCACAGGGTTCGTGAGAAGAAGCCACCCTATTCCAGTCAACACAGCTTTGCGCAAAACCAGCGCCCCCAAAGAAACGTCTCCCCTGGCCATGGGGCAGAGCAGACAGCCTTCTGCCTTCCTGGAGGAGAAGGACGTAGAGCAGGGCAGGGCAGGCTGTCAAAGGGGCGCAGAAAAGTAATTGTTTCTTGAGGGGATGAGAGCATATCCAGGTGTCTGAGGTGGCCGTAGGGGGCATGTCAGCTCCTCTGTAGAGGTGCAGCGGGCCGTGGGGGGAGTCTGGGAGGCCAGGGCCTGAGCCCCTCATGACCCTCTGCCGTTGGGGTCAGTCTCCACTCGGCCACGTGGCATGGACAGCTGCCCTAAATGTCCTGCTGGGCACAGGCCCCCTCAGGGAAGGTTCCAGCGGGCCCGGGAGTGAGGGCTCCCGCACAGATTGTGAGAGGGTGGCCGGTGGGGGTGGCGGCCAAGACCACTTCAGGGGATTCTGATCAGGGTCCCGAGGATGGCGTTCGTGCTGGACCACCCCAGGGTGGGAGGGGCCTCCATGTTGGGGACCCTGAGCCCACCCTTGGCCTTAGCAGCTTACCCCCATACACCCAGAGACACGCACGGGCGCGCACACATACGCAGGGACGTGTGTGTGCTCGGACGGACACCCGCACCCTGACGTGACCTGCCCTTGCCCTGCACGCAGCACCCCCCGTGGCCTCCGGGGTCCCCCCTCAGAGACCCGGTGGACCCCAGAACCCCCTCCCAGGACCTCCTCTGGCGTGCCTGCGTCCGAGGGTCTGCCCTGGGCGGGGCACAGGCAGGGCGGGTGGATTGCTGGGGCCCTCCTGCTGGTTCAGCAGGGGAAGGGGGGTTGGAGGGAGGGTCCGGAAGGCTTGGGGAGGGGGTGGGGAGGCAGGCCCACCAGTGGCTCTGCTGTTTCCCGTCAGATTACACCGTGTGCCGAGAGTCAGGCATAGAACAGGCGTGTGGCCCACCTGTTTGCATGTTCAGGGCCTGTCGGTCAGCTTGGGTCTGTGCTCTGGAGAGTGTGGTCTGGGGGCGGTGCCTCCCAGACCACCTGGAGCTCTTGGGGTCATGGGATGTGAGGGTGGGCACACGCGTGAGTGTCTGGGAGACTTTCTGGAGGAGGTGCTCTGTTGCCTTGGAGGTGGGCCTAAAGGTGCTTTGGGAACCTGGGGGCAGAGGCCAGGGCGCAGTCCTCCGGGGGCGGCTGCACCCAGGCCTGGAGCTGCAGTGCTGGTGGCCTGGCCTGTCAGCGGTTAGGTTACAGGTGCTCCTTCTTGAGGAGGGCCGGAGATGATCTCCTTGGAGATGAGAGTGGGTGTGTCTGGCCAGATGGGTGGGAAGGCAGGGAAGGGATCGGGGGCTCAGGCGGGCTGGGCAGGGTCAGGCACCGGGGGCTTCCTGTGGGTGGGGTGGGTCCTCCAGGCTGGGGCTCCCCTGACCCTCCTCTCTTCCCACAGGGTGCCGGGGGCAATGGCGCTGCAGCTCTGGACCCTGACCCTCCTGGGCCTGGTGGGCACAAGTGCGAGCCTGCGGTCCCGCAAGCTGGACTTCTTCCGCAGCGAAACGGAGCTGAACCACCTGGTGGTGGATGAGGTGTCGGGCGTGGTGTACGTGGGGGCGGTGAACGCGCTCTACCAGCTGAGCGCCGACCTGCAGCTGGAGCAGCGGGCGGCCACGGGCCCGGCCCTGGACAACCAGAAGTGCACGCCGCCCATCGAGGCGAGCCAGTGCCACGAGGCCGTGCAGACTGACAACGTCAACCAGCTGCTGCTGCTTGACCGGTCCCGGAACCGCCTCATTGAGTGCGGCAGCCTCTTCAAGGGCATTTGTGCCCTGCGCTCCCTGAGCAATATCTCTACGCTCCTCTTCTACGAGGACGGCAGTGGCGAGAAGTCCTTCGTGGCCAGCAACGACAAGAGCGTGGCCACTGTGGGGCTGGTGAGCACCGCGGGCCCGAGCGGCGAGCACGTCCTCTTTGTGGGCAAAGGCAACGGGCCCCATGACAACGGCATCATCGTGAGCACGCGCCTGCTGGACCGGACCGAGGGCAGGGAGGCCTTCGAGGCCTACACGGACCACGCCACCTACAAGGCCGGCTACCTGTCCACAAACACACAGCAGTTCGTGGCTGCCTTCGAGGACGGCCCCTACGTCTTCTTCGTCTTCAACCAGCAGGACAAGCACCCGGCCCGGAACCGCACGCTGCTGGCGCGTATGTGCAAGCACGACCCGTTCTACTACTCCTACCTGGAGGTGGACCTGCGCTGCCTGGGCCCCAGCGACACCCGGGTCCCCGCCTTCGGCACCTGCCTGGCGGCCTCCGTGGCCCGGCCAGGCGCCACTGGGGTGCTGTACACTGTCTTCAGCACAGATGGCCGGGGCGGCGGGGGGCCACGGGCGGGCCTCTGCCTGTTCCCGCTGGACGAGGTCCACAACAAGATGGAGGCCAACCGCGACGCCTGCTACACGGGCACCCGGGAGGCAGGCCGGGACACCTTCTACAAGCCCTTCCACGGCGAGATCCAGTGTGGTGGCCACGGGTCGGTACGTGGCCTCAGCACGTTCTCCCACGGGCTTAGACCACACGCGTGTGGGTCTGCGCGTGGCACTGCTTGCCGTGTCCATGTCCCACCTGCTTGTGAAGGCCGTGTGTGTGTGTGTGTGTGTGTGTGTGTGTGTGTGTGGTGTCCCTGCGGGCAGGTCAGTGTGAGATGTGGGTGCCACTTCTCCCAGGTGTCAGCCACGCTGGGCGTTGGGTTTTGGAGCAGTGAGCATGTGGGTAGGGGCCCTGCCTGCCTGGGCCGGTTCTGGGGGACGTGTGTAGGGCCACGAGTGCTGGGAGCCGTGGTGGGGAGAGGCCTCGGGCGGGGGTCTGCACCCACCGCTGACGCCATGGTCCATAGGGTGCCAGCGAGAGTTTCCCGTGTGGCTCGGAGCACCTGCCCTACCCGCTGGGCAGCCGAGACGGACTCTCAGCCATAGCCGTGCTGCACCGTGGAGGCCTGAACCTGACAGCTGTGACAGTGACGACCGAGAATGGCCACACCATCGCCTTCCTGGGCACCTCGGACGGCCGGGTCCTCAAGGTGAGGCCCAGGGCTGGGGCAGGGTGGTTTCCGGAGGGGTCCTCAGTACATGAGGCCCCCTGCCCTCACCATGCACCTGCCCTCGTGCCCACAGGTGTACCTCGCTCCAGATGGCAGCTCTGCAGAGTATGGCTCTGTCCTTGTGGAGATCAACAAGAGAATCAAGAGGGACCTGGTGCTGGCCGCAGACCGGGCCAGTCTGTACGCCATGACCCAGGACAAGGTTGGCCTGTGGAGCCTGGGAGGAGGGGCCTTGGTAGTCCAGCCCCTAGAGACATGCAGAGCATGCTGGGAGGGGGGCCAGCTCGCATCTCCTTGGGTCCTGACAGTGTCTCTCGAGCACCTTTCCCGTCTTTGAAACCGTTTCTCTCTCTTCTGTGTCTCTGGCCTGGCCTTGGGCCCCTCCTGACCAGAGGGTCAGTGCTCTAAGTGGGCCTTCCCCAAGTGCAAACAGGGAGGCGAGGGGCCCCAGGCAGCTTCTGTGAGCTCAGACGGTGGGGGACACGGGCCCTGGGATCCTGCGCCACCCGATCCTGGGTCAGGTCCAGCCTCCCGGCCGGGTCCCACAGAGCCTGGCCAGCCGCTGCTGCCTGGAGCCCTCACTGCCCAGCCTCGAGTTGTGTTGAGGCTTCTAAGGCTTAGGGGTAAAGGTAGGATCAAGCTGGCGATCCCAGGAAGGTCTGGCGTCTGAGCGAGGTCCTTTGTGGCTGCTGGCCTGACACCTGTGGTGGCCGTAGTCCCGCTCACCGCCCCGGTGCCCCCAGGTGTTCCGGCTCCCCGTGCAGGAGTGTGAGAGCTTTTCCACCTGCGCCCACTGCCGCAGCTCCCAGGACCCCTATTGCGGCTGGTGCGTCGTCGAGGGACGGTGAGCACCCGGGAGTCTGGGGGGCTCGGCCCCAGCCTGGGTCTGGGGGTGCCGCCCCACCCTGAGGGCTGACGGGTGCCCCCTGCCCCCGCAGATGCACCAGGAGGGCCGAGTGCCCGCGGGCCGAAGAGAGTGGCCACTGGCTGTGGAGCCGCAGTGAGTCCTGCGTGGCCGTCACCGAGGCCCAGCCGCAGAACATGAGCCGCCGGGCCCAGGGAGAGGTGTGTGCTGAGGGTGGAGGCAGGGCCGCTGCTGGCCTGGGGCTGTGGGGACGTCAGGAGACCCGCGTAGTATCTTGCTCCTGGCCTGGACGGCGGTGCTGAGCCTGGGGACAGGGACCCCATCCTTTGTTGGGTCCCCTGGCCCCTTTGACCCGAGGGGCTCCTGAGAATCCAGGGCAGACCCAGGCCCTGTCCCAGGAGCGGCTTAGGTGACCACAGAGGGGCCCATTCAGATCAAATGGAGCCAGGTTCTAGAGGGTTCTCCAGGGGGCAGGTGTACACATACAGGAGGGCAGCCAGAGACCGGCCAGAGGACCGGGGCTCAGGGCGGGGGCGGGAGGTTGCCTGCACCCTGAGGCTGGGCAGAGGAGTCCTGCTGTGAGCTGAGTGGCCCTTCCGCAGGTGCACCTGACCGTCAGTCCGCTCCCGGCCCTGAGCGAGGAGGACAAGCTGCTGTGCCTCTTCGGTGAATCACCACCTCACGTGGCGAGCACGCAAGGGGGCGCCGTGGTCTGCAACTCCCCAAGCAGCATCCCCAGCACGCCGCCTGGCCAGGGTGAGGCCCCGCCCGAGCCTGTCCCCTGAGCATTCGGGGCCAGCGGAGGACGGCTCACTGGTGAAGGTGGGGGCCACGCGGTGACGTGGCTGGGACCTAGCAGGCGCTCTGGCCCAGACGCCCAGGAACCATGGCCCTCGGTGCCTGCAGGGACAGAGAGAGGGCCCAGCAGCGCAGAGCCCTGGGGAGCGACACACGAGCCGAGATCTGATAGCGGCGGCGGGTCCTGCTGAGCCCTGCGGGGGCCCCGCTCAGACCAGGGTCCCCACACGCGGCCTCCCGTTCTCTGCTGGGTCGCCTGTGGGGAGCTCTGACGGAAGGAGGAGTTGGGGCCGGGGGGGCCCAGTTCCGGCTTCCTGTTCCCCCCCAACCCGAGCCAGCCTCCCCCTGCGTCCTGCAGCCCCCCCTGACGCTGTCCCCATCTGCTGTCCACAGATCACGTGGCTGTGGCCATCCAGCTCCTCTTCAAACGTGGCGACGTCTTCCTGACCTCCCACCTGTACCCCTTCTACGACTGCCGAGTGGCCATGAGCCTGGAGGAGAACCTGCCGTGAGTGCAGCCCCTGTCTGTCCCTCCCAGCCCCCGCTGCGGACCCCACACTCCTCACCACCCTCTCCCCCAGGTGCATCTCCTGTGCCAGCAACCGCTGGACCTGCCAGTGGGACCTGCGCTACCATGAGTGTCGGGAGGCCTCGCCCAACCCTGAGGACGGCATCGTCCGTGCCCACATGGTGAGGGGCCGTGAGGGCACGCGGGGGCCAGGCTGCTCGGCTGAGGCCAGGCCGCACCTGACCAGCCCTGCCCTCCCCAGGAGGACGACTGCCCTCAGTTCCTGAACCCCAGCCCGATGGTCATCCCCATGAACCATGAGACGGCTGTGACCTTCCAGGGCAAGAACCTGGACACGGTGAAGGTGCGGGGGGCTTGCGGGGCCCTGGCTAACCAGTGAGGTCAGGCCTGGGGGTCCCAGCAGGGGCCATGATGGCTGGTGGAGAGGCATAGGCTTGTTCAGAGCCATCCTCCTGCAGACCAGAAGCTGAGCGCCGGGGCCCATCCGGCCTTCTGCAGCTCAGGGCCCAGCACGTGAAGGAGGCAGAGGGGTCAGGGTGGACGTGGGGACATCTGGACGGGCCTCGAGGGTTTAGGGTGTGTAGGGGCTGGGCAGCCGAGTGCCGCTCAGGAGGCAGCAGGGCGGTGAGTCCAGGTGTTGACCATGGCGGGGCCTGTCTGTGAGTGGCCGGGTGTCAGTTGGGATGGGGGTGCCCAAGCTGGCCCGGGAGCTGTGTGGGGCACGGCAGGCACCGGGGCCCAGGGCGGGCATGTGGGATGGGCTGGCCCGCCTCGGGTATCCTGACTGGCCTGTCTGGCAGGGCTCCTCCCTGCACGTGGGCAGTGACCTGCTCAAGTTTGAGGAGCCAGTCAGCACACAGGAGCAAGGAACCTTCTCCTTTCGGACCCCAAAGGTACGCCTCGCGGGGTGGGCGGGCCAGGCTGGTGGACCCCGAGGGCTGGCCCTGTGGGGGCAGCCCAGTTACCTCCGGGGCTTGAGCGGGGGGGGGCCGGGGGCAGGCTCACCGCCTGCCCTGCTGAGGAAGCATCTCAGAGCATCCCTGGGCCTCCTGTCTCCCTGGAATCCAAGTCATCCTCCGTCTCTGAGCCTCCAGCTTCTAGACCTGGAGGCCTCCCCTTGCTGCCCGTCGGCTGTGAGGGGACACACGGTGGTCACCCTCGGGGGCTCGGGTGGGAGTCGGGGGTGCAGCGTGTCCCTGTGTGCCCCCAGCTCTCCCACGATGCCAACGAGACGCTGCCCCTGCATCTGTATGTCAAGTCCTACGGCAAGAATATTGACAGCCGGCTCCAAGGTGGGTGGGGTGGGCAGCTGGGCTGGTGGGCGGGCAAGGGGAGCAGGGCGGTCCTGCCGACGGCCAGCTTCTCCCTCCGCAGTGACCCTCTACAACTGCTCCTTCGGCCGCAGCGACTGCAGCCTGTGCCTGGCCGCTGACCCTGCCTACAAGTGTGTGTGGTGCAGCGGGCAGAGCAGGTGTGTGTACGCGGCCCTGTGTGGTAACGCCACCTCCGAGTGCCCACCGCCTGTCATCACCAGGGTAAGCCCCCTTACCCCCCACCTCCCTGACAGGAGGGACTGCAGCCCGGCCCTGGACCGGCTGCGCAGCCTGGCCTGCCCAAGCTGCCAGGTCAGCCGGGCTCTGCCAATTTCAGATCCAGCCTGAGACTGGTCCGCTCGGCGGAGGCATTCGCATCACCATCCTTGGGTCAAACCTGGGGGTCAGAGCAGACGACGTGAAGAGGGTCACCGTGGCTGGCCAGAACTGTGCCTTTGAGCCAGAACGGTACTCCGTGTCCACCCGGTGAGTGGGCAACCCGGGCCCTCGGAGCTGGGCCAGGCCCTACCCTGGGGGGCCAGGGGACTGGGGGGGTGGAGAGGAAGGACACGGTCCAGGTGTGCGTGGGTGCCCAGGGCTTGCACACCCACAGAGTGTGCCCACCTGCCTGCCACCCACGCAGGATCGTGTGCACCATCGAGGCTGCCGAGGCGCCCTTCACGGGGGGCGTCGAGGTGGACATCAGCGGGAAGCTCGGCCATTCGCCTCCCCATGTCCAATTCACCTATCAGGTAAGCGCCTGGCAGGTGGCTCTTGCAGGTCAGGACAGATGTGGGTGGGATCTGGGGAGCCAGGTGCTGACTCGGGGTGAGGCGAGGCTGTGCCCCTGCCTCTTTCTGACAGTGGTCATGGCCCAGTAGAGGCCCGGGCGGGAGGGCCCCAGCCCTGCCGCCCCAGCCCTGAGTCAAATGCCCCCGCTCCCCTTCTAGCAGCCCCAGCCTCTCAGCGTGGAGCCAAAGCAGGGCCCACAGGCGGGCGGCACCACGTTGACCATCACTGGCACCCACCTGGACACAGGCTCTGAGGAAGACATGCGGGTGACCCTCAATGACATCCCTTGTAAAGTGTGGGTGTCACCCACAGGCCGCCAAATCCTGGTCTACCCTGGTCCTGGGGACAGGGTGAGGGCCCTCTGGCCGTGACCCTGTGTCTATCCTGGAGGGGGCAGTGGAACCAACCAGACCCATTGACCCACTGGCCTGGGGCTGCGGGTGGTCCCAGGGTGGGGTTGACATTGACTGGCAATCCCCACCCCCAGGACGCAGTTTGGGGCACAGCTTCAGTGTGTCACCGGCCCCCAGGCGGTTCCGGGAGAGCTGTCCCTAAAGATTTACTATGGGGGCTCTGAAGTGCCCAGCCCTGGCGTCACCTTCACCTACCGTGAGAACCCAGTACTGCGGGCCTTCGAGCCGCTGCGAAGCTTTGTCAGGTGTGACCTCTTCCTCCCACCGTGGCAGGTGCCCCCCACTCCCACACTGCTGGCCACACCCACCCCATCTAGCTATTTCCCAGGTGCCCTCTTCTCACTGGGCTTGTGAGGATATGGCAGAGCTGGTCTGGGTGACAGGAGGAGGCCTCCAAAAATCCCCACTGTATCCCCAGGTCGGGCAGGCCCGACATACCGCCTCCACCTCCCCCTGCCACCCAGCCCGGCCCTGCTTCTGACAATCCAGGGTGGCGGTGCTCAGTCACATGCTCTGAGCACACCACCACCCCCCCACCGCCCCTGCTATTGCAGCAGGCCTGTGCTTGCACACACCTGCAAGAGTATCCAAAAGCAGGGTGGGGTCGGGGACACAGCCTTGCAGGGCACCTGCTCTGGAGCTGGCTGGGCACCTCCCTTGCCCAGGTGTGCCCACTCAGGCACCATCCCCTCCCTGCCCCCCAGTGGTGGCCGGAGCATCAACGTCACAGGACAGGGCTTCAGCCTGATCCAGAAATTCGCCATGGTGGTCATAGCCGAGCCTCTGCAGTCCTGGAGGCGGCGGCGGGAGGCCGGACCCCTGCAGCCCGTGACGGTCAGTCGGTGCCCGCTGCTGGGGACACGCCAGGGCAGGATGCAGCCTGTGCCAAGTGGCCTAACGGTCCTGCCTCGGCTCCTAGGTCGTGGGCAAGGAGTACGTGTTCTGCAGTGACTCCAAGGTCGTGTTCTTGTCCCCGGCCGTCCCCGAGGAGCCCGAGGCCTACAACCTCACAGCGCTCATTCAGATGGATGGGCACCAAGCCCTGCTCAGGACTGAGGCTGGTGCCTTTGAGTACGTCGCCGACCCCACCTTCGAGAACTTCACAGGGGGCGTCAAGAAGCAGGTCAACAAGCTCATTCACGCGCGGGTGAGGACCTGTGCAGCCCCGGGGGTCAGGTCCTGAGCGGGTGTGTGTAGGGGAGCAGCCCAAGGTCTGGGCTGAGCCGGTCGGGGCATCCCTGAACCCCTCCTGGGCACTGTGACCCCATCCCCGCCCCCCAGGGCACGAATCTGAACAAGGCGATGACGATTCACGAGGCCGAGGCCTTCGTGGGTGCTGAGCGGTGCATCATGAAGACACTGACGGAGACCGATCTGTACTGTGAGCCCCCAGAGGTGCAGCCCCCTCCCAAGCGGCGGCAGAAGCGGGACACGACCCACAACCTGCCTGAGTTCATTGTGCGTGTAGGGTGGGGGCAGGGAGGGGACAGGGCACCGGGCTCTCCTGGTCTTGGCCACACACCTGTCCTTGCTGAGTCTGCCTCTCCACGCAGGTGAAGTTTGGCTCCCGGGAGTGGGTGCTGGGCCGCGTGGAGTATGACACGCGTGTGAGTGACGTGCCGCTCAGCCTCATCCTGCCGCTGGTCATCGTGCCCATGGTGGCTGTCATCGCTGTGTCTGTCTACTGCTACTGGTGAGCCCCTCCCCCGGCAGCCTCAGCCCCTTGGCCACACCCACCGGCCAGCACAACCCCGGCCAGGTCCCAGGAGCTTCCCTGTGCCCCCAGGAGGAAGAGCCAACAGGCAGAGCGCGAGTATGAGAAGATCAAGTCCCAGCTGGAGGGCCTGGAGGAGAGCGTGCGTGACCGCTGCAAGAAGGAGTTCACAGGTAGGGGCCGCCCTGCAGGTCCTGGGGGAGGAGGGCTTGGAAGAGGCTGCATTGGGAGGGATGGAGGGACGGAGGGAGGGACGGAGGAGGGCGGGCTGCCAGCGGCGGATGCCTCACCCCGACCTCCCTGCAGACCTGATGATTGAGATGGAGGACCAGACCAACGACGTGCACGAGGCAGGCATCCCCGTGCTGGACTACAAGACCTACACCGACCGCGTCTTCTTCCTGCCCTCGAAGGACGGCGACAAGGACGTGATGATCACGGGCAAGCTGGACATCCCTGAGTCACGGCGGCCCTTAGTGGAGCAGGCGCTCAACCAGTTCTCCAACCTGCTCAACAGCAAGTGCTTCCTCATCAACGTGAGCGGGGCGGGGCCTCTGGGGCGTGGGGCGGGGCCGTGAGGGGGCGGGGCGCGAGCGAGCGAGCGGGTGGGGCGGGGCGGGGCCTCTGGGCGTGGGGCGGGGCCGTGAGGGGCGGGGGCTCGAGCGAGCGGGTGGGGCTGGGGCGGGGCGGGGCTCTGACCGGCCTTCCCCACAGTTCATCCACACCTTGGAGAACCAGCGGGAGTTCTCGGCCCGCGCCAAGGTCTACTTTGCGTCGCTGCTGACGGTGGCGCTGCACGGGAAGCTGGAGTACTACACGGACATCATGCGCACGCTCTTCCTGGAGCTCATGGAGCAGTATGTGGTGGCCAAGAACCCCAAGCTGATGCTGCGCAGGTGTGTGGGGAAGGGCAGAGGCCGCGGTGGGGTGTGGTAGGGGCTGGCAGTGGGGCAGCACAGGCTTGTTCAGGCACCTGGTCTGCCAGCAAGTACAGCCAGTGCCAGTGAGTAGGGCGGAGGGATGGCAGGGGGTGCGTCGTTGCTAGCAGGTGGTCTCTGCTGGTCACTTAGCTGCTCCCCCTGTCATCAGCCCTTTGTAGGATGGGGTGGAAGATGAAAGGCCCAGCCTGAGGGGGCTGGGAGACTGGTCACTGCAGGCTATAAATGTACAGCCTGACGGAGACTCTGGCCTGGACGGAGGCTGGGCTGCTCTGAGGGTGGTCTGGGTACTTGGAAGACCCAGCTGATCCTAGGGGCACTGAAGGGTCCCGCAACGCAAGGCCTTTCTGCATCTCCAGGTCTGAGACAGTGGTGGAGAGGATGCTGTCTAATTGGATGTCCATCTGCCTGTACCAGTATCTCAAGGTGGGTTCCACACAGCTCTACCAGGGGGTGGGGAGGGACGAGGTGCTGCTGTACCCCCCAGACGTCCACCTCCCTGCGGCCCGGCTCCACCCGGACGGGTTTGCTTCCCACCCTGGCACGATCAGTCCCATCCATGGCTCAGCCGCCCTGTGTTGCTCTAGGACAGCGCAGGGGAGCCGCTGTACAAGCTCTTCAAGGCCATCAAGCATCAGGTGGAGAAGGGGCCGGTGGACGCTGTGCAGAAGAAAGCCAAGTACACCCTCAATGACACGGGGCTGCTGGGGGACGACGTGGAGTACGCGCCCCTGGTGAGCCCCCGGGGCTGGGCGGGCTGCTGGGAGACCTCAGGGGCCGGGTTCCAGGCCAGCCTCAGGACTAGAGGCTGATGCCACTCTCCTCCTTCGTGGACTTGCATTAGAACCCATTCCCCGTGCTGGGCCCACCCGTGTTCAGGGAGGGGCCTGGGTCACGGGTCCTCAGCAGGCTCACGGGTCACTGGAGAGAGGCTCTAAGTGTCATGACCCCAAGCCAGCTGCCTCCTGGGTGCCCGGGCCTGCTGCAGGCGTTTGAGGGGCCTGGGCACACCAAGTGAGTGGTGGTAAACCCGTGTGCGTGTGGCGGTGGTACACGGTGTGTGCGCCCGTGACGGCTGTGTTGCACGATACCTAGAAGCGAGCAGTCCTCTGCCCTCTGTCCTGCTGAGCCACGGCGTGCAGGAAAGGGTGGGGCCTGGGTGCTGAAGGGGCTCAGGACCCCCCACCTCCACTCCTCCACCTGAGGGTGTCGCCACTGGGGGGAGGCCCAAGACTGCTCCCAGTTTGGGGCGAGTGAGGGCGAGGGCCCCTCCCCAGCTGGCCCTTCGTTCTGTGTCCCCTGGCAGACAGTGAGCGTGATCGTCCAGGACGAAGGGGTCGACGCCATCCCTGTCAAGGTCCTCAACTGTGACACCATCTCCCAGGTCAAGGAGAAGATCATTGACCAGGTGTACCGCACACAGCCTTGCTCCCGCTGGCCCAAGGCCGACAGTGTGGTCCTCGGTGAGCAGCACCCTCGTGTGCCTGGCTCTGCGCCCGTGGGAGCCCGGTCGGCCCGGTCGGGTGAGGGGTAGCGAGAGGGAGCCCGGACAGGGTGGGCTGTGGCCGGGTCCCAGGAGCTGGGCTGTGTCCTCCCACAGAGTGGCGTCCTGGCTCCACAGCCCAGATCCTGTCAGACCTGGACCTGACCTCTCAGCGGGAGGGCCGGTGGAAGCGCGTCAACACGCTGATGCACTACAACGTGAGTGTGGCGGCCGGGCGGGCCGGGCCCCCTGCTGAGAGCGGGGCCGGAGGCCCTCCCTCATGACGCTGTTCCCCAGGTCCGGGACGGGGCCACTCTCATCCTGTCGAAGGTGGGGGTCTCCCAGCAGCCTGAGGACAGCCAGCAGGACCTGCCTGGGGAGCGTGAGTCCCTTCCTCTCGTCCGGGCCCTTCTGGCCTCTGGAGGGCATCATGAGCCAGTGTCCGCCCCGTGCCGCCATCTGGGGGGAGCTGTGAGCCCGGCGTGGGACCCAGGCCCCGGGCTCTGGTCCTCGTCCTTCAGCGCCCCCCTCCCCCACAGGCCACGCCCTCCTGGAGGAGGAGAACCGGGTGTGGCACCTGGTGCGGCCAACGGACGAGGTGGACGAAGGCAAGTCCAAGCGTGGCAGCATGAAGGAGAAGGAGCGCACCAAGGCCATCACCGAGATCTACCTGACCCGCCTGCTCTCAGTCAAGGTGGGCCGCGGAGGGCGTGTGGGAGGCAGACCTGGGACGGCGCCGGTGGGATGCGCTGAACCCCGCTCCCGCCCCGCAGGGCACGCTGCAGCAGTTCGTGGACAACTTCTTCCAGAGCGTGCTGGCGCCTGGCCACGCGGTGCCGCCCGCAGTCAAGTACTTCTTCGACTTCCTGGACGAGCAGGCAGAAAAGCATGACATCAAGGACGAGGACACCATCCACATCTGGAAGACCAACAGGTGTGGGCTCCGTCCCGCCACCCGCCACGCCCGCCCTGCTCCAGGCCTCGGCGGCCCCTCACACCCTGTCGTCCCACCTCAGTTTACCTCTCCGGTTCTGGGTGAACATCCTCAAGAACCCCCATTTCATCTTCGACGTGCACGTCCACGAGGTGGTGGACGCCTCCCTGTCGGTCATCGCACAGACCTTCATGGACACCTGCACACGCACAGAGCACAAGCTGAGCCGTGTAAGTGCAGCTGCGGGCAGCCCAGCCCGCTTCCTGGCAGCGCAAAGCGTCAGGGCAGGGGGGCTGCGATGCAGGTGAGGAGGTCAGTTTGGGGCGTGGATTTGCACAGCAGGGGCTGGAGCTCAGTAGAAAGACAGGTGCAGGGTACCTGGGGCGGAGGGAGACCCCCTGGGCAGTGGACCTGTGGCAGCCTGGGACCCTGAGCTCCTTCCCCTTCCATGAGAGCGAAAAAGTGAGTTTTACTATTAATCACAAAATGACGAAAACACTGTCAGGTCTGTGGCTGGGCAGGGCAGCTACCGCTGTTGGACCCCCATCCCCCGCATACCCCTCTTTCTCTGGGTATCCTGAGCGCGTGCAGGTGTCTTGGCTTGAGTGTCACTTGGCTCCGACCCCCACAGGACTCTCCGAGCAACAAGCTACTCTACGCCAAGGAGATCTCCACCTATAAGAAGATGGTGGAGGAGTGAGTGCACCCCCCACCCCACGAGGCCAGATCCTGGCTGCCCACCCTCAGCCCCCACCCAGCGGGGCCCCCGGGCGGTGCGGGCCTGTGATCAGGAGGAGGGCCCCGTGGGTAGCTTCGGGTCCAGTGTCTGGGAGCCACCGCCCCCCGTTCCGGTACCCGCCCCCCGCGGCCCACCCTGTGTAACTCCCCCTCCCCCCACAGCTACTACAAGGGGATCAGACAGATGGTGCAGGTCAGCGACCAGGACATGAACACACACCTGGCAGAGATTTCCCGGGTAAGGGCGGCACAGGGGACACACAAGCTGAGCCCCCCCGCAGGATTAGCCCTCCACCCCTCCCCGGAAGGCCCTGCTGAGCGGGCCAGGAGACTGCACTGGGGGCGGGCGAAGTTGTGCCCATGGGGGAGAAAGGAGAGGCGCAGACGAGGGGGCGTGGGGGGCGGCGGGGCTCGCGAGCAGCTCGGAGCCGGCCCCGCCTGCCGTGGGTCTGCATGGGTGGGAGGCTGTCTGTCTGCGGTGTGCCGTGGCTGTGCGTGTCGTGACCGCCGGGGGGACCCTTCGTGTCGGCCTGCTCCACTGGGAGACAGCCTCCTGCCCGTGGGTCACGCAGCCCTTCCGCCACCCTCCCAGGCGCACACGGACTCCCTGAACACCCTCGTGGCCCTGCACCAGCTCTACCAGTACACGCAGAAGTACTACGACGAGGTAGGGGTCCGGTCCTTCCGGGACAGCCGTGCTCACCCTAGCCCTAGCCCTAGCCCTGGCCTGTGCTCTGACGTGACCCCTCCTCAGATCATCAACGCCCTGGAGGAGGATCCCGCCGCCCAGAAGATGCAGCTGGCCTTCCGCCTGCAGCAGATCGCGGCTGCGCTTGAGAACAAAGTCACGGACCTCTGACTCCGACCTCCGCCGTCACGGTCTCGGGACACAGGTGTGTGACACCCACTGCCGGGTGCTGGGCGGCCCTGGGGGAGCAAGGCCAAGCGGGCAGGACTCAGCCCTTCTCTCTCTGGCAGAGGAAGAGCCCCCGGGCTTCCGAGTGTGTGCGTGGCAGGGGGGCCCCCACCTCAGCGTTTGTAGCCTCATAGCACCCTTCTCCTGAGCAATAGTGCCAGGCGGCCACCAGCACCAGTTCCCTCCTGCAGAACCAGCATCGGGGGTGTCTCCTTCAAGCCTCCTGAGTGATTTGAAAACGTGCCTTATGCCCCCGGCCCCACGCTGGGTTGCTGGGGGCAGTCGGGCCTCAGCCCCCCTCCCCAGGCACCAGCAGCCGCCTCAGATACCTGGGTTGGGCCTTTTGGGGTGAGGTCTGAGTGCCCGCGGCCCCCAGGACCTAGTGCCCAGACTCTGTCCGCCTGCCCTGCCTGGACTGGGGCAGAAAAGTGGTACGATGCCTTCCTGACCTCGCTGGCCTGCCCTGCGGGGCACTGGCACTCCCAGGGGACTCCGTGCTGCAGGCCCCACCTCAAAGGTCAAGCTGGACGTCAGACGTCGAGGCCCAGGCGGCCAGAAGGGACCCAGCAGACTGGGGGTCGGGGTCCCGGCCTGTCAGACAGGCTGACCTGGAGGCCCTGCCCAGGTCCGGGGGGCCGGGAGCAGCTCCGCCAGGACACCCGCAACCCTTTTTGTAAATCTTGTTAATTGTCAATCAAATACAGCTGTCTTTTTCACTCTGCTGGTTGGCTGGGTTCTTCCCGGGGCTGCCGACCCGCCGTCCCTACACACCTGACCCGTTTTGGTACTGGGCCTGTCCTGCCCACGGCCTCCCTTCCTGTGCGCTCCTGGCCCCAGAAGCTCACCTGAAGGTGGGCCCGTGTGGCCTCGCACACCCACCCCACAGTCCCTGGCTCCTGTGGGCCAGGCCTGCTGGGTGTGCTGAGGCAGCCGGTCCACAGCCATCAGCTCGGCCGAGTCCACGCCTTCCTGCTGCCCCGGCGGGACAGGATGGTGGTCAGGGGTGGGAGGTGAGCGCTGGGGTGCGAACCTCCCCCAGAGGCACACCCTGGTGCACCCCAGCACTGAAAGTGACCCTGAAGCAGGTGGAGGTTCCAAGGGCACGGTGCGGGGTTGGGCCCGCTTGGGCGCCATCTGGTGGCAGGGGTGGGCGTGGCGCGAGCTCTCAGGGACCTGTTTTCTCCTTCCTGAGGTGGGGTGCCTCACAGGTGTGGTCCACCCAGCACACGTTTAGTAAGCCCCTACTGTGTGCAGACCCCACTGGACACGGTGGTTCCTGGAGGGAGGCCCTGTATCCCCCTGCTCGAGGCTGTGGGGCCATTAGGGTCAGCTCCTCCTGGGGTCCCAGGCACCTGAGAGCAAGACGCACCTTTGTTGGTGTAGGAAGGAGGGGCTTGTCCCGGAGGCAGGCGATGGGGGAAGGCAGATTGCTCCCAACCCCTGTGTTGCACACAGAGCAGGAGCCATGAGATGCGCTACTCTGTGGCCAATCAAGCACACGTGCCATGACCACACAGGCATGCGCGTGTGCACACACACGCAGCACCAGTGTGTTGGGCCCCTCACTCGTTCACTCAACACGGGTTGTCCTGGGCACTGGGGACACAGCAGTAAAGGGGGCAGAAAGGGCCTTCCTTGAGGGAGCCCTTGTGTTCCGAGAATACCAACCCTAGCAGAAAAGGGATTTAGTGGCTCCATAAAGGCAAGTGAAGGGGTCCAGCTTCAGGTATGGCTGGATCCAGGTGCTCACATGGCTTTGGGTTCCATCTATCTGACCCTCTTCCCAACATGTGCTACTTTATTCTCAGACACCTGGGACGCTGGTGGCAGGCCACCCGAGCCTGTGTCTCCTCCACTTGGGGCACACCATTGTGGCTGAGAAGTCTCAATGGGCTAGGCCTTGATCATAAGCCACTTCTGTACAGGGACAGCCAATTTTGAGCCACATGGAACAAGAGTGGATATCTCCCACATGGAAGGGGTACTAGGCAAACAACTGACATCCCCCACCCCAGGGACCCCTGAAATGACAGTGTACTATGGTCAGGACCATAGACCCAGATGGGCAGGAGATCTGAACAAGGTACTGCTAAACCAGAGCAGGGGTGGCATAGTCTGGGAGTGTTCACCCTGGGGGGAGCGGGGGCAGGGGGAGCAGGAACCTGGAGGCCTGGCTTCTAGACTGGACCCCTGTGGGCCACTTTCTCCTCAGCCAGGCATGAAATGGAGAAGAGTCAGTGAGCCCGCCTTTTGCTGCAGGTCCAACAGGTGGGGTTCCCTTCCCCCTCGGAGGACAGCAGTGTGAAGGGATCCAGGGGCCATCCTTTCATGGGGCCAGTGAAGAAACTGGGCATGGATGTTGGGTGCACAGGGGTGGGCAGGCCAGCTGGAGTGGTCAGGAGGCTGGCAGACCAAGGGGTGACCCAGCCTTCTGTCACTTTCCACTTCCCACTTTCCTCCCAATGCAGTGGGAGTGGGGAGATGCAGGGATGGAGGTGACCAGCGACCTTGATGACCTTTCCTTCCAAGTTGCAGAAAACAGCCCAGGACCACACCCCACTTGCTTGTTAAGAGCATGAGACCTCACCTAAATCATGGGGCCCCTGTGACAGGGCCAGATAGCATTTTAGGAAGCTCGTTCTGACCTCAGGGAGAAGTGCAGCCAGGAGACCAGTGTGGGGCTGAAGAGGGGATGGCTTGGACCTGTGGAGAGGGGACAGTGCACACGGAGGGTGGGGGCATCTCAGTACTTAGGGGTAGCTGTGAATCACAGCAGAGAGTGGAAGGAGGCCAGGGGTGGGGTACCGGGGACCCAGGGCTCATAGGAGGCTATTCCGTGCCGCCCCATCCGTGCCCCATCCTCACACCCACTGGCAGGGCCTGCCACTCCTGGCTGCCCTCCATCCGCACCACCCTCCCTCCAGGCTCAGTCCTCAACCTGCCGGCCAGGACGACGCTGTGAAAACACACAGCACAGTGCGAATAAAAATCTGAAATCCTGTCGGTGCTCCCTGCCCAGACTGCCACGGCCCTGCACCCATGGCCACCACTCTCCATTCTGGTCCTCAAGTCAGGCTAAGTCCTGAGAGGCTGGACTGTCTGGAAGCTGGCCCAGCATCACTGCTGTCACCTCTGGGGGCTCTGACTGTGCTCTCCCTGCCACCCCACCACCACAGGGAATCCTCCCTGGTCATTCCCCTGCAGTATCACAGTCCCCTCCCCTCCAGAGGGCAACTTGGCTGAGACTGATCTGCCCAGGCGGCCGGGCACACTGCGGGTGCCCCTGTGCCAGGGCAGGTTTGCTGAACGCTGAGGGAGGGTCTCAGCGCGGTGTGTGACCGCTGAGCAGGGCAGTGAGGCTGCTCCCCTCTGGTCAGCGCTGACCACTCGCAGCTGGGATTCCGGGTCGACAGACACCCCTGCCCCCGTGGAGGAGAGAGGACAAAGGCCTCCCCTCCCTGCGGCGCGCAGCCGGTTCCCACGGCCCGCTGCTCCCTCCCGCCTCCTCTTCCCCTGCTTTAGCTGAAGCTCCATTAACTCCGCACAAAACCTCGGCTGCTTCGCCCGGCAGGCCGGGAAAGTGCCCCCAGCGTGAGGCCCCGAGGAGGCCCCGGGTGGGGCGGCTGGGGGAGGGGACACTGGCGTCCTCACCCCATCCCCGCCGACCTCCGCTGGCTCCCAGAGAGGGAACTGAGGCCGGAGCAGCTGGGCCTGGGACCCTGCTTCCTTTCTCACTTTTGGGCTCCCCCCAGGGTCCGGATTTGCCAGGCAGAAGTGTCCGTTTGCCTGGTACTGTGTTGACATGTTTTATTTTAATTTGGTTATCAATATTTAAATATCAGGAGATTTCACATAAAAACTCAGGTTTTAGTTTGTTTCAAAAAAGTGGAAGGTTGGGACCTCAGCCTGATTTCCCACTCTCCTGGGAGGGGGCAGCCCAGCCTCTACCCACTGCTTCCGCAGGGTGGAGGGTCAGGAGGCTATTTATATCCCAGGCAAGTGTTCTCTTCGAACCACTGTCACTTTAAGTGGGAAGTAGAAGTAATCGCTCTGGCCTAGAGCTCTAGGCAGATGCTGAAATAGGGAACATTCCCCTTCACAGGTACAGCCGCCTGTGCAAACTGCACCTTCCAGGTGCAGAGAGGAAATGTGCAGTGCTGGGCAGAGTTCACCAGATCTCGGGAACTGTGGTTTCCAACTAGGGGAGCCCCGCAGTACCTAGGAAAGTCAGGGTGGGCTTCCTCGAAGAGTTGACAGCTGAGGGAGCTGTTTCAGAAGGAGGAAAGGTACCAGGCCCCAAAGAGGACCCATTTGGGGAGAGCTTCTTACGGGCCCAACACCCCAAAGGCCCCTGGTGCCGCCGCTGTCCCTGGTCCTGAGGGCTGGTCTCCGGGCCTGGCCCAGCAGTCACGCTTCTCCCAAGGGGCAGCTGGGCCCAGCCCTGGAGCCAGCCCGTGCAGGATGCCACACCAGACTGTGGAAGGGTTACCGGGAAGCGAAGCACACCGCCAAGGCCGGATGGCCTCCACGGGGGAGGGAAGCCAGGCTGACCCAGGATCCAAGGCACTTCCATCTGCCCACGGCGGACGGGCCCTATCCAACCAAATGCCTAGCTTTTATTAGGGGGTATTTTCTCTTCTGATAAAAAATACCTCCCATGGTTTGTCCCTGGCTTCTTTGATTTAGAGGATTCTATCTTCATTTCTGTGGGAACACGCTGGGGGAAGAGGTGCAGGGCCCGGAGCAGGTGAGAGGAGAGAACGGATGCACGGACCAGAGCAGGTTGAAGGGGCGTTAAACGCAGGACCCGGACTAGGCGCATGGCGGGGTGCGGGGACGGGAGGTGGACAGCGGGGAGGTGCCGGCATCTGTGCCGGCAGGGGAGGGTGCGGGGAGCGGAGTCCTGAGAGGTGGTGGCGGCCTTGGTCCGGGCAGTGCCGCGCCGAGGACCCACGCGGCGGATATTGGGGAAGTGCGTGGACCCCGGGAGGTGGGCGGTAAGTCGTTCCGCGGCATCCCCCTCCCCCCACCCCGCCCCGGGAAGGCCGGTTTCCGCTCGGCCGCCGCCTCGGAGGGGCAGGAAGCCGCGCGTTCCTCTGCGGGAACCCCCTCCCCGGCCCCGCCCCGCTCTGCTCCGCCTCCGGCCTCCGGCTCGGGCTCCGCGGGGCGGGGGGCGCGGGGCGGGGCGCGGGCCGAGCTGCGGCCGCTCCGGACATGTCGGGCCCGCGCGCCGGCTTCTACCGGCAGGAGCTGAACAAGACGGTGTGGGAGGTGCCGCAGCGGCTGCAAGGGCTGCGCCCGGTGGGCTCGGGCGCCTACGGCTCCGTCTGGTAGGGGCGGGGCGGGGCAAGGGCGGGGGTACTGAGCGCGCGCCCCCTCCCCGCCCGTGCGGGGTTCCCGGCGTGGGGAGGGGCTCGCCCTGCCTCCGCCCCCGGGCCTTACGCGGATCCGAGGAATGAATGGGGGGTGGGGGCGTGAGGGAAACTTTCCTACCCGAGCCTCTCCCCGGCGGGAGAGGGGTCGTCCTCCCGCCCCTCCAACCCGGAGTGTCCCCCTCCAGGCCCGAATCCTGCGGCGTCACAGCTGGCGAAAGGGCGGGCAGGTCTCCCGGGCCCCTGGATGTCTGAGCATGCATCTGGGGTGCCCCCGGTCAAGGGCCAGGCAGCCCTGGGCTCTGGCAGATACCCCCGCCCCAGGGTGGGTAGTTCTGTTTGAAAAAGAAGAGCCCAGATTGGGGGGTGGGGGGCAAGACCCCTCACCTGAGAACGACCTCAAGCTCCCCCGTGGGTCCAGTCCACTGCCCCATTTTCCAAGGGATCTCAGACTCCGAATGGGGTTTAGGCCTGATCAGAGACGCCTACCATCCCCCCTAGGGGGCGTCTACCCCCACCCCATTTTTGCCCCAACCAAGAGAGCTCACACCACAGCCTGCAGTTAGGCCCTGGAGCCCAGACAGGAGGGAGGGTGGGGACGGGGGAGGCCTCTGGACCTGGTGGGGTGGAGGCTGGAGGGGGCTTTGGGTGGCAAGGGGCTTGCGGACAGTCCAGGTTGCAGTTGCAGTGTTGACAGTGAGCCTGATTGTGGGTGTGGATGTTGAGAGGTGCCCCCCCAGAATCCAGAACCCGTGAAGTGCCAGGTGACTGTGGGGGTCATGGGTGTGGGGAGGCAGGGCCCCTGGGGTAGGGTGTTGCTCCAGGATCCTGCAGAAGGTTAGGAGTGGGACTTCTCAGACCCTCTTCCAAGGCCCAGCACTGGAGCCTGGAGCAGGGGTTTGGGGTCCCCTGGGCCTCAGATCTCACTCTGCCACTGGCCAGCCATCAGGAACCTCAGGCCATTCCAGCCATTCCAGCCACAGTCCTCTATCTTCATCTCTAAGACCACAAGGGCAGGAAGAGGGTGTGGGCCAATGTGTGAGTGGTCCCTGGGGGATCTGACAGAGCCCTTGCTGGCAGTGCCTTCTGGGAACTCGTAGGGATAGTCAGGCTCCCCAGGGGAGGTCTCTGTCCACCACTTAGCTCTGCAGGGCCCCCATGCCGGTGATGGGCTCCCTCCCTCCTCTGATGTCTGAGGAAGCTGGTGACCCGGTGCCAATTCCCACAGTCCTTTGTTGACTGTGCAGACACAAAAGGATCTGCTGCGCGCGCGCGCGCGCGCACACACACACACACACACACACACGCGCGCGCGCGCACACCCCACACCCCGTGAAGTGAAGAGCCACTCCCCTACTTCCCACCCCAGCAGTGGCTTGGATGGGGGAGGGGCTTTCCTCCACCACCGCCTGGGCCCACGAGCACCCCAGGTCCTGCAGGAGCTGCTCGCTGGGCCGTGTGGGCATGGGAGGTGGGCTGAGGCTCCACTCACTCTGGAGGGAGGCTGGGTCCTGGAGACGGGAGATCAAGTGGGAGGGAAGGGGCGAGCAGCAGCCAGAGGGAACACTGGGCGAAGGCATCCCTTCCCGAGGGGCAGTGGGGCCACTGGACGACCCGGCCACTTGTGTTTGAGGATGATGCCCGTGAGTGTGGCATCTCCTGTGAAGAGTAGCTGGGCGTGGGGCTTGCGGGTCTGGACCTCAGGGGAGTGGGGTTGCACGAGGGGAGATGTTCTGTGGGTCCAGGCACCACCCTCTGCTGGGTATTTCCTACTGTCCAGTTTCTCGTTGTGAAAAACAATGATGGAATAAACCCCTTTGGTCAGGTTTTCCTCCATATTTTGAATATTTGGGGGCTTTGGAGGTGACTCTGGAACCCCCTCAGGGGGCCTCCCAGACCCCCTGGCCTATGGGGGAGCTGGAGGACTGCCTGCTGTCTGCCGCTGGCTGTTTCCCTGGGCTGTTATTTCCACCCTGAGCTGGGGGCAAGAGTCACTGGGGCCAGGAGACAGGAGAAATCCAGGTCCTGCCATGGGCTGCCAGGTGGGCTGGGAAGGCTGGGGGTCAGAGGGCAGGGTGGAGGGTGAGCTGACTCTGGGGGAAGGTGCAGGACCCCAGGAGGGAGGGGAGAGGCTTGGAGGGAGTGTTCAGACCGCCTCCTGGTGCCGGAGGCCATCTGGCCTGTGGGGACCGCGCGATGGAGGCTCGGCCTCACAGGCCGCCTTGCAGCTCGGCCTATGACACGCGGCTGCGCCAGAGGGTGGCGGTGAAGAAGCTGTCGCGCCCCTTCCAGTCGCTGATCCACGCGCGGAGGACGTACCGCGAGCTGCGGCTGCTCAAGCACCTGAAGCACGAGAACGTGAGCCAGGGGCGGCCGGGCCGGGGGTGGGGGCGCCCGCGGGCCGCCGAGCCCTGACTGCCCTCTGCACCCAGGTCATCGGGCTGCTGGACGTGTTCACGCCGGCCACCTCCCTCGAGGACTTCAGCGAAGTGTGAGCCGCCGTGGCGGGGAGGGCGCGGGGTCGGGTGGGGACTCTGTGCTGATCTGTGCCGCTACCCAGGTACCTGGTGACCACGCTGATGGGCGCCGACCTGAACAACATCGTCAAGTGCCAGGCGCTGAGCGACGAGCACGTTCAGTTCCTCGTGTACCAGCTGCTGCGCGGGCTGAAGGTGGGCGCGGCAGCGGGGGGCGGGCGGGGGCGCAGGGGGCAGAACCTGACGCCCCCGCCGTCTCCCCCTCGCAGTACATCCACTCGGCGGGGATCATCCACCGGGTAGGTGCCGCGCGCGAGGGGAGGCGCGTGGGGCTCCTGCGGCGGCGGCTTTGCCTGCGCTCACGCCGCGCCCGCCCTGCAGGACCTGAAGCCCAGCAACTTGGCGGTGAACGAGGACTGCGAGCTGCGGGTGAGCGGCTGGGGGAGGGGCTGGCGGGTCGGCCGGCGGGGAGGCGGAGCCCCGGAGGCGCTGACAAGCCTGGGGGTGCCTCTAGATCCTGGACTTCGGGCTCGCGCGCCAGGCGGACGAGGAGATGACTGGCTACGTGGCCACGCGCTGGTACCGGGCCCCTGAGATCATGCTGAACTGGATGCACTACAACCAGACAGGTGACGTCAGCCCGCGTGGGGCCGGCGGGCCTGGGGAGGGGGTGGGGCCGGGGCCCAGAGGCCAAGGACCCTGGGGGGCAGGCCAGGTGTGGGACCTGAGTTCACAAACAGACCTTCAGAAAGGCAGAGCACGGTGGGTCCTGGGCTGACGCTTCCCCCTGCCCAGGGTTGTGTCTAGAGAGGAGGGGCTGCTGGCTTTGGGCCTGAGCGTGAGCGCAGGGCCACTGGGCTGGCGCAGTGCAGCCAGCCCCCGGCTCTCGGAGGAGGGACTTGGGGTGGGCAGACTGATGGAGACGCCTCCTCCCACAGTGGACATCTGGTCTGTGGGCTGCATCATGGCCGAGCTGCTCCAGGGAAAGGCCCTCTTCCCAGGAAATGACTGTATCCTTGGCGCAGGTTAGGGGTGAGCCAGGGTCTGCTGCTGCGCGGTGGGGGTCGAGGGGGGTGGGCTCTGTCCCACTCCGTGCCACCTTGGGCTCACTGTCCCCAGCGGCAGGAGAGCAGGTTCCGGGCAGTGACCCAACGTCTGGGGTTTGGGGTCCCGGGGAGAGTCCATGCTTGGCCGTTGGGCATTTCCTGAGCCAGGCAGACATCGACCAGCTGAAGCGCATCATGGAGGTGGTGGGCACACCCAGCCCTGAGGTTCTGGCAAAGATATCCTCAGAACATGTGAGTCATCGGTCACCAGCCCCCTCTGCTGACCAACCACTCCCCCGCCCGCACTCTGGAGGAAGGGGCGCTGTGGGAATAGATGGGGCACCACGGGGGGAGCGTGGGTCACAGTGGAATAGACCCCAAGGCAGGCGCTGACCCCTTCAGGGGGAAACAGGTGAACTGCGGAGACATTCCGGGCGTGAGGGACAGTGAGAGTAAAACCTTGGCGCCTGCAGCGTCCCGGCCACGCACAGTGGGGTGGCGCCAGGCCTGTGACCTGCAGGCACGTAGGGCCAGGCAAGGTGCTGGAGCCGCGACATACAGAGTGGGGAGGTCTCTGGTCCGCGCGTGCCCTTGCCCAGGCCTGCTGGAGTGACTGGGTCTGGGGGCTTCTCCTGGCAAGCCTCTGCCTGGCTTAGGGCCACGGGAGGCGGGCGTTGAGCAGCCCCCTCAGGCCCTTCCGCTGTGCTCCTAGGCCCGGACCTACATCCAGTCCCTGCCCCACATGCCCCAGAAGGACCTCAGGAGCATCTTCCACGGAGCCAACCCCCTGGGTGAGGATGGGGCCTAGGTCCGGGCTGGGCGCCACGTCTAGCCCTGGCTGTGGAGCTGACCACCCCCGCACCCCGCCCCTCGGCAGCTGTGGACCTCCTGGGACGGATGCTGGTGCTGGACAGCGACCAGAGGGTCAGTGCAGCCGAGGCCCTGGCCCACGCCTACTTCAGCCAGTACCACGACCCCGAGGATGAGCCCGAGGCCGAGCCCTACGACGAAAGCGTTGAGGCCAAGGAGCGCACGGTGGAGGAGTGGAAGGGTGGGCCTGAGGGCTGCATCCCCCAGAGGCTGGGCGCTGCCTGTTTTCTGCGGGAAGTGCTCCAGTTCCTCTTGAGAGTGGTCTGAGCGAGGCAACAACACGGCCCCCCAGCCCCGCTCTAGGGGGGGCAGATAGAGCTGGGGTTGGGTGTGTCCAGCAGAGGCTTGGGGGCAGCACGGGGCAGGCCCAGGAAGGGGCCCATGGGCCGAGGCTGCTCTCAGAGGGTGGTGGGCCTGGGCTGCTGAAGGCCTGAGCTCACCCTTCACCCTCCCCTCGCAGAGCTCACCTACCAGGAAGTCCTCAGCTTCAAGCCCCCAGAGCCACCGCAGCCGCCTGGCAGCCTGGACGTTAAGCAGTGAGGGGAATGCGGCTCGCCAGCTGCACTCGGACCCGAGGAGGGGCCTGAGCCCGCCTGCCCTCCCTCCTCGGCCTGCCAGACTCCCACGAGGGGCACCTCCCAACACCACTGCGGCCAGCAGCGCCCACCCCTGGCCTGGGACCCTTGTCTACACGCCGCTCCTTGTGGGAAGCCTGCACGTGTGTGAGCCATGGGTGTAGGAGTCTGGATAGAGCATCCTGGACTTCCTTGGTCCTCCTACCCCCTCCCAGCAACCTGGGTCTCCTTTGGGACCTCGCTATGGGGACCTGGGTGCCATAAGAGCTCCCCCCGGGGACTGTGTCTGTTTCCAGATCTCCTGGCTGGCAGAGGGCTGTCTGTGGGGGGTGGTGCCTTGGGGCCGGAGCCTCCTGGAGACAAAGGAAGGGGTCTCGATGGTCAGAGCTGCTCAGCCTGGAAGTGGGGGGCTACCCTGGAAAGTGCTGAGACTCAAAGGATCTTCCATGGGGGTGGCAGAGTGGGGCCAGCTGCCTGGAGCCATGTGTTCACCCATGCTGTGTGGCACATACATGCTCCTGGAATTCACATGTCAAAGCAGATGCAGGCGCATGTGAACCTGAGGGCACCTGAGGGCCAGTGGCCATGCCCAGCAGGAGGCCCAAGTTGGGGTGGCTCTACTGTTGCCTCCCCTCCCCTCAGTTCCTGGTGTGGGTGGGGAGGGGGCATTGCTGAGATCCTGCTGGGCAGCATGCAAGGGGCTCAGGTGGCCGTGGGCAGCCATGTGAGCAAAAGCCCCCTGCTCCTTGGGTGTGAGGGCTGCAGCAGGGTTCTGAGGCATGAGGGCACCGTGCCAGCTGGGGGGCTGGCAGGCACGGGGGCCTCCAGCCTTGAGGACACACACGCCGATGTGGACCCGGATCCTGGACCTTGGCCAGAGCTGATGAAGAAATCTCTGCCCACTCTACCTCTGCCCACCCTCTGGCCCTGCAGCCCGGCGCTGGGGTGCTCAAGTCTGTGGGTCAGCCCTTGTCCTCTTCCCGCCTTCCAGAGTGGAGCTGACCTAGCGACCTCTGGGACAGGGCCCTGCTCCAGGTGTGTGGGAGGTGTGGGTCCTCTGTCAAGGGGCATCTGTCAGGTGGTGACCTCTCACCTTGCAGGACCAGGGAGGTCTGAATGCCAAGTGCCTGCCCCAGGGTTTCGCAATAAAGTTCCCCTCTCACTCGGCTTGTGTCTCCGGCTCTAGGTCCTGCTCCCCCGCTGCCCCCACTGCCTGGAGAGGGTGGCCATATCCCCCTGGTCCCTGGTCAGAGCAGCCATCTTCACCCTCCCTGCTCCCTGAGGGCCAGTGGGATCTGAGTTGGACAGGGGGTGATGTCCACCAGCAATCAACCCGTTGCCCTCAGAGGTTCATTGGGCAGGATCTGGCCCAGATCCAGACCTGCCCCTTCACTCAGTGGTCAGGGAGGACACAGGTGGGGGCTGTTGAGGTCTCTGGGATCAAAGGCCTGCCCTTCCCCAGGGTCAGGGAGACAGCTTTCCTTTCCTTCCTGGTTAAGGGGAAAGAGGGCTGCTTCAGCCTTCGGGACACACACTGAGCTACCAGCCCCTGCTGCTCACTGCAGCTCAGGCTGGGAAGGCAGGGTATCCCCAGGATAGGGACCTTCTATGCCTTTGCCCTAGGCCCTGGGGGTGGGGGTGGGGATCATCTGGGAGCTGGGCCTGCAGAGGCCTGGTCAGTGTGGGTGCTGGTCCCCAGGTCTCGGAGAACCCCTGGAGACCAGGCTGGGCCAAGTCCTGTGGGGGGGGGGGGCGGGGATGGGAGCAGAATTGGGACATGCCCCATCTGGGAGTCTGGCCTGATGCAGGACCCCTGGACCCCATCACAGGGAGTAAGGGGGCCAGCTGGGGGCTTCCTGGAGGAGACAGGTGGAGTGCCACAGGCAGCCCAGGGCATGAAGGGCACGGGGATGGGCGGTTGAGGCTCCAGTGACAGCAGCCTGCCCCCACTGACAAGCCTGCCATTCCTGAGCACCCCGATCAGATCACCGCGCAGCCCAGCTGTAAAGCTGCTCTGGCCAGGCCGGAGCTGCTGAGCTGCTGATTCATGGCACAGGGCACAGAGGGCGGGGCAGGGGGCCCTGGGGATCTTATTACCCCACTCTCAGGTCTGGGCCACGGGGCTGGGGGCTCTGTCGTCCAGCGGCATCTGGTCCAGGATGGGGCCAGACCCATGAAATGATGATGCCCCCACCTAAGGGTAAGGGGGCACCCACCGAGAGAGCCCCAGTAGGGCCCCCCTTCACCCCTGGGGTCAGGCACACCTCCCTGGAGAGAGTGGAGAGGCTCGGGCTGGGCTTTGAAGAGCAAACCTGAGGGCCTCCGCTGGGCAGGGGTGGGACAGGCAGAGGGACGAGCAAATCTCTGGAGCAGTCTCCACCCAGACGGGGGCAGCGAGGAGCAGCCTTCAGAGCACAGGGGCCCAGCGGGACCTACAAAGCCCACCCTCTCTGCTTCCGGCTTGGGAGGCAGCCTGAGTTTGGGAGACAGAATCAACTTCTTCACTGGGAGAAGGGGATGGAGGCAAGATAGGGGCCGGGGAACCCCGTACTGGGGGGTGGATGGGTCAGCCCCAGGGTGAGGGCGTCCTGGGGGCGGGGAGTTGGAAGTGGGCGGGGCTGGTGGACAGTGGTTTGCGGTTGGGGGTAGCAGTGGATAAGCTCAGGCTGCCAGGACGGGCCAGCGCCCTGGGGGCGCGGTCGTGAGGAGGAGGCGCGAGCCTCACGGCGCCCCGCTGACACAGCCTCCACTCGGGTCCGCGTAGTTCATCCCGAGTGCGGAGTGCGGAGGCGGGCCGGGGTCTCGGGCGCCGCGTCTGGGTCTAGGCTGGGACAGAGCTGCGGGGCGGCGCTCCCCTCCCCCAGCCTTCGGCCTCCCCGGCGGCGGCCGCCGCCTCAAGTTTCCGGAGGGGCCGAAGGGCGGAAGGGGCGTCACGTGCGCGCGGCCAGGGGGCCGGTTGGTCCGCCCGCAGGGGAGGGGCCGCGCGCTACCCGGGCGGGGGCTGGGCTCGGGCCGGGGTCGGCGGCTCCGGAGAGCCCGGACGCGAAAGCCGGCAGCAGGGTGCCCCGGCGGCGGCGCGGAGCCCGCTCTGCCCGCGCGGTGGCCCGGGGTGCGCGCCAGGTCGTCTCACGGATCCCGGGTCCCCGGCCCTCGAGGCGAAGCGCCCGCGGGGTCCGCGGCGGGGGCGGTGCCCGGCCAGCCATGAGCTCTCCGCAGCTCGCCCGCAAGGGCTTTTACCGCCAGGAGGTGACCAAGACGGCCTGGGAGGTGCGCGCCGTGTACCAGGACCTGCAGCCCGTGGGCTCGGGCGCCTATGGCGCCGTGTGGTGAGCACAGGCCGGGCGGGGTGGCCGGGGGCGGGGTGGCCCGGGCCTCCCGCTAAGCGGTGCGCCCCGCAGCTCGGCCGTGGACAGCCGCACGGGCGCCAAGGTGGCCATAAAGAAGCTGTACCGGCCCTTCCAGTCCGAGCTGTTCGCCAAGCGCGCCTACCGCGAGCTGCGCCTGCTCAAGCACATGCGCCATGAGAACGTGAGTCGCGCAGCCCCCAGCCCCGGGCCCGGCGTCCATCACCTCACCTCTGCTCATCTCCCTCCTCCCCCCAAATCCTGCCCCGAAGACCCGGTCCCTCCTACCCAGCCCCTGGGCTGCTCCCCTGGGTGGCGGGGCGGGCGGAGGCGAGGGGTCAGGCAGTGTCCCCGGGGGTGGGGGTCACAGTGGTGAGGGCCGAGCCCCGCCTCGTGCTAAGAGAGCTGCTGCTTCCCCGGGGTCTAGTCCGCTCCGCCTGGGCCAGTCCTGGGAAGGACTTAGCTCTTTGGCGTCTTCCCGGAGCCGCATCTGGCTCCTCGGCCCAGGGTCTGGTCAGGGGACGGCCACTTGCCCAGGCCGAGGGGATCCTCCAGGTCTCACTCCAAACCCTGCCTCCAGCCAGGAGCCCCGAGGTGAGAGAGGACCTCAGGTGGGAGGAGCGGTTTTCCTGGAAGCGGCACTTACTTAGCCTCTCGCGGGCATCCCCCTGCCGCCCCACCCGGCCCCCCTCCTCCAGCCCCTCTCCTGACCCCACTCCGCCTCCTGAGCCTCAGCAGCCCCTCAGCGGCCGGGTGCCGCCGCCTCCCTCTAGCGCTGCCTTTCATAAACCCCTTTTTCTGGAGGAAGGAGGCTCTGAGAGGCTGAGGTCCCAGTCCTGCCCTTTCTGTGCCCGCTTCAGGCCTCCTCCTCCTCCCCCCAGTCCAGGCTGCCCTCTGCGCTGCGGAGGCCCAGAAGCCTCCACCAACCTGGTGGACCCCGTTTAACTTCCGGGATTCTTGCTAAATCCTCCTCCCGATGCCCGGGCCTCACCTGCCTCCAGGCCCCTCTCTGGACGTCCCACTGTTCCCTCCTCCCGCCCGCCCACGTCTCTGGCCCTGGTGGCTGCGTTGGTCATCTAGCTGTCCCTCCACCTAGTGTCCACTCTCACCTCACTCCGGTTTGTCCCAGTATAGCAGCCAGGGGACACATTCAGCATCACACCGATTTAAACTCTTCCGCCGTGGCTCCTAGGATCAAAGCAAGCCTTCACCTGGTGTCGAGGGCGTGCTTGGGTTTTCTTCGGCTTCTCTTTGGCTGCTCCCTGGCCTGGTCCTCGGCCACCTGGCCTCTCTCCCCGTATTCCTCAAGCGCTCCGAGAGTTCTGTCTCCTGCCCGGCCACCATTCGCATGACCTCTGCCAGGTGTCCCCCTGCCAGCACATCCACCTGTCCCTCCAGCCACTCTGATGTGCAGGCCTCCTGGGGTCCCTGGAGGCCCGGTCACCAGAAGCCCCAGGTGCCAGTTGTCACATTACCTGTCTGCTGTCCATCACCCCCGACCAGAGGGCTGCGGGGCCGGGTCTGGCTGTCGGTTTGGTCATAGTGCTGCCTGCCTGGACCTCTCTGGCAGAGGCATGGCCCCTGGAAGGGCCTGCTAGATACTGGCTGTCCCCACACTGTTTCTGGGTCTTCAGTGGGGACAGGAAGAGTGGGAGGAAGGGCCAAGGGGCTGGAGCTCCTTGGATGGCTGGGAGCTGACCCAGACTTGGGGCTGCCCCTCCCCCAAAGGATCCCGGCTGTCACCATCCAAAAATAGCCCTTGTTTATGGGCATGTGTGCCAGGGCAGGGTTGAGCTGCCAGTGGGCAGAGCTGGGCCCTGTGGGCAGCGGGGGAGACCGGGACAGCTGCAGGGGCCTTTCCTGCCCAGAGCAGGGTGTGCCCTCCGCTGTATCTGTGTCCCCAGCCCACCTGGTGCTCTGGCCTCCTCCCCAGGTAATTGGGCTGCTGGATGTGTTCACACCCAATGAGACCCTGGATGATTTCACAGACTTGTGAGTGCCGGCCTGGGGCTGGCCGGGCAGAGCAGGTGGTGTCGGGTGGCTCTTGGGTGTCCGCTTCAGGTGTGGGGTTGGCAGGTGGGCCGCTTGAGGCAGGCCTTGCCTTGCAGCCTGGATGGGGGTCAGGTGCACACTGCCCACCCGCTCACCACACCACCGTCCACCCCCTGCCGCATGCCCCGGGGACCCACGGTGCTGGTACCACTGGGTGGATCTGGGCCTCCTCCTCCAGTGCTGGAGGTGTGAGCCTTGTACCTGAGCGTTTGTTAGTGGGTCCCGTGCTCTGGAAGCTTGGCGCTAAGGGTGTGGCCTGTAACTGGAGCTGCTGACCTTTGCTGGCGGGCAGGGGGGACCCAGTGCTGCCCTGCGCCTGCCCGGGTGGCCACCCCTGCCCTCACACTGCTGTTGGCCGAGAGCCAGGGGCCTGGCCCGGGAAGGGCGGGGCAGGACAGGCTCCTCGTTGCCTGACCTGGCAGAGGTCAAGGACTCATGCTGGCAGGGTGTCCTGGCGGGGTGCTAAGCATCTCTCCCTGTGTCTCCGTCCACCTGCCCAGCCTGCCCCTCTGACCCAGATGTCCTGCTGTCACACCCCTGCCCGCAGGCACTTCCCTCCTTTCTCTCGCCCCCTCCCCTGCCTATGAGCCTTGGTCTCCCAGCCCCTAGGCCACCCTTCAGGAGTCCCCAAAGCGCAGTCCGACCTGCCTGGCATCGCAGGGCCCGGTGGGTGGTTGGAGGGTAGAGCCCAGTGCAGTGCTGTGGGAGGTGGGGACCGGGTGCTGTGGGGTGACAGGGTCTTCCAGGGCCTGAGCCCAGGCCCACGGGCGTGACCCCGGCTGTCTGGCCCCTCCCTGACCCCGCAGTTACCTGGTGATGCCGTTCATGGGCACCGACCTGGGGAAGCTCATGAAGCACGAGAAGCTGAGTGAGGACCGGATCCAGTTCCTCGTCTACCAGATGCTCAAGGGGCTGAAGGTGGGGACGTGGGGGGGCCGCCAGAGTGGGTGGGGTCCCCCTAGGCGGGGCCGGGGCTCTGACGTTCCTGCGCACTGACCGCTGCTGACCCCTCTGTGTCCCCACAGTACATCCACGCTGCTGGCATCATCCACAGGGTGAGTCCTGGCCACAGTGGGCGCTTCCCCTGGCTGTGGGCGCGCGAGGGGCTCCACCTTTGGAGCTTCCTGTCTCACCCGCGGGGGGGCACCCTGCCTGCACACAGCATGGGGGCTGTGCACCTCCACCCTTCCTGGAAGGGCTGCCGGGTGGCCCGGCCTAGCCCGATGCTCGCACATTCAGTAGCTGCCCGGGCCCGGGAGCTTGCGCCCTGGCGGGCGGGACTGCATGGCCACCTTTCTTCTGTCCCCAGGACCTGAAGCCCGGCAACCTGGCCGTGAACGAGGACTGTGAGCTGAAGGTGTGTGTGGGGTTGGGGGCTCGGGCCCCACCCCCCGCACCTGCCCATCGGCCCGCCGGCCCCTTGGCCCTCAGGCCTGGAGGTGGACTGGCCCAGGCCCAGGCGGAGGGACAGACCACAGCCATCCAGGCAGTGGCCGAGCAGCTGATGGGCAGATGGGCCCTGGGGAGGCACTGGGTGGGGTGGCACGGGGCACACTCCCATACCTGCTTGAAGGGAAGGGCGGGCGGTATCCCCAGCTCCCCGTGCCTGAGCCAGGGCAGGGCTGAGCAGGCCTTCCCAAAATCGCTGGCTAGGGCCCGGCGGTTCACAGGGAGTGGAGGAGCAGGGGCAGGAGAGCCCCCCGGGGTGCCTGTTCTAAGGGTCAGGGGCAGGCATGGTCGGTTGGGCTGGGTGCGCTGGCTGTGGGGAGGAACCCGCAGGGAGGCTTAGGGGTACCTGGCTGCGACCTCGGGCCCCAGAGGGTTGGCACAAGGCCCCAGTGTGCCCAGTCCCCTTGGGGTCTTCTGGCCCACGGCTGGCCCACCCACTCCCCAGGGACTGCTCTGCCCCACCTTCTGATTCTGGCTGTAGATCCTGGACTTTGGCCTGGCCCGGCAGGCAGATAGCGAGATGACTGGATACGTGGTGACCCGGTGGTACCGGGCGCCTGAGGTCATCTTGAATTGGATGCACTACACACAGACGGGTGAGGAGCTGCCCGGAGATGCGGCCCCGCAGCACCAGCTTCCTAGGCCGCCCCTGCCGGAGCTGCTCTGCGGGGAGGCTGCTGAGCTGGGCCGGGGCTGGGCAGGGCGTGGTAGGCTCGATGGCTCCTGGGCCCATGCCCCCCTCCACTGCCCCCACTCCCGCGTCTGTGTGTGCCCCCCTCCCCAGCCCACAGGGCCCTGATGGAGGGGCTTCTGTCTCAGTGGACATCTGGTCAGTGGGCTGCATCATGGCTGAGATGATCACAGGGAAGACGCTCTTCAAAGGCAGCGACCGTATCCTACACTTGGAGCCGGGTGCGGGGGAGGCTTGCCCTACACCTGCGGGGAGCAGGCCAGGCACACTGCCCAGGCTGGGTGGGTAGGTGAGCTCTGCTCTCTGGCCCTGCACTGTGCTCCTGACCTCAGCCAAGACCTAGACCAGCTGAAGGAGATCATGAAGGTGACGGGGACGCCTCCCCCTGAGTTCGTGCAGAGGCTGCAGAGTGCCGAGGTCAGTCGGGAGCCGGGCGTGAGCTGGAGGCCTGGGTCTGGGCCTGGGGGCCGGCGCCTCACCCTTTCTTCCCACACAGGCTCAGAACTACATGAAGGGCCTCCCTGAGCTAGAGAAAAAGGATTTTGCCTCCATCCTGACCAACGCGAGCCCTCTGGGTAGGGTGGGACTGCGGTGGGCATGGGGTCAGTGACATGGGTACTGGGGCCTGGGACCCTCCCCTCGGCCTGGCCTGATCCGCCCTTCCCCCAGCCGTGAACCTCCTGGAGAAAATGCTGGTGCTGGATGCGGAGCGGCGGGTGACGGCGGCCAAGGCGCTGACCCACCCCTACTTCGAGTCGCTGCACGACACAGAGGACGAGCCCACGGCCCAAAAGTACGATGAATCCTTTGATGACGTGGACCGCATGCTGGACGAGTGGAAGCGTGAGTGGGGGGCTCTGGGCAGGGCCTGTGGCTGGACCCCACCAGCCCCGTGCAGGTGGCCAGGGCTCAGAGTCCTGGGTCCCCCCACCCCGGGATGCAGGTTAGGTGAGGAACACAGTGGCGGTCGGGGCAGCTGGGCTTCCGGGCCAAGGCCACCTGAGCACTTGGCCTCTCCCGGCCCCCAGGCCTGCCAGCGTGCCTCCCCATGTCTAGGCCAGAGGCCGGGCTACCCCGGAGGCCCTCAGCACCCACTCCCCCAGGCCTCTGGTAATACCTCTTGAATCTTCTGGCCTGTGTGCCCCTTTCAGGACCCCTCCTACCTAGACAGCTGCACTCCCCTCTCGTCCTGCCAGCAGGATCAGGTCCACTCCACGCAGCCCATAGCACCTCCCCCTTCCTCACTACCCCTCGCCCGTCCCCTCTAGCCCCACTGAGCACTTCAGACCTCCCTTTACCTGTGCTCTGCATCTCCAGGCTTTGCGTTGGCCTGGAGACCAAGGGCCCCTCTCTTCATCTCTGAGGGCTCCCAGCACCTGCTCAGCCTGAGGCTGGGCTCGGACGCCTGCCCAGTCCCCGGGCCTCCCTCTGCTGGGGCCCTGACGTCCCATGCTGGAACGGGCCTTGTCTAGCTCCACTCCGGCATGGCAGGCATCTTCTCTCGGTGGCTGCGGGACCCGCCTGGGGGAGCAGGGACGTCTGAGGGCAGCAGTTAGCGCCGACGGAGCTGTGGCACTGGTCGCCACTGTCCTAGACCCCGTCCTGGCTGTGCCTCAGACCTGGGGCCGCGGTCCTGGATGTGGGGGGTAGGGGTGGGGCTGGACGGGTTGTGCTTCTCAAACCACATTCTTCAGGGTCATCGGGGAGCCCCAGCAGGGGCTCTGCCCTTATCCGTGCTGTGTTTTGTGCTTGTAAGTTCTCTGTTGCTAGAAAGATAACAAGAAAACCGAAAACCATGGGCCACAGGATCCTCTCTGCGGTCTCCGCCACAAACTGTAGTGAGAGCTTTTGCTTTTACTACAGACCATGGTGGACACGTGGTCTGTTTGTGGTTGAGCCCCTGGTCAGGAATGCAAACTCATCACCTCCTGTTTCCCTGGGAAAAGCCAGCTTTACAGCAAGGACCTCTCCACACAAACCTTCCCTGTGTGGATGGGCCCCCGCACCAGGGTTAGATGAGGGCCTGGGAGGCACCCCACGGGGTAGGGATACAACTGTGCCGTGTACTGTGCAAACCACACAGACCACCTGCTCTAAAGGCACAGTCCTTCCTGAACTGGGCTTGTGGAGTACCAGTGGTCCCCCAAACGGGCGTTCCCGTGGCCAGGTGAGCGTGGGCACCCTGGGGTAGGTGGCGCGGAACTGTCCTTTTGCAGGCTGCTCAGAGGGGAGGCGGAGCAGCACCCCCCTTCCTTTGGGACGGCTTGCTCTGGGCATGGTGCAGGGGACATGAGCACTGGTGAGGAAGCTGGATGCTGCAGGTGGTCGGTGGGAATTCCACACTCGTTTATAAATTTATTTATTTATTTATGTATTTCTGGCTGCATTGGGTCTTCGTTGTTGGGTCTTAGTTGCTGCGTGTGGGCTTTCTCTAGTTGCGGCGAGCGGGGGCTACTCTTCGTTGCAGTGCGAGGGCTTCTCATTGCAGAGCTTGGGCTCTAGGTGCACGGGCTTCAGTAGTTGTGGCACGTGGGCTCAGTAGTTGTGGCTCACGGGCTCTAGAGCGCAGGCTCAATAGTTGTGGCGCATGGGCTTAGTTGCTCTGCAGCATGTGGGATCTTCCCGGACCAGCGGTCAAACCCATGTCCCCTGCGTTGGCAGGCGGATTCTCAACCACTGCGCCACCAGGGAAGTCCCCACACTCGTTTAAACCTTTATAGATGTTCTGGATCCAGAAGCTGGGGTGTGCCCTGGTGGGACCCTGAGCAACTCCACTCAAGTGAACACATTGGTTTACATTCCTCAGATGTCCTGTGTTCACTGAGGCATGCTGTGGAGCCAAGGCCACCCTAGGGGCCGTGGGTGTGGGTTACAGGAGCCCTGTGAGGGTGGACAGTCCCTGTGGATGGACACAGGTGGACTTGCACATGTGGGACAAAGGAGCCCACCTGGTGCCTGAACCCCAGCGGTGATCTCTGACCCTGTTATTTTGGGGGGCGGGTGGGCCCCCTAGTTCAGTGACTAACAGCCTGTGCTCTGGGCCTCCTCTCTCCGCCCCCACCCCAAGTGGAATCTCACGGGACTTATCTCTGGTCCCCGCGAGCACCAATGAGCTGGGCCCAGTGCTTCGTCTTGGTCACTGGCGTCCCTCCTTGGTGCGCACTGTGGAGCTGTCTTAACAGGTGATGGGCCCCTTCTCCCATGACTCTGTCCCTCTCACCCTGCCCCAGGTGTCACATATAGAGAGGTGCTCAGCTTCAAGCCTCCCCGACAGCTGGGGGCCAAGGTCTCCAAGGAGACGGCCCTGTGAATACCCCTGGGCTCTGGGCCTGGAAGGGAGATCCTGTTTGCCACTGGGACCTTGGCTAGGGCTTGCATCCCAGGAGTCCCCTCGTTCCATGGAGCCTCTTCTGGAAGCCTGTTCCCCTGCTCTCAGACCCCACCTCAGCCTAACCTTGGAGGAGCATCTGGACTTTCTGGACAGGACGCCCCCCCTGACCTGGGGCTGGGCTCTGACCCCCTGAGCAGTGGTCCCCTCCCCCAGGGTGCAGCAGAAGCCTCAGAACCTGTGGGGTGGGATGGGGTTCGGGGTCAAAGCCTAGTCTCTGACCCTGCCTGCTCTGGACTGTGCTGAAAAGGAAGGACGGGAGGGTGCAGAGTGCTGACTCAGGGACACGTCTCCTGGGGGCGTTGGTGTGGACGCTCCTGCACCACCCCCCTTAAATGTACATTGGCCACGTGGTGTGGCCACACGGCTGGAGGAAATAAACCCTTTTGTAGCTCCCACTCTGCTTCACTTCCTGATTCCTGGGCTGGATCTCCACCTTCAGGCTTCTGTGTGGAGTAAGGGGGCTGGCCTGGGAGCCTCGGCCCCGTCTTGAGCCACTGGGCCTGGGCACCTCCTCCCTCCCAGGTCACAAAGCTGGTGCCCACCTATCCCCAACCCCCCGTCCTGTGCCAGTGAGCCCCAAGTCTGGAGCCCCCCACATTAGGGCTTGGCCCTGCCCCTCTTGTGGTGTGGCCTTCCTCTAAGCTAAGACCCCGGACCCAGACCCAGGGCAGGGCCTGATGGGGGTGAAGGGGGTTAGGGTCCAACTTGGGTCTCAGTCCCAGGTGTTTGGGCTCCCTGCGCTCTCCAAGGCCAGGTTCTTGGGGCGGTGGGGTCACGCTAGACACCTCCAGGCACCTCAGGTGTCTCTGAGACGCCTGTGCCTTAGAAGGGTGGTTTCTGTGCTCTTTTTCCTGCGCCTCCCCCGGCCATGCCCCACCGCCATTGGCGAGCCCGCGGAGCCCTCTGCCGGCCATTCGACATCTCCGAGGACTGGCAGCTGGGTCAGGGGCCACTCTAGGGCTCCTGCGCCCGCCCTTGCTTCTCTCACGTGTCCCCCGGCAGGCGCGCCCAAAGCGGGGCCAGGCCGTCACCCTTCTCTCGGCATGGGGCTCAGATGGACGCGCCCAGTTGGTCCAGCCGAATACGGTCAGACGAGTTGCCAGAGTGGATACATGCCTCTTCTGCTCAGGGGCCCTCCCGCGCCTCTGACGGAGCCCCGCCCAGGCCCTCCGCTCTCAGCGATCCAGGCGGGGCGGTCTGGCGCAGGCCCCGCCTTCGAGGCCACGTGCCCAGGACGGCCAATCAGCACGCCGTTTTCCAGCCGCCGTGATTGGCTCAGGGGCGGGCACGTCTTCCCAGAGCCCCGCAGGCCGCCGGCTACCCGCGTCAGCAGGTAGCTTGGCCAGGACGGTGGCGATCTACGCGGGGCTGCTTGCCGCGGGCAGCGGGGCCCTGTCAGGGCCTCCCTCTGCATCCATCCCACCTTGGGGATCGCCCCCGAACGGCCGGGGCGACCAGAGAACGGGACTGGGGCACGCCCGCCCCAGGGCCCCACCTCCTAGATTTCAGGGCCCCTGCTCACGTCCCGCCTCCAAGAGACCCGCCTCCAGGGCTCCGCCTACAAGACCCGGGACCTCACCCGCGGCGGCCCCGCCTCCAAGATGCCCGCCTTCCCAGACGGCCCCCCAGGAACCGCCCCCCCATCCAAGCCCTGCCTCAAAAAGGTCCGCCCGGGCCCCGCCTCCAAGACCAGATCCCGCCCATGTCCCCGTACCCAAAGACCCGCGGGGTCTTCAGTCCCCAGAACCTCTCCGTTTGAGGCCGGGGGTTCCCTGTTTCCTCCCCTCTTTGGCCATCTTGTTCTTGGCTGGGCCCGCGCCTCTTCCTTTACTGGCCTCATTCGTTCACTCACTCATTCATCCCTCGCCCAGACACTCCCTCTGTTGGCCTCCTCCCTGCCTCCCCCGACGCTGCGCCGCTCCTGTCCAGCTTCTCTGCCACAACCCTGACCCTCCGACTCTTCCGCTCTTCGGTCAGGGGTCTTTCTGGAGCTTAAGTCGGATACTGTCACTCCCTTCTTGAGCCTTGGGGGCAGCGCTGCGCTGCGGCCGGGCTAAGCCACGACCACCGTCCCCTGTCGAGGCTCTCTCCTCCTTGTGGCCTTGCCCCTGAGGACCCTCGGCCTCGCGCTCCTTCCCGCGTAGCTCCTCCCTGAGCCCTTGCTGGGGGGCCTCGGTCAGCGCTGGGCGCAATGGGCTACTGACGCGTCTGACCCGTGGCCTGCGGGGTCAGGGTGGGCCTGGGGGAGGCTTGGGGCGGAGGGGCACGGACCCGCGTGGCTCGGCTCATAGCACGCAGGTGGGGCCGCCGTGACGGTCCGCAGGAGCCTGGGCACACTGGCCCTCCGTCCTCGCACCCGTCCCCTCTGACTTACGCAGGGGCGCCGAGGCCTGCGACCCTCTCCCGGCTCCGGCGAGAGTAGGAGGCGGAGCCGCAGCTGGAGGGAAGAGCGGCTTGGGCAGAGCCCCGAGGGGCCCAGTCTTCGGCCCGCCCCGATGCATCGGGGCGGGGTTTGGGGCAGCCGGAGGCGGGTCCATGCCAGGTCCGAGTTGGAGGAAGCCGGAAGCCAAGCCCCGCGAGCCACCCTATCGACCCCTGCCCAGCTCTGGCGCCAGCCGGGCCTGGGGCCTCCTTCCTGTCCGGGCTCCGCGCCCGCGCCCCCGGCTGTGCTCCAGGCGTTGGGCTGCTCCCTGGGGCTGCCAAGGGAGGCGGGCAGTGCACTCAACTGCCTGTGAGTGGTAGTGTTTGGGTCCTGCCCACCCTGAGTGGCCCAGAGCGACCACGGTCAGGCCATGGGGACCGCACTTGTGTACCACGAGGACATGACAGCTGCCCGGCTGCTCTGGGATGAGTAAGTGGGACCTGGCAGAGGCAGAGACGGGGGATGAGGAGGGGCTCTGGACTCTGAGCTCTCTGTCCATTCAGCCCCGAGTGCGAGATCGAGTGCCCGGAGCGCCTGACCACAGCCCTGGAGCGCCTGCAGCAGCGTGGCCTGGAGCAAAGGTGTCTGCGGCTGGCAGCCCGGGAGGCCTCGGAGGCGGAACTGGGCCTGGTGCACAGGTCAGACTTGGGACGGGCCTCCTGCCCCTGAAGCCGCGGTCCAGGACCTGGGCCTGCCCCAGGCTGCTGGTGCCTGGCAAACAAGCCTCCCCCCAAAGCCTCAGTTTCACCGTTGGATGGGTGGGTGAGGGAGCAATGAGGGGGGTGGTCCCACTGGGGGTCCAGGCCCTGTTTCTCCTCCACCTGCTCCTCCAGGTGACCCTGCCTTGCCTGCCTGCCCCTTTGCAGCCCGGAGTATGTGGCCCTGTTGCAGGGGACCCAGGCCTTGGGCACCGGGGAGCTCCAGACCCTGTCTGGACAGTACGATGCCGTCTACTTCCACCCGGTGCGTGCCCTGGGGACACACCCACCCACACAGTCACACATCCGGGTACTCGTGCCTGTTCACGGGCAATGTTCCCGTGTGCCAGTGCCCTGCTGGCTGCTGCTGCGGGCACCCGGGACTGGCCTGGCCAGTTCTGCTCAGTGCTTGGTGCCCTGCAGCCTGGCACAGGACTTGGTAGAGCCTGTGAGGGGTAGTGGGCAGGGGGCTTACCTGCACCCCTGCCCTGGCAGAGTACCTTCCACTGTGCCCGGCTGGCCGCGGGGGCGGCGCTGCAGCTGGTGGATGCAGTGCTGGCGGGAGCTGTGCGCAACGGGCTCGCCCTGGTGAGGTGAGAGCTGCCCCCTCCCCTGGCCGCCCCGACCTGTGGGTGGCCCTGTGAGGACACAGGATGACCCTGACACGCCCCACACCCCACTCCCACCCCCAGGCCTCCTGGGCACCATAGCCAGAGGGCTGCCGCCAATGGATTCTGCGTGTTCAACAACGTGGCCATAGCAGCCAAACATGCCCAGCGGCAGCACGGGCTGCACAGGTTTGTGCCAGTCTGGCTGCAGGGTGAGGCCCAGGCCAGAGGGGAAGGCTGTGGAAGGGGCCTTTGAGGGACCCTACCCAGCTCCTTCCCATCCTGGGCCTGGCTCCTGGCCTGGAGGTGGGAGGCCCTGCCCTCAGTGACCCCAGAGCTGTCTGTCCCCAGGATCCTCATCGTTGACTGGGATGTCCACCATGGCCAGGGCATCCAGTATATCTTTGAGGATGACCCCAGGTAAGCTGGGGGTGGGAACAAGACCCTCCCCTGCGACCCTACTTTTCAGGACGAGCACAGCCCGGCCTGGGAAAGTCTGAGGGAGCAGACGTGGCTGTGTGCTCGGTGGGGTGGGGTTAGGCTTCTGCAAGGAGCCCTGGGGCTGAGGGGCCTGCCCTCTGGCCCCGGCTGACTGTCGCAGTGTCCTTTATTTCTCCTGGCACCGCTATGAGCACGGGCGCTTCTGGCCCTATCTCCGAGAGTCAGATGCAGACGCTGTTGGGCAGGGCCCGGGCCTTGGCTTCACTGTCAACCTGCCCTGGAACCAGGTGCTTGCCCCTCACCCCGGGCCCCCCACCCAGAGCCCCTCCCCCAGCCCACATTCCCCCCTCCCCCGAGTGCAAGCCCAGGGCGTCGTGCCAGGATCCCCCCCAGAGCCCGGGCCCCAGGGGTGAGGACCCTGCCGTCCTCCCTGGCAGGGCCAGCACTGATGCCCCTTGGCCACAGGTCGGGATGGGAAATGCTGACTACGTGGCCGCCTTCCTGCATGTGCTGCTGCCCGTGGCCTTTGAGGTGACCGTGTGGGGGTGGAGGCGGTCTCAGTGGCAGGGGGTGGGGGCGATGCGGTGCCCAGAGTGGAACAGAGCCCCTGGGGTGAGGAGGGTCTCTCTGGAGGGGCCTCCCCTCCGCCTCAGCTCCAGCTTCTTTTCTGCCTCTCCCCACCGGGCCCTGCCTGCAGTTCAACCCTGAGCTGGTCCTAGTCTCCGCGGGATTTGACTCGGCCATCGGGGATCCCGAGGTGAGGGCCTGGCCTGGCTGGGGAGGGCTTCTGGAGTCCTGGGGCCCGGTCCTCATCACACCTGGCTCTGGTTGCAGGGGCAGATGCAGGCCACGCCAGAGTGCTTTGCCCACCTCACGCAGCTGCTGCAGATGTTGGCTGGTGGCCGGGTCTGCGCTGTGCTGGAGGTGATTGTGGCGAGCTGGGAGGGTGCGTGGGCCGGAGGCTGAGAGGTGGTTGGAGGGGTCCTGCCTCGTGGGGCAGGGCGTCCTGCCTGGGACCCAGACACCCCTGCCCTTCGTGTCTCTGCCCCCTCCTCATCCCAGGGTGGCTACCACCTGGAGTCACTCTCGCAGTCCGTGTGCATGATGGTGCAAGCGCTGCTGGGCGACCCTGCCCCACCCCTGTCGGGGCCCATGGTGCCGCATGCCAGGTGCGAGGGGCAGGATGGAGGAGGGTGGGAAGGGCCAGGGGTGGGAGGCCCCGCCTCACTGATCCTGCTTCTCCTCGCAGCGCCCTGGAGTCCATCCAGAGTGTCCAGGTAGCCCAGGCCCCTCACTGGATGAGCCTCCAGCAGCAAGGTCAGCGTGGCCTGGGTCGGGACGGTGCCTCAGGCTCTCATGCAGTGGCTGTGACACTGAATCACCCCCTAGGTGTGGCCCCTGTACTGAGTCCCTGCCCCCGCTCCCCAGAGGGGAGGCCCTCGCCTCTGCTGCTGCCTGGGGGGCCCGAATTCAAGGCAGCAGCGACCCAGGACGTGGCTGCCCTGAGCTCCCTCCTGGACCAGCTGCGCCTCAATCCCACGCCCCCTGTACGCACAGCTGTTGCCTTGACTGCGCCAGATGCTGCCCTGGCCCTGCCCTCTGATGTCCTCTGTGAGGAGGGGTCAGCCCCACAGGAGGAGACGCAGGCCTGGGCCAGGTGGGCAGGGTGGGCCTGGGGAGAAGGCCGGGACCATGTCTGCACATGTGCCTGTGTGACTCATCTGTGGTCTGTGTGTCATTTTGTGTCCTCGTGTCCTTCTGGTTTGTCCACCACAGGCCACATGAGGCCCTGGCCCAGGACAGGGCCCTCACTGCACTCGGGAAGGTCTTGTACCTCTTGGACAGGATCCTGGATGGGCAGGTAGGGGCACTGGGGAGGGGCTGGGGGGTGGCCATGGAGTCAGGGGCAGGGCCCAGGACCTGCCTGCGACAGGTGGCCTGTCCAGGGGAGGTCTGGGTGGTACAGAACCATGTGGACATGAGCATTGCCTTGTGCCTTGTGCCCAGGACCCTTCCCAAAACAGCCCCCAGGGACAGGGTTCAGGAACACCCCCCTCAGTTCCCTCAACGAAATGCTCTTTGGCAGACAAGTGAAGGGGATGATTTATAGTTTTATGCATCTTATTTTCAGAAATGGAGCAATTTGACCTCAGAGTGCACAGGTGACAGTCATGTAGACACGGGCCCAAAGAAGGGACAGATGGGTCTGTTTATGTGGTTTGGGAGTTACCCTCTACACCTGTTATCCACTCCACAGGTGAGCAGTGGCATTGCAGTCACCCCAGCCTCTGCTGCAGCTGCCACCCTGGATGTGGCCATTCGGTGTGGCCTGTCCCACGGAGCCCAGAGGTAAGCCTCACATGGCTGGTCTGAGGCTACGAGGCAGGGCCCATGGGCACCCCCTGCCCTGGCTGGCCACGTGGCAATGGCTCTGGGAATGGGCTCCAGGCGGGGTGAGTGCAGCTTATCCAGGAGCCAACTCTTCCTCCAGGCTGCTTTGTCTGGCTGTGGGACAGCTGGATCGGCCCCCAGACCTCACGGATGATGGGTATGACTCTCAGGTCATGTGTGTGTCCGGTTCTGCAAGTAGGTGGGTGGGCACATCACCCTGGATCCCCAGGGGTGACAGGTGGGCGGGGCGTCCCGCAGCTGGAGTTTGGCAGAAGGGCCCCTGGGAGCAATGCCAGGAGGGTCTCCAGCACAGAGGGTCAGCGGTCTTAGCACCCCTGCCCCCTGAGCTGTCCTTCTTCTGTCCGGGCTCTGGGCAGTGGGCGGCGTCTCACACACAAGCTCATGTATCCATGTGCTTGCTCTCCCCTGGAAGGACGAATCTATGGCTGAATATTGGGGGCAAGGAGGCAGCTGCCCTGTCCATGTTCCACGTCTCTGTGCCACTGCCAGGGGTGAGTGGTGGTGTCACAGGGCAGGGCAGCTGCTGCTCACTGGCGTCGGCATGAGGGCCAGACCCCTGGCCTTCACCGGCCCTTCCTGGGGGGACTGTGGGTGTGTCTGCCCACCTGAGATTGGGAAGTGGGGTGGCCTGAGCCAGCTGGAGGGGTGTTCCCTGGATGAGGGGTTGGGCTATGCTGCTGTCCCTCCCATAGACGACTGGAGGGTTTCTGAGCTGTGTCCTGGCCCTGGTGCTGCCCCTGGCCTACAGCTTCCAGCCTGACCTGGTGCTGGTGGCGCTGGGGCCCGCCCATGGCCTGCGGGACCCCCAAGCTGCACTCCTGGCTGCGCTGCTTCGGGGCCCAGCAGGGGGCCGAGTCTTGGTCCTTGTGGATGAGGTGAGTTGGGCGGGGTGGACCTGCTGTGGGGTGGGAGGTGAGGAGAAACCAGCAACTCACTGCTTCCACCTCTGCTGCTGACTCAGGAATCCACACCCCAGCTCGCGGTGGTCCTGGCCAGGGTGTTGCACGGAGAGGCAGCCCCTAGCCTGGGTCCCTTCTCCATGGCCTCCCCAGAGGAAGTGCAGGCCCTGATGCAGCTGAGAGGGCAGCTGGAGCCACGGTGGAAGATGCTGCAGGTGGCCAGTGAGGCTGGGGGGCCAGGCTCAGGCTGAATGCTTGGGGCCTTGGGCGACAGCTGCCTTAGAGCTCTGTGGCGGGACGGGCTCACGTCCTGGGGAGTGGGGTGCTGCCCTGAACCAGCTCATAGCCGCGTCAAGCAGTTGTGCACCTCTTCCCAGCTCCTCCTTGAGTGCTGTGACCTGGTAGCTTGAAATCGGCCAGGGTGGGAGTATTTACACCCCAGAAAAGACACCACCAACTAGTCCCCCAAGAGCCTGTTGTTAACCATTCACCAGCACACTTCTGCGCGAGGCCTCTTTCCTGAGGGCTAGGCTACGGGGCTGCCCGGGACACTGGTTCAGGGGCCCTGTATCCCCCGCCCCAGCGCAGACTCCCCCCTCCGGAGACCCGCCTCTGCACGGATGGCCCCTCCCTCGCTCCCTCCCCGCCCAATCAGTAAACGTCGGTTAAGCGAAAGTCTGACTCCGTCTCCCTTATTGAGCCCGATTTAGTTAACTCAGTTGATTATGGCCCCAGTTTCCCCCACACGTGCGAACGAGGCTCCAGACCGGAAGTGCCCTTGGTAGGCGGCCTCCAGGCTCCGCCCCCTCCGCACGGGGCGCCCGCCTCCCGGGTGACGCAGTTCCGGTGCGCTTGCTCCGGCTGTGTAGCCGGTCGCGTGGTGGTGACGCGGTGTCGGGAGCTGGGGCCGCGCGCTGTCCCCAGAGTGAGGGGACCCGGCGGGCAAGCGGGCGCGTGGGCCTGGCCCACGCTCCGTCCTCGGCGGTGCCTCTGCCGGCCGTCCCCTCCCCGGGGCCCCGAGAAGGCGAGCCAGGCCGCGCTCGAGGGCCCGGCGTGAGGAGGGGGCATGGCCAGCGTCCCCCAGCTGGTGGACGACCTGTGCGAGGCCCTCCTGCCGGCCGCGAAGGCTCACTATGGCCAGCGCCGCGGGAGCCGCAAGAAGGCCAAGCAGAGCCTCAAGAGGGTGGCCTACAACGTTCTGTTCACGAGCCTCTTTCAAGATGAGACCCGCAAGCTGCAGCCCGGCCTCCCGAGACTCCCGGTGAAAAACAGGATCCTCATGCTGTCCTTCGACTTGCGAGTGAGCGGCCTGGGTGCCGAGGCCGACCGCCTGGAGGAGTTGGTGGAGGAGCTGGAGGCCGCGCATCGCCGGCCGCTGGCGGAGCTGGGATCCGTGCTGGACCTGCTGGTGCGGCTGGCGGGCAGCGGGCCCCCGCGCATGCTGCGGCGCCGGCGGGACTTCTTCTTGCACAGCCGACCCGTCGGGAGAGACGTTCCCTACGGCGGCTACGACTGCGCCGACCTGAGCGGGTTGGAGGCGGACGTGCGGTCGCTCATCTCCGGAGAGGAGTATTTCTGTCGGGACCTGGTCCGGAAGACGCTGCAGGTGATGGAGGCGGCGCCGGGCACCGGCCTGCCCGCCGTCGGGCTCTTCTCGTATGGCGACCCCTGCGGGGACAGGTTTGAGAGGGACACCCGTGTCTCGCTCTTCGGAGCCCTGGTGCACAGCCGCACGGCCGACCTGGACGTCCGCCTGGACCTGCCCCCGGTGCCGGACAGCGCAGACCTCTCCGGACTGGCCATCAAGGTAGAGTGTTTGCTTCCTGCCTCCGGCTCCCCGGGCTTGGGAAGGGCCTCGTTTGACCTTCCTTCCATCGGGGCAAAGGGAAGACAGCTGGAGTCCGGGGCACTGGCGGCTGAGCCGTGGGGCGGGGCTGCCGGTGCGGACCGCCCCCCCCCCCCCCCCCGTCCCGCGCAGCCCCCGGCCACGTGCCGCTTTCCTCTTGTATTTAGTGTTCAGTCATTTCTGTTCTCGAGTTAATGTTTAAATTCAAGTTCATGAAGATGAAATAAATCTGGTTCTTCCCTGCGTTTCAAGTGTTCAGTAGCTGTAGGTGGCAAAAAACATTTGTCCGTGCTGTTCGTGCAGTGTTATATGCTTTTTTCCCGGTAAGGTGGGATTTTTCCGTTATTAAGTAAATTGTCGTTTGCCTTTGCATTTTGCGGCTTTGCTGAAAGGGTGCTTTGTCATCGTTCAGTTATTCCCTTACTGTGAGGCACTTAGATTGTTTTCAGTCATAATGCTATAGCAAACATTTTGGCGGACGTGAGTTTTTCTGTGTCTATATGAATTTTTTATGCTGGGTTCCCCAAAATGGGATTTCCATATCAAAGACATCTTGTGAAAAATGTCATTGTAAGTTATTTTGAGGCTCGTGAGCCTCAACACGCCTGTGTTGTGTGAAATTGAGAATTGGTAATGAATTAGTTTAATTCCTTAAATGATTCCCTAGGGGTGAAAACATGGTGTATTACTTATGTGCTTGAGAAAAATAGAAGAAGCGTTCTGTCGGGTCTTTCCCATAGAGTAAATGGAAGCGTCCCTGGAACTGTCATCCCACTCGGGTGAAATCTAGACACCACGTCCAGGTGAAATGTCCTTTTCCCTTGGCCTCCAGGTCCCTTTGAGCGTGGATCAGTCGGAAGATGAAGGGTTCCAATCAGCATCCAATCTGACTCCTGATTCCCAGTCTGAGCCGGGCGTGACTCCAGACATTGACTTGTGGGACGCTGTACTCACCTACGAGGCCAGCAAGCGGAGGTGCTGGGAGCAAGTTGGATGGTTCGTGAGCTTTGCCTTAAAATGCACAGTGCCCTCCCCCCCCCACCCCCTGACCCCAGGTGAACCTGGCCTTTACTCGGAGAGCCCAGGTGGTTGGGATTAGGAACCTGGAAGTTTCAGTCAAGCTGTGTACAAGTTGTCTGCACCCTAGGGGTTGAGAGAAGTGCAGGGGGAAAGGGCTCTTGGGCCTATGGAGGTTCCCACTGAACCAGTAACTTCTGCACATCACACTTTGCAGTCCGAGTGGTCAGTTGGCAACTGAGTTACATCCTGGCCACGGTGGCTCCCAGTCCGAGGTGTCAGAGGGCGGCCTGGCAGGCTGTGTGGTCAGTGCCGGGCATGGGGTGCTGACGAGGGAACGTTCTTCACATCTAGAACGACTGAGAGTGGTCCTCTCTGGTGAGAAGTTCGGTCATCGCAGTGTTTCCCTGATTGGTGCTCTTCCCGTCCACGGCCTCTGCACACAGGACCTCTCAGTCTGTAGTGTGCTGGTGTCTCGCAACCTCCCAGAGTGGGGGTAGAGGACACATTTCCCAAATGTTTGGTCATGGGATACTCTTGTTGCATCTCATCTGCGGCATTTCTGTGGGATGCCAGTTTGGGGAGCATTGAGTGAGAGAGGTGGGGTTCACAGGGAGCCGAGTGTCTTCTGGTGCAGCCTCGGCTCCTGCAGGGTCTCCCAAGGACGAGCCCGCACTCGGGGATGTTGTGTGGGCCCTGCTCCTGCTGGGATAGCTTTCCTGGCGTGGTCATCTTCCCCCACGTGGATTCCTCCAGGCAGGGCCAGCTTCCTGCTTCCCCAAGCACCGTCGGTTTTGGTGGTTGTCTTGTCTTTGAGAGGCTTCTCTGCCCTGTGACTTCCTGTTAAGTCTTCACCCTGTCTTGTGTGTACAAAGCAAATCTAATCACTCCGCTGTTTGCTCACCCCTCACAAGTCTAAACACTGGCCATCAAGCAGCTACTACTTTCTTTTGTAAATCTTCGCTAGCGCTATTTCATTTAGCAGTTCCCACTTTTCTAGGCTCAGTTTTGCAGGTCACTGTTCAGGAGACATGGTTGCTCAGCTGGTCAACATCCTCGTCCCTTTTTCTAAATGCGCTTAATCTCCTCAGTGTCCCCCGAAAGCAGAACTGACCCCACAGCTCCAGCGTGAGGAGTACCTCGCGGTGTCCCTTCCAGGAGGACGGCAGCCAGCGCGTTGGCCTGTGCCCCGCGCTCCCGCAGGAGATGCCCGGCCGCCTCGCGGCTGGGCACGGCCTGAGCTCACTCCCCCCAGGCTCTTCCACTGCCTGCTCCATCATAACCTGGTGCCCCAACCCCTGAGGCCTGTCACTCAGGTTCATTGGGAGAACTTGGGAACTCGTTGCAGTGAAATCCCAGCCGCCTGCTGGTTTCCTGCCAGGGGCTCTGACGAGCGGGCAGTGGAGGCTCCCTGCCCACCTGCAGCCCCTGGATTGTGAACTCTGCCCTCGCCTTGAGAACCCCCAGAGGGCCCCCGCCCCTGTGCTTCAGCCTGTGAGCCAGCGTCGGTCTCCCTGCTGCCAGGAGTCCTCTGCGTCTGTCGCCCTTTCTGGGGAAGTGGTTTCATTGATGTTAAAGGCCAGGTTCTCTGTGGGGACAGGTGTGAGTTTGTTTTCCTTCATGGACTCTCCTCCCTCAGCTCTGAGCCACCGAAAGGCTCGTGTGGCCACAGTGGTCGGGAGTTGACCCTGGAAGAGTGGGCAGGAGCCTAGCACTCAAGTGCGCGGTGGGATGGCGCCCGCAGCACATGCACCCCCCCGGGGACCCCCTGGAGGGCCGTTCGGAAGGACCCTGGAGCTCCGAGTCTCCTCCTTTCCTCGAGCTCTTCCTGCCCCAAGGGAGTGTGGGCTGGTGTCGTGGCCCGGCTGGGCCCCACCTGCTGATCGGGGCACTCAGGACTGGCCTGCCCGCTTCTCCTGCTCACTCAGCTGTCCTCCACTCAGCCAGCACCACTTTCCAGGGATGGAGATCAGAGGTGCGCCGCCACTCCCCCTGCCACGCCTCACGGCCTCCCCATCTGGACTGTGGACCGCCGGCCCCTGCCCTCGCCCTCCCCACACTGAGCCCCCAGCACCTGGCCCCTTTCTCTTCCTGTCTCTGGGCTTTCACACAGGCCGCTCCCTCCGCTGCTCCAGCGTGGCCTTGCTCCCGGGGCCTTCCCACCGGGACCGTGTCCTGGGCGGTGAGTCGCGCCTCCTCGTAGCTTGTGTCTGCGCACCTGCACCTGCCCCGTGAGGACAGGACTGCGCTCGTCTTGCTCTGGCCGCTGCTCTCAGACACTTGCTCGATGAGGGAAGGAGCGCATTATGGTGCAGTGTTCGTTAAAAAGCATTTTTGGTTTTAACAAGTTCTGAGATTTTTCCTGGGCTCCTTTTATTAAGAAATTACTTTTTCCAGTGGATTTTAAAAAACGATTCTTTCATACTTTCAGTAGGGGTTGATGGTTTCCAAAGGAATATTTAAGAAGTGATACTGTCTTTTTGGCCTTTTTTGAACAGTGTGACTGGGCTGGGCAGACACTGGTAGTTCCTGAACTTCCTACAGGACCCCCATAGGCAAAGACCTCAGGGGTGGACGTGTGCCCAGAGCCACGCTCTGTGAGACCCAGCCCCCCTGATTTCTCCTGGAATTGCAGGAGACTTTTTGCTCTGTACGTTCTTTGTGCTTTTCTGGGGGGAGGGGGATAAAATGCCCGTAACATAAAATTTAACATCTTAACCCTTTTTAAGTGTACGGTTCAGTGGCATTAAGGACATTCATGTGGTGTGACCATCACCACCATCCGTCTCCAGAACTTTTTCATCCTCCCAAACTGAGACTCGGTCCCCATTACACACTCACTCCCCCTCCCCCTCCCCCAGCCTCTGGCCCCCACGCTTCTCCTTTCTGTCTCTGTGGTGTGACTACTTCAGGGACCCCACAGGAGCGGGGTCACTCAGTACTTGTTCTCTCGTGAGTGGCTTGTATCACTTAGCATCACGCCCTCAGCGTTCCTCCATGTTGTAGTATCTGACACGTTGTGTCAGAATTTCCTTTCTTTTTAAGGCTGGATAACAGTTCCCTCGTGTGGACGGATCACGTCTTTATCCACTCCTCTGGCGATGGACACGTGCGCTGTTGTTAATGTTCTGCTCCGAGCTTGGGTGTTGTTTCCCACGTAGAGGCCATCGCGAGCGAGTGGTCAGCTGGAGGACCGCTGTGTGCCCGGAGGCGCTGGGCGGTGCGGGCATTTGCTGCTGCTTCTGGACCCTTTCTGCGCGGCGCTGTCTGACTGCCTGCCGCGCGCTGCTGGAGGGCTGGGGCCGTGGGGAGTCACACCTGGTCTTAGACGTTTTATGCTCTTGAACCGCTGTTTGTCCCGCCTTCTGTTCACGTCCGCTCGCTGCCCCCCTCTGTCCCCCACAGCCCGCCTGGCCACCGAGAGGAGCCCTACCTCACCGAGGCTGGAAGGGCCGCCTTTGACAGGTCCTGCCGGCTCTGCCAAGCGGGGCTGCAGGTGCTGGGCGGGGGCCTCCTGCAGGCCCCGCAGCCCGTCCTGGTGAAGGAGTGCGAGCTGGTGAAGGACGCGCTCAACATCCTGATTGGGGTCGTGTCCGCCACGTTTTCCCTCTGCCAGGTAAGGACACGCTCACACGTGACACACCTGGGCGCTGGGCGGGTGGGGCAGCGGCCACAGAGTCCAGGGTGGCGTGTGGTTGGGAAGCCGACTTGGCCTCCTGCCTGGTGATCGTCTTCTCGTTTCAGTTCTAAAAAGTATTAATTTATTAACATCCTTTTAAAAACTGAATAAAAGATGGTCTTGCCATCAGTGAAAGAAGAGAAATGTACCCGTTTCCGCAGATCCTCGAGAAGTGCCGGGGTTGGGGGGCCCTCTGAGCCTTCCCTGTCGCTCTCCTGGCCGCGGGGGGCCTGGCTCAGCTGGGCAGTCGCTGCGCTTTATCCAGCCTTTGCCTCTTGCTGGGTGTTTACTGAACAAAAGATATGTTTACGAGAATGAAGCCTTTTGTATGTGTTGTTCTGCAACTGCTTCTTTTGTCCTGTGCCCGGTCTCTGTCTTCAGTGTACTTCCCAGGGCTGTTCTCAGGTGGAGCGTGTGCTAGAAGCACATCCTGGGCTTGGCTCAGACACGCTCCAGCCGGCTCCAGGCGGTCCCGGTGCTGGTGCGGGTGCTGGTGCGGGCGCTGGGGTGCCCTCTGGGACGCTGTTCCAGACTCCGTGTTCATGGCCTCATAGTGTTCTGTTGTGTGAATGGTCCTTCTCTATGGAGTGGAATCAATCCTCTCTACCCTTTTTAAATTGTGGTAAAACAGACGTAACTTAAGATTTACCGTCTTACCCACTATTAAGTGTACCATTCAGTAGCATTAATTACATTCACAATGTTGTGTAATCATCCCACTATTTCCAAAATTTTTCATCTCCCCAAACTGAAACTCTGTCCTCGTTAAACACTGACTCCCCGTTTCCCCTCCCCCAGCCCATGGTGCCCACCTTTCTACTTCCTGTCTCTGATTTTCCTCATGAATGGAATCATACAGTGTTTGTCCTTTTGTGTCTGACTTATTTCATTCAGCATAATGTTCTCAAAGTTCATTCATGTTGTAACCAGTGTCAGAATTTCCTTCCTTTTTTTTTTTTTTTAAAGAAGGATATTTATTTTACTTTTTTTTTTTTTAAAGGAATTCCTTTATATTATTTATTTATTTATTTTTGGCTGTGTTGGGTCTTCGTTTCTATGCGAGGGCTTTCTCTAGTTGTGGCGAGCGGGGTCCACTCTTCATCGCGGTGTGCGGGCCTCTCACTGTCACGGCCTCTCTTGTTGCGGAGCACAGGCTCCAGACGCGCAGGCTCAGTAGCTGTGGCTCACGGGCCTAGTTGCTCCGCGGCATGTGGGATCTTCCCAGACCAGGGCTCGAACCCGTGTCCCCTGCATTGGCAGGCAGATTCTCAACCACTGCGCCACGAGGGAAGTCCTTTCCTTCCTTTTTTAAGGCTGAAAAGTATTCCATGCATATATAGACCACATTTTGCTATCCATTCATCAAGTTGATGGACACTTGTGTGGATTTCACCTTTTGGCTATTGTGAATAGTGCTGTGTGAACATGGGTGCACAAGAATCTGTTTGAGTCCCGGCTTTTAGTTCATTTGGATATATTCCTAGGAGTGGAATTGCTGGGTCATACAGTAATTCTATGTTTAACTTTCTGAGGAACCAACAGATTATTTTCCACCATGGCTGCACCCTTTTACACTCGCTCCAGCAGTGTCCTGGGGTTCCAGTTTTTCTGCATCCTTACCAATACTTGTTATCCCCCCACCCCTTTTTTGGTAAATAATAGCCATCCCAGTGGGTGTGAAGTGGTATCTCATTGTAGTTTAGATTTGCATTTCCATCATGACTAATGATGCTGAGCATTTATTTTTTTTAAGATTTTTTTTTTCCCTTTTTGTTTTTAATTAATTAATTAATTAAGTCTTGGCTGCGTTGGGTCTTCGTTGCTGTGCGCAGGCCTTCTCTAGTTGCGGCGAGCGGGGCTACTCTTCGTTGCGATGCACGGGCTTTTCGTTGCGGTGGCTTCTTTTGTTGTGGAGCATGGGCTCTAGGCGCACAGGCTTCAGTAGTTGTGGCACACAGACTCAGTAGTTGTGGCGCACGGGCTTCTTTGCTCTGTGGCATGTGGGATCTTCCTGGACCAGGGCTCCAACCCATGTCCCCTGCATTGGCAGGCGGATTCTTAACCACTGCCCCACCAGGGAAGTCCTGAGCAATTTTTCACGGGTATATCTTTTTTGAAGAAATGTTTATTCTAGTCCTTTGCCTTTTTTTTTGGGGGGGGGTGTTTAGAGAACAGAAATGTATTTTCCCATAGTTTTGGATGCTGGAGGTACAAGGTTAAGGTGCTTGCAGAATTAGTTTCTCCTGAGGCCTTTCTCCTTGGTTTTCAGACAGTTGCCTTCTTACTGTGTTCTCACATGTCCTTTGCCCATTTTTGAATTGGGCCGTTGAGTTGTAGGAGTTCTTTATACATTCTGGGTATTAATCCCTTATCAGATATATGATTTGCAAATATTTTGTCCCATTCTGTAGGTTGCTTTTTCACTCTCTTGATAGTATCCTTTGAAGTACAGAAGTTTTTAATTTTGATGAAGTTCAGTTTATTTATTTTCTTTCTTTCGTTGCCTGTACCTTTGGTGTCATATTTAAGAAATCACCAAATTCAAGGTCTCTATGTTTCCTTCCAAGAGTTTATTGTTTTAGCTTTTAAGTTTAGATATTTGATCTATTTTGAGTTAATTTTGTATATGGTGCAGGGGAAGGGTCCAACTCAAATCTTTTGCACGTGGATGTTCTGTTTACCGAGCACCATTTGTTGAAAAGACTGTTCTTTCCCCATTGTATGGTCTTGATATCCTTATGCATTAATTGACCATATATGTGAGTGTTTATTTTTGGACTCTGTTCTGTTCCACTGGTCTTCATGTCTGTCCTAATGTCAGTACTACACTGTTTTGTTTTTTTGGGGTGCCGTGCCGCACAGCTTGTGGGATCTCAGTTCCCTGACCAGGGATTGAACCCGGCGCAGTGCCGAGTCCTAACCACTAAGGTAGCAGGGAACTCCCCAAGTTCTACACTGTTTTGATTACTGTAACTTTGTAGGAAGTATTGACCTTGGGAGGTGTGAGTGTTTTTTAAAATTGTTGTGGTTATTCAGGGTCCCTTGCAATACCACTATGAATTTTAAGATGGTTTTTCCTATTTCTGCTAAAAACACCATTGGGATATTGATAGGGATTGCATTGAATCCATAGATCGATTTGGGTGTATTATTATTATTATTATTTTTTGGCCACACCACACAGCATGTGGGATCTTAGTTCCCTGACCAGGGATTGAACCCGTGCCCCCTGCAGTGGAAGTGCTGAGTCTTAACCACTGGACAGCCAGGGAATTCCCTGGGTGTATTATTATCCTAACATTATTAGACATTCCAGTCCATGAACATTGGATGTCTTCGCATTTATTTAGGTCTTCAATTTCTTTCAGCAATGTTTTCTAGTTTTCACTGTAACAAGTCTTTTGCCTTCTCAGTTAAATTTATCTCTTAAGTATTTTATTCTTATATTACATTTGTAAATGGAATTGTTTTCTTAGTTTCCTTTTTTTGGATTGTTCGTTGCAAGTGTATAGAAATACAACTGATTTTTGTATGTTGATTTCATATCCTGGAACTTTGCTGAATTCGTTTATTAGTTCTAACAGGTGTTTTGTAGATTCTTTAGTGTTTTCTGTATATAAGATCATGTCATCTGCAGACAGATAATTTTCTTCTTCCTTTCCAATATGGATATTAAATTTTCTTCTTCTTACCTAATTGCTCTGGCTGGGACTTCCAGTATTATGTTGAACAGAAGTGGTCAAACAGGCATCCTTGCCTTGTTCCTTATCCTAGGGGAAAAGCTTTCAGTCTTTCACCACTGAGTGTCATGGGAGTTGTGGGTTTTTCACACGTGACCTTTATCCTGTTGAGAAAGTTCCATTCTTTTCCTAGTTTACTGAGTGTTTTTATCATGAAAAAGTATTGAGTTTTGTCAGTTTTTTTTTGCATCAGCTGAGATGATCATATATAATTTTTTCCTTCGTTCTATTAATGTGGTGTATTACATTGATTTTTTAAAAATAAATTTATTCATTTATTTATTTTTGGCTACCTTGGGTCTTCATTGCTGTGTGTGGGCTTTCTCTAGCCGTGGAAAGCCGGGGGCTACTCTTCATTGCGGTGTGCGTGCTTCTCATTGCAGTGGCTTCTCTTGCTGCGGAGCATGGGCTCTAGGCACGCGGGCTTCAGTAGTTGTGGCATGCGGGCTCAGTAGTTGTGGCTCGCGGGCTCTAGAGCGCAGGCTCAGTAGTTGTGGCGCACGGGCTTAGTTGCTCTGCGGCATGTGGGATCTTCCCGGACCAGGGATCAAACCTGTGTCCCCTGCATTGGCAGGGGGATTCTTAACCACTGCACCACCAGGGAAGTCCCTACATTGATTTTTGTATGTTGAACTACCCTTGCATTCCTGAGATAAAACCCACGTGGTCATGGTGTATGATCCTTTAACATGCTGATAGATTCAGTTTGTTAATATTTTATCAAGGATTTTTGCACCTGTGTTCATAAGGGATGTTGGCCTGTAGTCTTTTCCTTGTAATGTCGTTATCTTGCTTTGGCATCAGGGCAATACTGGCCTCTTAGAATTAGGAAGTGTTCCCTCCTCTTTAATTTTTGGAAGAGTTTAAGAATAACTGGTGGTTGTTCTTTAATTGTTTGGTAGGATTTACCAGTGAAGCCATATGGTGTTGGACTTTTCATTTTTGGGTTTTTGTTGATTTCATTTTCTTCAAATTATAAAATTCACATGACGTTAACAGTTAACCATCTTAACTTGTTGGGAGGTGTTGTGCTGGTCCCAGCCTATTTTTTTTTTCAATCAATCAATTAATTAATTAATTAATTTAAGACCGCGTTGGGTCTTCATTGCTGTGTGCAGGCTTCCTCTAGTTGTGGCGATCGGGGGCTACTCTTCGTTGTGGTGCGCAGGTTTCTCATTGCGGTGGCTTCTCTCGTTGCGGAGCACGGTATTTGTGGTGCGCAGGCTCAGTAGCTCCACAGCACGTGGGATCTTCCCAGACCAGAGCTCGACGCGTGTCCCCTGCACTGGCAGGCTGATTCTTAACCACCACACCACCAGGGAAGCCCCTCTATTCCCTTTTTTATTGTTTCTCTTCTTCTGTTAGCTTTGGGTTTCATTTGCTCTTTGTCTGCTTCATTAAGGTGTACGGTGTGGGTATTTATTTGAGACCGCATTCTTGTTAATGCAGGTGCCTGCAGCTGTACGTTTTCCTGTTCACACTGCTTTCACTGCATCCCACGAGTTTGGTTGCAGTCAGCCCTCTCTTAGGTCGTTTCCGTGCTCTGCGGTTGTCAGCCATATTGTGGGGAGCATGCCATGGCAGATATTTGTGTGCCTTTTCCATTATTTCCTTGGGACAGGTGCCTGGGAGTTGAATTGCCAGATCTAACGGCAAGCACTTTCTTACAGCCTCAGCCCCAAGCAGGTGTTTGTGTGCCCTCCTCAGGTAGCTTGGAAGGCCTTCTGCCTCCTGCGCCCTCTCCTGTGTGTGTCTGGGTCGGGGCACCTGGTCTTGGGGGTGCTGTGGGCAGCGCTGTGGTTGGGTGCAGGGCTGGAATGGGATGCAGCACCACGTGGGGCTCTGGATACCCGGCCCCAGCGACCTCCCCTCTGTCCTGCGCAGCCAGCTCCGGCCTTCACAGTGAAGCAGGGCGTCCACGTCTCAGGAGCGTCCCCCGAGAGCGTCAGCGGCCTCCTCTCGGAGGTGGCCGAGTGTGGGACCCACTACGCGCGCCTGAGCCACTTCTCTCTGCAGCCTGTGCTGGACGCCTCGTGCAGTGAGGGCCTCGTGTTCCAGGTACGGCCCCGCCTCACGCTGCTGCAGGCGTGCCTGAGAGCCGTCCGCAGGTCCCGCACCAGGGCCTCTGAGCACAAACAGTGTTCTCCTCGGTGAGGTCCAAAACCCGTCAGTTACCCGTCAGGAGTGGGGTGGCTGGCGATTACGCCTTACCTGGCCCGTCACTGCACTGGAAGCCTCGGGCAGACGTGTTGGGGCCACGAGAGAGTGCGAGGCAGGTGTGGCCAGTGCTGGGGGCCCCGGGGGCAGGCCAGGCGGTGTGTGGGGGACCCATGCTGCCTGTTCCCCACTGGGTCCCTGGCGTGGGGCTGAACCAGGTCCTCTTGAAAGCCTTGTCTTTGGCCCATTCGCGGGCCACAGCCCCCAGGACAGCGGGGGCAGCTGCGTGGGAGGGGCATCCAGACTGAGAGAAGGGCGCGGGCACCGCGGCGGGGTTGCCGGGGTGACGTGATGAGGCTCAGGTTCTAGGACGGGTCCCACAGGGCTGGGAGGGCGGAAGGAAACCAAGACAGGACTGCTGTGTCGGCTCTCTGGGGTGTGAGGGCGGGACAGCCGTCTCCTTGCTGGTGGGTGCCTGACGTTTGTTCTGGAGTGTTCCACGCAGACCTCCTGGAACGGCGTGAGCTGAGCTGGGGCCGTGCTGCTGTGGTGCTGCCCAGGACACGTGTGTCCTCGAGACCCCAGTGATCTGAGCAGCCAGAGACCCTCTGAGGGCTGGCGTCTGTGCGCAGAGCCCAGCTGCTTGGGGTCCGCAGGGTCCGATTTCCTGGTGCAGCTGGCCCTGGCTGCGGGGACAGGATTTGCAGTGGCCTCGGGCTTCCGGCCAGGCTGGGTGTCTGCACGTGACCCACAGATGCCCGTTCCTTGGAGCACGGAGCCCCAGGGCTGGGGGTGGAAGCCCTGCCTTTTGCCTGCACCGGCTCGCGCTCCGGTTCTGAGCTTGGTGGCAGTGCCCCAGCGCCCGGCCGCCCTCCTCCCAGCCCCCTGCCCCCTGCCCCGCAGGCCTTCACCAGCGGCCTGAGGAGGTACCTGCAGTACTACCGGGCTTGTGTGCTCTCCACCCCGCCCACCCTGAGCCTCCTCACCATCGGCTTTCTCTTCAGGAAACTGGGCCGGCAGCTCAGGTGGGCCTCAGCACGGCAGCCTGGTAGCTGGACAGGGGCAGGTGTGGGGCTTGCTGGGTGGTGGGCAGCCATGAAAACAGCCCTCCTGGCGGGCGTCTGGACAGCCCCTTGACCCAGCTGAGTTCACGAGGTGCTGGGTGCTGTCTGTTGGCAGCCCACCATGCGGGCCCTGCCCAGGATCGGGGGCTCCTGCCTGACAGGCACACAGGGTGCCTACAGACAGACCCGGCCCCTGGCACCCAGGAGCCAGTTAGTAAACGCCAGTCCGAGGCCCGCTGGCAGGTGCCACCTGGAGAAGGCAGAGTGGGGGGCTGCGGCGGGCTGAGGGGTTCAGTGGGAGAGGAGTTCTTGCAGGCAGAGGGGAAAGAGTGTGGAGGTCCCGGGGCTGGAGATGGGAGCCTGGGGACGTCTGGAGGGTGCTGTCGGGGGCCGCGCTGCCGTGTGGAGCACGGCCTGAAGCGGGGTGTCGGGGGCGAGAGCCCCGAGGGGGACTTGGGAGCCATCCAGGGCAGAGGAGGTGGCAGCCTGGGGGAGGCGGGAGAGTGGCAGGTTTGGGGAAGGGTGGTGGACTCGGGAATTCAGTCTTGGCCAGACCTGGGAAGGAGGTGGAGATGCGTGGGGCGCCCTGGGAGGGGCCCGGCAGGAGGCTCACACCTGAGGTCCTTGAGGTGCAGGTGGTTTTAAAGCCAGACCATCTGGACAGGCAGAGGAGGGCCTGGGACGTGTTCTGCTCACCTGGTCTCACCGGCCTGTGTGTCCAGGTACCTGGCTGAGCTCTGCGGTGTCGGCACTGGACTCCTGGGCGCTGGGGGCGGAGCGCCCGGGGCTGCGTTCCCCACTGTGAGTCTGGGTTCCTGCTGGGTGTGGGCCTGGCCGGCGCCGGGGGACGGGCAGGGCTCCCCGCCTGCTGCCTGTGCCGTGTGCGCTGAGCCCTCGCCTTGCCGCCCGCAGGGGGTGAGGCTGCTCTCCTACCTGTACCAGGAGGCCCTGGATAACTGCAGCAACGAGCACTACCCGGTCCTGCTGTCCCTGCTGAAGACCAGCTGCGAGCCCTACACGCGGTGGGGGCCGCATGGGCTCGGGGTGCCTGCTCGGCGCGGGGATCAGAGATCGGGGCGGCGCGGGGAGGGCGGGATGGGGGGTTCGGACTGTGGGCTCCGGGGCGCAGCTCTCTACCCCCGTGGGTGCCACCCGCCTCACCACTGGCCCGCCCGCCCTGGCAGGTTCATCCACGACTGGGTGTACAGTGGGGTCTTCAGAGACGTTTACGGCGAGTTCATGATCCAGGTGAACCATGAGTACTTGGGCTTCAGAGGTAGGTGGTGGCCAGCTGCCGGCTGGGACCCCACACCCTCAGGCGGGTCAGGGCCGTGGTGAGACGCAGACCCGGCTGTCCCGTCCCGCACGTAGATAAGTTTTACTGGACCCACGGCTACGTGCTCATCTCCAAAGAGGTGGAGGACTGCGTCCCCGTGTTCCTGAGGCACGTTGCCCACGACGTGTACGTCTGCGGGAAGACCATCAACCTGCTGAAGCTCTGCTGCCCCCGGGTGAGGAGGGGCTGGCGCGCGCCACCTGCAGCACGCTGCCCGCCTGTTGCCTGCCAGCCCCGGCCCCCTGAGGCCTGGCCATCTGCCCTGAGCTCTGGGTCAGCTGTGTTGGACCAGGGGTCGTGGTGACCTCTCCCTCAGTTTCCCTTGAGAGTTTCACGAGCTCAGCTTCAGTTGAGTTTCTGGGCACTTGTTCACAGACGGGAGGAGAGCTGAGGGCATTTCAGAGGCCAAGGAGGCAGTGGGCTCCTCCCCCCGCCCTCCGCATTGAAAGCTGCCCCGGCAGGACAGGGGTGGGCTGCGTCGCCAGGAAGGTGGACCCAGGGAGTCGCGTGCAGGGGTCACAGGGCTTGGCTGTGCTCCATGCGGCTGAGGCTCTGTGGAAGATGGCCAGGTGGCAGTGGTCACCTGGTGGGGTGTGGACCGGCAGCCTCTGCCTGGAGGCGCTGTCTGATGTCTGAGCAGGCTGGCCAGGTGTGTGGACCTGGGGGTTCCTGGCAGTGGAAGCGCCGGGTGCAGGCCGGATCAGGGGGCCGCAGCCGGCTGAGTGCAGGGCTGAGACCAGACTGGAGCGGCCAGGACAGGCTCAGGGCTGGGTGGGAGCGGCCCATGCAGGGGAGGAGACCCATATTGGTGAGCCCCCAGGAGCAGCCTAGAGGTTGGCTGCGGGGAGGTGGGGCTCTGGGGAGGGCGGGACTACATGGTGGGCTGGGCCCTGGGGAGAGGGCTGGCGGCTGGGGCAGTCCCGTCTGAGCTGACCTTAGGAAGTGCGTGTGGGTGTGTCCGGCTCTTGGCGGCTTCTTCTGAAGTGTTACTTGTGGGAGCCAGACCTGGCTTCTGCCACAGGGCAGCCTTGGCCTGGGCGGAAGCCCACCCAGCCTGTGACGTCCCGGAGCCGTGGAGGGTGTCAGTGAGGAGTGCAGCGTCTCTGGGGAAGCAGGCTGTCCGCGTGGGTCGCCAGAAACAGGGAGGCAGAGAGGGGTGTGGGTCTGAGTGCCTCTGGGCTCATGGCAGGTCCTCCCTCCTCGGCAGCATTACCTCTGCTGCTCCGATGTCCCCGTCCCTCGCATCTCGGTGATATTCTCCCTCGAGGAGCTGAAGGACATCGAGAAGGACTGTGCCATCTACGTGGGCCGGATGGAGAGGGTGGCGCGCCACAGCTCCATCAGCAAGGAGGAGAAGGTGAGGGGGCACCTTGGGCCACGGGCCTGGCCTTGCGCCTCCCGCTCCTCCCTCCTCCCAGGGTGGGCTGGACAGTGGGCTCCCCTCCTGCTCAGGAGGGGCAGGTGTACTGGGGCCCAAGCTGTGCGCCTCCTGTGGACTGGGGAGGGGTTTGATGGAAAGTCCTTCCTGGCCTGGCACCTGGTGGGCAGCGGGGAGATGTGGGCCGGGCAGACCCCAGAGAACAAGTGGTGGGGTGGCGGGGAGCGCTGGAGGTGCAGGAGGCTGTATACCCCACTGGAGCACCCTGGCCTGGCCCTCCGTCCCTGCAGGGAAGCCCGTCCCCTTCAGGGTGGGCATCAGGCCTGGGGCCTTGGCCCCAGATTGCTCTGGGAGAGTGTGTCGACTGCCTGGGAACCAGCCTCACCACTGTGTGGGGCGGGCACCGTGCCCCCGGAGCCCAGCCGGGGTCTGAGCGGACCCCTCTCCCAGGCCGTCCCAGGGGCACGGGAGGGAGGATTAGATGCATCAATCACTGGTGGTCTTTTTCAGGAATTACGAATGGAAATTGCAAAACAAGAATTAATTGTCCAGGCCCGGGAAGCTGCGTCCAGGGTCCTGAGCGCGCTCAGCGGTGCGTGTGGCTCGGGTCCCCCTCTGTGTCGGGGGGCTGCCTGCTGGGGCTGCTCATAACGTGCCCCTTCCTCTCTCGTCGCAGATCGGCAGCTGTCTGAGCGGATGGCCTTGGATGCCCAGAAGCGAGAGCAGTTTCAGAGGCTGAAGGCGCAGTTTGTGAAGGACCGGGAGGTGAGTGGGGTTGGCCCGGGGGTGGCACAGGCTCGGGGAGTCGGCCTCACCACTGGGGCCGCCGGGGGGTGTTGTGCAGCGCCGCCGGGTGGCCAGGCAGGAGGAGCTGGATGATGACTTCAGCTACGCCCGCGAGCTCCGGGACCGGCAGAGGAGGCTGAAGGCCCTGGAGGAGCAGCTGGAGAGGAAGGCCAGGTAGGCGGCCGCGGGCGCAGTGGCCACTCCGGGTCGGCCTCCCTGGGACGAGGGCACCGCGGGGACACCGTGGCTCATTTGATCTCTGTGATGGCCCTTTACCTTTTATTTTGAAAACTTTCAGGTGTACGTTCAGGCTGGAAGAGTAGTGGTCTGAACTCAGAATGTCTTCTTGCGGTCGGTTTGTGTGGATTGGGATTCAGGATCGGTCCACACACTGTGTTCCTGTTGCCTCTCTGTCTCTTTGTTTCTTTTAAGTTAAACAGCTCCTGTTCTTCTAATTTATTCTTAAACCTGTTAGCAGCTTGACAGAGAGACAGGAATTTCTCCAGCACAGTACCTGAGAGTCTGTCTCTTGCTGGGCCGTCAGCTTGTCCCGCCCTCCCCTGCATTTCCCATAAGCTGGCAGCAGAGCTGGCATCTCGAAGGGGGGCCCTTTGTGGGAGGGGCTGTCCCTTCCTACTCATTGTCTCGGGGTCTCAGTTGTCCTGACCTTGGGGACGGTTTATGGAGCTGTGACGGAGCCAGCAAGTGATGAGTGCACGTGCCTCCGTGCTGTCTTGTGTGTACACACGTGTGTGTGTGCGCGCATGTGAGTAGATGTTATTCACCTGTTTACACGAGGAGGAAACTAGGTGTAGAGGCCGTGTCCCTGGCCTGTGGCAACCGAATTAAAAATGGCCGGTCCAGGTTTGAAACCAGTTTCCTGATGGCGAGAGGATCAAAATCGTTGGGTGTTGACATGCCAGGCCAGCTTTGAATTAAGCAAGTAAAATGTTTACACTGCACCCTGTGTACCCTTTTGCATTAACAATCAGTTCTCTGGGGTTTGCTTCAGCGGAATGGGAAGTTGCCTTTTATGCGGCTGAGGAAGCGAGGCCTTACCTCCTAGAGGGCCTGGGCAGCCCCCCGGCCCCTCGCCAGTCCCTCTGCCCCAGGCTGTGTAGGCGCTCATTCTGGTGTTCACTCAGCAGAGTGAATTCACTGGGCCTGCCCGCTGGGGGCTCCTCGTCTGGGGGCCAGAAAGACCTGCCCAGCGAGGCCCCTGCAGGTGTTGCGGCAGCAGCTGCCTGGCCGGGGAGGGCGCTGGGCGTGTGGCCTGCCCATCGGGGGCCTCTGCCATGGAGAGCATCCAGCCCACGGGGCACTGGCTGGACGGTGGGGTGCCCGTGGTGACCGGTCCCCTGTCGGTGGCTGCAGGCAGGCGCTGGTGGATCGTTACAGCCAGCTGTCCGCAGAGGCAGCTCGGCGGGAGCGGAAGGCGCTGTGGACGGTCCGGAGGCACAGATTGGCCGGCGCTCGGCTTCGGTTTCTCTTGGAAGATCAGAGACGCGTTCAGGTAGCGCTGCCGTTCACCCGGGAGCTCTTCCCCGGCCCCCCGGGGCCTCAGAAGCCCCTGAGGTCGCACGCAGACCTTCCTGTGTGCCCGCTGGAGGAGGATGAGTAAGGCTCTCATCACGTGCTCAGAAGGGTCGTGACCGGGAGAGGCCGTGCTGCCCTCAGACGACACAGGGGGTGCCGGGCGCCAGCCGGGCTGCGAGCCAAGTGCCGCGTAAGCCCCGCCGCATCGCGGTGCCCGACAGGCGCGGGCCGTGGGGCTGTGGCTTCCACCCCCACGGCTGCCGCCGCACATCCTGCTGGTTGAATTTCAGGAGCTGCTGGAAGACATGGCTGAGGGGAAGCCCCTGGAGCCGCTGGCCGTCCTCCCGGGTGCCCGCTCCCAGGTGAGTGCCCGCTCCCGGGCGAGGGGCCGGGGCAGGATCCAGGGCATGTAGGGTGGGGCTCGGAGCTGGCTGCCCCATGCCTGCCTGGCCTGTGTCCCCACTGCCCCCCTAGCGTGGGTTTTGGTGCTGGTTGCAGAACTGAACTTGGGGGACAGAGCCAGATAATGGGAGGGATCAACGCGCACTTGTGTTTCAGGCTTCCTTTCTGGGCCCTGAGCTTCCAGACGGAGGTGGCAGCTGCGATTCTGGGCGTGAGGAGCAGCACGAGGCTGCCCGGGACGGCCCCGACAGGCAGAGCGTGCCGACGCCGCAGCCCCTCGAGTCTCCAGCAGCGGGGGCCTGCGGCTCAGGGCCAGGCGCAGGCCCGCCGTCAGAGCAGGCGGAGGAGCCGGGGCCGTTCTCTGTGGGCCTCAGCATCCAAGACTTCCTGCCCGCGGCCCAGGGGGCTGAGCAGCCTGTGCTCACCAGCGCGGCCCCCATCCTGGACGAGGCGCTGCAGACCATCGGCTTGGACCTGCCTCCCCTGGCTCCGTCCGCAGCAGCGGACACGGGGCCCTCCGGGCCACAGGAGTACGATTTCAGAACCGTCCTGAGGCCGGCTGTGGCCGCCCCCGCTTCCCCAGGGGCCCTCCAGACTGCAGGAGGCAGCTTGGGCAGTGAGGGGCAGCGGCTGCGGGAGGACACTCACGTGCAGCCGGACACGTGTGTCCCAGATGGGCGGGTGGCTCTGCCTCACACGCACCCCCCCCAGCACCCCTCCCACCAGGAGGAGAGCAGCCAGGCCACGGGGCAGCTCTGTGGGCAAGTGGCAGAGCCTGGTGTTCCCACAGAGGGTTATGCTTCTGGAATGGCTCTCTCCCGGCCACGGTGGAATGTCCACGGACACGTGTCTGATGCCAGCATCAGGGTGGGGGAGAACGTGTGGGATGTGACCCCCTCCCGGCCACGGTGGAACGTCCACGGACACGTGTCTGACGCCAGCATCAGGGTGGGGGAGAACGTGTGGGATGTGACCCCCTCCCGGCCACGGTGGAACGTCCACGGACACGTGTCTCAGTCCAGTGTGATGCTGGGGGTGCTCTCAGGGGAAGCCGAGCCCAATGTGCCTGGGCCCCCCCGGGCGCCCCCTGACCATGGGTCCCAGTCAGGCCTCAGCTTGGGAGTCCAGAGCCCTGCCCGGGAACAGGAGCCACGGCTGCCTGCAGAGACGGCCTCAGGCGGCTCCGGTGCGCAAGTGGCTGGACCTGGCTCTGGCCGTGGGGAGGAGAGCAGCCTGCAGGCCGTGCTGTCTGCGGAGGCTGCACCCGCTGCTCTGGAAGATGGTATCCCTGAGGAGCCAGGTCAGTGGGGCCCCCAGGGCTGTCCTGTGACGGGGGGCGTCCGTGAGCCCAGGGGGGGCGGGGGGAGGGCGGGTGAGAAGCTGGCTGCCCTGGGGACTTGGTGGGGCGCTGCCCTGCGGCAGGTGCTGGGCCCTGATGCCCCCTCCTACCCCGTTTGTTTTGCTCAGGCCCGGGGGCGAGTGGGGACTCCCAGGATCTCTCTCCAAGTGGCCCTCCGAGCTCACAGGTCAGAGCAGACGTGGTCAGGGGTTGGGGATCGGGAGTCGGGGGAGTGTGTGCTGCTGGTGGGCCCGCTGCCCCCACCTGGCCTGTCGTGGGCAGTGAGGGCTCCGTCCTGGGACTGGGCAGCACGTGGGGGATTCCCCCCGCCCCGTCCATTCTCTTCCACACGAGGGGAACAGGCGGGTTCCTTGAGGCTGGGTTGTCTCAGGAGGGCGTGGACACCCGGAGCAGCCCAGGCCCTGGCGAGGAGGCGGCCCAGCGCTGGGACAGGGAGCAGGCCTACTTGGCGGGCCTGGCGGGGCAGTATTGCCTGGAGCAGTACCCGGACAGCTACGAGGCCATGTGTGAGTGGGCTGGCCGTGGCGGGAGGGAGCCTGGCCGGCGTGTCCCTGGTGCGGGACCGTGGTCCGTGTCACCCCTGCAGCAGAGCCTCCTGTCGCCCGTCTCCTGCACCACGGGCTTCCCCGAGCTTTCGCCGTCCCCGAGGACCCCGGGGCCCAGTCAGACGCGGACGAGAGCGCGGTGCAGCTGAGCGAGCTGCTGCCACTGCCCGTGCTCATGAAGCACTCCATCACGGCCCCGCTGGCTGCCCAGTGAGTGCCTGCCCGCCCGGCCCGCCCCGCCCGGCCCTCCTGCCCGGCCCTCCCTGCCTTGCCGGCCAGTGACGCCAGGCCCCTCCTGCCAGCGTCTCCCTGGTGAACAAGGCCGCGGTTGACTACTTCTTCGTGGAGCTGCACCTCGGGGCGCACTTCGAGGCGCTGCGGCACTTCCTGCTGATGGAGGACGGGGAGTTTGCGCAGTCCCTCAGTGACCTGCTCTTTGAGAAGGTGAGCCCCAGGTGGGGCGAGCACAGGTGGGCCTGTGGGAGGGGGTCCGGAGGCCTCGGGACACCTTGGGACACCCGTGCCCTGCTGCTGCAGCTCGGGGCGGGACAGACGCCTGGGGAGCTCCTCAGCCCGCTGGTGCTCAACTCCGTGCTGAGCAAGGCCCTGCAGTACAGCCTGCACGGCGACACCCCGCACGCCGCCAACCTCTCCTTCGCCCTCAAGTTCCTGCCTGAGACGTTTGCCCCCAATGCCCCGGACGTGCTGAGCTGTCTGGAGCTCAGGTACAAGGTGAGTAGGGCCCCCTTGTGCAGATGGGCGGGGGACGGTCCCGGGACGCAGGGCGTGCTAAGTCGGCTTCCCTGGCAGGTTGACTGGCCCCTCAACATCGTGGTCACCGAGGGCTGCTTGAGCAGGTACAGCGGCATTTTCTCCTTCCTGTTGCAGTTGAAGCTCATGATGTGGACACTCAAGGATGTCTGCTTCCACCTCAAGCGCACAGGTGAGCCTCGCAGGGCCCCGGTGTCCCCTCAGGCCATGGCTGTAGCTCAACACCCCCCCCCCCACCCCATCCCCCCTGCAGCACGGGTGAGCCACGCGGCCAGCTCGGTGCAGTTCCGCCAACTGCAGCTGTTCAAGCACGAGATGCAGCACTTTGTGAAGGTCATCCAGGGCTACATCGCCAACCAGATCCTGCATGTCACCTGGTGTGAGTTCCAGGCCAGGCTGGCCTCGGTGGGTGACCTAGAGGAGATCCAGCGTGCCCACGCCGAGTACCTGCACAAGGCTGTCTTCAGGTGAGGCGCGGGGCCGGGGCCGCGTCCCCCGGGTCGGGCGCGCTCACCGCAGCCCCCGCCTTGCTCCCCCAGGGGCCTGCTGACAGAGAAGGCGGCGCCCGTCATGAACATCATCCACAGCATCTTCAGCCTGGTCCTCAAGTTCCGCAGCCAGCTCATCTCCCAGCCCTGGGGCCCGGCCAGCGGCCCCTGCGGCCCCGAGCACCCCAGCTTCGCCCTCATGCAGCAGTCCTACAGCACCTTCAAGTACTACTCCCACTTCCTCTTCAAAGGTGACCCCTCCCCTGGGCCGGGCAGGGACAGGTGGGGCGGGGGCGGGGCTGAACTGCTCACGGACCCCCCTCCCTCCAGTGGTGAGCAAGCTGGTGAACCGCGGCTACCAGCCCCACCTGGAGGACTTCCTGCTGCGCATCAACTTCAACAACTACTACCAGGACGCCTGAGGCCTGTGTGGCGTGGCGGGTGCCTGGGCTGGAATAAAGGTGCTGCCCGCCCCACTCGTGCCTCTCTCTACCGGGCGGGGGCGGGGCCGGGGCGGGGGCAGAACGAACACATGGAGGCGACCGAGGGAGCTGCCAATTTATTTAGGAGCTGCGTGCCCCGCCAGGCTGGCGAGGTGGGCGGGGGCCGCGCGTCCGCCGGTCCCCTCTGCTGAGCCGTCCTGGCGCAAAGCAGCCTGTCGCTGGGAGAAGAGCCTGGGGCTGGGCGGTGCTGCCGAGTCAGCATCGGACAGAGACGGGTCAGGTCCTGACTGGACGTCTCTGCCGTCATGGAGAGACGGGCGGGGTGGGCGCTGCCTCGTGGACTCACTCAAGGGCTCGGGCCTCGGGGCTCCTGCGTGGAGGCCTCCAAGGCGCTTACGACGATCACGTCACACACAGCTCCGCCGCCCAGAGCGGGGGCTTGCTGCTGTACGAGTGCCGCCGGCCGGCTGCCCCACCGGCCTCCCCACTGGCCTCCTCGGGCTCGGCGGCCTCGTGGGGCTCGGCGGCCCCCCCCTCCCTGCGGTAAGGGGTCTCCAGCAGCTTCAGCACCCGCTGCACCTGGAGGAGAGCAGAGGGTGCGGTGTTTGTCGGGGGCCGGCCTCGCCCGCAGCGGGAGGGGACCAGTAGGGGAGGGCCGGGCGGGCCGCTTGCCTCTGAGAAGTCTCCGCTCTCGGCAGCCTCGATGGCGCCCTGCGCGATGTAGTTCCTCAGGACGTACTTGGGGTTGTTCGCGTGCATGACGCGCACGTGCTCGGCCTGCCAGGCAGTGGTGTCGCTGGCGGCCTCCTGATCCTTCTCCAGCCGGGCTCTGGAGTCACACCCGAGCCGAGCGTCAGCAGAGCCGCCCCACCCCGCTGCCCTGGAGTCCCCGCGGGGGGTGTGGGGAGGGGGCCCACCTGTACTCCAGGAGCCACTCGGCCCAGTGGCTCCTGTTCCTGCTGTGCAGCTCCGCCGGGCTCAGCTGCTCCAGCCGCGACAGCTGCTCCACGCGCTCCAGCTCCCGCGCCAGGCTCGCCCGCGTGCCGATGAGCGCCAGAAGCTGCGGGTTCGACTGCGCCAGCATGAGCATCATGGACAGCTGCCTGCGTGGAGCGGGCGCGTGAGGGGCCCCAGGCCACGTGGTCCCCACCGCCGCCCTGCCGCACCCCCGTCCCCAGCCCCACCCCCACCAGGGGTGTGCCCGGGTCCGACGGACGAAGCAGATGTGGGACCGCTACCAGCCGTCCGCCCTTGTCCTACCACAAACCCCGCATGTGACGGGGCACACGGACACCGCAGGCTGACCCGGGCCGGCCCTGGCTCCCGGCTGGCGGCCACCCACCGACAACTGACCCAGGACCCAGTCCCTCTGGGAGAGGTTCACTGCTGTCAGCTCCTCCCACGGTGATCACAGGGCTGGACGCTTCTCCACCTCTGGGGGCACCTGGGGGCAGGGCAGCCCCTGACACCCCCTTCCCCAGTTACCCTGGCTCCATGCTCAGCAGGTCCTGCCAGCTTCAGCCCCTCCCCACACTGCTGCACTAGAGTCCTGTCTGGCACGGGACGGGACACGTTGGTGATGGGTTTTGAGTGTGGGCTGCACCCTCAGGACATGACACGATGGTGCAGAAAGCGCGGTCTGGCTGGAGACTGCGGGCCCACACCCAGGCTCTTCCTGGGGAGCCTCCCCAGAGCAGAGACCACCGTGCCCCAGCCTGTGCTGCCTGGCCTCCCCATTCCAGTGTCAGCACCTCCATCCTTTCCTCTGGCCAGCGGGCCTCAGTGCCACAAAGCCAGGGTCTGACCATCCCACCCCTGGCAGTGGAGCGGCCGCCTGGGTGTGCTGTCTCCAGCGTCCTCCCAAAGGCTTCGTTCTAAATGTTCCTCCCTTCCCAGAAACAAATGCTAGGGAAGCAAGACCCAAGTACCCACCGGGGATCCATCTGGGGTCGGAAGGCGCGCCTCAGCTCCTCCAGGGAGGCACACTGTGCAGTCAGTGCGGCCAGGAACTCGTCCAGGTCCTCGGCTGGGAAGGAGCTCAGCAGGTAGAAGGTGTTTGTGAAGTCAGCACCTGTAACACGCAGCTGCTCAGGGCGCCGTCCCGTCACCAGAGGACCGTACGTGTTCATCCGCCACGTGTGCGGCACCCTGCTCAGCCTCAGGTCAGGGACTCCTGAGCCCTCCCCTCAGTCCTCCCAGCTCAGTCCCCACTCTGAACCTGACGAGTCACTCAATCTCTCAAGGCCTCCAGGCCTGGTTTCTTCATCTGTAAAATGGGTAAATACAGTAAAGGCACCGAGGCCGGGCCCTGGCCCTCATCACTGTCACGGCAGTTAGCACCGTCTGCTTCAGGAGCTGCGGGGTCGAGATGGCACAGGACGTGAGCCATGACAGACACTGTGAGGGCCTCAGCCTGACTTGCTGAAACACTGTCACCAAAACCCCCAAGGAAACATCCAAAAAACAGACACAAGGGAAAATGAGAAGGAAACCAGAACGGTATACTGCAAAAGATCACCTAAGCACGAGAGCAGTAACAGAGAAAATAAAGGACAAAACTGGTGTAAGACAGAACACAAAGAGCAAAACAGCCTAAGTCCTCCCTTATCAGTAATTACTTTAAAAGTAAATGGATTAGGGAATTCCCTGATCCAGTGGTTAGGACTCTGTGCCTTCACTGCTAGGGCACGGGTTCAATTCCTGGTTGGGGAACTAAGACCCCACAAGCCAAAAAAAAAAAAAGTAAATGGATTAAAGTCTCCATTCAAAGAGCAGAGACTGACAGAATGGATAAAAAAACCATGATCCAACAACTACAGTAAGATAACTTGCTGTAGACTCGTAAGTCAAAAGCGAAAGGATGGAAAAAATATCCCATGATTTGCATACTGACAGTAACCTAAAGAGAGCTGGGGTGGCTACGCTGACGTCAGAAAAACAGACTATGTAAGAACTTGACAAAGAGGAGCATCATATATTGATGAGTCAGTTCAGCAAGAAGATGTAACAATTACAGACTTGCACCAAACAAGAGCCCCCAATACACAAAGCAAAGACTCAAAACTGAAGGGCGAACACGTTTCAAATCAACTATACTCCAATTTAAAAACAAACAAAAAAACCTGAAGGGTGGACTCGAGCAGTTCTGTAAGAGTTGGGACGTCAGCACCCAACACCTGGACAGAAGGTCAACAAGGAAACAATGTGAACAGACACAACACTCCACCCAAGCTCTCAGGTGCACGTTCTCCAGGACAGACCACGTGTTGGGCCATAAAACCAGTCTTAATACACTGAAAAGACTGGTGTCTTCTGCAACCACGATGGCATGAAGTCACAAATGGAAGGACAACTGGAAAATTCACAAGTAATGTGAAAATTAACTACTGGTTCTAAAAAGAAATCACAAGGGAAATTAGAAAAATACTTAGAGGTATGAACCAAAAGCAGCAGTGCTCAGAGGGAAGTTTATAGCTGTAAATGCCTGCGCTAAAAGCGCAGCTCTCTCATCACCAGAAAAAAATAAATTTGTCACTGTGTGGTGATCATTTCACGTTATATACATACAGCAAATCATCATGTCACACACCTGAGACTTATATAATGCTATACGCCAGTTCTCAGTAAAAAAAGATTTCAAATCAATAATCTAATCTTACATCTAAAGAAGTAGAAAAAGAACTAAATAAGACCAAAGTTAGCATAAAGGAAGGAAATGAGATTAGAACAGAGATAAATGAAATAGAGAACAAAAACAAGAGAAAATCAATGAAACCAAAGTTGGTTCTTTGAAAAGGTCAGTAACACTGACAAAATTTTAGCTACACTAACAAAAAAAGACACAAGTAACTAAAGGAAATAAAGGTGGGGACGTCACTGCAGACTGTACAGAAATAAAAGACTAAGAAAACACTATGAATAATAATTTAGATAACATAGATGACATAGACGAATTCCCAGAAACACATAAATTACCAAACCTGACTCAAGAAGAAATAGAAAATCTAAATAGTCCCATAGCAAGTAAGGAGACTGGAAACTTCCTAACACAGGAAATGTTAGGACCAGACGGCTTCACTGGTGAATTCTACCAAACATTTAAAGAAGAATTAACACCAATCCTTCTCAGACTCTTCTGAAAAATAGGAGGGAACACTTCCTAACTCATTCATGAGATCAGCACTGCCTCGATACCAAAGCCAAACAAAGATACCACAAGAAAAGAAAACCACAGACCAGTATCCCTTGTAAAAACAGATGTAAAAGAAACCTCAGCAAAACATTAGAAGGAGCAAGTAGGGTTTATCCCCAGAATGCAAGGGGTCTGTGTGTCCCCTGCCCGAATCCATATATGGAAACCCAACTCTGCAGGGTGATGGTATTTGGAGCTGGGGCCTTTGGGAGGTAGGCCACGAGGGTGGAGCCCTCACAGTGTGCTTCATGCCCCTGCTCCCTACTCTGCCGTGTGAGGACACAGCCAGAAGGCGGCACCCTGATCCTGGACCTCCAGCTTCTACACCGTGAGAGGCAGTTTAAACTAAGGCAGGATACGGACGAAGAAGTAAAACCTGGCGATCACCTCAACTGAGGCACAGTGTGAAAACACCCAATGAGGGACAGAAGGAAACACCCTCTACTTGAGAAAAGCCACATGTGCACAGGCCAACAGCTCACATCACACTCGTGTGAGAGACAGAGCTTTTCCCCAAGAGCAGGAACAGTAAGTGACGCCTGGTCGGCCGCTTCTGTTGAGCAGCACCAGGCGTCCTAGCCAGAGCAGCCAGGAATCCCCAGGCACACCCCACAACGGCACCCTGGAGAGGATGGGAAACAGGAACGGAAAGACACAGTACGTCTGTGTCCACAGCAGCGTTATGCATGGTGGCCACGGGGTGGAACAGCAGCCCAAGTGTCCAACAGACGATGGACGAGCAAAAGGCAGGCCATCCGCACAGACTATTCGGCCTTAAAATCCTGACACGCAGACAACAGGGATGACCACCGTGGAGGACGTCATGCTGAGTGGGGTGAGCTAGAAGAAGAGCCACGTGAACCCCTTGCCTGTGGTCCCTGGAGGTGGCGAGTTCTTAGAAAGCAGGCGTGAGGTTACCAGGGCGGGGCGAGGGGCGGGGCGAGGGGCCAGGGGGCTAGTGCTTCACGGCTGCAGATGTCCATCTGGGAAGACGAGAAAGTTCTGGAGACGCTGGCAGTGGTGGTTGCGAGACAAGGTGAATGTGCTTAAAGCCACTGAGACGTGGTCGCAGGTTGGTTTCATGTTCTGTTTCAGCACGACGTGGTGCGTGCGCCCCACCCACACTCACCGGTCAGGTGCATGGTCTCCAGGAGCCTGGCCACCAGGGCGCTGTCCTCCTCCCGCTCAGCCCGCACGAGGCCCAGCTTCCAGCGCATCTTCTGCAAGTAGTGCCTGCGGAACTCAGCATCGAACTCCTCCGCCAGGATGGCCTCGGCCAGCTCGAGGGGCAGCGCGGGGTCCAGGGCCTCGGCCAGCTTCTGCAGGTTCCACTTGCACACCTCGGGCTGCCTGCTGTACGAGTAGCGCCCGGCGGTGTCGGAGGCATTGCACACGTGGTCCGGGTCGTACCTGCCGCGTGGGGAGAGCCGGGAGCTGCCTGAGGGGACCCGCCGAGCGACAGTGCAGGCCCCGGTGGCTGCCGCTGCCCTGCCTGTCCCACGGGGCCCTGCAGCCTCTAGAGCAGGGAGGCCGCACTCCAGCGCGGCCCCCTCGCCGCCCCCTGCCTGGCTCCCGCCCCCGCCCCATCAGCCCACTCTCCACCTGGGAGCCGAGGGGGTGCTGCTCAAGGTGCTTCTGTGCTCAGAACCCTCCAGGGATCCCTGCTCTGGGGACGGCCGGCTGCCCAGGCCTTGCTGAGAATTAAACACCGAACAGAACATTAACAAGAGCAGCCACACAGGCCTGCAGGTCCTTCCCGTGGCCTTGAGATGCCCGCGCGGTCACGTGCCTCCCCGCCAGGGGCCCCTGGCAGGCGGCGGGATGCCCACCTGTCCAGGAAGCCGAAGGGCCCGTAGTCGATGGTGAGCCCCACGATACTCATGTTGTCCGTGTTGAGCACGCCGTGGCAGAAGCCCACGCACTGCCACTCAGCCACCAGCTGGGCCGTGCGCCGCGTCACCTGCAACAGTGCCACAGGACGGCCGCCGGCTGCTCCCCTCCGCGCCCCCCCCAACCAGCTGTGCCCGCTGAGCCGGTCTCGCTCTGCGGTGACTCCCAAGGGGCCCGACCCAGTGTCCTGTCAGCTGACGCTCAGCCGTGGGGAGAACATCCGAGGGCAGTTAAGAAGGAAAGAGTATTTTGGATGAGTTGATATGAGTGGCTCTATATACTCACTGTTTTTTGGCTTTTATCCAAACCAGAAAAATCAGGGAACCTGGACATTCCCATGACTCACGCCCCGTAGGATGACTACGTGGAAACAAGGAAGTTACCACGTTCTCAGGCGAAAACTGCCCAGGTCCAGACACTGTGCCCAGGGCCCCGCCTCGCCCTGGGCTGCAGGGAGCGAGGCTCAAATGGCCCAGCTGCCCAGCTGCCCAGCCCAGAGTCCGGCTGCCAGACCTGCCACCCCCTGCCCCCCGGCCAGGGAGCAGGAGCCCTGCAAGATGCAGGGCTGCACCTGGGGGCCCCCGGCGGCCCCCAGACGGGTCCGCACGCACCACGCCTCCTGAGGCTGCGGACGCTCCTGGAGTTGGGTGGCAACCACCCTCTCCACTTCACTGACCAAGAGACCCAGGTTCAGAGGGGGGAGCCCGGGCCGCCCACTTCGGGTGTGAGCTGAGCCCCAAGACTCCCCTGGCATCACCCATGTGACAGACGGGAAGCAACAGTGTGGCTGAAGTGGGGTCCGGGGAGTGACAGGTGCAGGACAGTGCCCACTTCTGGTGCAGAGCGCTGGCCGCGGGCCTCCGGCCCTCAGACAGACCCCTCACCCTGCCGCCTGTTTCCCTGGCTGAGGCTGCACCGCCTCCCACAACTTTGACTGTCGTGCGGGACGACGCCTGAGAGTTCTGGGGGAGGTGGAGAGGCCAAGGGGTGTGTGTTTGGGGCCACCGTGAACACACGCCCCACGCGGGAGGCCCAGCACCCACCAGCCCTGATTCCCTCCCAAGCTCTCTGCGTGGCCCCTCGATGCCGCTCAAATAGTGACCCGGGGGTCTGTCCCAGGACCCCGACCCTCAACGGTATCTGAGAAGTTGCCCCTGGGCCAAGCCAGTGCCAAGCCAGTGGGTGGTGACTCAAGAGGGCCGGGCACCCAGCGTCCGCCCACAGGCGGGCAGCTCCCACCGACCTCCCGGAAGAAGGCTGCGTGCCTCTGTACGCTGTCGCTGGCGTGAGTGGCCTGGATCTCAGGGTAGAAAGTGCTGATGACATAGTCAAGCATCTGCACTCGGATGTCGTTCCTCCCCACGCTGGGGCCTGCGCGCCCCGTGTGCTCGTCCGAGGACTTGAAGATCTCAAAGGATCCGAACCTGGAGGGAAGACCCGCGTTGACAACAGGTTAAATGTGACGCCTCCCCCTCACGAGTAAGGAAGGAGGGAGGGTGCTGCTAGCCCTCGTGGCCGGGCGGGGGGGACAAACCACCAAACGTAGCTGGTCGTTCAGTGACTCAGGCAGACACAGGGCACTTCCCGGGGTGCATGGGGCCGGGTCTGCCACGGCCGCCCTGCAGGGACGAGAGGGGTTCTGTGTCCGGCCTCCCACACCGAGGGGTGCGCCCGTCACCAGCGTCCTGTAGTGGGGTGACCCGCAGGGTCAGCGGTGGGGCAGTTATACGCCCCAGGGGGCGGGGCAACGTCCGGAGGCATTTTTGGTTGTCACGACGGGGGTTACTACCAGCAGCTCGTGGGTGGAAGCCAGGAATGCTGCCTGACACCCTATGAGACACAGATCAGCTCGCAGCAAAGACGACCTGGTCCAAACGCCACTAGTGCAGCTGTGCCCAGAGCCCCGGGTCTGCCAGGACGAGGCCAACGCCTGCCCCGACACCTCCACCCCCGGAGGACAAAGGGAAAGCTGGTGACAGCTGACGCACAGGGTCGGCTGGGGTCACCTGACCCCGCCAGACCGCCACAGCCACCTCCTGGCGACTCTGGGTTCAGGTGGTCGGTACCGAGCACCCGACGCCAGACAGCGTGGTGACGTCGAGGACTAACAGGCCCCGCTGGAGACAGCAGCCAGGAGGCCTCCAGTCAGTGAACAGGGGCCAGAGGAAGCGGGCACACCGGGCGTCACGGCTGCTCGTCCAGCAGCACAGTGAGGCCGTTTTCTTGGTGCATCTTACGTAGCTCCTGGTCATAAACTCCAGGTCCACAGCTCTGGACACGCCGCCCCAGGCCCTGCACCCTGGCCGGGCAGCTGCACTCTGGCCACCGGGGCAACACGGGAGCACGAGGACGGGCGTTACCTGAGGAACGTGGGGGCCACGCGCAGCACGACCGCGCACTGCTCGTGCCTGGGGTTGCCGTCGTAGAACACGTCCCGCTCGACGGAGGACTGGGACGTGACGCAGGCGCCGGCCCGCGTGGTGGGGATGCCCAGGTGGAACATGGCCTCGCTGCACAGGAACTCGCGGATGCTCGAGCGCAGCACCTTGCGACCGTCGGCCTGTCTGAGGTCAAGCACAGAGGTCACTGCCGGGCTCCACTCAACACCAAGGTGTGGTCACAGAGGGAAGGGACTGGAAGAAAGCCTCCTAACAGCTTTTTGAAAACAACCCACGAGCAGCTCTGACATCACTGTAAAAAGAGTCTGTTTTGGACAATCCCAGGTGCTAAGCCCCTAACCTCCTCCAGGTCGGGAACTGCAGCACAGGGTGCCTGGCCCGCGGCAGGAGGCCAAGTCCATACAGAAGTCAGGGAAGGCTACTCCCAGGGTCACACACACGCTCGCAACTCCGCAATTCTGTTTTTATGAATTTACTTTGTGAAAATCCTTTTACAACAGCACAGACACAGAGCATCATCTGCAGCGGGGGGAGGACCCCAGTCTCCCTCGGGCAGCTCTGAATGGCGTGGATGTTTTCCTCTTGTGCTAAACCTTCATTATTACTATTCTTTTAAATAGACTATTTTCCTAGGCAGTTGTAGGTTCACAGCAGCACTGATCAGCAGCCAGAGAGATCTCTCATATACCCCGCCACCACACACACACACACAGCCTCCCCCAGGATCAGCATCCCCGCCAGGGGAGACATTTGTCACACTCGATGAAGCCATGCCGGCACATCGTCATCACCCAGAGTCCACTGTCTGCATCAGGGTGCACTTTCAGTGTTGTCCACCTGTGGGTCTGACAGAGATCCGCCATTACAGTGTCATACAGAACACTTTTCACGGCCCGAAAAACCCTCTGGGCTCCACCTGGTCATCTCTCCCCTCCCAACCCCTGGTCTTTTACTGTCTCCACAGTTTTGCCTTTTCCAGAATGTTATAGAGTTGGAATCATACTGTGAGACCTTTCAGATTCACTTCGTTCACTTACTGATATGCATCTAAGTTTCTTCCATGTCTTTTCATGGCTTGATGGCTCATTTCATTTTTTTTTCTTTCTATTCTTTTGCTGAATAATATCCCATTGTCTGGATGGGCCACGGTTTGTTTATCTATTCACCTTGAAGGACATCTTGGCAGCTTCCAAGTTTTGGCAATTACGAATAAAGTTGCTGTGAACATCCATGTACAGGGTTTTCGTGTGGACCTTTTCTCAACTGCTTTGGGTAAATGCTGAGGAGCATGATTCTTGGGTCATATGGTGAGAGTATGTTTAGTTTGGTAAGAAACCACCACACTGTCTTCCCAAGTGGCTGCACCGTCCTGCATTCCCAGCAGCCGTGAATGGGAGCTCCTGTTGCTCTACATCCTCGCCAGCATTTTGTGCTGTCAGTGTTCGGGAATTTGGCCATCCTCCTAGGTGTGTAATGGCGTCTCCTTGTTAATTTGCATTTTCCTGATGACACACGATGTGAAACATCTTTTAACGTGCTTATATGTCATCTCTGTATCTTCTTTGGGGAGGTGTCTAACAAGGTCTTTGCCCCATTTTAAAATCAGTTTGTTTTCTTATTGTTGAGTTTTAAGAATTCTTTGTATATTTTGGATAACAGTCCTTTATCAGATGTGTCTTTTGCAGAGATTTTCTCCCACCCTGTGGCTTGTCTTCTCATTTCTCCTGACATTGTCCTTCACCGAAGTTTTAACTTCAATGAAGTACAGCCTATCAATTATTTCTTCATGGATCCCGTCTTTGGTATGGTACCTAAAAAGTCATTTCTATACCCAAGGTCATCCAGATTTTCTATTTTATCTTCTAGGAGTTTTACAGTTTTGCATTTTCTTTAGGTCTGTGATCCATTTTTTTTGTTTTTATTTATTTATTTATTTATGGCTGTGTTGGGTCTTCATTTCTGTGCGAGGGCTTTCTCTAGTTGTGGCAAGCGGGGGCCACTCTTCATCGCGGTGCGCGGGCCTCTCACTATCGCGGCCTCTCTTGTTGCGGAGCACGGGCTCCAGACGTGCAGGCTCAGTAATTGTGGCGCACGGGCCCAGCTGCTCCGCGGCACATGGGATCTTCCCAGACCAGGGCTCAAACCTGTGTCCCCTGCATTGGCAGGCAGATTCTCAACCACTGCGCCACCGGGGAAGCCGGTGATCCATTTTGAGTTAATTTTTGTGAAGGATGTCAGGTCTGTGTCTAGATTTTTGTTTGTTTGTTGATATCCAGTTGTTCCAGTACAATCTGTTGAAAATACTATCATTGCTCCATTGGATTGCCTTTGCTCCTTTGTCAAAGATCCACATCTATGCAGGTCTATTTCTGGGCTCTTTGTTCTGTTCCACTGACCTATCTATTCTTTGGCCAAAACCACTTTTTTTTAAAAAAATTTATTTATCTTTGGCTGCATTGGGTCTTCGTTGCTTCGCGTGGGCTTTCTCTCTAGTTGCAGCGAGTGCCAGAAGCAGAAGGAAGCAGGGGCTACTCTTGGATGTCGTGCGCGGGCTTCTCATCATGGTGGCTTCTCGTTGTGGAGCACGGGCTCTAGGCGCGCGGGCTTCAGTAGTTGCAAAACCACACTCTCTTGATTGCCAAAGCTTTATGGTAAGTCTTAAAGTGGGGTAGTGCCAGTCCTCTGACTTTGTTCTTCTCCCCCAGTATTGTGAGGGCTATACTGGGTCTTTTGCCTCTCGATATAAATTTTAGAATCAGTTTGTCAATATCTACAAAATAACTTGCTGAGACTTTGATTGGGATTGCACTGAATCTACAGATTGAGTTGGGAAGAACCAATATCTTGACAATATTGAGTCTTCCTAGCCATGAACGTGGAATATCTTTACATTGATTTAGTTCTTCTTTGATATCTATTATCAGTTTTGTAGTTTTCCTAGTAGACATCTTATATTTTGTTTGTGAGTTCACACTTAGGTGTGAATCTAATTTTTAGGATTGCTAATGTAAACAGTATTGTTTTTAATTTCAAATTCCACTTGTTCACTGCTGGGATATACTAAAGTGATGGACCTATGTAGTAACTCTGTATCCTGCAACCTTGCTATAACTGCTTATGAGCTCATTTTTTGGTCAGTTCTTTGAGATTTTCTACATAGATGTTCATCTGCAAACAAAGACAATTTTTATTTCTTCCATCTCAATCTGTATGCCTTCGATTTTCTTCTCTTGTCTTGTTACATTAGCTAGGACCTCCAAGGATGTTGAAAAGCAATAGTAAGAGGGAACATCTTTGTCTTGTTTCTAATCTTAGTGGGAAAGCTTTGAGGTTCTCATGATTAAGTAGATTTAGCTATAGGTTTTCTGTAGATACTCTATCAAGTTGAGGAAGTTCCTCTCTATTGCTAATTTACTGAGTTTTTATCATGAATAGGTCTTGGGTTTTGTCAAATGCCTTTTCTGCTTCAATTGATGTGATGATGTGAGTTTTCTTCTTTAGCCTGTTGATCTAATGGATCACATTAATTAATTTTTGAATACTGAACCAGCCTTGCATACCTGGAATAAATCCCATTTGGTGGTGATGTATAATTCTTTTCAAACATTGTTGGATTTGATTTGCTAATATTTTGTTGAAGATTTATCTATGTTCATGAGGGGTTTTGGTGTGTAGTTTTCTTTTCTTGTACTGTCTTTGTCTGGATTTGGTATTAGGGTAATGCTGGCCTCATAGAATGAGTTAGGAAGTATTTCCTCTGCTTCCATTCTCTGAAAAAGAGTGGAATAATTTCATCCTTAAATGTTTGGTAGAATTCAGTGGTGAGTCCATCTGGGCCTGGTGCTTTCTGTTTTGGAAGGTTATTAATTGTTGACTCAATTTCTTTAATATACATATAGGCCTATTCAGATTGTCTTTTTTTTGTGTGTGTGAGTTTTGGCAAATTGTGTCTTTCAAGGAATTGGTCCATTTCACCTAGGTTGTCAAATTTGTGAGCATAGAATTGTTCAGAGTAATTTTACTATCCTTTTAATGTCCATATGATCTGCATGATTTCCCCTCTTTAATTTCTGGTATTAGTAATTGTGTCCTCACTTTCTTTCCTAGTTAGCCTGGCTAGAGGTTTATTGATTTTATTGATCTTTTCAAAGAACAAGCTTTTGGTTTCACTGATTTCCTATTTCAATTTCATTGACTTCTGCTCTAATTCTTATTTCTTTTCTTTTGCTTACTTTGGATTTGATTTGCTCTTCTTTTTGTAGCTCCCTAATGTGGAAGCTTAAATGATTGGTTTTAGATCTTTCTTCTTTACTAACATATGCACTCAATGCTATAAATTTCCCTCAAAGCACTGTTTTCACCGTACCCCATACATTTGGTGTTTTCATTTTCATTTAGTTCAAAACACTTAAAAATTTCTCGAGATTTTGTCTTTGACCATGTGTTATTTAGAAGTATGTTGCATAATCTCCAAGTATTTTGGGATTTTCAGTTATCTGTTATTGAATTCTAGTTTGATTCCATTGTGGCCTGAGAACAGACACTGTATGATTTTTATTTTAAAAAATTTGTTAAGGTATGTTTTATGGCCTAGAACGTGGTCTCTCTGGATAAATGTTCCATGTGGGCCTGAGAAGAATATGTATCCCATTGTTGTTAGATGAAGTAGGCTATAGATGTTCTTTATATCCAGTTGATTGATGGTGTTAACTGAGTTCAAAGATGGCCTTACCAATTTTCTGCCTGCTGGCTCTGTCCATTTCTGATAGAGGGGTGTTGAGTCTCCAACAATGACAGTGGATTCATCTGTGCCCCTTTGAATTTCTGTCAGTTTCTGCCTCATGCTGCTATCTGGCACATACACAGTAAGGACTGTTTTGCCTTCTTGACCCCTTCATCATTTTGTCACGCCCCTCTTTATCCCTAATGACTTTCCTTACTCTGAAGTCCACTCTTTCTGAATTAATATGGCTACTCCTGCTAACTAGTGTTAGCATGGTATGCTTTCCTCCATCCATTTACTTTTTTTTTTTTTTGTATTTTGGCAGCATGTGGGATGGTTCCCCAACCAGGGATTGAACCCAGGCCTCTGCAGTGAAAGTGCCAAATCCTAACCACTAGGCCACCAGGGAAATCCCCCATCCATTTACTTTTTTTAAAAAAATTTATTTATTTTTGGATGTGTTGGGTCTTCGTTGCTGGGTGCAGGCTTCCTCTAGTTGCAGTGAGCAGGGGCTACTCTTCGTTGCGGAGTGGGGGCTACTCTTCGTTGCGGTGCGCAGGCTTCTCATTGTCGTGGCTTCTCTTGTTGCGGAGCACGGGCTCCAGGTGTGCAGGCTTCAGTAGTTGTGGCACGTGGGCTCAGTAGTTGTGCCTTGCAGGCTCTAGAGCTCAGGCTCAGTAGTTGTGGCACACGGGCTTAGTTGCTCCACGGCATGTGGGATCTTCCTGGGCCAGGGCTCGAACCCATGTCCCCTGCATTGGCAGGCAGATTCTTAACCACTGTGCCACCAGGGAAGCCCCATCCATTTACTTTTAATCTACATGTGTCTTCATATTTAAAGTGGATTTCTTATGGACAACATATAGTTTGGTCTTGTTTTTTTATTTATTGGCCTTGCTCTTTGTTTTCTCTTTCACTCTTGTCCTGCCTTTTGTGGTTTTAACTGAGCATTTTGTGATTCCAATTTCTTTTTCATCAGTTCTTGCCTAGCATATCAGTTATACATTTTTGTTTTGTTTTGTTTTACTCTTTAAAAAATGGTTGCCCTAGGACTTCCCTGGTGGCGCAGTGGTTAAGAATCCACCTGCCAATGCAGGGGACATGGGTTCAAGCCCTGGTCCGGGATGATCCCACATGCTGCGGAGGAACTAAGCCCGTGCGCCACAACTACTGAGCCTGCGCTCTAGAGCCCGTGAGCCACAACTACTGAGCCCGTGTGCCACAGCTACTGAAGCCCGCACGCCTAGAGCCCATGCTCCACAACAAGAGAAGCCACCGCAATGAGAAGCCCACGCACCACAACGAAGAGTAGCCCCCGCTCGCCACAACTAGAGAAAGCCTGCACTGAGCAACGAAGACCCAACACAGCCAAAAATAAAATTAATTAATTAATTAATTAATTTTTTTTTAAAGGTTGCCCTAGAGTTTGTAATATATCATTTACAACTAATCCAAGTCTACTTTCAGGTAACACTATCCTGCTTCATGGGTAGTATGAGTACCTTATAATAACAAAATAATCCTAATCCCTCCCTCCATCCCTTATTTGACTGGTGTCATTAATTTCATTTATACATAAATGCATCGTTACTATTATTTTAAACAAGCTATTACCTGTTATATCAATTAAGATGAGGAAAAGTAAAGGTTTTTATTGTACTTTCACTTCTTTCTCCTATGCTCTTCCTTTGTTTATGTGGATTCAAGTTTCTGACCTACATCATTTTCATTCTCTATAAAGAACATCTTTTAACATTTCTGGCAAGACAGGTCAACTGCTAACAATTTCCCTCAATTTTCGTTTGTCTGAGGAAGTCTTTATTTCTCCTTCACTTTTGAAGGATAATTTCACAGGGTATGGAATTCTAGGTGGGTGGGTTTTTTTTTTCCTTATCACTTTACATACTTCACTCCACTTTCCTCTTGCTTGCCTGGCTTCTGAGAAGTCAGATGTAATTCTTATCTTTGCTCCTCTGTAGGTGAAGTGTTTCCTTCCTCTAGCTTTCACTTTTTTTTTCTTTATTTCTGCCTCGCTGTAGTTTGAAAATTATAAGCCTAGGTGTAGTTTTGTTTTTGTCTTTTGGTGGGGGTGGGGGAGGCATTCATCCTGCTCGGTGTGCTCTGAGCTTCTTGAATCTGTTTGGTGTCTAACATTAATTCAGGGAAATTCTCAGTCATTTCTTCAAATATTTCTTCTGTTTCTTTCTCTCTTTCTCTCCTGGTATTCCTATTACACATGTGTTACTACTTTTGCACTTGTCCTACACTTCTTGGTGAGTGTTTGGTTTTTTTCAGTCTTTATTTTTTTTGCTTTTTATCTTTGAAAGTTTCTCCTGAGATATCTTCAAGCTCAGAGATTCTTTCCTCATCTGTGTCCAGTCTAGCAACATGTCCATCAGAGGCATTCTTCATTTTTGTTAGTGTTTTTGCTAGAAATCTCTAGCATTTCCTTTTCGTCTTTCTCAGAATTTCCATCTCTCTGCTTACACTGCCCATCTATTCTTTTTCTATTTATTTATTTATTTATTTAATTTTGAGCTGTGTTGGGTCTTCGCTGCTTCGCGCAGGCTTTGTTGAGGTGCCTGGGCTTCTCACTGCGGTGGCTTCTCTCGTTGTGGAGCACAGGCTCTAGGCATGAGGGCTTCGTTAGTTGTGGCACGTGGGCTCAGCAGTTGTGGCGCATGGGCTTAGTTGCTCCGCCTGCCCATCTATTCCTTTTTTTTTTTTTAAAGGTTTTATTTATTTATTTTTTTGGCCATGCCGAGCAGCTTGAGGGACCTTAGTACCCCAACCAGGGACCAAATCCAGACACTTGTCAGTGAAGGCCTAAGTCTTAACCACTGGACCACCAGGGAATTCCTCTAGTCTCATTTTATTTATTTTCAAATTTATTTATTTATTTATTTATTTTTGGTTGCATTGGGTCTTCGTTGCTGTGCGCGGGCTTTCTCTAGTTGGGGCAAGCGGGGGCTACTCTTCATTGTGGTGCGCAGGCTTCTCATTGCAGTGGCTTCTTTTGTTGCAGAGCATGGGCTTTAGGTGCGTGGGCTCAGTAGTTGTGGCATGCAGGCTCAGTAGTTGTGCCTCGCGGGCTCTAGAGCGCAGGCTCAGTAGTTGTGGCGCACAGGCTTAGACGTTCTGCGGCACGTGGGATCTTCCCGGACCAGGGCTCGAACCCGTGTCCCCCGCATTGGCAGGCAGATTCTTAACCACTGCACCACCAGGGAAGTCCTGCCCATCTATTCTTGAATGCTGCCTACTTTATCCATTAGAGCCCTGAGCATAGTAATCATAATTGTGTTAAATTCCAACACAATTGGAATTTTGTTGGTCTGACAATTCCAACATCTCTGCCATGTCTGAGGCTAGTTCTGATGCTGGCCCTGTCTCTTCCAACTGTGTTTTCTGCCTTTTAGTATGTTTTGTAATTTTTTCTTGATAGCCAGGCATGATGTATGGGGTAAAAGGAACTACTGTAAGCAGGCCTTCAGTGATGTAGAGGTGGGTTATAGGTGTCAGGTGGAGGCCTCAGACTCTCAGTGACCCTGTGCCTCTGGACTGAGCGCTTCCATATGTGCTTTTCAGTCTCCTCTCCGCCAGAGGGCGCTGGAGCTGGGCATTTCCCTTCACCAGGTCCGCTGGGCTCTGATAACAGCCCAGCAGGTCAGGCTCTGGTTAATCAGCTTCCCCCAAGGGCAGCCTTGTTCAGAACAGAGTGCTCTGGTGTACTCCACACAGCTCCTTTCCCCGCTCCTGCCAGAAGCACAAAGGGATTTCCCACCAATATTCACTGTGAGAAGACAGCAGAGCTCCAGGAGGTACAACTCACCAGAGTGCGGGGCTCGCTTACGACTGGGCCCCGAAATTTTCAACTGACTCGTACACACTGAGCCTCAAGCAATTCACCAATTACAGGGCAAGGATCTGTGCAGAATTCCGCTCTGGTAACTCATAATTCTTTGTATTTGCCTGTCAGTCTCTCCAATTTGGGGGGTGGGGCAGCAATTTGCCCTCTGACCTCACTTTTCTTGCAGATCTAAGAAGACTTGTTGATTTTTCAGTTTATTCAGCTTTTTACTTGTTAGAATGAAGTGATGATTTCCAAGGTTTCTTACATGCTGGACTGGAAACTGTATTATTTTTTAAAATTAAAGGAAAGTGGTAGCAGCACATGAGGACAGCTGGCCTGCATGAGCCACGTCCTCAGCCCCTCCTTGTAAGATGAAGGGCGCTGGACACTCCGACCTCCAAGAGCCCCCACCCAGCAAACAAACGCAACAACAAAGTGAGCTTGGATCTCTGCCCTTCAGGGTCAGGCCTGGCTTCCTGGCCTGGCCCAGGGCATGGCAGCGTCCCAGCACTCTCCCAGGCAGGAGGGCACCTGAAACAGTTTGGAAAATTCTCTAGGAAAGAACAAAAACTGGTGGGAAGACACTGGGCTCACTTCCGTCTCATCTGCAGAAGGACACCGAGGCTGAGTGAAGGTGCCCAGGGTACACGTCTGCCCACGTCCTCTGCCGGGGAGATGCCAGAGCCGGGCTCAGTATGAGTTTGGGGTGCTGGGGCCTAGGCCTGGAGAGCGGGGCCAGGGAGGCCGGGAGCCAGTGAAGATCTCTGCAGGCCTCCTGCCTCACCCTCACCTGGGAGCCTGGGTGTGGCTCATTCCAGGTGTGAGTGACACCTCTAGAAACCCGGCCTGACAGTCACCCCGGGGCTGTCTGCAGGGTGACTGTGCCTGCCTCTGGCTGACAAGACCCTCAGTCCACAGCTGCATTCCACTCACCCCTTCTAGTCTGTAATCCGTCCTCAAATGTCACTCCACACCCGGCCCCCCCCCTCGCCTCCCCCCGGCCTGTTTAGCAGGAAGCCAGTACAGTCCGAGCTAATTGTGGATCTGGTAAAAATGATCCAGAAAACAAGCTGCCTATCTCCTTGCCCAGGGCAAAGTGCCCGAAGCAGAAACCAGAACTGAATAATGATTACACAGCAAGGGTACAGGGCCTCAGGGTGGCCCTGCCCCCAGAGCCGCATGGACACGTGACAACGGTCCCTTCTCCTGGGCGCCCACGTCTGTTCCCAGCCAAACTGCTGGGGTGGACCCAGCTGAGGACAAGCTCTTCTGCACCTGGCAGGAGAGGCCATCCTGAAATCCCAACCCCCATGGGAGGCAGAAGCAAGAAGCCACCTGCGCACCCCCCAAAACCCACGCCGGGGGACTCGAGCAGCTGCTGGCCTTAAGCCACTCACACCACTTCAGATGTTAGCCTCAAGCCTTGTTGAGGCTGGGGACCCCAGGAAATGCTGGGGGTGCTGGGTGGGTGCACATCTGGTAAAGGTCAAACAGCCCCTTTCTTTTAAAGGACTTCAGGTCTGGAAACACTGACTTACAGCTCAAGTCTTCAAATATTAAAAGCAACTTCCAACAGCAGATTACTCTCACAAAAATGTTTTTTATAAATGGCAAAAACAAATGATTAAAATGAACACATAAAGTTGAAAGATGCTCATACAATGTGCAGGCCCCAGGGCAAGACACATTTACACGTGACCCCAAGGAGAAGAAATGCTTCTGCCGGCCACGAGTGCAGACAGCTCTGAGCAGGCTGTTCCAGGCGGGTGGGGCGGGTGCCAGGCTGCACTCAGAACATTTCAGAGACACCAAGGTTTGAAGACTGGGGGATGAGGAAGGACCAGTTATCCTGAGGATCTGAGGTGCAGCTGCTAGAGGTGGGGGCCCGGTTCAGTCCCTGGAGGGAGGGGAGGGGAGAGCTCATGGGAGGGGCCAGACCAGAGACACACCCTCGGGATTTCTTGGAACATAAAACGCCAAGTTAGGTGTGATTCTTTCAGCCATTCAATAAGCACTTAACAAATATGGGCTAAATACATGAACTTTTTTAGTGAACAGGAGCAGAAGAGACTATCAGCACCGTGTGTACAGGAGAGGCCTGACAGCTGCGGGAAGGGCGCCCTGCTGGGTCAGGCTGTGGGCATCTGGACCCCGGCCCTGGCCCATGAGCCCCACCTCACTGCGGGGTCAGAACATAGCTGGCCCCCAAGTGCTTGGAAGCCCGGGCCTGGGAGAAGGTCCACTGGGCCGAGGATCTGTCCCGGTCCAGGGCACCGGCTGCACAGTAGGCATCTGCAGTGCCGAAGTGTGCGGGAGGGAAGCTGACAGCCCGATCAGCACTCAGAGGAAGCCGGCAGCCGAGTGCGCCGAGCAGGCAGCAGGGCTGGGCACGCGGTAAACATGAGCGTGCTGCACGTAGAACTGACTCCAAACTCTCTGGATAGTTTATGAGAACAGAGCATGGGCAGCTGCCAGCGCTGTGTGATCAGACGCTCGGCCTGACCTGAGCGGCAGCAGGACCCTCCCCTCCCCCCTCTTCCAGGCAGACGGGGCAGGGGCGCTCCGAGGCGGCCAGGAGCCACAGAACCTGCTCCCTCGCCTCCTGTCCTGGCCTCAGGGCCTTTGGCTCGGGCGCTGCTACCCACCACGTTCTGCGTCCCCACGTCACACTTTTCCGTAGTTAATCTCACCCCCAACCGCCCCACCGGGGAGGACAGCTCCGCGGGTACGGGCGCAAACACACCTGGAGAAGGGCGTGGGGCCGGCGCCCTTGAGCTGCAGCTCCCAGCGCTCGCCGGCCGCCGTGCACACCTCGCCCAGGTACATGGCGGCGCCGTCGCCCAGCTGCCCGGCGAACTGGCCGAACTGGTGGCCGCAATAGCAGTGCGCGGCGGGCTCGGCGCCCGGCAGCAGCGCGTTGCCGCTGAAAAAGAGCGCGGCCTCGGCCTCGCGCGCCTCGCGGGCGGCGGCGTCAGCGGGCGGCGCGCCCAGGCCCAGCAGCGCCAGCGCGGGCTCCGACAGCGCCACGACGCGCGGCTGCCGCAAGGGCGCGGGCCGCACGCGGCTGAAGCAGGCGCCGGGCACGGGCCGCGGCGCGGACGGGGCGCCCTCTGGGCCAGGCGGCGGCGTCTCCACCGGCAGCGCGCGCAGGGCGCGGTTGTCGAAGCGCAGCCCCGCCAGCCAGCGGGGCTCAGGCTCCATGGCGCCGGCCGACGCGGAGCAGGGCGCAGGCGGCGGGCGGCGGCCGAGGGGCGGCCGGGTGCGGGCGGCCGCGAGCGAGGCCGCGAGCGCTACCCGGAGTACGGCCATCCGAGGCGCCGCGGCGGCGGAAGTCCCTCTGCCCCGACCGGAAGCCCCGCCCCGCGCTCCGCCGCCCAATTGCCGGGGGCCGCGCCCGCGAAAGCCTGGCTCTGATTGGTCACGCCATCTAGCGGCTTCTGCTCCAGGTCTCGCCTGGGGGACTGCGAGGTCCCGGCCCGCCTGGGTCCCGGTCCGCGGGGCTGCGGCTGAGGGCTGGGTCGCGCGGCGGAGACTGGGCCGTCCGGAATGACTGCCCTGCGCCACAGCGGCAGGTCCCTGGAGGTCCGCCCCGGAGGCACCGGCCAGTCCGGGCTGAGCGCTCCGGGCCTGTGGCCGTGACGAGTGACGTGCCCAGGGGACCTGCGGGGTGCCTCCCAACTCCGCGGTGAAGCCAAGGTCAGACCCGACCCCACGCTTTGCTGAGGTTTGGCCCTGGATTGTCCTTTGCCCACTGCGCACAGGGCAGGAGGGAAAGAGGACCTTTGTCCAGATCTGGCCGAAAGTGGGGGGACAGTTATGGGCCAGGAAGAGCCCCAGGGCGAAGCCAAAGCCGAGAGCCTGCCAGCCTGGAGCCCAGCGACTCCCTCGTGCAGGGCCTTTGCTCCTGCCCTTTCCCCGCTCCAAGCAGGGTTCCTCGCACGCGGGCTGGATCCCAAGCCCACCTCTCCTGCCTGCCTCCTGTCACCCTGTGTTTTTCCTTGCACTTCTCTCTGAAATTAGCTCATTCCCTTATTTTCCTGTTTCCTGTGTGTCTTTCTCCTCACCCACGCTCTGGAAGGGCGGGAGCCTTGATGATCTGGGCACCAGTTCCCCCAGAACAGTGCCAGAGAAAACCCCCATAGATGCCCAGGAGGCCTAGGGTGGGCGCAGGGCGGGGAGGGCCAAGCCTGGCCTTGAAGGGCCCGCCCCCAGGTGAGGAGCTGGGGTCAGTGCTGCAGAATGACTCAGGGGTCCAGTTCAGAAGAGCCTTGTGGAGGGCCCCCCAGGGGACCCCGCTGATGCCTGCGTGGCGTGCGTGGTCCTTGCAGGGGTTCCCAAGCCCCTGCCCGCCTGGACCCAGAGTCACACCCGAGACCGCGGACAAACTCGCGAGCTCGCCCGTGGCCGGGGCTGTTCCGTTCCCGCCGCCCCGATTCCACACCAACTTCAGGGAGACGCCTCGGAACCTCCTGCTGGGGTCCCAGCGTGGCGCCCCAGACCGCGTGTGAACCAGCTCCGCCCCTGCCGGCGCTGTGACCGCGGGGAAGCCCTCACCCCCTGCAGCTCGGGGGCCTCTTCCCTGCCATGAGCAATGACACTGCCTTCTGTGTGGGGTGGGGGGTCCCACGGACAACGGGGACAACGTGGTGAGGGCCTGGTAGGTGCTCGGCGCCCTGGAGCCCCCGCCTGCAGCCTGACGGCTTCCCTTCCACCTGGACCCACCTGGGGTCTTCCCCACGTGGCCTGCTGGCAGAGCGGTCCCCTGTTCCCAGCCTCCTTCCCAGCTACCTGGGAGACCTGACCTGAGCCTCCCCTCTTCCCCAGGCCCAGGCCCTCCTGCCCCATCTCCTGGCCGCCTCACCCCACTGTCCTACCCCTACTCTGGAATCTGGTGGGACTGGGTGTTTGAGGGCCTGTGAGTGCCGGGCTCTGTGCCCTGCTGCCTGCCCTGCCTGAGCTCACAGCAGAGGGAACATCTGGTGGGTTCCAGTGGTTCAGCAGGTCAGTGCGGGAGGGTCAGTGGCCCTCCCAGCCCTGGCAACCTTGCCTCTGCCTCACTCTTGGGCTGCATGGCCTCCTGGACCTCCCTAGGCCCAGCCGGTACCTGCAGGTGCCGCTGGAGCACAGGGTCCACGTGGCCCTGATGCATGGGAGCTGAGCTTGGCCCCTTCCTGGCCCCTCCCTGCAAAGAAGACTCAGCCGACAGCCAGGCTGCACCATCCTTGCAGGGCACGCCTAGGCCCTGTGGGCCGCAGGGCGAGTGCGCAGCCCACTAGAGCGCAGGGCCGGCCCACGGTCGTCCAGCGCATGCCTGAGTCGGCCCTGGTGCGCTCCGGCCTCGGTGTGTTGAGGTTGGCCTGGCCGCCATCGCTGTACCACCAGCCGGTACCTGAGGGCTCGCGGCTGCAGCTGGCAGAGGTGTGGGCCATCGGCGCAGGGCTTTCAGCCATCGGGCGTGTGGTGCAGCGTGCTGAAGCCACAGCCCTCCTGGTTGTGGGCGCCGCCGGAGCCCTGGAATGTGTCCCCTGTACGGTGTCCCCTGTGCAGCCCCTCAGCCGCACCCCCATCGTGGATCCTGGCCATCTGGGCCCCCCGGCAGGTGGTCCAGGAGGAACATCCTTCCCTGGAGAGCTGAGGCTGGCAGAAGTAGGCTGAGAAGTTGGGGACTCTGGGGTCCCAACCTTCTCCCCAGCCCCTAGCGCGGGAAGCATGTCAGCAAACTGCGATGCTTGTGGGCAGGGGGGTGGCACGAGAGCCCCCAGCCCTCCCAGGCACTCACCTGTGGCCCTGAGTACAGGCCGGGAGGTAGAGCCAATAAAACCGGTCTCCCTGGTTCACGCGGAAGCTGTCAGAGCGGGCCCACAGCGAGTGGTCGCCCACATCCCGCAGATCCACCGTCAGCTCGGTGCGCAGGCCGGGCTGGGAGGTCAGGCCCAAGATGTGTTCCAGCCCCGGCCAGTGGTCACCTGCGGGGAGTGGGGCGCCCAGGCTCAGGCCTGCCCTGTGTTCTCAACAAGGCCCCGGGGCCCTGGCTGCACGGCCTTCCTACCTCTCCCCAGTCTCCAAAGCCCTCTTTGTACTCCTGCCGGCACCTCTCAAAATCCAGCAGCCTCTCCCCGCCCCAGTCTTGACTCTGAATCACCGTCCAACCACTGTCTGTGTGCTTGTCACAGAACCTGGGGTGGGGTGGGCACGTCAGCGCCTCCTGTGCTGGCTGTGCCTGGCGGATCGGAGGGGCCTGCCCCTCTACAGTCCAGGGGGGAGGGATGTCCGCTCTCCCCTAAGCACTCTTTATATGTTTGAAAAATGAAACCTTGTTTTCCTGCTTGTCAGTGTAATACAAACTTGCATTGGAATACATTTAAATTCTCAGAAATAGGGTGAAGATTCAAAGTAACTCCCCAGGCCTCAGGCTGATGGCTTCAATTTAATGGATGTTATTTTATACTTAACTTGTATCCTGGGCATCTTCCTTTGTTCCCTTGGAAGTAGACTTCTCTCCTTTCCTGACTGTGGCCAGCGCTCAGAGAGCATCTCTGTCCCAGGTGCAGGTGTCTGGCCTGGCGCGGCCCTTCCCTCCCAACTGCCAACGGTGACATCCGTTTTTGCCAAAGTGATACACGAACTGCAGGCTGCCCTCCTGGACGGGGCACTGGCTCCTCTGGCTGGCTGGCGTACACACCACTGGGGCCCTCTGGTTCTCCACCCAGACCTGAGAGCAGCCCCTCCCTGGGGAAGACTCGGGCCAGGAGGGGTCGGAGTTCTCCAGGTGACCAGACCCAGAGCCCGAGAAGGGCCCGTGGACAATCCAGCAGACGACTTATAACCTCGGTCCTGGCAGACGGGCAGCCGCTGTCCTCTCACCTCGGGCCACACCTGCCTCAGGCCTCTTCCCTCCTGCAAGTGGCTGGCCTTCAGGCTCCTAGCATTTGCTGGCCCCCAGCCCTCAGTCAGACCCGCGATTCCTCCCGCTGCCCCTGGACACCACCTCTCCCTGTGGGTCCAACATGGCCTTCACCTGCTGCCCTAGGAGGGTCTGCCTTGGCTTCCCCGCCTCCCTCCCCCGGCCCAGCTGGCCCCCCCTAACACCAGCCTGGAGGGGGCCTGGTTCTTGTCTGCCCCTCCCCCAGGCTGTTCAGGGCAGGTACCCAGGCGGGTCCTCACGGGGAGTGAGAAGCCTGCAGGGTGCAGACCTGTGGGTGACAGCTCAGAGGCCACCCAGCCAGCATGCACCAGGCCCCTCCCACTCCCCCACACCCAGCCAGACCTTGGGGTTCCAGCAGGACCGCCTGGACCTGTGGAGAGAAGACGCCGGGCAGAGAAAGCTCAGTAGCCCCGGGAGCCCCTGGCCCACCATGGGCCCGCCACCCGCTCCTACCGGCCTTTGACCATGTACCTCAGAGCTGGCCCAGGGCAGAGGGACGCAGAAGAGCCCCGAGGCCCAGCGCAGGGCGGCAGCCATGCTTCCTGGGGGGCAAACACTGCGGAGAAGCGCCACCCCCGCCGGCCTCCTGCCGTGCCCCCGGGGCGGCCCACACGCCCCTCCATGCTCAGTCGCCTTTCTGGGCAGATGTGAGCCGCTGGTCCCCACTGAGTTTTGTTCAAGCTGCTGGGCTCGCTCCCACCTCCTCCCCTCCGGCGTGCCAGGGTGGGGCGCTGAGCAGGGAGGGGAGCCCCAGGGTGTGGACTAGGAGGGCAGGGGTCCACAAGGGATGGGTGGGTGCCACCAACATCCTGATGCCCTTCCCCACCCTCCCTGTACTTGAGTCCCATTCCCGCACATTTCACAAAACAGGCTTCCAAAATTAGATTTTATTTCAGTCTCTAAGGGACGTGTACACGAGCGTGTGAACGACAAGGACATGGCCCAGCCCAAGGCTCCCCGGCCCAGATTGGGGCCATGGGTTTCACCTGATTTAGACACTGAGTCAACACAGATACAACCAAACGTGGCCCTGGGCCCCTGACGGGATGCACAGATGCTACGTCGAAAACAGGTGGCCAGGACACGACGCAAACAGGCAATGACCGGGGTCAAGTGCTGTGTGGGGCCAGCTCGACCTTGGGCCCAGCTGCACCCAAGGCGGTTCCTGGGCAAGCTGGCGGGCCCTGGTGGACAACTGCCACCCATCCACTGAGGGTCGGGGTGACCCCAGCTCCCACCACCAGCTGCACAGGAAGCAGGTTCAACCGCCCGCGGGCCAGGCAGGCTCCACCCCGAGACGGTGGCGGCCCTGGGCCCCCACGGCTGGAGGTAGACCACGGGGGCAGCTGGACGGGCAGCGGTTGGAGGCCAGCCTGGCTGCCCATGGCCGAAACTGACCCCCGCCACACCCCTGTCTTCCTGGGACCGAGACTCCAAGAGAAAGATGTTCTCTGTCCCAACCAGATTTAAGGCTAGTATTCCCTGACATTTATTTCAGTTTGTTTTAAGTTAAAATTACCTGAGTAGAAAAGTTTCAGACACTTTTAAGAGCCAGAAACACACAACCTCTGTAGGCACAGCTGTTGCTGGCGCTCACCTGGGGCCACCGCCCCTCAGGGGGCGCCAAGCAGCCCCGCGAAGGGCTGCACGGGCCAAGCTGCCCTTCGCCAGCGTGCTGGCCTGGCAGCCCCGCGAGGCGCCCCCTGCGACGCGGAGAGAAGGCACAGTGAGGTAGGGGCTGGCCGGCTGCGGCCCACCGCGCCTCACCCCTCCCCGCCAGCTCATCCCGGGCCGGTGAACTTCCTAGCGGCCCGCAGGGAGAGGGTGGAGGGGGGCTGCTGGGAAGCCCGAGCTCAGACAGTGAAATAATTCTTTATTTGGGCGGGTTGGGAGAGGGCAGGCGAGGCTAGGCCGGACCCCCATGGGGGGTGGCACCCCGGAGCTCCTCAGGGGGCCGGCCCCCCGTGCCCCTCGGCCGTGTCACAGGAGCAGCCGCGGGCAGCCCCCTGGACGGACGTGGTGGCTCCCTCTGTCCTTCCTACTTGTGTGGCCCGGCCTCGGAGGCCCTCTGCAGGCAGTACTGGGCGGCAGGCAGTGACAAGACCAGGCTGCTGGCACGGCGCCCCATCCAGTACAGGCCGTAGCCCAGGAGGCCCAAGAAGGTGGCCTTCACGGCCAGCCAGGACACTCTGCTTGAGATGGACGGCGGGGGGACACTGGTGGGGAGAGGGAGGGCGGGCTGGGCCTGGCTGGGGGACGCACGATCCCCCAGCCCCCAGCCCGGCTCTGCGTGGGTGGGGTGTGTGGGGCGGAGGGGTGGGCGGGCGGCACTCACGTCATTATCTCCTGGATGTTGAGGTCGGTGGTCCAGTTCTTCTCGATGCCAGGGACGTGGCCCATGCCCACGACGCCCACCACCACGGAGGGGACGCACTTCCTGGGCTCGGCTGCAGGGGGGAGTGACGCGTCAGCACCGCCCACCTGACTGGCCCCGGCAGGTCCCCAGTGACTGCCCGGCAGTCCGTCCCCACCGTCAGAGGCGCGAGGCAGCTCCAGGCGCCGGGCCGCCTGCCTCAGCATGTAGGTCAGGTAGATGTCCCGCTCAGACACGATGGTGCGGTGCAGGTCGGGGAACTCGCCGATCATCTCGGCCATCATCTGCTCCAGCAGGTCCTTCTGCTTGCACCGCTCTACATCATCCTTGCTGGGGGAGAAGGGCGTGCCGCCAGCCCGAGGGACGGCTGACCCAGCGCGAGCACGGCTGACCCAGGGCGGGGACGGCTGACCCAGTGCGGGCACGGCTGACCCAGGGCGGGCACGGCTGACCCAGGGCGGGGACCCCGCACCTTCCGCCTGGGATCCTGGCAGAAGGAAGGGGTGGGGAGGCCCTGCGTGAAGGAGGCTCAGCCGGAGAATGAGAGAAGCGTGCCGCATGGCGGGCTGGGCCAGGCCAGGTGTGGACCGAGTGCTCTGTGGGCATCTCAGGCCACTGGCCACTATTCCCGGGCCGGGAGGCTGAGGGGCCCTACCTGATAGGGTCCGACAGGAAACACAGGCCCCAGGCCAGCTTGATCTTCTGCCAGAAGGAGAGGGCGGCGATGGCCCTCTTGAAGGTGACGGGGATAGGCCGGTCGCCCAGGTGGAACTTGCAGAAAGGCACCTTGCTGGCCTGGGCAGAGGCTGGGTGTTGGCGGGGGAGCCTCAGGCCCCGGACAGCTCCCAAGCGCCGAGCCCCCTCCGTCCCCCGGCCGGGCCCGGGCCCACCTCCTTGAAAGCCTCCCTGAACTCGCCGCCGGGGGCCACTCCCAGCTGCTCAGTGATGTGGGCGGACACCTTCAGCAGCAGCATCTGCATGAGTCCCGACATGACCCCGTTCTGCAGGGAGAGGCCCGGTCAGCCGGCGCGCGGCAGAGCACGAGGTGCCTGCGGCCCTGCGGGAGGCCTGCCCTGTGCTCTGGGGAGGAGTGAGGGCCACGCTGACGTCCAGCAGGGCCTCACGGTGGGCGCCTCACCCACGGTGCACGCTCAGAGGCCCCTCCCGGCCCTTCAGACAACCTTCCCAGAGCAGGCCCACCGCAGGACGCGCAGTCTCGGACCGGCTGCCTGGCCTCTGCCCCACGGGTGCCCCCTTTCCCCCTCACCCCTCCACGCCAGACCCCCAGCTCCTCTGCCCACATCCCCCTTGGGGCACCTGTCAGTGTGAGTGGACTTGGGTCCTGTGTCCAGAGCCCCTGAGCGAGGCGCAGTGGGGTCGCAGCTCTGGGCCACGTGACACGCTGAGGCCCCACCCCCACCCCTGGTGACCTGCCAGCACACTCCCAGGGCCCTCAGGGTCCCTGACCAGCTCCTGCCTTGGGGTTGGGGCCTCAGCCGCCTCTCCTCACTGTCCCTCGGGCCAGGGTGAAGGGTCCCGGACCAGACTCCCCACGGGGCTGGCACGCGCACCTGCCTGACGGCCTGCTGCAGCTTCTCCAGGCTGATCTCCTTGGCCTCACGCAGCAGCGTGCGCTCGTCCATCTTCAGCATGGACACGCGGTACTGGCACAGCTCCACCACCACCACGTCGGGCTGCACCTCCCGGATGGTCTGCGACGGACACGCCAGCTCACCGCGGGCCCCATGGGCAGAGCCACGCCGGACCCGGAGGCCCACCCCCAGGGCGACCCCACCGCCGGTCAGCCGCCGTGGAGACAGCTCGGTGCTGGAAGCGACTACGGAGGGAGGGACGACCCGGGTCTGCGGGTCCTGCAGCAGCAGCAGTGGCGGCTCACGGGCCTCACCTTCACCACGTCCTTCTTGCTGTCGTCGCTGAAGTGGGCCGTGCCCACCACGTACACGCGGCTCCCGTCCTCGGCCACCAGCTCGGTCACCGTGCGCGGCAGGTTGGGCCGCTCTTGCCGCCTCTTCAGCTTCATCTCCAGGAGCAGGTTGAAAGCGTCCACGTCGGCTGCAGGGACAGCAAGGCCCGGCTCAGGTCCATCCTCCCGCACGGGCGGCCTGGGCCTCCGGGGCGCAGGGACGGGGGTGTGTGCTGCCCCGCGGAACGCGGACGCACATGGGGGCCTCTCCCGGCCTCGAGTCACTGGTCCTTGCTCACCAGGACGTGCGGCCAGGCCCCACTCCGAGGGGAGCCCCCAGGCTGCCGAGGGGCCCAGGACGGGGGTGCTGTGCAGGGCACCCGGCCTCCCCACCTGAGGAGGGGGCTCCTGCCGCAGCCCTGCTCGCGCTCAAGAGCCCCCCCGCCAACACCCCAGGGTGCACCGGGGCCCCTGGTCCACCACAAGCTCTGGAGATCACCCAGCCCAAGGCCCTCCCACCCGGCACGGTGACCCCAGGGAGCACGCACACAGGTTCTGGGGCTCTCCGGGGAGCACCCTGGGCACCACCTCCGAACCCGCTGAAGTCACGATGGGCTCTGTGTTGGCCTGCAGAGGGAAGGGGAGCGTTCGAGCGGCGGTACTCGCCTCTCCGGGGCCTGCCAGGACTCGTGCGGTGGCTCCTTCAACCCCCGGGACTGTCAGCCGCGTGCCCCGCAGACAACCTCCTCACAGGCGGCCCACCCTCAGGGCGCCCTGCCCCGGGCCCCTCGGCTGACCAGCCACGTCCCGGGAAGACCAGTGAAGGGCTTCTCTGCACAGAGGCCAGGGTGACCCCAGGGAGCCTCACGCAGGGCGAGCCCCACACTCCATGGGTCGCCCCGGCCCCCGGCCCCCAGCCCCCAGCCCAGCGCTCTGACCTCGCGAGGGCGCTGCTCCTCCTGGCCCTCCATGGCGGGGCGGCGGCTGCGGCAGCGACGCGTGAAGCCTGAGGAGACACAGGAGCCGCGCCCTCACCTGGAGCCCCGGCGCCGGGCACGGGGGTCAGCGCCCCGTGGCGCCGCGTCCGTCGGGAATGATCCGCGGGCAGGACCTCGGCCCCAGGCACGGGTGATCTCGGGATCTGCGGTGCGGGGCTGAGAGCAGGGTGGGGACACCCGGGCGGGGAGCCCGAGTCACCCAAGGGCAGGACGTGCCGCCCGGCCTCCTGCTCGCCCAGCAGGGGGATACCCCGCGGGGGCAGCTGGCCAGACCTGGATGCCTCCTTTTTGACTTTGGAATAAAACACAACTTATAAACTTCCCTAAAAAGACAAACCCAGGCGGCAGAAGGGAACCTGTGTGCTGGCTGGCGCGGAAGGCGGTGCGGCTGCAGCCCCGCTTTCAGGAGCCGCGTGTGGTGACGATACGTGTCACCAGCAGCATCACACAGGCGTCGGCACAGACTCAGGAGGAGGAGGGGGAGGGATGGCGAACAGCACAGGTGTGTGTCGGCCTCACTGAGAACCGAGACTTCTTCTGGTTGAAGAAGAGAGGCACAAACTCGAAGAAGCTGAGCTAGGAGCCGAGCCCTGGAGGTCACGCGGGAGCCGCTTGTGCTGTCCCTTCTGGAGGGGAGACGGGGTGCAGGGGCCCAGCAAGGCTGTTCTCACCAGAGAGAAGATCCGCGCTGGGCCCGGGACACGTTGTCCTGGACATCTGCCACACGGACGTCACCCGAACCTCCTAAAATCCTGCCAGAAACTCAAACCAGAGTCTGACAGAGCCTCCGGTTCCAGCTCTGAGTTTAGAGCCAGGGTCTGGCCGCCAAAGGACAGGGGGCTTGGCACCCGCAGGAGGGGCCCACGGGAGAACCTGACAGGTGACTGGAGACCGTCCCGTGAGGAACGACTCTAATTTGGTTTCAGTCGTGGGCGCCGTATCGTGGGTTTTTAGAGTCCGTGTCTGTCACACGTGAACCGATGGGACGTGCTGGAGGCCCCATGCGGGCAGTGGGACACCCCTGGGGCGCCTGTCAGTTTCACTGTTGCACTTTCACAACAAAGAGGAAAAACAAATAATAAATAAACACGACGCTAGGTCAAGTTCCTTCCCCCTTGCACCCCGTGACCCTGAGCCCAACCCTAACCCGGGCTCTGTTCCCGGCCCGCTGGGAGCTCCGCTTCCTCGCCTGCGGCCGGGAGGACCGGCTCGGGCAAGTGGCTCAGCGCTGGGCAGCCCACCCCAGGACGGCTGTGCCTTCTGGAAGAAATGAGGCTGGGGGAAGGGTCTGGAAGAGAAGCTGGCTCGGGACCAAAAGGGGGCAGGCCCGCCAGCGGAGAAGGGTGGCAGGCAGAGCCGTGGCCTCTGCACGGGGCATGGGAGCCAGCTCTGGGGTCTGAGCCCGGCCTGGGCCCCCGGGCGCCCCGCCGTCGGGGAAGGAGCAGCAGCGCCGGGGGCGCCCGGTCCCCACGGGCAGCGGCCCACCCGGCCTCACCACTCCCGGGGCCGCCTCCTTCCCACTTCACAGACGAAAGCGCTCCACTGATGCAAGGCACCGACCGAAATAGAAACAGGAAGCTGTGTCTGTGGCCGAGCTGGGGCCCGCCCGCCTCTCAGGTTCCCGAGCCGGCCCAGGAGAGCATCCCCCCGGTCCGCTTCACACAAGGCTGCCAAAGTACTGGAGAAACTTCTTAAGGAAGCATCCAGTGCTGTCCTGGGAAGCCTGTGTGACAGCCGGTAAGAGGAGGGCCACCGAGGCCGAGGCCTCCCTCCCACAGGGGTGGGGGTCACAGGTCTGGGTCGGCCCTGCCTTTGCCCTCCCTGCACTTGGCCTGGCCAGGCCGGACTCACCCTCTGTCCCCAGGGGGCAGACGAGCCTTGAGCCCCGAGATGGCGGGGCCACCAACCGCAGCACCAGGACCCAGGTCCCCTCGAGCTCGCTGGGGTGGGCGCCTGGCCTGGGAGGGGTCAGGCAGGAAGGCCACCGAGGCCCCTTCAGGGCCAACAGCCCGTGATTCTGAGAAGCGTCTCTCTGATGTTATCACATGCACACACTTCCCAATATCCTGGTTTCCTGCAACCTCAGCCAGGGCCCCTGCTGATACCCTTGTAGGACGTATCAGTAAGTTCAGTGGGTCATCAATCCCTCCTCCCCTAGGGAGCCCCGCTCACCATGATGCACTTTCAAATATTTACGGCTGGGACCCGAGCCTCTCTAAATATTTACGGGAGGGGAGCAAAGGGCCCAACGCCATAGAACCCTGGGCCCGGCCTCCATCTCCCACACCCGCAGGCTGTGTTTCTGGCCACAAAAATCTCTGGACGACGGGTCCTGGCAGCTCATCACACCACCACAGGCCCCAGCGCCCAGCGCCCACCAGCCAGCACAGCCCCGGGGAGGCCGGAACCAGGCTCCCGCCCGGCAACCTGGCCCCGCCGCGGCCACCACCGCCGAGACCCTGGGGAGCCCGGCACGAGGCAGACCCTTCTGCCCGGTCCAGGTGCTCACCGCCCCCAACAGGTGTCACTGCTGAGCCGGACTGTCCACGGAGCACGGCCTGGGGAGGCATCAGGCTCAGCGGCGGGAGAGGCCTCCCGAGCCTGGCCACCGAGGCCAGTCCTCTAGGCGGCTGCCAGCACCTGTGCTGCGGGGGACGGCTACAGGGTTGGCCAGATCTCAGGCTGCTGCTTGGCGCGGCGCGGCCTCGGGCAAGTCGTTCCAACCCGCCAGGCTCTTAGCTCCTACCTTTAGGGCCGAGGTGGTTAGAGCAGCCACCCAGCCATCCCACGAGCAGCACGAGGCGTGCCACACTGAGATGTCACCTCAGCTTCCCTCTGCTGGGGCATGAAGAGAACCAGCCACCTGGTTTCAGGAGACTCGTCCACAGAGAGGGACGCCACCCTTATCTGGCTCCACGCAGATGACACCCACACGCTTCTAGGAAAACGAGCTCCAGATCCGAGGGAATCCCTGACCCCCATGAGGACCTATCTTGTCAGGTTCACCAGAGAATGCACCTGCTCACAGGGCAGGGAGAGCCCCACCTGCGTTAGGGACCCCCAGGGAACGTGTCAAGGTGCTCTTGCTGGATGGGGTGTTAGCACAGGAAACGGTTTGCTGGGTGCCCCTGGCAGGACAGACCTGAGGACACCGGAGAGTGCAGGCTGCGTGGCAGGCCACAGCTCCCGCCTGCCCAGCCCAGGCAGCTGTCCCCTTCCAGGAACAGCTATGGACTGAACTGTGTCCCCTCATTGTTTGAAGCCCTAACCCCAGTGGGGGTGAAATTAGGAGGCAGGGACTTTGGGAGATGGTGAGGGTTGGGTGAGGTCATGAGGCTGTGCCCCAGGATGGGATCAGAGCCTTCCTGGGAAGAGACCCGGGAGAGCGGCCCGGTGAGGATACAGTGAGAAGGCAGCTGCCTGGAGGCCGGGAAGAAAGACCCCTCACCAGCAACCAAATCAGCCAGCACCTTGATCTTGACTTTTCCGTCTCCAGAACTGTGAGAAAACCGTTAAGCCCCCTTCAGTGGTATTTTGTCATGATTGCAGAGCAGAATGAGACAGCCATTCTCTCTCATTCATCCCTCTAAAAATTAGGAAGCCAGAAACTGCCTCCCAGACCAAGAGCTGATGGAGTTCCCAGAAAAACCATCTCCCAACCAACCCACTAGGCCTGCTCACCAAGCCAAGGGTTCCAAACTGGACAGACTAGCGGGCTGGAGAACTGGGAGGCAGCAGGGTGTGGCCCAAAGCCCTGACCCCCTACATCCATCCCCACTTCTGAAGTCTGGGCTCCTTGGCCACCGGAGACCCTCCTGGGTCTGGCAGGCTCTGCTTTATGGAGGTGTGGCCGAGGGTAGGACGGGGGTAGAGGGCACATGCCAACTCACACCTGAGCCGGAAGCCTACCACACCTGGCCAACCCTCTTGGAACCTGGACTCTACCCAGTGCTGGGTCCCCACACTGACCTCCACTGCAGGGCGCTGGGTAGGGGCCTGCCCGCCCACCGTGCCAGGCCCTCTCCTGGCTGCAACATCACCGCCATCCTGTAAGGCTGACCAGCGGCCCCAAGGTCAGGGCTCCCTCCCAGCCACACAAGGGGGCAACAGCGGCAAAAGGGAGAGGCCCAGGGAGAGTGGAGCCTGCACAGGAGGGCGCCGAGCTGGTGGCCCGGACATCTTCCTCTCCAGGGGACCCCGAAAGCCAGGAGGATTCAACCTGGAAACCATCAATCTCCTGACAGGCTGCCCTGACGCCCAAAGTCAGCCGAGGACTTCCGAGAGAGTCCCTCGCTGTCTTCGGTGTGCTTTGGTTTCCTTTCTCGGGACAGTTTTCACAAAGACGCATACGTGAACTCTGTGGTGCTTTATGGCATGTAAGTTATGTCTCAATAAAGCTCTTCACAGAAACAAGGTAAGTAAAGACCTACAAGGCCTCGGAAGTTTGGTCTCCTTTGCCCATATGGCAGCCGTGCTTGCTCGGCTTGAAGGGCAGAGGCCTCCGGCACGCAGAAGGGCTCAGGGTCTCCACCGAGACCCTGCCGCCGCCGCCTGGGGCGGAGGGGACCCTGCCCCTCACGCCCGGTCCCCCGCCCCCGACTCCGGCCGACCCCGCCCCCGCCCCCGACCCCCGACTCCGGGCCCCGGGCCCCGCCCCCCGGCCCCGCCCCCGGCCCGCACCATCCGAGCCCTCGAACCCTCGCGACCCTCGCCGTCGACTCCGGCCCCGCGCGCACTCCTCGGAGGTCGGGGCTGATCCTTCCGGCCCGAGACCTCACGCTGGGGGCTGGCTGGGCCCGGCCCGATGCGGGGCAGCATCCGACCTGGACCGCGGGCTGACCTCGACCCGCCGGAGCCCCCGCGCGCCGCCCCCCGCCCCAGGCCCGTGCCGCGCGGCGTACCAAGGCGGGGCGGCGCTCCTCAGCCGGCCTCCATGCGGCTCGTCGCCCCACCAGACGGGGCGGACCGCGACCGCGGGGCGGGGCGGCCGGACGGGCCGGGGCCGGAGGGCCGGGCGGAGCGCGGCATGCCGGGAAGCGTAGTTCCGCGCGCCTTCGGCCCGCCCTTGCAGCGAGGCTGTCCCGTGCCCTTGGACTACAGTTCCCAGGGGGCCGCGCGCGAGCAGCCGCGGACTTCACTTCCCAGGAGACCGCGCGCGAGAAAGCACCGCCCCGCCCCGCCCCGCCTCCAGCGTCGGGATTCGAGGACTCAAGCGGCGGCTAGGTTCCCGGGTTCGAGTCCCAGGCCTGCCACCCGACTGGGGCGGCGTTGCGAAGCGCCCCAAAATTCTCTGGCCGCAGCTCCCGGTCAGTAAAAGGGATGTGACGTTCATATGGCCTGCTATGATACAGAACCGTCAATCCCGCCCGAAAGGGTCAGCGATAGTGCAACGCGAGGAGCAGAGAGTTCGCGTCGTGGATTGCACCCATGTGGGCGCCTGGGTCACCCCTCGGCCTGGCAGCTGGGGTCCGGGGAGGCGCGGGCGGGGGCGGTGGGACGGCTGGAGGAGAGGGGGGCACGGGGTGGGGGCGGGGCCCCGGGGTGGGGGGCCCGCGGTCGGCCCCGGAGTGAGGGATAGCCCCGTCCGGCCCGGGCCTGGTCTGGGCCTGCCGGGCCGGCCCACCAGCGGTCCGAGCTGGGCGCCGGGCCTCCCCTCAGGTTCCAGGAAGGGGGTGCTGGCCCAGCCCTGCTGTCCTGTGCAGGTCCCAGGTTCCCACATTCTGAGTCTGGGGGTGGCCCTCCTGTGGGCTGGCTGACGTGGGAGGTGATGGCCCGTCCACTCTCGTGCGGGGCAGGCTCCTGGTCGGCAGGCGGGCTCTGTTAGGCGAGAGGCTCTGGGTTGACGTTTATCTGCCCGGCTCGTGGTCCAGGACCCCTGTCCCGCCCTCTCTGTCTGGTTCCTATTGTTCATCTCCTTCGTGCTGGCACAGATCGCTTCTGCCCGCCCCCCACCTTGGCCACCCACACAGGAGAGCTGGAGTGAGGGCACTGTTGTCCCCTCGAGGCACCAGCCCCACGGCCTAGAGCCAGTCTGGCTGAGATGCCTACGCTGGGCTGTGTGATGGAGAGAGGCCTGGGTTCCAGGCCTGGCTGTCTGGGGTGGGTCTGAGCTTCTCCCACAGCCCCTCCTCTTGGGAGAGGGAAGGCACCTCTACCTGCCCTGCCCGGGGCTGGAGGGAAGGAGCAAGGAGGCAGGTGTGGAGGGTGTGTCAAAGGAATGCTGATGCCCACGGTGCGCCCTCTGCCCCCTCCAGGCAAGGTGGCATCCCTGGCACATGCAGGAAGAGGTCTGCTTCTGTGGGACGCTGACTCCCTTCTGTTCCCCAGGGCAATGGGTCAGTTCACACACCAAGGAACAGGCCGCTGGAGGAGACTGGTCTGAAATGTCCTGCCAGGCCTTGGCTCAGGGGGCAGGGCTGGGCACAGCAGTACCGCCGAAGACAGAGACCGGGGGCGGGGGGGGTGCTCAGTGGCCGGTGTGCCTTAGCCCCGCCTGGACGCATGTGCATGAGGAACTTCTGTGGCCTCCGTGGACTCAGCGCACGGCCAGGCAGCGTGCCCCGCGGGTCTCTGGGGCTGTCTCCACTCTGAGCGGAGCCCCTGAGTGTGCACGGGCAGGGGTGGGGAGCCGGTCTGGGCTCCAGCCCCGCTCAGGGATTGCCAGGGGGCCCGTGGCAAACGCTGCTGCCTGAGGTGAGTGGGAATTGGGCTCCTGGGTGGGCAAAGCAGCCCCTACCCCTGCAGGGTCACCTTGGCCCCAGTGCCCGGCTCACCACCACCACGGAGCTGGCTGCCCACGTGGGACCGAGGGGCCAGGGGCTCATTCCACCCTGCAGGACCTGGTCAGCCTGCCTGGGTCCTGTGGGGTCCCTTCCCCAGATGAGTGGAAATGGTGAGTGCCAGCCCAAGAGGCAGCAGGCCATATGACCTGGGATGCTGGGCTGGGGAGAGTGTCCTGACTTGGGTGAGGGTGAGTGCTTTCTGGGGACAGGGGCTATGAATTGTACCGTTTTGCCCTCTGGGGCCGTGCCGACCCTGGAGAGACTGCCCCTCCCAGAGTCAGCCAGATCCTAGAGACAGCAAACAGTTTCACAAGCAAACCAGCCATCCACAGCCCCAGACCATCCCTCCTCCATGGGGTACTCTATGTCCTCGGGGCCACCCTCTGCCTGCCCCAATCACCTGGGCCAGGCACCGACAACTAGGGGCAGCCCCTCCGCCCTGAGCCCACCGAGATTATTCACGCTGGCCGGTCCTGAGCCTACTCACCCTGCCTCGCATCTCTCCCTGCGGAAACCCAGTGAAGGCTCCTGCCCACGTGTCCCCTCTCCCTGCCTCCTGACCGGCCCTGGGGCCCCCTCCTCTTGGGACCTGTGATAAACTGTCTTTGCAGTGGCAGTCGTCTCCTGATCTCTTGGCTTTACCATACCTGAGTGATGATAAAAACCTACATCTGAAACCCAAGTTGGGGGACTTCCCTGGTGGCGCAGTGGTTCAGAATCCGCTGCCAGTGCAGGGGACACGGGTTCGAGCCCTGGTCCGGGAAGATCCCACATGCCGCGGAGCAACTAAGCCCGTGCGCCACAATTACTGAGCCTGCACTCTATAGAGCCTGCGAGCCACAACTACTGAGCCTGTGTGCCACAACTACTGAAGCCCGCGCACCTGAAGCCCGTGCTCTGCAACAAGAGAAGCCACCGCAATGAGAAGCCCGCGCACCGCAACCAGAGAAAGCCCACACGCAGCAACCAAGACCCAACGCAGTCAAAAAAAAATAAATTTATAAAAAACAAAAACAAAAACACCCAAGTTGGGATGCAGCCCCGGATGATGGATCGACCGCACTCCCGGGAAGCCCAGCCTGCCCAGCTCAGGGCTGCTCCAGGGAGGGGCCTGCGGAGGGGCTTCGAGGAGGCCAGGCCAGTCAGGCCTCCACACGGTGCAGCAGGTGGTCCCACCCTGATCTCGGCTGAGCCCCCTTGTGATTGAGGCCCGCACCCCAGCTGCTCTAGCCCCCAGAGGTTTCTGGCCCAGCTGCCCCGCTACCTGCCTCCAACGAGCCTCTCTTCAGACCCTCGGGGTCTCCTGCTGTGGCCTACGGTGTGTGTGACTCCTTGGTGCACACCCGGGACCAGCCTCATCCCCACCTGCATGCTGGGCCTGGTGAGGAAAGCCGCCCCCCACCCGCGATCCCCGTGACATGAACACCTCCGGAGCACATTAGGGGCACCCCTTCCAGGAAGCCCTCCTGAGTCCTGCCAGTTCTTGCTATTCCCCCCAAGTGTACCTGGCAGCCCCTGCCCTCAAGCATCTGATGGGGGGGTTGGCTTCCTGGGGGGGCTCACTCCATCTCCACTGAGTCTGTGTGAATCACCCTGTGGCTCAGTATGCACGCACGTTAGCTGGAGACCACAGTGTGTCAGTCGCATGACGACTGTGTGTTCTCATTCAGCTGTGGATGCAGCAGGGCCCCCAGGCGACCTGGAAGGCATCGGGGCGCCTCCCACGGCCCTGCCACCCCCCGCCCCCAGCACCTCCACCCCGTGCAGGTTGGGTGGAGGCCCTGGACGCAGGAGGCCTCAGCTGGACCACAGGCCTCCAGCAGGATGGACCACTCAGGACTCAGGGGTATCAGAATAATCTTTATTGATATGCTCGGTGCTACCTTGTTAATACTGTCACGTTGTCGCCGTGGCTGAGGTAATAGGGACGGCCCCGCCCAGCGCCGGCCCTGGGCTCCCACGGAAGCGTCGTGGACCCTCAGGCGGGGGGGTGCTGATGGCCTTGGAGGGGACGTGGTTATTGCGTTGGATTCCTGCCCTCGCTGGCACGCTGGCGCCCTCGCCCAGCCTCACCCCGTGCCCACTCACGCACACACTCGCACACTTACCCGCTAATGCACACACCCACTGGCACGCTGGCGCCCTCGCTCTCTCGCCCGCACGCTCCCACACACACACACACACAACATCCTTTGTTTTGAATGCGTCTGAAGCCTCCTGGTAATAAATATACTCGCTAGTTACAGTAATCATAGTAAAATAAAGTACAGGTTTGTCGGGATACGAGGAGAAAGTGCACGTTGACCTTTGACTGGAGGGTGGCCCCTCCCACCGAGGGCTCCCGGTCCCTGCAGGGGGCAGCCCTGAGGTGCCACCGCCCCCAGCTCCCTCCTGAGTTGTCCTGCCACCGCCCGGCCCCTCACGGGCCAGCATCCCGGGCCCAAGACAAAATCAACTAAAAAAATAAATTCTTCGTCTCACAGCCGAGCGCCTGATGCAGGGGAGGGGGGTGGCGGCTCTGGGCCTTTCTGGCCACGGGCCCTACAGGGGTCACGGCCAGCCCCTGGCCCAGCCAGCGCCCCGACGATGCCATCTGAGGGGCCGGGTAGGCGAGGCGCTGAGCCCCGTGGCATGCGGACAGGAGGCCGGGGTGTGGGCAGTGCCGGGCGAAGCAGAGGCCGCATCCACGGGGGGCTGGGGGCAGTGGCACACTGTGGTCATGCAGGGGGGCCTGCGACGGCCTGGGCAGCCCTGTCCCCTCAGAACTCCACAGTACTCACTACTGTCCTGGGCTCCTCAAAGGTGGCGATGAGGATCTGCTGAGGGGGAGGGATGGGGATGAGGCTGCCCACATCCGGGGGGGCTCGGGGGGCCCCGTCCTCCTCCTCCCGTGCCTCATACAGGGTGCTGATGTGCAGCAGCGGGTGGGTGGCGTTGCGGCTCAGGATGGCGAGGGGGTCAGGCTTGCCCAGGCTGGCTGGCGACAGAGGGGCCGTGGCGGGGGCGGCGGAGGGCGAGCAGACGTGAAACGGGCCCCCCGAGGGCAGCGCGGCCCGGGCTGGCTCTGCTGGGAACAGGACCTCCTTCTCGGGGAGCGGTGCATCTGCAAACAGCCCAGAGCACAGAGCCTCTGGAGGCCCCTCTCCCCACCTGCTGCCTCCCCGCTCCTCCCGCCTGGCCGGCTCGAGCTCTGAAGCTCCCGCACACAGCGGCCGGCCTGGGGGGACTCTGGCCGCCCCAGGAGCAGTGGCTCCCGTTTCCAGAAACTTCTTCAGGTGCCGAGCAACCTTACCGTGTGTCCCCACCAGCCCTTCATCCCGTGTGCTTCACAGAGCCCTCGAGTGAGGGTCCCGCCTGTCGTCACCCTGGCAGCTGGCTCCCTTGCCCACCCCCTGCTTCCATCCGTCTGGTTCAGTCCTTAACCCCTGTCACGCCCCTCCAGCCCTGCCCATCCCTACCTGTGGTGGGTGCCGCGGTCAGGCCCAGCCCACACTCCTCTGCCTGGGACAGGAAGCCCCCTTCCTGGCTCCGAGAGGCCGGCAGGGCGGCAGGCATGGCCTCGGCCTTGGCCTTCTTGGTGCCCAGGATGTAGGGATGCACGTCCAGGGAGAAGTGGCGGGCATGCTTCTTGTCGGGGGGCGGGCCCGCGTCGCCCCCGCCGCCCTTGTAATGGTGCGCGGCGCGCGCGCCCGCGTCCAGCAGCGGCGCGATCAGCGTGTCGGTGGCCGTCTTGCGGCGCACGGGCTTGGGCTTCTCGGCCTTGCTGTTCTCCACGCGCATGATGGCCAGAGGCTCCTTGAAGGGCTGGGGCAGCGGGTTGCTGGTGGGGATCCACTTCATCTTCTTGCGGGGCCGCTTGACCACGGGCGGCTCAGCGTCGCCCTCGGGCTCGGCGGGGTTGGCGCTGGGGTCCACGGTCTGCACGGCCGCGTCGCGCACGGTGGGCGTGGCGTCGTGGTTGGACTGCGCAAGCGCGGCCAGCAGCTGCCGCACCACGTTGTCGTACATGAGGTCGCTCTCGTTGGTGATGAAGTCCAGCCGGTTGAGCGACTTGATGTGGTCGCGGTTCTCGTTGCAGAACATGGCCAGGATGTTGATGTCGCAGAACTGCGAGCGGCGCCACTGCCGGCGGGTCTTGATGCCCACCTTGTGCAGCTTGTCGAAGATGAAGTTGCTCTTGCGGAAGATGAAGAGGTGGACGAGGTTGACGAGGATGGTGAGGTTCATGGAGCAGAGCAGCACGATGTCCACGCCCGCCACGATGCGCTGCAGCTGCACAGACGGCAGCTTGCAGGTGACACGCACGGCCGGGCCGCCCCCCGGGGCCGCGCCCAGCGCGCAGGTGAACTCGTTCTGCTTCTGGGTGGCGTAGTAGGTGCACAGGTAGGAGATGGGCGCCACGCTGAGGAGCAGGATGAGCAGGTGCCGCGCCAGGTAGAGCTTGGCCAGGAAGTTGCTGCGGCCGCGGCGCTCCAGGTACTTCTCGAACAGGTTCTGCTCGGGGCTCTTCTCCTTCTCCGCGTTCTCGATGATCTCACGCCGCTCGCGCTCTGTGATGCCGGGCCCCTTGGATTGGATCTGCTTCTCGATCTTGGGCGCGCGGCCCTCGGCAGCCCGGTGGTAGCAGTTGTCGATCTCCTGCAGCAGGAAGTTGAGCTCGGAGGTGAGGCGCGTGGACGCCAGGAACTCCCAGCCCAGCGCAGGCACGTACATGATGGCCGCGAAGGCCAGCAGCGAGTAGGGCAGCAGCTTGTGCTCAAACAGCGACGGCCACAGGCTGGCGTCCACGCCGGGCAGCGCGTCCCGCAGCTCCGTCCAGCAGTAGCCGCGGGCGTACAGCGCCTGGTCGCGGGTGAAGTTGTGCGGCGTGTAGCAGTAAATGGGCTCCTCTGGGGGCAGAGAGGAGAGGGGGCTGGGGGCGAGCCGGGCGTCGGACCCCTCCCGCCTGCCCCGCGCTGAGCCCCCTTCTGCACATCTCAGCGTGGTGGCGTGGGTCTCACCCCGGGTACCCCGCCCCTCACGTACTGCAGTCAGCTGTGGCACAGACAGAGGTGGGTTGGGGGTGGAGGGTACAGCCGTGCCCACCCCGCCTTGGGGGGCCTACCTGCACTTGGAACCTCAGGCCCCCCTCCGAGTGCCATAACGTCCTCATGTGCTCACAGGGACGAGTCCCAGAGAGGGCGGCACAGGCCACACCACTCAGCCGGGGCTTCTCTTCCAGTGGCACAGCTGGACCAGCCCCCAGCCTGGCACTGCCCCGGGCTCCATCTTGAGAAGGGCAGGAGGTCAGGTCCTACCTACCCAGAGGCAGTTACGGTGGCACAACTAAAGAACAACAAAAGTGGCCCTGCCTGCCCTTGAGAGTTGAGGACTGTCCCCCCAAGACCCACTGTCCTGGGGAAGGGCAGGCCTGGGGTCCCTGGACACTGTCCTGGGGAAGGGCAGGCCTGGGGTCCCTGGACACTGTCCTGGGGAAGGGCAGGCCTGGGGTCCCTGGACACTGTCCTGGGGAAGGGCAGGCCTGGGGTCCCTGGACACTGTCCTGGGGAAGGGCAGGCCTGGGGTCCCTGGACACTGTCCTGGGGAAGGGCAGGCCTGGGGTCCCTGGACACTGTCCTGGGAAGGGCAGCCACCCCGGGGATCCGACAGGGAGGATTCACCACCCAGCCCGCCATGTCACGCAGGAAAAACGGTCGTCACTGAGCTGTCTGCCCCCAGGTGAGGAGAGGCACAAACCAACAGCGGAGAACGTGGGACGCTGTCCCCCTCTCCCTGCCCTCCAGCTGGGCCTCCCGGTGAACGCTTCTCAGAGGGGAGAGCTTGGCCGGCTCAGAGCCGTCCTCAGGGCAGGGCGTCACCGTTCACGGCCCCTGAAGGCCGGGCCACTCGGCCGTCAGGCCAGGCTCCAGTCCTTGTCACCACAGACCGGGCGCGTGTGCCCTCTTGCCAGTGGCAGAGCCCGGGCCCCCCGCCCAGAGGGCAGCGTCCCACTGACAGGAGGTCAGTGCCCCCAGCCCGACCACAGCTAGCATACGTGCCAGCCCGCCCTAGCCTGGACCCTCCCTCGCAGCCCCCAGGGCGGGTCCGCTGAGTCTCCCTCTGCTCCAGCGTCAGCCCCTCACCCCGCGAGGCTTGACACCAGGAAGCAGCGGGGACCAACGCACCTGTCTGTCTGTCTATCTGTCTGTGCAGGCCCCTCCCAAGGCCTGCCCCACATTAAGCCCGGCCTTTGAGGCCGGGAGAGGCAGATGGTCACTGCTGGTGCCCCGGCTACACATCTGGGCACGGAGACCCCACAAGTGCCTTCGGTCCCAGCGCACGGAGGTCATCTGGCCTCTTACGTACATACGCAGAGCCCCAGCCATTGCCCCCAGCGTGACAGCCCCGCACCATCCTGAGGCTTGAGGGGGGCTTGAGGGGGGCCTCAGGATCGCCGGAGTGGGGCCCACAGCTCGTTCCAGGTGGTGTGGTCCAACGGCCATGGCAGCAGGACCTGGGGCTGCACGTGGCAGGCACTGGGGAGTCACGGAGGGCCTGGGAGCAGGAGTGACGGGCGGGTGAGCTTTGCTCGGCTGCGGTGGCGAGGCCAGGGGCTGCGTGAGGAAGCTGTGCCACGGGCACACGAGGGATGGGCTGGGTCAGGAAACGCTGGTACCCACGGCCCAAGGCCCCCGACGAGGACACAGATTTGGGGCCTAGTGGTGAGTTGGGCTCAGAGAACATGGAAAAGGCACAGGATCCCCCCTCGTGGTTGAGAAGATAGCATTTTATTCACTTGCTTTTTGTCCTCACAGCCAACTCCAGGCCAAGGAAGGGCAGACGCTCTTCTCTGGGGGAAAAGGACGGCGGGGAGAGGTCCCCGGGACCCCCAGGCCCCTGGTCCAGGCCCCAGGGGAACTGGGAGGGTGCCGCGGCTCTGGGGCATGGAGGGGGCCTGTCCCCTGGCCCTGAGTGCTGCAGGCACAGGGGAGCTGGGTCACCCGTGGATGGAAGCAGGGCCCCCATGGGTCCCCACGTCCTCTCACGTCTGCCACTGCCCCCTGGCTGCTGAGAGGGGAGGAGGGATGAGCCCTGGCTCAGGAGAGGCCCAGCTCCAGGGCCCCTCGGGCTCTACACTGGGGTCTCTGTCTTTCCCTGACCTGCAAAGCAGGTCCAACAGCCCAGCAGAGACCGGGTGTGTCATGCAGGTGCCTCAGGACACACGTGTGCAGTGACCCTGGCCTGGAAGAGCTGTGGCCGCATGTCCTGACTTGAGCTGCAGGGGCCTGGGTGCTGGGCCGGACTCTGGTTGGGGGTGGGGGTGACCGCTGAGCCAAGGGCCCTGGGCACCGGGCGCTCAAACACTGCGGTGGCAGCACGGGTGTCCGACGGGGCCATGCAGACCCAGCCAGCTCACCCAGGACACCTTTCCTGAGGATGGCACTGTGGGCTCTGGACCCGAGCACCCCTGGCTACGCCCCGAGAGGACACCGGGGCCAGGGTCCTCGCAGCCCCGGGTGCTCCCAGAGACCCCGTCGTGGAGCGCGCAGGGCCGACTGCGGTGCCGCGGAGAACATCGAGCCGGAGCAACAGCCAGGGCTTGCGAGGCCGCTTCGGGGAAGAAGCCGTGAGTGCGATTCCGAATTCGCTGCAATTCCGGGGCTGCTCCCGGTCCCCAGGCCAAGCCCAGCCCTCGACAGCGTCCCCTCCCAGCCCGAGCGCCCCAGTTCCCTTGGAGACCCTGCCTGACTGGGGGTAGAAGAGGCACACCCGTTACAGGCATCTCGGAGATGTCGAGGGTTTGGTTCCAGACGCCAGCGATAAAGCGAAGATCACAATGAAGCAAGTCACACAAATTCTTTTCTTTCCCAGTGCATATAAAAATAATGTTTATACTATACTGTAGTCTATGTCTACATGCTGTATGTCTAAAAACCAATGTACATACCTTAATTAAAAATACTTTATTGCTAAAAAATGCCACCCATCGTCTGAGCCTTCAGCGAGTCGCAACCTTTTCGCAATAGTAACATCAAAGATCACTGCTCACAGGTCACCGTAACAAACGTATTAATAAGGAAAAAGTTTGAAATATGGTGAGAATTACCAAAATGTGGCACAGAGACACGAACTGAGCAAATGCCGTTGGAGAAATGGCGCCAGGAGACCTGCTCGTTGCAGGGTTGTCACAAACCTTCAAATCGTGAGAAACGCAGTCTCTGCTAAGCACAACCAAACGAGGTCTGCCTGTGTTTGGCTATTTTAGGAAAAAGCAGCTGTTGGTCCCCTCTTCCCAGGGCCCACATAACCTCTGGAGAAACCGGTAACCCTTCAAGGCCCCGCTCCCCCGCCATCCTCTCTTTTGGCCGTGCGCCTGGCTGGCCCTCCGCCCGCCACTGAACGGGTCTGCACAGTGGGGGTGTCTGTGGAGACACGGGGGCCTTCCCGCCACCTGCCACCCTCCAGCCTGGGGATGCGCACAGGCCCCGGTGTTCAGGGAGGTCCCCGCCTGGCTGGCTCCTCACCATGAGCCCAACGGCCAGCATGTGCTTGCCCACGTGTCACCAACAGGCAGACACGTCAGACCCCCATCCCCTGCGCCAGGGCACCAGGTGAGGATCTGGGTGCTGGGTGGGCTGGTGGGGGTGAGCGCCGGGTCCTCTCGAGCCGAGCCGGGCTCCAGTGGATGGGACATGGATCCTTCCAGCAGTGGCAGGACATACCCACACCCCTGGGCTCAGAACCTGAAGGTGGATGGTGACCCAGTGCTGAGGGGACGGCTCGGGTGTGCTCCTGTCTGGGGGCGGGGGATGCAGCTGGAGGGGCCTCCAGCGCCCCTTGAGGGTCAGAGCTTCTGACCTCGCTTCCTCTTGCCCCCCTTTGGTCCACTGCAGTGGTCCCCTACTGTCCTCAGATCTGGAGAAGGGACCCGGGGACGATTCTGAGCTCTGTGAGGAACGCCAGGTAGACGGACCCTGATCCAGGAGAGCAGGAGACGCAGCCGCCACTGCCCTGAACCGCGGGGGGTGCAAGGGTACCGCGCAGCCTCAGTCACTCAGCAGCGGGAGAGCTCGTGAAGCCACTGCCACCCCCCATTTGCTCTGTGACCTGGAACAGGACTACCACGGGGCAGACCCGGGCCCCGTGCGCCAGACACGCTCCACCGGGTGGGTTTTGGGTCGCGGGATGCGGGGCCGCAGGACCGGCACCCGCCTGCCCTGGCTCAGAAGGCCTGCCTCGCCCTCGCTAGGGAGGCACCGGGCCCCTCCTGACCAGCATCGGGCCCAGGCGTGTCCCCAGACACACGCAGGTGGGTGTGAAAGGGCAGGTGGCACAGGGAGGCCAAGGGTACCGCCAGGAGCAGAGATGAAGGACTCGGGGAGACCCAGAAGCCCAGCCTGGCTGGATGCAGAGGTGCTGAGGCCCCCCGACGTGGGGGGAGCTGGTTCACAGCAGAATATCAAGGTGGTGGCCCTGTCCCAGGAGGTCGTCTGAGGGCGACTGAGTCCTGAGCCTGCCCCACCGTGTGCATCTGGAGTGGTAGGATTGTTCCCCCAAAAGATGTTCTAGCCCCAAGCCCTGGTACCTGTGAATGTGACCTTGTTTGGAAAGAGTCTTTGCAGATGTGATTAAGTTGAGATGAGTCACGCTGGATCAAGGGAGCCCCGATCCAATGACCGGTGTCCTCATAAGAGGAGGGAAATTTAGACAGACACCCAGGAGGAGGGGTGAAAACGCAGGCAGAGATCAGGTGATGCGGCCACAATGAAGCCAAAGAAGGCCCAGGACTGCGGAGCCTCCAGAACTGGAGAGGCAAGGAGGGACCCTCCCTGGGGCTTCCGGAGCATGGCCTGCCCACGGCTGGATTTTGGACTTTGGACCTCCGCACTGTGAGACAATAAGGCTCTAGTGTTTGGAGTCACACGTTTGTGCCAACCTGTCAAGGCTGCCCCAGGAGACACCTGTGCACAGCCTGACTTCCCCCCCAGGCTCCTGGGGAGCGTGCTGACCCCGGGAGTGGCCCCACCCGGGGGTGGGACGAGGCAGCCTGGACAACGTCCACCCTCAGGTCACAGGGACCCCTAACGGGTGAGTCCTTTGTGCAAGGAAGTCTGTCCACGTCCCTCAGGGGAGAGTTGCCCTCTCTGCCACGGGCTGGTGGGCTGCGGAGGGGCCTCCCTGGACATCTGGGCCCTGAGACCGCTTGCCAGCCAGACCCTGCGTGGAGGGCCGTTTCCCGTCTCCAGCCGCCCACCCACCTGCCTCGTGTGGACCCTTGGGCCCCGGGAGCCCACTCCGCCTCCTCCTTCCTGCCTCACCTGGGGTCACCTCTCGTTAGGAGGCCCTCAGGTGCTGCCCAAGTGCGCTGAATCTACTCAGGACCACGTCTGTTGACGGGAGCTTCAACCTCTCATCACGTCCACGCTGCCGTGGTCACTGCCCTTGTCCGGTTTCTTCTTCTACCCGCACCAGCCTCACAGGGGCTGGGCCTGCTGCTCCTCCAGGCCCTGCCTGGCCTGGGGGGCCTCTGCCCAAGACCTGCCCAGCCTCCTGGTGCCCCCCCAACCAACTGACCAGAATCTGCCCACTTCTCAAGGTCTTCATCCCACCACCCGCCCCAGGACCCTGTCCAGAGGCCGTGCTTTGGTGTCCGCTGTCCCCATCACCTGTAACTTCCTTTCTTGGTCCCCACCTGGCCACTCCTCCTTCCCTCAGACCCTGCCCACTCCCCCTTCTGGTCGCCCCTCTTCCACGCCAGACCCCACGTCTCCTTGATGCCTGGGACCGCCGGGTCCGCCCGGTGTGAGCCAACGGAAGGTAAATTCAATACATCGGAAGAGAGGGGTCAGGGAAGCAGCCCCAGCGACCGGCGACACATGCAAGGTTGGGAGAGTGTTGAGGGTCTGCGGGGAGACCCCGGGGCACCGCCCACACTGCCGGCCCCAGTGGGGAGGCCCGCGGCGGCTGGCGCAGCGAGGGTGGCCCGAGAGGGCACGCGCCCCTCCCGCCGCGCGCCTCCGGCCTCACCTGCGAAGTTCTTGGTGAAGACCAGGGTGACCAGCAGGATGGGGACGAGCACGGTGCCGATGGTGACCACGCGATCGAACGGCAGCTCCAGCTTGAGCTGCAGCAGCAGCGCGGCCAGGGCGCCCGCCTTGTCTTCCTGCGCGCCGGGCAGGATCAGCTCGCGCAGCTTCTCGCCGGCCAGCAGCGCCGTCGCCATGTCCGCGGACGGCTCCAGGAGGTGGTGCATGGGGGGCGCGGGGGGCCCAGGGCGCGGGGCCCGCGCTGGGGGCGGGGGGCGCTCCGCCGCCGCCCCCCGGGGCAGGGGTGGGGCCGCCCGGGCCGGCGCGGGCTGCGGGGGGCGCAGGGGCCGCCGCCCCCGCCTCGGCTGCAGCCCCGGCGTGGCCCCGGCGCGTCTTTCCGGCGGGGGCGGCGGCGGGACCCCCCCGCCCCGAGCGGCGGGCGGCGGCTGCGGTCCCGCCGCGGGGAGGGGGCTGTTTACCTGCGGCGACGCGCGGCGTGGCTCCGCCCCCCCGCCCCGCCCCCCCCACCCCCCCCACCCCCCCGCACGCAGATGCGGCGCCGGCGATGACTTGGCAAAAAATATTTAAATTAAATAAAATGAATGAACAATGGTTCTTCCTCTTCCTCAGGGCGGGGAGGAGGGGCAGGCCGAGTGGGGGGCTCCCCTCCCCCGAGGCGCGGGCGTGGCTGCACGCGGTGGGGATGCGGCGGGGCCGGCCGCGTCCTGGGCCCCCGTCCTCCAGCCCCGCGTCCGGAGCCGCCCCGCGGAGAGCGGTTCCTCGTCCGCCTCCCGCACCCGCTCTCCGCTCTCTACCGAAGCCTGGCCGCCACCGTGGGCGCTGAGGCTCCCACCCACCCGGGCTGCTGCGGACACAGACGGGGGACTGCCACCCCCCACGCGGGGCGGCCGGCCGGCGGACTCTGCGGGGCGTCTCCTCACGGCCTCTGCACTGCAGCCGTCGCCCCGGTGTCCTCCCCCCGCGTCGCCTCCACGCGGTCCCGCGGCCTCTCTAGCCCTGCACCTCCTCCCCATCACCCCATCCGTTTGCCTTGGTCAATGGCATTCTCCCGGTCGGCCTGTGCCCGCATCTTCCTGACCCTTACCCCCTCCACTCCGACACCCCCGTGCCCACCCTCAGGCACCACCCCTCTCGCACCCTCCTGGGTTCGGTCTCTGGCGCAGAGCCCAGCTGCCACCTTCATGCCGATTGACTGCAAGACTCGCTGTTTCACTTCTTATTCTTTCATAAAAGGTCCTCATCCTACTGTAATAGGATATACACGTGCTCTTTATAAAATATTTAGCATAGTTGGAGTTTCAACCACTCAATAATTCATCCAACTATGTCTTAAGCACCCATATTTGCAGGCCTTGGGTCACTGCTGTGAGCTAATTTCCCACCCCCTGTCAGGGGGGCTCAGAGAGGGGGGATGTCCTCTACAAGCCTGAGCTTCACACTTTTTTTTTTTTTTTAATATTTATTTAGGCTGCGCCGGGTCTTAGTTGCAGCATGCACGCGGAATCCAGTTCCCCCACCAGGGATGGAACCCGGGCCTCCTGCATTGGGAGCGCGGACTCTTAGCCACTGGACCGCCAGGGAAGTCCGGGGGTCGCTGTGCTTTTGACGACTCACCAGCGTTTCTGAGCGACGCCCACCCGTTCTACGTGTGTACTGCTCCCTGAGGGAGTCAGGCTGCTTCCACCCCCAACAACCCAGACACCTCCAGTCAGGGGCTGGCCTCTCCCCTGCAGCAGCACGTTTCCGTGATCCCACGTGCCGACGGAGGTCCCCCACATTCTCCTTTTCCCTTATTTAACGGCTTGGGTATTCACGGCCTTCCCTTTTCCGTATACGTTTTGGAGGATGGGGAAGGTGGAGGTCTGCGCTGCCGCGGGCTGCTCCATCGGTGAACAAGGCACACCCCTCCATTACATCTTCTGTGCCTCCTGTAACAGAATCGTTATTTCTCTGTAACGTCTTGTTGGTTCTTCAGGTTACTTCCTAGACACCCTGCAACAGCTCCGCTGTAAACAGCCGCCACTTTCTGCGGTGTATTTCAGTTGGTTAGTCCGGTTAGGAGAAAAACCGCTGGTCTCCGTGTGCTCTCAGAATTGGCAGGTGGCAGAGTTGCCACTGGAGCACAGCGGGTGTGCGGTGGATGCTGGCAGGATGAGCGCATGGCGCCCACAGGACGGAGGGCGCAGCCGGGGCTGGCGGCCCTGCACCCCTACGCCCACGTTACGGCAGCCCCTCCGACGCTGTCCTCATCCCAGAGAGGGGCCTGGGTGGGGAGGTGACACCTGGTTAGGGGCTCCGATCCCGCAGAGGCTCCGAGCTCCGCCCTCCCTGCCCCTCGGGCAGGGGTGGACAGCAGGGGCTGCGCCGGCCCTCACCCCCGGCCGGCCCAGACTGGGTGGCTACTCTCCCCACATCCTGTCTCTAGGGCAGGATGGCATTAGGGGGGCAGCCTGCCCTTCCTCGTGCTGATCCACTGACATGTGGCTTTTGACACATGGAAGGACTTTGGAAGGTTGAGGGACATTACTCCAGCAAAACCTTCATTCTCATCTCTATTTAGGTGACGTTTTATCAGCTCGCATATCAATGAAGACGAAAAATAGGAAAAAGCCTAACGCTGAACACTGTCTTATTACTTGGGCGAACCCCAAGTAATGTTCGCCCTTGAAGATGGGCGGCTCATTAACTGACGCATTTCCAATTCTACTTCGACGTTCAGTTACGAAAATTCGCCATGTCTGTGCCTCGTGTTGATCGAGTACGTACCTAACGATTCTGAGAACACGGAAGTTCTTGTTCCCAGGTCCGGCCGCATGGTCTCACAGATCAGGACAAACGACCCCCTCGATGTACTCCAGGTATTTGTCTGGGAGCAGCCCGGGGTGCTGGATAGGACAGGCCACGGCACAACGCGGCGGGGGGTCATCTCACCCCACACTCGGACAGCAGCTGGGCTGGGAGCTCTGCCCCACCGGCCCCTCACTCTGGAGACTGGAGCCGCCGCCCTGGGGTCCCCAGGCACCTGGGGAGGAAGTGGAGCTGGTAAGCTGGTCCACTCGAGCCCTGTGGCACTTCTGTTGGCCCTTCGTTGGCCAGAGCTCTCAGCCAGCCCTGCAGGGCTGGGTGGGGAGGCAGGTCACAGCCCACCGTGTGCCCGGGAGAACAGACCCTCTGTGATGCCATAACTTTCAACCCAGCACATTCCGCACTGGGGTGCCGTTCTGTGGGAAGGAGGAAAAACATGATGTTTACAGCTGTGAAAGGACAGCTTGCTGGGGTCCTTTTTAAGTGGACAAGGGCGAGCGTCAAATTGCAATGGCATTTTGAATCTGTCGGAGATGCTGAAAAGGCTGCTGGAACTGTTCTACTTTAAAATGATAACATTTACAAGACGCTGGGCATGAGCAGCTTTAAAAAGTGAAAAGCTTGGATAACTTACGAACGAGGGGCGGGACACACAATTTCCAAGTTTCATTTAGGGGATCTCTGTGCAGCCACACCTACCCACGGTGCACTTTTTTTTTTTGGCTGCCTTGGGTCTTTGTTGCTGTGCGCAGGCTTTCTCTAGTTGTGGCGAGCGGGGGCTACTCTTTGTTGCAGTGCGTGGGCTTCTCATTGTGGTAGCTTCTCTTGTTGTGGAGCACGGGCTCTAGGCACGCAGGCTTCAGGAGTTGGGGCACGTGGGCTCAGTAGTTGTGGCGCACGGGCTCTAGATCACAGGCTCAGTAACTGTGGTGCACGGGATTAGTTGCTCTGTGGCTCGTGCGATCTTCCCGGACCAGGGCTCGAACCCGTGTCCCCTGCATTGGCAGGCGGGTTCCTAACCACTGCACCACCAGGGAAGCCCCTGTGGCGCCTCTTACCTCTGCTCCACGGGGTGTCCATGCTGGTCTAGGTGGCTCGGCCTCCCACAGACTCTGACCCTTGGCGGGCAGGCACCGTGTGCTTCTGCCCACAGGCAGCAGAGGTCTCTGCTTGGGCACCGGCCCCCATCCCCATCCAAAGGTCACATGGGGGCTCCTGCCTGTTCTGGCCCAGCCAGGCTGTGCAGCACCCTCCTGCCCTTGGCACACAGGTGTGCCCTGAGTACTGCCACCCCAGACACACCTCTGGGTCCCTGCTGAGATGTTCCCTGGCCCGCCCAGCCCCTTACTGCCCCTTACTGGGATACCCGCCCAGCCCCTTACTGCCTGCAGCTCCTGCCCTGGCACGTGGTGGTGACCAAATCCCGCCACTCGCCACCAAGGATGGAGGGTGGGACCAGCCACGTGTACTCAGCCAACACTGGCTCCCCCCCGGAATTTCTAGGTCTCCACTGTCACCTGTTGGTGTCAGAGGCCCGGCCCCCAAGACCCTGCTCTGGAGAAGGTGGCATGGCAAAGCAGAGTGGGCTGGACTGGGACCTGGTCACGGAGAAGACCAAGGGGGCAGAGCCAGGTGGCAAGTGGGCAGGAGATGCAGACCGAGGGGGTTCAGCGGGACCCTGACTTCCACTCAGACTCTGCCAGGTGGGGCTCGAGGCTGCTCAGAGTGACCTGGCAACTGTCCTGGCAGCCCACGCACGCGGCCAAGGCCAGAACCTTCTCGTGTCCTGACAAGCTACTGGCTCTGTTTCTGAACCCAGCCCTTCCCCCACCAACTGACCCACAGCAGCCATTTGTGGTGTGTCCGCAGTTAGGAGAGCCCAACCCCAGGCCTGGGGGCCCCAGTGGGCTCCGGGCTGAGCCACCGGGGCCTCGACTTCCCCACCTGTGAGCCGGGAGACGGCATTCCCAGTGCTCACAGCTGTCAGCAAAGGGACAAGGCCCCGAGGAGCAGGGGTGGGGGAAGCCAGTCATGGGGGGTGCTAGGGTCCTGGGGTGGCCTTGGGACCCCTGGTGCGGATACTGTCTGCCCTGTCCCTCCCGCCACGCCCTCCACCTCTGCAGCACCCACGGGAAGGTCTCTGTGGCCCTGCCTGTGACCTCCAAAGACTCGGATACAGGCCCCGCCCAGCTGCAGCAGGATGCAGGCAGGGGAGGATGCTGACCCCCACTCCTGCCCTGCCGGCCCAGCCCTGGGCAAAGACCCCCAGAGCCCCCAGGCTTCACACAGCTGGCGTGTGAAGTGAACGTGGCTCAAGGGCCTGGAGGCCATGTGAAAGCCTGACCGCCACCCCCAACACTGGACACGGAGGCCACGCAAGTGTCCCACTCAAGCGTTTATTTCGGTGACAGCTGCAGGGACTGCCCAGGGGTGGGCACAGGCTGCGTGCGGAGCTGACAGCAGCGAGAGCAGACGTCAGACCAGGGGCCCCAGGCCCGTGGCCATGGCTGGAAACTAGGCAGGCCGCAGCCCAGATGGCGTCCCTCGGGGCGTGGAACGCGGCCTCTGGCCACCGCTTCTCAGCAGGGGCTCTGCTGGGCAGAGAGGGGCGGCCGCACACCCGGCCATGGCAGCAGACTTGGAAATGCGGGGTCCAGTAAGTGGGGCTTCCCGTGACAGCTCAGGCTCACGCTCAGGGACCACCACGGGGGGCTGGCAGCCCCCTCTTCCCAGGGTGGTCTTACGAGGGGCACTGAGGTTTGCTCATTAAGCTGTGAAAGGAAGGAGGCGCTGACCCCAAATGTCATCCCAGGACCGGGTGGAGGGTGGCCGCAGCCCAGGGGCAGGGCCCGCAGGGGCAGGAGACGGCAGTGCTCACTTCTGCAGGGGCTGCAGCTCGGGTGGCAGGTTGCATCCTGTGTAAACCCCATTCGCGATGCTGTACTCCAGCAAAGCCCCGAAACACGGATCCTGATGACACACAAAGGGGCGGGGCTTGTACCTGACAGCCATCCCGCTGCCCCACTGGGCCCCTCTCCCTGAGCCCTGGGCCGCAGCTCACCCTGACAAGAACATGAGGATTTCCCACCACAATCAGCAAGGCTTTGGGTCTGGTGATGGCAACATTAAATCTTTTTGAGTTGGACAAGAATCCCAAAAAATATCTATCATCTTCAAATATGTCTTCATTTGACCGCACCTCAGAAACACAGAGATGGATAAAAATAGTGTTTAAAATTTTTCGGTGTGGAAAGAAACTCAACATATAAAAGCATTTAAAAACGTTAAACATCAGTATGACTCCATCTGTGGTCAAAGAAGAGAAAGACAGTGGGCAAGGAACAGGCCTCACTGCGTTCTGTCTACACCCAAGGGGATACTCCAAACACCAAGGGGTGACCTCCGGGTGAGGGGTTTGAGGCAACGCTGCTTTTCCTCCTACCTGAGCTCCCCAACCTGCCTGCAGTTAACACGCACTGTTCATAAAGGGAATTTTAAAGAGAAGAACAGACTTCCGAGAGCCGAGCCACCCTTCCCGGCCCGCAGGCTCCTTGCCAATCCGGCCCCTTCCACATCCCAGCCCTCCTTCTCCAACATTTAACTACTTCTTCCTGGGTTTCTGTACTTCTTCGTTTCGTTTTTTCAAAAAGAACACCCTACAGTTAACTGCTCGAGGTGGCGGTCCAAGGCCCCTCCTGCCCCCGGGAGGCCCCACACGGCAGCCAGCCTGGCGCGGGCCCCTGGGACGGGGGTACCTACAGTTGAGATGATGATAGCCAGATACTCTTGCCCTTGAAACTCCTCCACGGATCCAACCTTTACATCCATCAGATCAACATTTCGCAAAAGAATTCTGATTTTCTCCACCTTTGAACGAGATGAGATCAAAGATAAAATTTCACACATCTGACCATTCTTTACATCGTACAGCGTAAGCTGAACGTTAACCACTGAGCACCCGTGGCCTTTCAACCCCTGATCTCGGTTCATCAACTCGAAGCTGCTCACAGCACAAACCCCGATCTCAGGTGGGGTGTACGGGGCCGGGGCAGCACCCCCCAGGAGCAGGGCTTTGCGTCAAGAGGTGAGGACTCCCTGTGCTGAGAGTGGGGGCGGGGCCAGAGCGCCCCCTGGGGTTGGCGGGGAGAGAGCGCCCATCCAGGGGATCCCACCCCCGGGGCCTGAGTGGTTATGACAGGAACCAGGCTGTGTGGCCACAACAGGAAAGCCAGGAGGAAGAGGACGGGGGGACGGTCCTGAAGGGGGGGCAGCTGATGAGCTGAGCAAGACCAGGGGTGTGTGAAGATCTCCAGAGGGTGCTAGTGAAGGAGAAGCAACTTGAAATTGTGAAAAGGAACATACAGTACTTGGACAAAAGCTCAGCTCCTGCCAGCACAAGAGGCTGGAGGGCGGGGACCAGAGGCGGCTCCCTCAGCACCCAGGGGATGGGCCTTCTCACACCCAGAGGCTGCATGCGCGCCGAGGTGAGGTGAGGTCACCACGTGTCCCCAGCCTCCGCCCCCCACCCCACCCCACCCCACCCCACAGATGCAGAGAGCGCCGTGTCCACCTTCCTTCCTCAGACCCCAGAGGAAGGCAGGAAGGCGCAGGGGAGCTGGCTGGAGCAGACCCACACCTGCTTCCGGTAAGGCGTGATCACGCCGATGTCGCCAGCGGACACCGGGCTGGAGATGCTTCTGGCCAGCAGGCAGCAGTAGCGCATGACCTGGACGGCCTCGGCAGGGCTGAACCACGACGGGCTTCGCCCCTCTCGAGCTTCGTCGCCCTGCGTTAGCAGGAAGACAAGAGAATGGCACGGCCGTCACAAAACGTCCTTTTCTCGACAGGAGTTTGTGAAGGGCCTGTGAATTAGGGGAGACGTCAGGGTGGTGACTCAGCAGAGACAGAGGAGCCCTGCTCTCGTGCAGACTTGTGTTCCATCAGGACAGACGGACGCTCAGCAGTAAGGACTCGTCCTGGATGCACAGATGCCGGGCGAGGAGGGTTGGCTGGGCGTGTCTGTGAACTGGGACCCCACCCCCTGCCAAAATGCCCCTGCGTCCTGGCGAGAGCAGACCTCGTGGACTGGGGGAGGCGGCTGGCCGGCTGATACCTATTTGGCCACAAATTTTTAAGAGCAGAATTTGCAGGCCCTTGTTCTTGGTCAGAACCTAATAAAATTAGAAGTAAAATATAGGTCACCCAAACAATCTTAACCACGTGGAAACATACTTCTTTAGAACTCCTGGGTCAAAAAGGAAAATAAAGTCACAAGCACCTCGACAGACACGAAGACACACGTGGAAGGGCAGAGCTGGGAGGGCGCGGCCACCCGAGCCCCTGTGAGGAGGACACGGAGCACAGGGACCAAGCGTCCATCTCACGGGAATTACGACAAACGAAGCAAAGACGAGCAAGTTAGCGAGGGGAAGGGGTCAAGAGAAAGCTGAAAAAAAAAAAAAAAAAAAGAAAAAAAAAAGAGAAAGCTGAAATCCATGAAGCAGAAAACTGGTGAAGATATAAAGTCCAAAGCTGGTCTTCCAAGTAGACCAAAGGCCGGCGCCTCTCCTGTAAGGGGCCAGACGGTCAGAACCCGAGGCTTGGCTGCAGCCACGCTGCCCACTCAGCCCTGCCGTCTGGGCGCAGGCTCCCAGCTCACGGCCGCACTTCCTTTAGGACAAGACCCCAGTTGCCTTGGGCCCGGCCCCCCCGGGCGCTCCTGGGGCTCAGCTGCCCCCTCGACTGGGCCCCTCCGCGAGATGCCCTGGGCTGGGGACAGAGCAGTGAGGCAGATGGGGGTCCTTCTGGAGCTCTGGGGGAGGGGCTGACGAGGGGAGCATATAGGTGACACGTGGAGGTCTCATTCCAGGGACGCAGTGCCCTGCGGGGGAGCGAGGGCCCTGGCAGTGCTGCAGCCTTGTCACGACGGACGGCAATGCCCTTTTGCTCCAACGGTGGGAGCGGAGCCCGCCGTTCCCTGCGAGCCAGCCCCAGAGGCCTCACCCCCATTTCCTTCCGGGGGCCCAGAACGGAGCCAGTACACAGTCAGGCCCCCGAGAAACACCCACTAAATAAGGGAACCTTTCTGGACTCTGTTCTTTTCACACCGAGCACCTCCATCTCCACAGCTCCATGGTAGGTTATCCAGGGGATCTGGAGTCTCCATTTCCTTCTACACGACGTTTTTGCACATTTGCCACTCCCTTCTACACCCAGTTTTTGTCGCGAATGAGCCTACTGTGACCCTTACGTAGTTTGCAGGAAACACATGGGTTGCTGTGGGCAGAGCTGACCTCTCCTCAAGGCTGTCCCTCCACCGGGAGCGTGGGTGCTCTCGGGCGGACCTCCCCTCCTTGGCTGACTGCTCTGCTGCCCCTGAAACCTGGGACGCCTTCGAGCAGAGGCTGGGGGAGCGGCATTCCTGGAGGGGCCTCGTGCCTAGCGACCACGCTGGTCTCCCCACAGAGCCCCCTCTTCCTCCAACTTGCCTCCATCCAGAGGATGGACACCCCAAGCCACACCTGGACACACGAGCCCACCGCTGACAGAGCGGGTCAAGCTAAACGTCGAGGGGCCAAGCGCTGTCCCTGGGAAGGCAGGCTGCTGAGAGGACGGGCAGACACCGCTCCAGCCCCAGTTCTGCAGGAGAGTTTGGCAGGGGAGGGGGTCACGCCAAACCTGACTTCTGGTTCTAACCACCAAACTCCCAGTACAAACTCCCTGGTTTTAGTGAGCGCTACCGGGCATCTAACACCTCCCTCTGGGGACCCCTCGACCCAGTGAGGTCTGGGGGAGGGCAGGCTCTGTCCCCAGGATTGGTCCTCCCACCCGACACCACCGAATCACAGGGGGAAGGGGTGGCGCGGCGGCCGGAGCTTCCTCAGGTCCGCTCACCTCCCAGCCCCCGACCAACCCTGTCAACTCCCTCAGGATGCCCCCCTTCGATGCCCACCTCGGGCCAGCCCCCTCCAGGGCCTGCTGTGCAGTCACCTGAGTGCCAAGGGGCTGGTCCTGCGGGGGCAGAGCCCCCTCCTCACTGGCTTCTCTCCCCCGGGACCAGCAGGGAGCAAGCCCACCACAAGCTCTCAGGAGATGCTGGGTTAATGACGCCGGGTTAAGGACCAGATTCAACATGGTAACCAGGACACGTGTAACCGTGGGTAGCACTGAGGGGTCACCCTCCTGCTGAGCCTGGCCCACACCCACCCTCACTCCGTGGAAGATGAGAGGGAAGTCCTTCCTGAGTAACTTCTCCCAGCCCAGCAAGGAGGTCACCACCCTGGGGTCTGCGCAGACTTCCAGCTCTCGGTGGTAGAACAGTCTGGACGGTAGGGCCAGCAGAGCTGAGTGGGACCTGTAGTTCTTCACGAGCTTCGTCACCTGCAGGTAGGAAGCAGGGGCAGGTCCAGGGCCAAAGCCAGCACGTGCACCCGACGTGCCTCCAGGGGAAAGGTGCCTGGGCACCTCGAATCACACCCGGGTGGCCCTGCCTGTGATGCCCGCCCCCGTCACCTCCGCGGGACTTGGAAGCACTCTTGGCACCTCCACCTCGGATGACTGGGCTCTGACAGAGAAGAACAGGAGAGAAAGTGTCCCTGTGCGGGGCTGCAGGCTGTCTGCAAGCTGCACCCTGATTCCCCGTGTCGCGACCCCGGCCGTTAGTGCAGCCCGGGGAGCCGGGCCCTGGGCCCCGAGGCAGGATGGCTACCCACAGCCAGCCCCCCGAGGCGCCGTGGGACGAAGCACCAGGACGGGGAGCAAGGACAACTTTGCTTCCTGCCGCCAACTGGCTGGGAAGTTCATCCTAGTCTTTCCTTTTTCCTGGGGTGAGAAGGCCAGGGGCCCGGGACTCTCCTGCTGACAAACTTCAACTCAGTCACCAAGACGGGTCCAGCCTCTGAGACACTGATCGAAACCCCAAACCCGACTCGGCAGCACAGCTCCTCCCTGGGCCGGGCTGGGCCGGGCCCCGCGGTGCTGGCCTGGACACCTGCCCGCCGCCCCATCCGCTCTGTGCCCACGTGCCCTCCCTGTTCTCCAGGGGCAAAGGGCCCGGGGCTGACAACCTGGAACGCGGAATAGGCCCCAGGCAGTTGCCCTGACCATCTGCCCACCATCACTGCACCTGGCTTGCTGTTTAAAGTCCAGAGGGGAACCTCTCCTTGTCTCTGTACTGGGGGAACCCAGAGGATAATGTTATTGGCTCACCTCAACAGGGGACCCCATGGACACAAAGCTCCCGAGCTCCAGGGTGCTGGGGGCTCCTGAAATGCAGACCCTGAGGCCCATCCCTCTGTGTCATCAGAGGTCGTCTGAGAACCCAGGAACTGGCACTTTCACCAGTACGTCGGGAGACCGCAGACACGCTGCCTTCTCTTCCAGGTAAACTTCCAGAGCTCCCTCCCGTTTCCCACGGTGACACAGACTGAAGCTCTCTTACTGAGGGGCTGGCGCTGCCTGCAAGGGCTGGCCCCCCAGGGAGCCCCTCAGCAAACCCTGGAAGCAGTTCCTGAGTTCCTGGGACCGTGGAGTTGGTGCAAGTGCCTCAGGTACACTTTGGGGGTGGTGGCAGAAGGAGGGTGGGCTGCTTGGGCCCTGCCCCTGGGTGTGGCTCGGGGGACACAGGGTGGTGAGCTCCCACGTGGGCCCCTCTGCTCGAATCCCAACAAGGAGCACGTGGGGTCCAAGCTCACCAACAAGGGGTTGTAGGCACCACAGGCTCCAAAAGCATCTTCGTCTCGCAGATACGCTGGTCGGGACATCAGTCTCTCCAGCATAGAGACGTGCAGCCCATAGGCCATGGCAAGTCTGGACTTGATGACCGGCCCGAGCTGCATGGGGTCTCCGGCCAGGACAACCTGTGGCACGAACAGGATGGCCTCAGAGTGAGTCCCCTGGTGTGTGGCGGGCAGGGGCCGAGGTTGGGGCGACCGCAGCGCGTGGGCCTCACCTGGCCGCTGACGTCTGAGACCAGCCCCAGGGGGATGAGGCACTCGGGCTCACTTGCCTGGCCCGCTTCGTCCACAAACACGTGCGTGAAGTGTCCGACTCTAGAGCAGGCACGTTCCCGGGGTCACTCTTGTCCACGTGTCCCGCCCAGCAAGGCCTCGCCTCGCTGCCCGGGGCGCCTGCCCCCCTGCTCCTGCCCGTGCCTGCGGGCACCTCCCGACTCCCCGTGAACACACCACCTCCTCCTCCCCGCCTCCGCCCGGGACGCCCCAAGAGCCCACCTCAACCCTATCTGGTAGAAGAGCCCTGCGCTGCTGCACGTGGTGACGACCACCCTGAAGCGAGAGGCCTTCCAGATGTCTTCCCCGTCTCTGCAATACGGCCTGATGGTCTCTGTGATGCTCTGTGGGGGGCAGGCCACCTGCCAGGTTACTGAGCATTTCTTTAAACTGGACATAATCACAAAGCTGAATGGAATTCTAAATGATAACCTCATCCTGCTGCCACTTCTTAGTTGTGACTCAGTATTAAGATTGTTTTTTATATCAAAACGTCTTATGTTTTGCTATCAATTTAGTCCACGTTTTACAGACTCTGGAACCATGAATATAACAGAGAATCCTGCAGATCCTTCCCCAAGACAACCACATACATTTTCTAGATTCAATCTCGTCTGTTAACCAAACTGGGAGCTTTTACAGCAAACCAACAGAACCAAAAAGCAACTGTACCTTTGGGGAAAAATAAGAGAGTCGCAGCAGCATTTAACAAAGCTGGGAACGCCCAGAATGTCACTAAACGTTCAGGAAGGAAAGAGCCCTCGTGTTCCGGTGTGGTGTCGGGACAAGGTCCGGGGAGGACGCTCACCTCCTCGAACCTGCAGGTGGCGTTCACGCGGACCATGGCGCCCAGCCGCAGTGCCTGGCTCTCGTGCAGCCGCAGGCACACGAGGTCGGTCGCGCTGTTGGAGGGCGCGCACACCAGGATCCGACTGTCCGGCAGAGCGTGGAAGACCTTCCCCAGGACACACGGGAGGCAGAAGGGGACGGGTCAGTGGCCAGTGTCAAGCCCACCCGCGAGGGCTCCTGACGTGGACTCGCTGCGTGGGCCCACGTCACCCCTCACGCGTCTGAGCCTGGCCCTGCCACTGTGTGCAGGTGGCGGAGTCCCCATCTCCCGGACCCTAAACTGCCCGGGTCTGGGTACCCACGGGCGACCCGAGTCCCCAGCGACGCAGGACACTGAACACACAATGTCCACAACGCAATTTAAATCTCGATGGAGGCGCCAGACACTTGTGCAGTTTCTATTCTGAAGTGGAGTGATTCCTGTCTAAACCTAGGAAATGAGCTCTTAAAGTCCTACAGCCACATAACAAACTTTGCTAAATATGAAACAACTGGGATTTTTCAAACTCTTTCCAACGTTCTCCTCTATGGTTTAAGCCGACGCTTCCCGATGACAGGCGCACACAGTTGTTTACCGCGACCCCATCCCCGCCCGCCATTACCTGTAGAACAGCCTCTATGATGGTCACCGTCTTCCCAGTCCCAGGAGGCCCGAAGAGCACATAGGGGATCGGGCGGCAGTCTCCACTCAGGATCCTCCTCACCGCCAACTTCTGGTTTTCGTTGAGCAGGGGGTTGAAAAACTCCTTCTCTCTCGCTTTTGGGGCTCCGCTGACTGCGTCAAAGGGGAGAGACAGGGTCGGCGGAGGTCACGGCTGGTCCCCTCACGACCCGTCCCAGCGTCACTCGCATTCAGGACAGTCGGCTGAGAGCCAAAGCGCAGGCCACCCAGCCCGCTCCCCGCGTCACCTGTGCAGTGTCACCGAGGTGTTAAGAGTGGTTGTTAACAGGTGGACAAGAGCAGCCCACCATCAGGAAGGTCAGAACACATGTCCCCTCGGCTGCCCGAGATCCCCCCCCCACCAAGTCCTGCAGGAGCTGGCTTGGTCCCCAGACTCACCCAGCCCGTCGGTCTCTGTGGCGAAGGCCCACGGCCCTGGTGTGTCCTGGGCACCCGCCCGCTGCTCCTCTGGGGTGTGCTTAGTTTGGTCCTTCAAGGCTTTCCTATTCTAGAAAAATCATGCAGAAAAATGGCTTAAAAAGAAAGCTTTGGGACTTCCCTAGTGGTGCAGTGGTTAAGAATCCGCCTGCCAATGCAGGGGACATGGGTTCAATCCCTGGTCCGGGAAGATCTCACATGCTGCGGAGCAGCTAAATCCGTGCGCCACAACTACTGAGCCTGCGTGCCACAACTACTGAAGCCCGTGTGCCTAGAGCCCGTGCTCCGCAACAAGAGAAGCCACTGCAATGAGGAGCCCACACACTGCAAGGAAGAGTAGCCTCCACTCGCTGCAACTAGAGGAAGCCCATGTGCAGCAACGAAGACCCAGCACAGCCAAAAAAAACAAAAAATAAAATAAATAAAGCAATACCTTGGAGGTGGGCTGTCCGTGGTTTTTGATGTCTTGTGCGTGTTTCCAATTCCATGTCACTTGGGGAGACTGTAAAATGATTTCTTCTGGAAACAACACTTTTAAAACAAGAAAAAGCGAGAAGGTAGACATTACTGAAAAGCTTAAGAAAGATGAATAGAGGCAGCTAGTCCTGAAGAAATTCATGTCTGTGTATTCCTCTCCTCTCTGGCCCTGTGCACTGCTTCTCACCTACAGCATAGTGCCAGCACTGCATATTCTTTGCAACAAAGCCATTTACTTGTCTATTTGTAAGTACAAAAATGAGTTACGTTTAGGAGGGAAAGCAGAGTGCAATCATTTTATTTTTAATAACTTAAGCATGCCATTTCTACATAGCTGAAATTGTAAGAAAACACTGAACGTCCCCAATAGAAAGGAAAACACTGGGTATCACATAGTTTTACTTCTAATGTATGAATGAAGAGACTGTGGTTTACACAAAATTTTACGTGACGCTTCTAAAAATACTCCGGGAAGATGTAACACCGTCATCCCACAAAAGTTAATACCTTTTACGCCCAAGTAGACAGCTTGTTCAAGTGCAAAGTGACACCGTCTGCTGGTGGTCCTGTGGGAGAGAGTGACGCGGGTCAGCACCCTGGGACCCTTAACAAACACTCACACGAGACCGGGCTGGAGGCACCAGCAGGAGTTTTACAAGAAAACTCTCAACACCTGTCAGGACGGCAGGGACGCCTTCCTTTCTGGGAATACTCCTGTTTTAATGTATAAAGTGGACAAGTAGAAAAAAGAGAAAATATAGCCTGTGAAGTGTCAGAGCTGCATCAATAGGGAAGTAACTTTGATGGTAAAGATTCACTCCTGTGAAATTTACTCAGAACAACAGTTAAAAAATAAACTGAAGCATGTTAAAAATGCTAAGTATTGGGGCTTCCCTAGTGGTGCGGTGGTTAAGAATCCGCTTGCCAATGCAGGGGACACGGGTTTGAGCCCTGGTCCGGGAAGATCCCACATGCTGTGGAGCAGCTAAGCCCGTGCGCCACAACTACTGAGCCTGTACTCTAGAGCCTGTGAGCCACAACTACTGAAGCCCGTGCGCCTAGAGCCCATGCTCTGCAACAAGAGAAGCCACTGCAATGAGAAGCCCACGCACCACAACGAAGAGTAGCCCCCGCTCGCTGCAACTAGAGAAAGCCCACGCACAGCAAAGAAGACCCAACGCAGCCAAAAATTAAAAAATTAAATAAATTAAAAAATTATTAGACAAGCAAAACAGCCGGAAAATAAGAAGCATCCTCAGGGGAAAAGTTAAAAGAAACAGACCCAGAAATGAACTAGATACTCAATTAGCATACAAGAAGTTCAAAACAGTTGTTATAAATACATTTAAGATTTAAAGATGGACATAATGGTTGGGAAGATGGGGAATCTCTACAGAAAAGACCCAACACAGCCAAAAATAAAATAAAAAAAGAAAAAGTTAAGTTTATTAGGGCAAAAATTGATTCGAATCAGGCAGCAAAGCATCCCATTAGCAGACAGAAGAGCTCTGAGGGGATGCGCGGAACGCAAGCCTTCTGCAGGCAGAAGGGGCGGGACGGGAAGTGATTCAGGCAAAAAGGCGGGCTGGCTGGGGCAAGGTCACTCTCCTTGAGCGGACGGCAGGGGTCATTCAGGGAGACGACCCCCCAGTGCTGATCACGGGGTTCCTGGCTGACTGGTTCACGATTCCATTTCTGAGACAGCCGAGACTGCAATTCAGTGAAACCTCAGTTTGGTGACGTGGGGCTCAGTATAAGCGACTCCACTGTGGGCCTGTTCTCCTTTTTTTTTTTTTTTTTTGGCTTTGCCACACGTCAAACGGGATTTTAGTTCCCTGTTCAGGGATAGAACCCCCGTGCCCCCTACAGTGGAAGCGTGGAGTCTTAACCACTGGACCGCCAGGGAAGTCCCTGTTCTCTTGCATTTTAACACAACAAAAAGAACAAAAAATGGAAAATAAAATTCCACCTTCAATGGAACAAGATGACCAAAGCTCCAAAGCACAAAAGAAGAGAATGCTCAGTAAGGAGCATCTGGCCTCAAACAAGCAAAGGCACGAGAGCTGGTTCACGCCACCTCAGAACTCCGGCCACAGGCGGATCTCTGGAAAATGCAGGTCACCGTCAGGACCCATTCCCACAGCGCAGCGTTCTGGGGGCGTGTATGGGGCCAGAAGGAACGGGAGCCTCACCTGCAGGGCCCCAGGCTCCAGGCAGCCCCATCACCCCTGGGATACAATAAACTCCACTCAAGAGGAGCAGCAACCGGAAATGACCCTCCTAGGACTTAGCAAGGCTGACTCTAGGAAGAAAAAACAACTTAAAGCAGATCAGTTACAGAGGAAGAAACCTTCCAGTGGGAAGTCACCATAATGAAGACTCTAAAACGCCCAGGAAACCAGACACCCCGTCAACCTGTAGCCCAGCGCTTTACCCCTAACAGCATGAAAACGCGAGCCAAACGTTTCCCAGTAAATCCTTGGAGCACATTACGGAAGGAATTCACCACACAGAACACCACGTTTTTCATCTTGGGCCTATAAGAAAGGTTCGACAGAAAGTTATCCAGTCGAAATATCCATCTCCTGAATAGGCTGAACAAAAAAATTATTATCTCAAGAAATGCCAAAAAGGAAATGAATGTAATAGCTCAGAATAGAAACTGACGCTTAAAATTCCTTAACACAATTAATCTGGAGGACAGCAAGACACTAGATGGTAAAATACTAGCAGTATTTACTAAAATAGAAAACAAGACGAAGACACAGGAGATGGAAACCATGAGAGAACAGTAAAGCAGCTGGGTGGGAACTAACACAACAACAGACAAGGATTCCAAAGGAGGACAAAGAACGGAAAGAAAAGAGGAATTAAAGGAAACTTTCCTAGGTACAAACTGTTGTCCAAGAGGAGACCCCATATGGCAAAGACGACAATTCTCCCTGTATTTTAACATCATGGTACAAAGATGTAAGAATGTTTATTGCTTCACTGTCTGTGATAGGAAGAAGCTTAGAACCTAAAGGTCCAGCAGGGGTAATAAAGACCAGAGCAAAACCCAATGGACTGGGAGTGCCCTGGTGGCCCAGTGTTTAGGACATGGGCTTTCACTGCCGTGGACCCGGGTTGGGGAACTAAGACCCCACCAGCCATGCAGTGCAGCCAAAAAAAACCCCCAAAAAACCCGATGGACTAGAGACAGAAACACACGAGAGAATACTGATGAGGCTGGAAGTCCGTCCTTCGATGAGATCAGTAAAGCCGACAAAGCTCTAGCCAAACTGACAGGAAAAGAAAGGGCAGACATATTGCCAGTCCTGGGAACGAGAGTGGTAATGTCAGCAAAGACTCTACAAACACTAAGCGAACAATAAGGAAATATCATGAGCAATTTCACACAAATACATTAGATAACTCAGATGAAACGCACAAATCCGTAAAGACACACACACTACCAGAGTCCATGCGGCAAGAAACTAAGCGTTCTTAATCTCTTAAAGAAACTGAATTTGTAGTCAGGAAGCTTCTCACAGAGAAAACTTCAGACCTAGAAGGCTTTACTGGTAAATTCTACCAAGCATTTAAGAAAGAAGTAATGAAATTCATATTTTAAGGCAAGACAAGAAAAATCTAAACATAAACTTCTTCTCTGCCCTTTGGCCTCCTCCCTCCTCACTAGTGTGCATCTGCATCTGCGTTATGTGTTAACCTGACCTCCCCCATGGCAGAAATACCTGCTCAACCAAAGACTGATTTTTCTCCTTCTGGAGCCAGCCACGTAACTCCTTAGAAGATAACATTCCTTTCTCAGTCCCGTGAGGGGTCACGGTGACCCACCACTCACCTTGTGCACGTGCAGACATCTTTGGTGGACTTTATGGACAGGGCAATGGGTCGTTTCCCTTAAAGACAGTGATTGGTGCAGAACAGACAGGTCAGATGACCTGGGGAGACTCTGGGCTGCAGTGAATGGGAGTTCTCAGCTTAAATACTTATGACCTTATTAGTGTGATCAGCTCTATTACCTGTACTCTTCCTATTCTTCCTAACAACAAGATTATTGTTTCCTGCATTACCAAATGTGTGACTGAGCCCCCGATAAAAATAATGATGACTAGGTGACCTGAAACAATTGACCAAATACATAGTTCCATAAGCTCAATGACTGCAACAGAGTAACTCTAGATGTGGGAAGAAGCAGCCAGAGGGAACCATTTCCTGGACCATAAGTGACTAGAGGGACAGCTGGTCCAGAGGCTCTGGGCTACTGTTAACAGGGCCTAGGCCAGCACACTGAGTGGCCCAGCAATGAAGTTCTCGTCTGAGCTGGGAATGAGCAGTCCTAGCACCGTGGGACAAAATGGTCACCAAGTGCCTCCCAAACCTTGGTTGAAATTAAGACTGAAAGGGAGGGGACTGTAACATAAAGAATGTTGTCCACCCTCCAGTTCTACAAGAATCAAGTCGTTAACCACTGCACAGTACATCCCAAAAGGAATTCAGGGAAGATCAGGATGAAGCATTTTGTGCTCTGGGAAAACTGGCAGAACTGGTCCTCAGATAGTTAGATATTTTCAGAAGAAAATTTTTATAAACCCAGTATTCTGCTTCTTCCCATGTTTAGAAAAGCACTAAACCATTAGCTAAGGCATCTGTTCCTTGTGAATAGCTGTGTGCTTGGTTGCACGCACCCCTTCAAAATCACACCTATACTGGTCTCCTCCCTACCTCTTGGGAATGGTCCTCAGAGCCTCTGAAAGACTGTCCCCCAGGTTATAATCCTCAGGTTAGCTAAAATAAAATTCTTCATTTGTTTCTTAGACTGACTACTGATTAATATTTTTGTCAACATAAGTAATACCCATTCTACACAAACTGTCCCAGAAAATGGAAGAGGAGGTGACACCTTCCAACGCACTGTGAGGCCAGTGTTACCTCGTACCAAAATCAGAAAGAGATACTTCAAGAGACTAAAGACCAATATTCCTCATGAACACAGACAAAAAAATTAATACAATTTTAGCAAATCAGATCTAACAACATATAAAAGGAAATTAACATCATGGCCAAGCGGGGTTTATTCTAAGAATGCAAAGTTGATTTTACAATCAATGTAACTATCTTAATAGACCAAAACCGAAAACCCACATGATCATCTCAATAGATACAGAAAAAACATTTGACAAAATCCCATATCCATTTTTGATTAAATAAATCTCAGCAAACTAGGAGTCTATCTCCTTAACCTGACAGGGCCAAATACAAAAACCTACAGCTCACACAGCACTAGATGGTTCAAGACTGAACGCTACTGGCCTAAGATGAGGAACAAGGCAAGGACGCCACTTCCCGCCACTTCTACTTAACACCATTCTGGAGGCTCTAGCCAGCGCGAGGCGAGAAAAAACAAGATGCATCCAGATGAGAAAGGAAGCAGCAAAACTGTCTTTATTTGAATACATGATTTTACTGTATACACAGTAGATCCTATATAACCTGTAAAAAGCTACTAGAACTATTAAGTGAGTTTAGCAAGCTGGCAGGATACAAGATTAATATACAAACATCAATTGCATTTAAAGAGTCAGGGACAAATTTGACAAAAGATATACAAAACCTGTACAGTGAAAAGTACAAAACACTGCCTAAAGAAATGAAAAAATGCCTAACTAGATGGAGAGATATACCATTTCCAAGGGTTAGAAAACTCAATATTAAGATGTCAATTCTCAGAATACCACTCAGCCATAAAGAGTGAAGTAATGCCACTTACAGTAACATGGATGGACCCAGAGATTATCATACTAAGTGAAGTCAGACAAAGACAAATATTATTAGATATCACTTATATGTGGAACCTAAAAAATAATACAAATGAATCTATTTACAAAAAACAGAAACAGACTCACAGATGTAGAAAACAAACTTACGGTTACCAAAAGGGAGAGGGGGGGAAGGATAAATTAGGAGTTTGGGATTAACAAATACACACTACATATATACATAAAACAGACAGCCAACAAGGACCTACTGTATAGCACAGGGAACGATATTGAATATCTTGTAATAACCTATAAAGGAAAAGAATCTGAAAAAACTATATACTGTATATAACAGAATCACCTTGCTATACACCTGAAACTAAAACAATATTGTAAATCAGCTATACTTCAATTAAAAAAAAAAAAGATGTCAATTCTCCCTTAAGTGGACCTAAAGAGTCAATGTCATCCTGATCAAAATCTCAACAGGCTTTTTGTAGAAACTGACAGGCTGAGTCTAAAATCCACATGGGAATACCAAAGACCTGGAATAGCTACAACTCTGCAGGAGAGGGACACAGTGGAGGCCGTCCCCTCCCTGATTTCAAGACTCATCACAAAGGCACAGTGACCGAGACTCTGGTGTAGGCTGCAAGACTGACAGACGCACCAGTGGAGCCGAATGGACAGCTTAGGGATAGATCCACATGCGTAGGCCAATCGGCTTTCTTTTCTTTCTTTCTTTTTTTTTTTTTTTTATAAACTTTTATTTTAAATGTTATTTTAATATATGTATTTTAATTGGAGTATAATTGCTTTACAATGTTGTATCAGTTTCTGCTGCAGAACAAACTGAATCAGCTATATGTATACATATATCCCCTCAACTGGTGTTCAAAAAGGTGAAAAGGTCACTCACTGGACAAAGGACAGTCTGTCTTCTCAACAAATGGTGTGGGACAACTGGACAGCCCCCGCCAAATCAATCCATACCTTGCATCACTTGTAAAAATTAACTGGAAATAGATCACAGCCCTAAATGTAAAACGTAAAGCCGCAAAATTTCTAGAGGAAAACGTAGGAGAAAATCTTTGTGACCTTGAGTTTGGCAGACTTCTTAAATGCGTCACCGAAAGCATGATCCATGAAAGAAAAACCGATAAACTGAACGTCATCAAAATTAAGAATCCCTGCTCTTCAAAAGGCACTACTAAAAATGAAAATACAAGCCACAGTCTGGGAAAATATTGGCAAAAAACATACCTGATAAAGGACTTGTACTGAGAATATGTGAACAACTCTGAAAACTCAACAATAAAGCAAACGATACAGAACATGAACCACAGACCCGAGCGGGCACCTTCCCAAAGGCCAAGTGCCAGCCAGCAAGCGGAGGAGGCGCTTGGCGTCGGGCATCACAGCAAGGTGAGCCCCCACTGCACACCTAACACGGGCCTGAGGAGGAACCACCGAGCACCCCAGGGGCTGTGCACGTGGGGAGCACGGTGGGAACACAAGCAGTGCAGCCACTTGAGGCGAGTCTGGCAGTGTCTCAGGAAGCTCAGTGTACACCTGCCGCCGTGCGCAGCCATGGCACTGCCAGGCGCTTACCCAAGAGAAATCAAAATGCCTGTCCACACGGATGTTTACAGCAGCTTCATTTCTAACAGCCAGATCTGCAAACAACCCAGCGTCCACCCACAGGTGCCTGGATTAGTAACCTCAGGTATGTTCTTATAATGGAGTATTACTCAGTCATAAAAAGGAATGAATTCATGCAAAAGCAAGGCTGAATCTCAAAATAATTAAGCTGAGTGACAGGTGCCAGGCAAAAAAGAGTAGGTCCTCACGTAAATTCTACAAAATGCACACTAATGTGTGGTGCTTGGGAGCTGGGGCGCAGAGAAGGAATGACAAGGGCAGCAGGAAACATCTGCGGGGCCAGATCTGCCCACAGTCTTCACCGTGAAGCTCGTTTCACGGGGTATACAAATGTCAACACCATCAAGCCCTATACTTTAAACAGGTATAGATTATTTTACGTTCATTACCTCTCAGTAAACCTACTTTCTTAAAAAGGAAAAATACCTGCAAACAGCATAAAGGTGCAGCCGTCTGCCCATCCAGAGGGCCCGGCCTCTTGGCTCTGTCCCTCCCGCTGCACTGCGGTGCTGCCCAGTCCTCCCGTTTGTCAAAACAAGTGGTAAATACAGATTTTTTAAAGTGTGAAATCGTCTGATTTTAAGTAACTTAATGCAAAACCACCAAAAACTTATGTGGGGCGAGCAAACCCTCTGTGCAGCAGAAGTGGCCACCGGCCCTCGTTCCCGCCTTGCTCCCTACTTGGACGGCTGCAGACAGCATCCCCTCTGAACTTAGATTCCAACATCCTGCCTCGACCTCAACTTCCTGTCTTTCCAACACTCTGGGTCAGGAAACTGCCCGGTGGTCTTCAGCGCCACGGCCCTCTGGCTTCTTCCTGCTCGCTTTCTTCCTAGGCTCACGTCCCACAGCGCATCCGTCCGCCCACCTGCCCGTGTCCTTCGGTCGGGCGGCTCTTGCTCCGACTGCAGCAGTGTTTCCCCTGCCCCCGCCCCCGCCCCAGGTCCACGTCCTCTTCTTTCTCTGCGAACACCCTCCCTCGCGTCCTAGAGCGACAACGAGCCCTTACAAATTCCCACTCACCATCAGCTCTCATCTCCTGGGTGCCCAGCACAATGGAGGACGTGCGCCTCCGCCAAAGACCACGGCCTCGGCCTGAGCCCGCATCCCCACGCGTCACTCCTGCTGCCCGGTCACCACACCCACCTCATGGGCTTCACACGAGCGGTGCTGGCTCCTCTCACCGTAAGCAGCAAGCCAGGCAAGGCCACCCGGACCCTGGGCGCCTCCTCACCCACTCGTCTGCCTGTCCTGCCTTCTCTGCTTTCCCAGCCGAACACCCTTCAAAAGGGCCAACTCCACGTCTGCGCCATCCATTCACCCGCAACACCTTCCAACCTGGCTGCAGCCCGAACACTGAAAGAGTTCTTAAACAAGACACGAAAAGCACTAGTATACAAAAACCCTGATAAATTCCATTATCTTAAAACTACCACCTTCTGTTACTCAAAGGATATTTTAAGAAAGTGAAAAGACAAGTAACAAACCCAGAGAAGTTGTCTGCAACAGGTGTATCTAAGAATAGTCTAGCAAAAAGAATACACAAAGGACAGCTACAAATAATTTAAAAAATCAAATTATAGTCAATAAAAGACACGAGAAAGCATTTCACAGATGAAGGAATTTTACGGCCAATAAACAGGGGGGACTCTCGACCTTAGAAGTAGTCAGAGAAACATACATCAAGACCATAGCGAGACACAGCTCACACCTACCAGGCTGGCACGCGCCCAGGAGTTTCACAAAATCAGGTTTCGGGAGGCCATTACAGACCCTGACCTGCGGGGCACTTCTGCCACCACGTGTAAAGCTGGAACATTAGCATCCCCCAAACCCCGACCCCACTCCTAAGCGCGCAGCCAAGAAAACCTGGGGGTGGGTGTGCACGAGGAGATAGCGGGCGTCCACAGCAGCTGCCAGAGCGCGGGCAGCGCTGTGCCCACTGGCAGGAGGGCAGACACGCGCCCGGTGGGGCACAAGTACACTGCGGACACGGCCCGCGGACCTCCTGTCAGCAAACCCACACCTCCAGACCACAGGCGGCAAGTGCAGAAGAGCTGCAACTAACGCACTTTCCTGTGTGTGTGTCTGTGCGCAAACACACCAACTTTTGTTTTAAAAAGCAAAGGAGAGAGAAACACAAAATCCCAGCTAATGGTGGGGGCTTGGTGGAGGAGGGGGAGAGACAGCTGGTGGTGGGGTCCCCGCCTCGTGACATGTGACAAGTGAGGTGCAGGAGGAGCGGCTGGTGGTGACGGCGTGTGAGGAACCACGGATTCTCACTTAAGATCCAAAAAGGAACCAACATGCAAACGTTTACCAAACGGCTGGTGACAAAGCTACGACCACAGAGGCATGTGACACGGGTGCAGGGAGCCCACGCACAACCCGCGAGCACGCATGCCGCCACCTAGGTATGAAGGGACCGAGGGAAGGGGAGACAGCCGCCCACCCAGAAGGAAGAGGCCCTGGAAGCGTTACCTGTTGTACGTGAATTCCACATCCATAGGTTCAGAGTTATATGCTTGTTCAAACTCTGGATTAAGTTTAAGGGTTACATCTTCTTCATGAATCTAAAAATAAACAAATCATTTACTTTTTACACTTTGTACTTGATTTCTTGGGACAATCTTCTATCCATATTCAGCAACTCATCATGAAGCATTCATCCTACAGGTCTGAGCTGAAATCTGGCATCTGAAATGAGTGCAAGATGACGGGAGAGGACTCAGTCACCGCGCTGTTCCTCCCCCACCCCCAGCAGCACACACCTGCCGACGCTTCCGCCGGGCGTACGGGCTCCCGAACAGAGTGCGCAAGACAGGCCGCCGCCCCTGAAGGAGACACGTGAACGACCGTGAAGAGCAGGCGGTGCCGGCCACGAGACCCCCTCCCCCACCAGGACAGGGAACCACACGCTCAGGGACCCTCCAGCCAAAGCTAGGTCCCGCGTAAGATCCTCCGAGGAGCAGGAAGGAAACCCCACGCTGAGAGGAGCTGAAACAGGACGGGAGCGCTAGGCAGCGGGGCCTCCCAAGAGCTGGGGGCCAGCAAGGGCAGAGGCTGCGACGTGAGGCTCACGGTGCCCCCTGCTCTCGGCAGAAGCACACACAAGCCCCTTAAAAGGAAAGCAAGCCCAGCACAGGGTCCTGGGTTTCCCAGAGATTAAGACAAATGAAAATCAATCTGTAATCACAGACCATCAGGCACACAAGGAAACCACCAGCAGTGAGGGTCGACTTGAATTGCCATCGACAGACTGAGGCCCTGAGGACATCATATACTGATGCTGTCATTTACAGAAATTTGAAAAACTATGGAAAAAAAAAACCTGGGAAAACCAAGATAAGCAAGCATAAGATAACATAAAACAACACAACAGGGTAGCTTTAATGAGTCAAATAGCGTTTAGAAACGAAAACTCTGCTTACGGAGCTAAACTCAGAGAGAAGGGAACAAGTGACCTGTTTGCTCCCAGCAGACGGGGAGGCCCTCTGCGGACGTGTGGGTGGGCCAGGGGCAGTGCTGGCTCAGCCCAAGGAGCCTTCTGTCCCCCGCCACTCCCCGAAGCACCAGGCTCTGCCCGCTCCACCACCCGGGGGCGCTCCTCAGGGCCCCGGTGCCTTCACGGTACCCAGGCCACTGCGCTGGCCACGGGGTTCCGGAGAATCACGTAAAGCAACGGCCAAGACCTGAGACAGCACAGCTTTAGCGGGCACCCATCACTCAGGAGTGGCCAGCTTCACGGACGGTCCCGTGGGAAGGTTGGCAGGGCAGCTTCAGCTCTGGACTCGCCAGCCTGGGAGTCGGGGCCAAGGGGGCCTCAGCCCTGAGATCCCTGGCCCTGCTTCTTCTGAGGTTTAGTCCACAGGGCAGCCCCTAGGGGCACAACTGGTCTACTCTCCGGAAGCTGAGATGGTCACTTGGCCATTCTGGGCTCCTCACGCCCTTGCCAACAGCTAAGGGGGCTCATGCTGGTGAGGGTGATGGGCCCTCTAGCTGAGGCTGGGCGGCTCCTGCCCTGCAGCGGAGGGGGCACCCGGCCAGGCCGCCTGTCACTGAGAGCGAGCTCCTGCCCCAGGAAATCCCGGCTCTGGTTCCACAGGCGACAAGGGCTGCGGCTGTGACCATCTTTCTACAAACGCCCCGAAGACCCCCTACCCAACCTCCCGTGCTCTCCTTCCCTTCCCAGACGTGGGCCCCTGTGGCCACGGTCACGGGCCCTGAGCACGCCCTGAGGAGCACAGGGACAGGCGTCCCGAGACGCGGCCCGGACCCTGTGCGGGGAGTGCTGAGGGACTGGGACCGCCCCCTCGGGGGGTGAGAACCTTGTCTGCAGAGCCGGGTCAGTGCAGGACATCAGTCAGGAGCAAGACGCTTCCGCAGGGAGAGGGTGACGCGGACACCTGTGCAGGTAGGGAGGCTTCCGGTCCCCAGGACCTGCGCCCTCCAGGGCGGCGACTTACTCTGGCTAGGCCGCAATACGTGAGGCCTGAGGGGCTCGCCCGACCTTCAGGCCTGGTCCAGCGGCCTGGGGCGTGGACACAGTGCATCCTGTCTCGAGGGTGGCGGGAGCATCTGCGCCCGAGCTTCTCTGATTTGGTGGGAGCCAACGCTATCATGAGACCAGGCAGGGGCACATTTCTGCTGCGGACCAGCCTGCACCCCGACCTTGTTCTCCAGGCACAGCTCGCCCACCTGGGAGGCCCACTCGATTCAAAACACCGCCTCTTCTGCTTCCATCGGCCCCAGCGGGCTCGTCTGATGCTGCGGTCCTGGCTGGCACCCCTGCAGCCCGTACGGCGAGGTCTGTGGTGTTCGAGTCCCCAGCCTGGAACGGCAGCCCCTGTGATGTGCTCACGGCCTTCTCGCCTTCGGAAATGCCTCCTGGGCCCTTTCCACTAACAACACCCTTTCTGTCTTCTACGGTGATCAGATGCCACTTCCTCGTCTTCTTGAGGAGATGAACGAGCCTCCACACTGGATTATTCACGCCCGTCTTCCCCTCGTCCCCGGGGGCACACCGCCTGCTGCCCCAGCGAGGGCCCGGCCCCATCCTCGGCGGAGACTCTGCTGGTTCTCGTACCCCCCAACCCTGGCTCAGGGCTTCGGTGCCCTAGTTCCCACATCAGGCAGCGTGCGGGCTTCACGGGTCCCTCCACATGGCCGAGCTCCGTCCCTGTGCTGTGCCCGGCAGGGAGCAGGGAGACTAGCTGGAGAAGCCCTGAGCGTGCTTAGAGCCGCACGGACACAGGGCCTTAAACCAACACAACCTTCCCCGTGGAGACACCAGAGTATTCAACGCGTAGGTGTGTTTTTCCTTTGCAGGCTCGCTCTCCTAGAACATATTCAGAATGCCCGAATCTGACTAAATGCACGCCTTACATGTGATGTACTTAACAGGTAAAGTGTGTTTTACACGGCTGAAAGTGGTGATTTCTTTACACGTCACATTTATTTAAATATTCACTTGATCCTCAAATTTTCCAGACTGCCATCAACACCAGGGGACCCCCGCCCCGAGCTGAGGCAGGAAGTTCACCTCTGCAACCGCCCGCTGGGCTAGCCCAACGTGAACTAACAGTGGCCTCTCACCTCAGTCACATAGCCGATGTACTCGATGACGTGTCCGCTGTACTCTTGAGTTTTTAAAATCAGTTTGTCACCTAGTTAAAAAACACATCACCACACGTAAAACTACAAACTCAATAAATTTTGTTGCTGTTCTGTAAAATCAAACACTCTGAAGAAGCGGAGTAAGACAAAAACATTCCTGGGACCAACAGCTTAAAACCACACCAGTGCGATGAGAGGGGCTGGCCAAGCTCTGAGTGGAATTAGAACCCAAAGCAGAGAAGGTCAGGGCGGCTACGGTTCTGCCAGTTAAGAGCGTTCTTCTTTCTGCCTGTGGCTCAGCGTTTCTAGCCCACCTAGGAAGACATGACGCGCAACAAGCCTACCTGTGTAAAGAGAAGGCCGACTCTCAGCTAACCCTGGGACCTCCAGGACCAGCAAATCCCCGTTTCTTTTCAAGGTGACCCCACTCATATTATACTCTTTCAGTTCTATTTCTGCATGAATCTCCTCAAGCCAGAGCAAAGTTGAAAACTTCTCCTTGTGATTTGACATGTTCAAAAGCTGCAAAAGAAGCCAGCAGGTTAGCGAGAGCCGAGGAACACTCCACACACACCCACATCAGGAAGCCAGCAGCTCTGGGGTGGGTAAGTCCCACGGACAGATGCAACAGCCTTCAAACACTGACGACTGGGCAGTGGCCCTGAGATGCGGAACCGTCTGAGTGAGCCCCCAGCCGCCCAGCTCCTATCAGACAGCGCCTCCAGGCTCAGCTCGGAGCGAGCCCGGGGCAGCCCCACGAGCCCTCAGCCGCGCAGCGGTCAGCGCACGCGCGCGAGAAACGACATCAGGTGGGGAGACGCATGCCATGGGAACGGAGCGGGGCTCCTCCGCCTCGGCACTTGCGGCACTGGGGCGGGGCCGGTCTCCGGGGCGGGGCTGTCCCGGGCTCTGCACGGTGCCTAGCAGCATCTCTGGCCTCCACCCGCTGGAGGCTGTTCACGCTCTCAGTCGTGACAACCAAAAATGTCTCCTGGGGGGAAAGTTCACCTGTTGAGAACCACTGGGTCCCAGAACTCACACAGGGCTGAGAATGCTGTGGGTCCCACCAGCCCAAATGGAAAGGCTTCAGATAAAGCGGCACTGGGTAGAGTACTCAGAAGGAATCAGCCCTATATTAAAAACAACTCTGGTCCCTCCTAACAAGGCTTTAAAGCCAGGCTTAAAAGTATCTGGCCATTTCCAAGTAACTTAAGTGCATCCCAGAACAAAGTTCAAAAATATTTTCAAGAACGGAAAAATATGAAATACCCAACAAGGTAAAATCCAGAATGTTTAGCGTCCAAACAAAGATGACCAGGCACAGAACTAAGCACACCCATAATGAGGAGAAAAACCTATCAACAGAGACAGAATCAAAAATGACACCTGTGATGGAATCAGTATCACAAGAACATTAAAACACTTGTTGTAACTGTACTATATACATTCAAAAAGTTGAGGGAAAAAAAAAACAAGAAAAAAAAGGTGAGGAAAGACTAAGCATATTAAGTAGAGACAGAAAATATAAAAAAAGACCCTAATTGAACTTGTGGAGATAATAACAACAACGTCTGACATAAAAAAATACACTGGATGGGACTGCACACTGCCAAAGAAAAAATCAGTGAACTCGAAGCCACAGCAACAGAAACTACTCAGAATGAAACACAGAGGAAAAAAGACCGAAGAGAAATGAACGGAGCAGCCGTGAGCTGTGGGGCAACTTCACGTGGCCTCATACACATGTAATGGGAACGTGGAGAGCGGGGCAGAAAGAATACTTGAGGACGGAATGGCCAAGAACTTTGAAATTTGAGAAGAACCGTAAATTCACTTTCTCCAGTAAGCTCAAAGAACCCAAGCCAAGGAACGTGAAGAAAACTACAGCAACTCACGCTGTAAATTAAATTCCTTAAAACTAGTGAAAAAGAGAAAATCCTAAAAGGAGCTAGAAAAAAACACAGACTCCGTGCAAAAGAACCAAGTTGAGAAGGAAAGCAGAGCCCCTGGAGAAACGCCAGGAGGGAGGAGGTGTGGGGCAGCGTCTCCGCAGCGCCTGCCCAGAGGTCAAGACCGGGCGAGACCCGCAAGGCTGACAGGCCAACCACTGCAGGGGATGCTCAGGTCCCCCAGAAGGATGGGAGGAGCCCCAGGAAGGGGACCTGCGTAGGGGGGCGGTTACAAGGGCACAGGAAGTCAGGAAGTACTGGGGTGACACATGCGTGAATTAAAGAATCACAAAGGGGCAAGTACTCTGGAACCTTAGACCATACAGCACTTTTTCATGACCATTACCATCATACTATTATGAATGCTGAAGACACCCACTTTCTTCTGGTAACTGCTATGCTCAAGAGGAGGTCCCTTCCCGGCACCCAGGCCACGTTACAGGAGAGGTGCAGGTGCACTTCCTGCACACGATGGTCCCAGAAGCTGCATTCGCACCGGCATCAATTTCTCAGCCCCGAAGTTCTTCTCTAAGGTGTTTTAGGGCTGGTTTGCTGCTCCGGCCTCAGTTCAGGCCCTACAACCATCACTGCAACAACTGCCTGGCGGGTCTCCCGGCTTCCAACCCACAGTCCTGCCCACATACCCTCCTTGGTGCTGCTCCTTCTGTGTGGCCGCGCCGCCCCTGGACGGCGCCCAGTGCCCCTGTGGCACCCTCCCCGCTGCAGGACGCCAGTGTGCCCTGGGGTGGGGCACCTCGGGCCGGTGGCACAGGCAGCATCGCAGCACCAGCTCGGGGGGCAGCTTCTGGCCCAGCCCTGCTGCGGGCCCAAGGCCCAGCAGACAGAGGGCTCTGTCCATCAGTCCCAGGGCAGGCGTGCTCCTTGGTGCCACCCAGCTTCCTCCCAAGCCTCCTTTCCTCTCCGCCTGCCACCCCAGCTCTCCCAGCTCAGGGCTCCCTCACCCTCCACGAATCTCTGGCGAGCCCCAAGTCTCCCTCCAGCCACCGTCCAGTCTCCTCCCTCCTTCTCGCCCTGATGCAGGCCCCGGCCCCCATTCCACTCACCCACTCCTCAGCCAACGGACACCCAAACCCTCGGGAAAGTGCCCTCCTGGAAAAGGGCCACGTTCCCCCATTGCTGCCAGCGGAACACTCTCCCTCCCTCCCTGGACCCCTGCCTCAGCCTTGCTCAGCGCTGCCCCTGCCCTTGGCCTCCTCTGGCAGGTCCACCCCTTCTCACGGCTCCGACCACCACCTGCCACAGCGGGCAGGCTCAGACCAGGCCTCCCCCAGAGGATCTGAATAAGCCCGAGACCAAAGAAGCAGACGAACAGCCCAGCCAGGGAGGGTGACAAGGAGACATCCTGGCAGAGCCTACGGGAGGCCTGGCCTCCTCCTCCTTCCACCCCCCCACACTGGTCCGTGTGGCTACAGGCCTTTTCCCAGCTCCCCTGCTTAGCTGCTCAGAGCCCTGTCACAAATGGAAAGCTGCTGAGAGGCTCGGCCACGGGGTAGAAGAGAGGCCGGGCCGGGGGCAGAGGGTCCCCCCAGCCTCCAAAGCAACGACAATCTGCAGAGGGACACAGTGGTGGGCCCCGCTGCTCGTGGTTCTCCCGCTCCCAGCTTCCTGGGGTGAACACAGCCCACACGAGGTCTGAACCCACCAAAGGTTCACCCTGAGTTTGTTCAGAAAACAACTCGGGGGCTTCCCTGGCGGCGCAGTGGTTGAGAATCCGCCTGCCAATGCAGGGGACACGGGTTCGAGCCCTGGTCTGGGAAGATCCCACATGCCGCGGAGCAACTGGGCCCGTGAGCCACAACTACTGAGCCTGCGCGTCTGGAGCCTGTGCTCCGCAACAAGAGAGGCCGCGACAGTGAGAGGCCCGCGCACCACGATGAAGAGTGGCCCCGCTTGCTGCAACTAGAGAAAGCCCTCGCGCAGAAACGAAGACTCAACACAGGCAAAAATAAATTAATTAATTTAAAAAAAAAAAAAAAAAAAAAAGAAAACAACTCGGGTGTGGTGAAGAATCAGTACTTCACATGAGACACTTTTCCTACCTCTGCGAGTAGCGGCTGAAAGGTTAGGATGTCGATTTTCTGCCGCACGCATTCTTTAAGCCTGTCTGGTATCGGGTACTGCGGGAGAAAACTTGGAAGCTGTCGTCTCAGGTTCCTTAAAAGGAGATTCGCAAGTTAGAAACAGCCCTTCAGCACCAGGCACTTCACCCTAGACGTTTCCACTTAAACATCCTTTCCTATTTCAGAAAGACAGAGGTTCAATCACCAAAAACAACTGGTACGTGAACTGCTGGCCTCAGGCAGTGGTTTGCAAAGTGCTATTTAGCTTTGGGGCCCCTCTCCCGGGAGCTGCTTTGCCTCTAGCAGAAGAACATGCCAAACTCCCAAAAGCCCCTGGGACCAGTGAGCTTGAAAACACTGTTTCTAAACTTCCAATAAGCTCAACTCTTACGCTTTAGTTTTTTCCTTCCAGTTTCACGGACATATAATCGATGGCAACACTGTAGACATTTAAGGTGTGCAGCATAATGATCTGACTTACATGCATCATGAAATAATGACCACGGTAAGTGTAGTGACCACCCATCTTCTCATACAAAGTTAAAGAAATAGAAAAAAATATCTCCTTGTGACGGGAACTCCCAGGATCACTCTCCTGACATCTTTCACATATAACACACTGCCATGTTCATTACACGTGTCATGCTGTACATTACATCCCTAGTACTGATTCATCTTATAGCTGGAGGTTTGTACCTTCTGACTCCCTTCATCCAATTCCCCCTCCCCCAAACCTCACCTCCGATGACCACAAATCTCATCTCTTTTTCTATAAGTTTGTTTTTGAATCGACCTACAACACTGTTATTTCCTGTTACACAACACAGTAATTTGATATTTCTGTACATTTCAAAATGATCATCACAATAAGTATAGTTATTATATGTTACCACACAAATATATTACATTGCTATTGACTATATTCCCCACAATGTGCATAGCTATCTATCCCTCCACCTATCCATCATCATCTATCCATCCATCCATTCATCCATCTATGGTTATTTAAGTTGCTGGTCTCTTAAGTTCAAATGCATTTTTCTTTAAAATTAATTAATTAATTAATTAATTTTTGTCTGTGTTGGGTCTTCGTTTCTGTGCGTGGGCTTTCTCTAGTTGCGGCAAGCGGGGGCCACTCTTCATCGCAGTGTGCGGGCCTTTCACTGTCGCAGCCTCTCTTACTGCGGGGCACAGGCTCCAGACGCGCAGGCTCAGTAGTGGTGGCTCACGGGCTTAGCTGCTCTGCGGCATGTGGGATCTTCCCAGACCAGGGCTCGAACCCGTGTCCCCTGCATTGGCAGGCAGATTCTCAACCACTGCGCCACCAGGGAAGCCCTCCCAAATGCATTTTTAACAACCCTGCATTTTCACTCTCCTCCATCATGATTATTGTTTTTTTAAAATTATTTTTAATTTTGGCTGTGTTGGGTCTTTGTTGCTACACGTGGGCTTTCTCCAGTTGCGGAGAGCAGGGGCTACTCTTTGTTGTGGTGCACGGGCTTCTCATTACGGTGGCTTCTCTTGTTGTGGAGCACGGGCTCTAGGGGTGCGGGCTTCAGTAGTTGTGGCTCACAGGCTCTAGGGCACAGGCTCAGTAGTTGTGGCGCATGGGCTTAGTTGCTCCGCGGCATGTGGGATCTTCCTGTAGCAGGGATCGAACCCGTGTCCCCTGCATTGGCAGGCAGATTCTTAACCACTGCGCCACCAGGGAAGTCCCATGATTATTGCTTTTGACATCATATTTTACATCTTTTTGTTCTGTGTATTCCTTAACTGCTAATTGCAGATATATATGATTTTACTACTTTTGTCTTTCAACCTTATTACTAGCCTTATACAAGGCTGGCTTTACTACCTTTACTGTATATTTCCCTTTTCCTATAAGCTTTTTCTTTCATAATTTTCATGTATGTAGTTGTGGTCTTTTCTTTTTTGCTAAAAGAAGTCCCTTTATCATTTCTGGTAAAGATGGTTTGGTGATTCTGAACTTTTTTAGCTTTTGCTTGTCTGTAAAGCTTTTAATTGCTCCATCAAATCTGAATGAGAGCCTTGCTGGGTAGAATATTCTTGGGTGTAGGTTTTTCCCTTTCATCACTTTAAATATATCATGCTACTCCCTTCTGCCCTGCAGAGTTTCTGCTGAAAAGTCAGCGATTGTCTTATAGGAGCTCCCTTGTACCTAACGTGCTGCTTTTCCCTTGCTGCCTTTAATATTCTCTATCTTTAATTTTTGCCTTTTTAATTACGGTGGGTCTTGGCATGGTCTTCTTTGGGTTGATCCTGTTTGGGAATCTATGTGTCCTGGACCTGGATGTCTGTTTCCTTTCCCAGGTTAGGGAAGTTTTCAGCTGTTATGTCTTCATGTATGTTCTCTGCCCCTTTCCCTCTCTCTTCTCCTCTGGGACCCATTTGATGGTGTCCCAGTGCTCTCTCTTTTTCTAAAATATACATTATTTGCATTTTCTTTTTTTTTTTTAATAAATTTATTTTTTATTTATTTATTTTTGGCTGTGTTGGGTCTTTGTTGTGGTGCACGGGCTTCTCATTGCGGTGGCTGCTCTTGTTGTGGAGCATGGGCTCCAGGCACGCAGGCTTCAGTAGTTGTGGCTTGCGGGCTCTAGAGCGCAGGCTCAGTAGTTGTGGCGCATGGGCTTAGCTGCTCCGTGGCGTGTGGGATCTTCCTGGACCAGGGATCGAACCGATGTCCCCTGCATTGGCAGGCGGATTCTTAACCACTGCGCCACCAGGGAAGTCCCGAGTGTTCGTTTTAGGGATGCTCCTGTACAGTGACAACGTATTAATATTCAACGGGGAAAAACTTACCAGAGGATTAAATACTTGTGCTGCTGCTCTATCTCACTCCTCTAGTTAAGCCAAACTGTAACGGGAAAGCCGCTTGGTGCACCACTAAACGACAGCCAGAGGTTCTTAAAAGCTCCTGTAACTGGAGTAAAGCCATGTGAACCTGCCGCCCGCAGGCCACGTGACTTCTTGCTCCTGTGTTCAGGTTCCATCCCTAGAGCCACTCAACTACTGTTTACATGCCCAATGACTGTTATTACTTACTGATTGCTGTTGACTGCTCACTGCCAGAAATGGCACGTGTGGGGCGGGGGGGGACTAGCACTTTACAAATGAAACTAAGGCTCAGAGAGGTTGAGAAACTGGCCTGAGATGGCACAGCTTCCTGGTGGCAGTGCTGGGGTTCAAACAATGGTCTAACCCCAAAGGTCAATAGGCACACAATACTTTAACAGATTTCCCTTCAGCCCACGAATCAGTGGAAGCCCGAAGTACCTTATCTTCAATTGTTCCCAGGTCAGATGTGATCTGAGATTCAGGACTTCCCACCACAGAAAAGCAGCACGTGCCATCCCAGTGAGTTCTGGGCAGCAGCTGAGGGGGCGTGTCCACACGACTAAGTCGTGGAATGTCTTCCAGCCTATAGGTCATGATTTTTTGGCACCGAACTTAAAAAAGCAAAATCTGCTTTTCAGAGCTTTTGGGATTTAAAACTGCAGACGAGAAAGCGTGGACACGCAGCACTTTCTCCAGACGACACCCCAGATACAGTCAGGTCGTCCCCAAGCCCCCAGCCACGCGCCACTAGCAGATTACATGCTTTTTTCTTAATTTCAATTTTCAAAGGTGTCACATCTTCAAATGGGCTTCAAACAGCCAAGCAACCCTGCTGCCCTTGACAAGCGATACTCGGGTGCTGTGAATGGCCCTCGAAAGCCATGCCAACCACGTCTCACTGACCCCTCACTGCTCGGTGCCCTGGGTGCCCATGTGGGACACGGGCTTTCTTGGGAGGTGGGCGGCCTGGGCTGATGGGAACACGAAAGGTGGCAGGAGCTGAGGGCAAGGGTCAAATCACATCCTGCGTTGTGAGCCACCTTGAGACTAGCTGGGGTGCTGCAGCCCCCCCAGCACTCGCCGTCCTCACAGTGTGTCCCAGGACAATGGAGGGCGCTGGGCCGCAGCTGCACCCCTTTATCCAGGACGTCCACCTCCCTCCGACAACAGGAGCTACGTGCATCCCTCACACAGTGAGCCCAAGATCTGGGCTTGCATTGTCGTCTGCTCATGGTGGTACCTTTTCTGCATGGTCACGACAACTGTAGTTTTGGGGGAAGCTAACACTTGAGAACTTTTAGACTTCTTCCATGAAAAGGGTTCTCGGACAGCTATCAGTGATTCCTCCTCACTTATGACGTTCACTTCAAGGAATCGCCCGATTATGAAATTGGAGAAGCAAAGCAGAAGGAGCTCCTTGCAGCGGCCAGAATTCCTGGAGAAACAAGACACAATTTAGTGTGAGTCGTAAGTAATAGAGGCAGGTTCAACACAATCTCCCTTCGTTCACACAGGGAAAGTCACAGAGCTGGCAAACCAGTCACCCTTAGTTTTTTTATTATTTGTTTAAAATTAATTTATTTCTTTATTTTTGGCGGCGTTGGGTTTTCGTTGCTGTGCACAGGGTTTCTCTAGTTGTGGCGAGAGGGGGCTACCCTTTGTTGCGGTGCATGGGTTTCTCATTGCGGTGGCTTCTCTTGTTGCAGAGCATGGGCTCTAGGCACGCGGGTTTCAGTAGTTGTGGCACGTGGGCTCAGTAGTTGTGGCTCGCGGGCTCTAGAGCACAGGCTCAGTAGTTGTGGTGCACGGGCTTAGTTGCTCCGCGGCATATGGGATCTTCCCGGACCAGGGCTCAAACCCGTGTCCCCTGCACTGGCAGGCGGATTCTTAACCACTGCGCCACCAGGGAAGCCCACCCTTAGCTTTTAATAATTCTATTAGAGGGAAAAAATGGACATTCTAAAATAAGCAATGTTAACGTTTTCCCAAGCTAAAATCACACACTTGAAATGGTATTGTCTGTAATTCTCACGCTTAAGAAAGGAAAGAATATTTCAAGTATTCCCAAGTTTAAATCAGAGCAGTGCAACATGACCAAAGAGACACCAGCTCCCACTCTGCCTTCTGCCCACTTTCGGCTGCTGCTCGAGTCCGGCCCCACTGTCACACGTCACGGAGGGCACCGCGGGGGCTGCATCACCAACCACTGACGCGAGGACTGCCCTTGGCTCAAAGCGTCACCCGCGGCCTGAAGCAAGGCGCTGATTTAATCAGAGCCACCCTCTGACAAATCTAAAATCAGCAAGTGTAGATGAGATGAGGGAGGGAAGAAGGGCTGCACCAAAGCGCCCAGCTGACAGGGGACCAGCAGGCAGAGCCAGGGGTTCTGGACATGGGGAAGGAGTCAGGAGAGGGAAGGGCCCACGAGGGCTCGGGAGCCCGTGTCTGGCCGGGCTGCCCGGGTGGAGGGAGAAGGGCAGGAAGGTCTCAGGGCCGAGCTGAGGGCAGGCCTGGGGAGGAGCAGCAGGGGCCTCGGGGCCCCGGCTTCCCAAGGCTGTGGGGGCTTGGCCGTGCCCATCAGCGTGGGTACCCTCACTCAAGCCACTTTCTCCACTAGCGCTTTTCCTCGTGATTTCGTCCCATCAAAATAGTTACCAATACTTTTTACAACATCCAACCTAGAAGTACCATAAGCGAAACCGAACAAGACAAACGCGCAGATGCCCGCAAAGTCAACTGCCTCCATCCCCTCCAGCCACGTACTTTGCATCACAGGTAACCACGATCAGGGTTTTTCCACCTGGAGGGATGAGCCCACCGGGTTCGGGCTTCTGTGACACATTCTTCTCCTTTTCTCCTTTACAGGCATAGTCATCTGGGAGATGAAATTTAAATCCAAAATTAGACCAAAGGTGAACTGTTCTGACAGTGGTGGTGCTGGTGGAAGGGACTATCACACATAGACGAGTGGCTGATGCCCCCGACAGGTGAGCGACAGGCAAGGGGGCGGCAGGCATCCTCTCCCCCCAATTTAGAATCATTGCAGGAAGCGGCTCGTGTAAAGCACGCCGGGCATTTCTCCAGCTGTTTTAGCCCCGAGTATCAGAGAAGGGTCCAGACCAAAGAGCCCACAGGGTAAACACTGCCACTCGCCTGCCCAGACCCTGGAGCAGCTGCACCAGCTCCCGGACCCGACTGGGCTCGCGCAGCTGATCCAACGGTAACAGCTGAAACGTCTACCTGGACAGGCTTCTCTGTTGTTCACCAGACTGCTCTCCAATGTCTGATAGGTTTTGTTTTTCCTGCAGCTGTCTAATGAGTTAATATTTTCATCCGCAAGATTCTTCTCCTTCTCAGGAACGGAAACAGGAGACACTTCGGGGCACGTCTGGATCTCATCCAGCATCTGAAACCTGAACTGTTTAGCTTTATCCCAGCCACCCAACTTGCAGCTGACTAAGTTTTGAGGAATGTCTCCTTTATTCCTGGAAAAGGAAAATTAGCCATGAACAGAGACAGGATTTCTAAAGCTAAAATACTGTTACCATAAAACAGAATTCAATCTAACTAGTGAATGGCAATTGTAAATACTTTTATGAGTATAAGTAAAAAGGCTATTTCATGGTGGAAAATCTAGAAAGATATACATAAAGGAAAAAATAAGCAAGCAAAATGAAATTGGTTCTACAGAAATTCTTAAATCACAGTCTGTACTTTTGTTTGAGTGGCAAACTTACTCTATCCAGATCACCACATTTTTGCTTTCTCCTTCTTTCAGCGTTCCAAAATTTGTCATCCTTGTGACTTCAATGTCACCTTTGTTTTTCAGTAAAAGGGCTCCACAGGCCTCGTCAGCAGTCTCCTCGACCGCAGAGGTGCCCCTGGATAAAGCCACAGGACAGTGTTGGGGTCAGTGTGGGTGGGCGGGGCATCCTGAGGCCCTGCCTGCCTTCCCTGCCCCTCCAGGCCGCACCAACCACAGGGCGAGGGGATAAGGAGCCAACCCCAAAGAGGCGACCAAGTAAGGACGACACTTAGAACTTCTGAGCAAGACAGCAGATCACCCTGAAGAAGAAACAACAAGCCCTGCTGAATCCAGAGGAGAGGAGGGCCCTGGTGGGAGCTCTGGGGATCTGAGAACATGGGCGGCCTTCACCAGCTGCGCACCCCCCAGAGGCCCGGGACTCCTCAGCCCCCGCACCTCCCAGCCCTGGTCACAGAGGGAAGGGTGTTCAGTGCTCCTCCCCAGACCCTTCCTGGCTGCCGCGAGGGGCTTTGCTCGTCAGGGACCCACTACTAAGCTTTCATTTGGAAGAAGAGTGTGGCTTCAAAATATTTGAAACTAATTAAATGAGAATTTTTATCTTCAGAAAATGAGCAGATTCCACCCTCCCGTGAGAAGGGCCCATTCGTCCCCCTTTGTCCTCCTGACGCTGCCGTGAAGCCCGGGCGCTGTGCCCACCGCTCCCCCTCAGCTCCCGCCTCCCCTCCCTGACCCTCCCGCAGTGCCACCCGGAAACAGGCTCCTTCACGCCTGGACCCTGTCCACACCCCCACCCAGAGGCACCCTCCACCACAGCAGCCACGCCCTCAACTCCCTGCCGGCCACACGCTCCCCGCCTGCCTCGCCTCACCCACACGGCCAGGGCCGCCCCGAGATCGTGCAGCCGTGCCGCAGCCCCAGCCTACGGTGGCCGCGGGAGCGGGCATCTGTGCTTGCAGATGGCCAGCCGTGGCGGC